>NC_137976.1:25918191-26540752 GCF_963924665.1 Micromys minutus | reverse complement strand
TGTTACATATATCCATATTTACATGTATATATACCCACAAATACCTAATTACAACTTTAAGCAATGTTTTCATATACTTTTATGCAAAAATGGTGAAAATTTGTACATTTATCTTCATCTTTTAATATCAATTTTAAGAAAGTATTTAAATATTATTAATTTACAGATTTTCTTTTAAATAAAAAGGATTATTTTTAATTGGAAATTCTCTGCATATACATGTAGATATTATCCCTTTCCTCCAATCTCATTCCCTCTTCTCCTACCATTTCTTCCATGAAAGTGTTCCCTCTCCCAACCATCCTCTTCCACCTCAGCAATTTGGCATTTGATGTCATGTTTATATATTGAGAAATAGTCTTGGATCAAGATGTTAGTCTCTCATTGCTTGAGTCAGCAACATTGTTTGGTATTTGTTTTTATTTGTGGTGTCAAATAAAAACTCTGTCACATAAAGTATGAATCAGGCTAGTGTAAAGAAAAGTGGATAAATCATAACATGTGACATATTACATACAACATAGTAAGATAAAATTTTAGAAGCCTTCAGATTTATCATCTAACTATTTACTAGTATATATACTATGGTGATACATTGTAAAAATAATGGCAGCTACTATCTGAATAATGAATTGAAATTGACACATGCTGAATTAATTTAATAATGTATGTGTCTGATTATGTGATCTGTGAAGTATTTAATATTATTATTTTCTCTCCAAGAGTGATGGCTGGTACATCATTAATAGGTTGAGACTGTTGATAGATATTTATTCCCAATGTGGAATAATCGAGTGTATAAACCATAAGGTAAGCAGATCCATAAATTTATGATACCAGATATTTCTCTTGAATTTATACCATAAAGATGTTTGTCAATCAATCATTTACTTTTAATATAGATTAAAAAAACTGTTCTGAAAGAAAAAATACTTGATATTTTACAAGTAATATTAACTGCTGTAGTTTGAGTTTGAATGTATAAGTTAGAAAAATCAAATTGAGGATAAGATTAAAATTAATATGCATTAAAATAATAAAATTAAAATAACTTTAAGTTGTTACCAAATTAAATATTCTTAAAAGAAATGGAAGAATTTTTGGTTTTGAAGGTAACATATACATTGTATTTCTTCTCTCCCATACTCAAAGAAATTCACTAATGATGGGAGGGAAATATTGTAAAAGCTAGAATTAATTGGCTGCTGTGAAAATTGCTTTCTTTATATGAAAAGGCTACTGTATTCATAATCAAATGTGAGTCATAGTTGTCTGAATAAACAGTTTACAAGACAAAGAAATGGTAACCTTTCTAGTGGAGGGAGGAGAGACTTATATGGAGCCAGATTTTACTCAAAGCTATAGACAGTTGATGGATGCGATGGATGGCTTTTGGGAAAGGGACAGTATATTCACTTCAAAGTTTTTTTTTTGAGGAATGATTTAATGAAATTTATTTATTCTTTCATTTAAAAACCACTTATCAACTTCTACACTGAAGACAGCATTATACATTTGGGAGCTTTAGTATGGGGAAAAAGGTATTGTTTTAACAATCAATATGGGTCTTTTACATTTTTGATGCCACCTTAAGAAATGTATTTCCATGTTACATTTTGTTTCACATGTACTTTATCCTTATGGTTACTAGTAAGATTCCAAAGCATATTATCAAACCTTTAATAACATCAAGTACTGACAAAAATATATTCATATAGTTTTATTCCAAAATGCTTTTTAAAATCTATACATCTCTCTCTCTCTCTCTCTTTTAAAAAATAAAGTTGTAAGGAAAAAAAGAAATGTGTTTATAATTAAAAGTGCATGATAAAAGTACATGGGTATAAAAATGAAAATTTGAGGAATTCATAGGTTTGCACTTTTACTGAATATTAGAAATGGACATGGACTTCCAGCCAGCCCTTTTCCACAAGGGAAACTGTGATGATTCAAATTACCTCAGTAAATAGGAAGGCTATTGATAAGCTGGACATCAAGTTCATGGCTGCTTTCATCCTTATATATTAGAATTTGATATGTCCTATTGAAAATTTAAATGAAATGGACAACAATGTGTGTGTATGTATTTATGTATATGTATGTGTGCATGCAAATATATTTAGGGAAAAGTCAGTTTTACTTTAAATTAAACATTTTATTGTAATGCATTCTCTGGTACACTGGTGAAGAAATAGCTACAAATGGAGTGTAATATTAAATGTATGTAATTGATTTCAAACAGTAGGGAAGATGCTGCTGTTCTGCATGTATTCTTCTTATTTCCTTATTCTTAAAATCATGAGTTTCCATTTTTGTTAAAACAAAGAGTTAGTTAGTTTATACATTTATTTATAGATTGTGTTATGAATCAGAATCACATCTCTGGGAGACATATTTTCCCATTAAAGAATTTTTAAGAATGAATGTTATGTGTCAAATAGATAGGTATACAAATTGCACTTTATTTAAGAAAAAGTAGTCACTAATGAAACAAGTTTTCAGTCGGAGTATGTAAGCCTCCTTTTATATAAATAGTACCTTCGTATTGCTCTTCTATTAAATTATTTCAATTATCAATCTGTTTTCCGGTAGTATTATTATCTGCAGTATACAGTGGACTAGTCTGTGAATGGTCAGATGATTAGAGCATCACTAGAAGGCTGATCTGTAAATTATGGCAATGGTATATAAATGATAGGTGGGCTCTCAGCCAACTGCTATGCTGAATTGTACAGGTCTGTGGTCATCTTGCCACCTAGGGACATAAGAACTTCCAAATTATCTCATTATGTAGGAAATGATTGTATTCACAAGTAGTGAAAATAGAAAGTTCATAAGCTTTGCTTGCTTATCTTGTTATTCATATAATATTAAAGTTTATATTTCATAGGAAAACATGATGACTTTCATGGATAAAGGCTGAGAACTTGACTTTGATGCCTGAAACATGCAGCTAAACAAGAGAACGAATAGAGGAATGATGGCCTCTTACCAGTATTGTACATATTTCTCATTACACACACACGCACACACACACACACACACACACACCACATCACACACATATATAAATAAATATCAAATTTTAAATGTATTTCATGCCCTGGGTTAGGAATCCTAAACCAATAGACATTGTAATTTTTCAACTAACCATTTTTATACAAGTAACAAGAACAGACATAATTTCCAGAAAACTGAGGGCGAAGTCAGTTATTTTCCATGGCCCAATATATCTAAAAACTCTTGAAAATAATTTTTAGGGGCTTTGCAGTCTTAGAGTTGCAGATTGTTTCTTCAATAAAATCCCTGAACAAAATGGCCTTAAGCATGCTCCAAGAACAAGCTGCTCTTTGGCACAAACCGTTTGACATTCATCTTCCTTCTCCACACATGATTCATCTGGACTGTGACATCTAATTGAATTTAACCAGAAGCTCAAAAATTTGCCTTTAAGCATTTTTTCTTTTATGTACCTCCTAGACCCAGATATAGGTTTTCTCTCATTCTGACCTTCAACTTCTACAGAGGTCATGTAGATTTTGTTTTCCTTGAGGATATAAAAGTCATGCAGTGTTGAGCAGTTAATATGCTTTGTGTTTGACTAATATTGATTCCAAGTGACATGCATAGAAAAATAAGAAGTCATGCCTGCTTTATCCTGTTTAGTATTTGTAAGATTACAATGAGAATAAATTTAAATTGAGAAGCAAAAATATTTAGTTACCATCTTGTATGACACTATATTTAATAGTAAATGAATGAATCTGTTGTTGTCAGTGTACCACAAGACAAATATTTTCTTAAATATTTATTATGTTAGCAATTATTTTTTAAAAAAATATTTATTAGTTGGCAATTTTATGCTTTATGTTGAATAAATATGATAGACAGGTGAAAATTGAAATATACATACTACCTAAAATTCTGATAGATTATCATCTAATAGGGTTAGAAAATAAAAGATGAACTAAAATAATAAAGAGCCAGAGATATGGCTCCTTGGTTATGAGAATTTGATGTTCACTTACAGGACCTAGATTAGGTTTCAAGCACTTATATGTGATATGGTGGCTCAAAACTATATGTAATTCTATTTCCATAAGATTCCACATTTTTTAAATCAATTTGTACAAGGCACACAATAAATGGAAAAAAGCACACAGACACAGATACACACACACACACACACACACACAGAGAGAGAGAGAGAGAGAGAGAGAGAGAGAGAGAGAGAGAGAGAGACTCAAATATACAGAAAAATTTATACCCCAAAACTTTACACACACACACAAATACACACACAAATCCATACAAGCACACATTCAGATATGCACACTTTTGACGAATACATTTATAGCAATAGTTTATTTTTGCTAGTCAGGTTTTAAATAGTTTTTTAGATAATTACAAATATTTAAATGATTTGAATCATGATGCAAACAATTTTAAGCATATATTGTTTTCTATGATATAAAGTTATTTTGACATGCATGCTTTATTGCATTTATGATACTAGAGCATGGATTTGCAATTTTTACTATAGTATTTTTAGTATTCTGCTTAATATCTCCATAGTACTAATATTATGAGTATTAAAATCTTATTAGAAATTATGATTTCCATTGATGAATTTTTTTCCTTAGCAAGATTATGGGCACCATTGTTTTATCTATACATTCTGGCAAAATGATTTCTGGCAACTGTTGCTTTTAGTGACCACTTGCTTTAAATGTTTCAATATATGACTTCACACATGTAAAGCAGTTCTATAGGAACACAAAAGTATCCATAGAGAACTTGTGTATTTACTGAGTTACTGTTGTGTGAATTAATTTTGCCTTGCACTTGCTTTGCTTTTGTTTGATTGGCTTCCTTCCTCATGGCTCTTTACCATGGCTCTTACTTGTTTGGCCCAAATTCTTCTGTAGGATATTAACAGTAAAATAATACCTGCTTCCATGAGCCTAGTCACTATATGCATTCCCATGCAAGATTGTGGAATAGCTTTTCCAGAGCTTGGAAACTATGTGTCATGAAGCAAACTACACTTCCCCAAACATCATGTTGTCTATAAGGTGAGAATTGTTCCTCTTAAAATGACAGTACAAAATACAAAGTGCATTCATTAGTCTTTCCATGAGACACAGAATCTATAAATCATTCAAAGACATAAACAATTATAAATCATCTCTTTATCTCCTCTATGACAAATATAAGGGTAATATGTTGTCAGACTATCTGATTTTTAATGTAAAACCTTTTCATATGTGAATATTTATTAATTATACATGATTACATACCAAGTGTTAATTGATGACAATAGAAAAAACCTTTATAACACACATAATCCAATTAAATCTGACCTACCTTACTTTTGGATCGTGAATTTTTTCACTTTTAGGTAAAAGATTATGTGCTAATAATTAAATGAAATATAATTTGTATATTCCTATATTGTGTTATCTTCAAAATGAATTAATTTTATTTCACATGTTGAGTTTGTAGACAACAGTTAATATTTTCTTAGCTGAAATATGCAAAATATAATAATATTTGAATCAAATGTAAACTTTTCATGACAATAGAAATAAAACTAATAATTTAAAATAAAATATTTATCAAATTTATTATATCATAAATAATGATATAAGAATAAATGAAGTCTTACGTGTTTAAATTAATTTGAATTGAAAAACAAAGTAGTTATTATCATAAATTATGACATACATCTGTTAATTTTAATATGTATCGACTTAAAAACACCTTAGTTTTATTACATATAAAATGCATATTTGTTCTTTCCATTATTTACTAGATTAAGATAAGAACTTGTATTTTTACTTTTCATAAAGTTTTTAAAAATCTGAAAAGGGAATGGTAGTGCTGCAAAATGGATTTTTCTTTTGTTGATATACAAAAACCTTGGTTTGGCTCATAGCATTAAAAAATTAATAAATAAAAGACCTATTCTGCTATTCAGGTTACCTGACCTGAAATGTAGCAGAGAAATTTTTCTATTAGATTTGTGGCATTCATTGGCTCAATAATATTTTATCAAATAAAGATAGGATGACATATATTCTGCTTTGTGTATTAGTGTGAACATTTTTAACCAAATTTTTGAAACTAGTTTTTAAAAGACAAAAGGTCAAATCACTGGAAAGGTTTCATGGCTGCCTTTCAATACAGTTTTGTCCTTCCAGGTATTACCCTGGGCTAATGATGTTATCCAAAGGACAACATTTGTTGAATGCACTTTGCTATTTCTTGGGGAGTTTGATTTATTTTTTTCAGTGCTGTCAGTAACATAGTAAATCAATGTTACATGACACTTTTCAAGTACTGTATAACATAGCTCTTCTTATGTTGTCTAGATTCAGAAGGAAGCTTGTGGTAGATGAATCCCTTGCAGCCTGATTCATTCCTAGTATTGATTTCTAAGAGTCTAGAGCAGGGTAGCAGCATTTCAAGTCATCGAATGCTTAAAGGATAAACTGCTTTTTGATTCAAATGTGTTTTATGCTCTATAATTGTTATATATGTAGAGATTATATTTTAAATAAATTTCAGAGAATATGCGAGTTATAACAATTTGTAGTTACTGTCAAAGGCATTTATTGCATGCTTGCAATGTGCTAGTTTTTTGGTTTACTTTTTATTAAATTAAATTACTCAAATAAATATTAGATGAAATTCATTTTATACCAATATGATACATGAAACTTAACTATTGAAAATCATATATACATATATACATATGTTTGTGTGTGTGTTTGTCTGTGTGTATACATATATTATTAGTGAATTTTTATATTTTGAATCATCATTCTTTTGATAATAAATTTTGAAATTATTGAATTAGTACGAGTAGTAGCATAAAGAGAATTTTAAGTGAGATATATTAGAGTCATTATTTATTATTTTTCTGTAAAATCTCAAGATAATATTTTATGACATAATTTGCAGTGTTAGGATAGTCAAGCACATGTTGATGGTTATTTGAAGGTGGAGTGAGCTTTATTTTCAGTTATCGGTTTCCAAATAGAAAAAGGAGTTCTTCATAGGTACAGTAGAAAATTTCCTGAACAGAACACCAATAGCTTGTGCTGTAGGGTCAAGAATCAATAAATGGGGAATCTTGAGGTTTCAAAGTTATTGTAAGTCTAAGGGTGCTCTCAAGAAAACAATACAGCAGCCAACAAACAGCAGCCAACAAACAGCAGCCAACAAACAGCAGCCATCAGAGTGGGAAAGAATCTTTACCAATCCCACATCTGATAGAGGTCTAATATCTAATATATAAAAAGAGGTCAAAAAGTTAGGCTCCAGAAGATCAAACAATCTTATTAAAAATGGGGTAGAGAGCCAAACAAAGAATTCTCAACCAAAGAATATTGAATGGCTGAGAAGCACCTAAGGAAATATTCAACATCCCTAGTCATCAAGAAATACAAGTCAAAACAACCCTGAGATTCCAATTCATGTCAGTCAGAATGGTTAAGATCAAAAACTCAGATGATAGCATATGTTTGAGAGGATGCAGAGAAAGGGGAATGCTTCTTTACTGTTGGTGGGGTTGTGATGTGGTACAACCAGTCTGGAAATCAATCTCCTGTTTCCTCAAAAAATTAGACAAAGTCCTACCTGCAGACCCAGTTATTCCACTTCTGGGCATATACCCCAAAGATGCTCCAATATATAATAAAGACATATGCTCCATCCTGTTAATAGAAGCCTTATTTATAATAGCCAGAAGCTGGAATGTATCCAGATATTCTTTGATAGAGGAATGGATACAGAAATTGTGGTACATTTACACAATGGAGTACTACTCAGCTATTAGAAACAATGAGTTTATGAAATTCCTAAGAAAATGGATGCATCTAGAGAATGTCATCCTGATTGAGATAACCTAGTCACAAAAGAACAGACATAATATGCAGTCACTGATAATTGGATACTAATTCCTGAAATCTCTTTATGCCCCACAAGCAACTCACAGACTGTGTGAAGCTCAACAACAATAGAAGAATATATTTTAATTAAAATGGAACTGTATCACAACCCCCTTTCCTCCCTACAGCCCCTGCTCGTCTCTCTCCTATCCCCTCAAATTAATAGCCTCCTTTTTCTATATTATTGTTGCATATATACATATATATGTATGTATATGTACCCACAAATAGTTAATTACAACCTTAAAATATGTATTAAAAAATAAATAAATAAAATTTCTCAGAGAGTGCCTTTTATACCCTCCACCTGTGTCCCAGTGATCCCAAGAAAGTGTATACTCCAAGCAGCAGGTCCTATGGCTGTCAGTGGCTGTGTCACCAATCTCTTGGCTCACCATTTCAATGAGGCTTCAGTTTGGACCTCATGTTGAAGTTTCCTTCATATCTACAAGGTCCCACTTGTAGTTTCCAGCATTTATGCAGAAGCAGCCACCACCCTGGCAGTGAGGCCTACCATTCTTTCTACAGTGGTATATATATTTATTTATTGGTAATAAAAATGCATTCTAAGACAATTGCAGCCTTTGTTAGAAAAATGGTGGAAGTATACATCTTTATTTTAAGAAAACTAAGCCAGACCTAGCAAGCCAAATACTAGATATTTTTTTCGCATCCACCATCCCCCAATGCCTGTGCCTGTGTGTATGTAACATAGAATTTATTTGTGTGCATATCTTGGAGAACTTTGTGTTTCAATTAAGTACTCAGCCTACTTTTTGTGATACTATTTTCTGGTTTGTGGGTCCAGAACTGGAGTGGAGTAGAGAAATCACCGTTGGAAAAAGCAAGCAAGCAAATGGGAAGATACACATTCATTTTTTCTCAGCTCTTGATTCTGACTGTAAAATGATTTCATAAAGTCCCTCCTTAACTTCCCTGCAAAAGGAAACTGTGACATATAAGTGTAAGCTGAAATAAAGCTCTTTCATTCTCTAAAAAAAAAAAAAAAAAAAAAAAAAAAAAAACTAAAAAACAAAAAGGAATTCCTTAATCATGTGTAATGTGATTCCTGAATCCATTTAGAAAGTGGGATACAATATAATGACATCTCAGTAATTGGAATTTGAGAACTTATTTAATCTCCATCTTTTTGTGGATTTCATATTTTTTAAAGTATCTATTATAGATTTATTAATCAATGGTTTTGCATTTGGTTCTTACTTTAAATAAAAGTATTAAGTTTTTTTCATTAGAATTTTGAAATAGAGGATTTTTTTTTTGTTTCACAACACTAAATAACCCTATAAAACATTGCAAAACATTTTTAAAAATGTATGAATCACTCTACTGTTATTACTGTTTAGTAATCTGCTCAGGTCAATATAAAGCAACTAATACCAGAACCGGTCCTGAGGAAGAAGGCTTTCAAATAAATTCTACCTTGATTGCTGTAAGTTCTATGCCCTTGTTTGTCATGGTTTCATTTAAAATTGTTACATCACTAAGGAAAACAGCATGAGGAGTTCTCACAATGGTAAAATTAGATATACCTTGTAACTTAATAGTTCAACTAATTGGCATCTTCTCAACAGACTACATTAGATTACAGAGCTTCTTGGCTATTCACATCCTTTCTTCTGGGTTCAAAAATAGCTAAGAAATTGATTTGGCTACATGTTCTTTGACTAATTAATTGATAGTGAAATTATAATCAATAGTTAAGAAAATTAAATAAATGAATAACAATTAAAAATTTCAACTAAATAAGAAAGTCTACACCCAGAAAAGTAAACAATCCATGTTTTCACATTATATGGATATTTGTCACAGGGTTGTTAATATCTCTATACCATCAACAAGAGTTCTATGTTATTTAACAAACTTCACTGGCAGACATGGATGTTTACCTTAAATTGTAGGCCAATGGAGTCCAAGAATCTATTGAAACAATATAGACTGTGGTTGCCCTTGGTTTCCTCTCAGATATTGAAGGTAAAAACTTTGAACTCCTTTCTTAAATGTTCCTCCATCTACCTACAGCTAAACAGGCTGACAGCCAGTTGTTTATTCTGTTTTTTTTTTTTTATTTTAGGTGTTTTAATTTATAAACCATAATAATGTTCATTCAAACTATTTGAAGAAAAATTTCTAGAAATACACCAATAGTATCTTAGCCTATTGAGCTGATTTTTTTTTCAATTATTTCCTAACAATCTGGACACTGAAAATAATTCTCTGAAGGAAATTGCTACAAAATCTCTAAATCATTCTTTAAAATGCCTTTGATGACAAATGTGAGAACATCTTTACAATCAAGTTAGAAACATCTTAAGTGAAGGACCAGATAACCTAAAAGGAAATTACTGTAATGATGAGCAGTTAAATGTCTGGTGCTAAGCTGCTTAGATGCAAGCCCCAATTCTGTCACTGAGTCCCTGATGTAGGTTGGACCATTTAAAAGGTGTATGTAACTTGTTTTATTTACATAGTGGAAGGCACATATTTTATATTTTTCAATACTATGCAACACTAAAGACATATAATATTATATATGTATATGTATGTGTTTGTGATTTATATGTATATGATGTATATGCATATTTGTATAGTGTATATGCATATGTATATGTGAAGATGTGATGCCTATGTTGGAGAATGCCAGGACAGAGGGGTAGGAGGGAGTAAGTGAGTGGATAGGAGAGTACCCTCAGAGAAACAGTGGGAGGGGTTGTGGATTTATTTTAAAATGCTTCAAGATTTTACAGGCGAGATATAGGTGGAGAAATAGTAGGAAAACAGAAGAGGCGAAGAGATTAGGGATGAGGGGAGAAAACAAGATGGAGTTGGAGAAAGTGGACCTAGATCCTGGTGGTCATAATGGGCTATAGGTAGATAGGAATATTCTGTTTTTTATTAAACAACTTTACTTTAAAAAACAAAGATAAATGTAGAAATTTAAAGCATTTTTGCATAAAAGTATAGAAATACGTTTTTGTCAGTGCTTGGCTTTTTTTTTTTAAAGGTTTGATAGTATGCATTAAGTCCTTACCAGTTACAATAAGAATAAAGTACATGTAAGCAGGATGTAACCCAGAATTAGTAAAAGTTTTCTTGTTGTGTAAGGATTAAGCATAATGGTTTGTTTCTTTTCTTTTTTTTTTTTTTCTTTTCTTGAACTTCACACAGTCTGTGAGTTGTTTCTGGGGTGTTCAGAGCTTTTATGGGGTTAGTATACAATTATCAGTGACTGCATAGTATGTCTGTTCTTTTGTGACGGGGTTATCTCACTCAGGATGATATGACCTAGATGCATCCATTTTCTTAAGAATTTCATAAAGTCATTGATAGTACTCCATTGTGTAAATGTACTACAATTTTTGTATCCATTCATCTACTGAAGGTCATCTGGGTTCTTTCCAGCTTCGGGTTATTATAAATAGACCTGCTATGAACATTGTGGTGCATGTGTCTTTCTTGTATGTTGGAGTGCCTCTGGGGTAAATGCCCAAAAGTGGAATAATTGGGTCTTCAGGTAGTACTTTGTCCAATTTTCTGAGGAATTGCCAGACTAGTTGTGGTTGTATCAATTTCCAACCCCAGCAACAATGGAGAAGTGTTCCTCTTTCTCCACATCCTTGCCAGCATCTGCTGTCATCTAAATTTTTGATCTTGACTTTCTATCTCTTATTAAATGGCACTTTGTATCTTTGTGTATACTGTAGAGGTTTTATGAATTGAGAATGTAATATATAAACCTGCTTTAAAACTACCTGGCTTTGGAGTAATGTTTGTGTTGAGCAGTAATAGAAAGCAACTTGCTGGGCAGTCTTATTTGCCAGAGACAGAAACAGAAAGGCAGGTGGTGTGAACTGCCTGGGAACCATGCAGAGATTACTGATTACATACCATATGACAGAGGTCATATATTTGGCTCTATACTATAGTAGTATCCTCAGAGTGAGACTGTGGGGGCCAATAAAAAAGTTAAGCCATCATTTTAATATTTATTACAACAAAGAGAATGAGATAGGTGATTTCTGGAGGGGAAACCTGAAAAGAAAATAACATTAGTTATGTAAAGCAATAAAACACAAAATCAAACAAACAAACAAATGCAGGCTGAGATAGCCAGAGGGAGCAATGCGGTAAGTAACAGTCATTCAAGAACTAATCGGATCCTGTGATCAGGATTCTATGGTTTGAGTATCTGACTTGACTTTCCCTCAATGATGGACTATGACTAAGAAATGCAAGCTATTAAAATCTAATATCCTATTAGTAGAAGAGGTTTCTATACAGAAGAATCAAATTTTGAAGAAGTCTGAAATTGCAGTATGTGGATTTGGGCTGGTCTTTTTATCTATAATCTAACTTTTCAGAAAAAAAAATACTAGTATTTTTTATATCAGATTAATGATAAATTAATAAACAAATGACTGTATATTATATGTCATATTAATTTATTATATATTATATTATATATTATTATGTAATAAATATATTATAACTAGAACAATATATATACATCTATATCTAAGACACTTTGTAATATATATACATACATACACACACATGCACACACACACATTTATATATATATATATATATATATATATATATATATATATATATATATATATAATTCAAAATGCAGTAGCATTTCTTTTAATCATTTGTAGTGCTCTATAATTTTATTGACTTGCCCATACCCAAAAGAAGAATTATGCTAACAGAATTTTTCTTTAAAACATTGGAAAGGAAGTATAAGCAGAATAAACCATTACCCACTCCTCTTGCTTTTAGTCCTCATGTTCCTTCTTAGCAATAGTATCTCTAACTAAGACAGAATCTGAAATATTGATTGAAAAGGGGAACTTAAGAATCCCAGAGTCTTGTCATTGGTCAGCTACTTTTGCTAATTAGTAAGTTCTAGATCTATTTAAATACAATAATAATAATAATAATAATAATAATAATAATAGTTGTAAAATATTTTAGAAACCTCAGAGGTCAAGTTCTTTTCTTTACATATGCAAAACTGTATACAACACACAGTAACAACCATAAAACCATCACCATACACATGAGAATGATATTATTTTAAACTTAAGCTATAATTTTGAAATAGGCACAGACCCTTTCTTTTTAACCCTGAATTTGTGATGGATAGGGAAGTTAGAGGTGTGTAATGTAGAAAATAAAAATTGTCTAAGTAGAATAGATCAGAACTTGGGTAACTGAAAGCAAAATAAATGGTATTTGATAGCTCCAAATTTCAATCTCCTGGATTTCAATGGTTGCATTGACCTATGCTGGAATACTGTAATGTAAATGGCTAATACAATGTCCCTCTGAACCCATTCCAGACCATTCTGTTGAAATAGCACTTTTAACATCAAAAAGAGCCAGACATCTCAATTACCTATGACCATTAGCAAAAACATTGAGAAAAATAAGTTGATTTGTGTTTGATAGAAATCTTGACAGACTCTATGATGTAATGTTTCCATAAACTACATTATTTCACAAGTGCAGCCCTGAGTTCCTGTGAAGTGACTTTACAATTGAGCTAGTTTCTGTGGTTAATAAGGTACTTTAAACATTCTTAGTATGTACTAGTAAAAAAAAAAATTCAATTAATATGGAAAAGATGAAGGTGACCACAATAAGTTGTAAAAACTCTACATCAAACTTTTACAAGGACTCATTTTCAAATAATTAAAATGAGACCTTCCCACCTGCACCCAACATTTTAGACAATCCAGCCCATCAAATTTCACTGCTGAGATGGATTGCCTAGGGATAAAATTCTTATTGGTATCCTAAGAGACGCATGCTCTTCATATATTTGATGTTAATGTGTAGGGTAACTTGACTAAAATAATTTTAGAAAGGGACCAATTTTGACAAAAATTGAAGCATTAACATAAATAGCTGTTCCCCTGGCTGCAATGTGAAATATCCTTATTTCGAATACATATTTGATTTTGCCAGCAGTTGCTCCTTGCCTTCCATTATGATTGCTTTAAACTTAGAGGTTAAAGAAAAAAATTTAAACACTGTTGAATATTGCATATTACATTCTGAAGAGAATAGTAATCAACTTCCATTTTCTATTTCCATAATAAGCTAAAATAATAGTTCAAATTAGAAAAGTATTGTAAAATCCCACAGCTTCAAGTAAGTTTTCCCTGTCTTATATGTTCTGTTTTTTAAATTAAACACTAAACACAATTATGACAATATATAGTCAATATAAGCATCAATTTTAAGTAGCAGGTGTTCCATATATATTTATATATGAGCAATTATTTCATTATTTTAATAATACACATCAATAGTGAAAGCAAAACAACAGTAGAATAGGTGGAGATGAAAGAAGATCATCCTTATGTCATATGCCCTCAGACAGATCATTATAAATGGCTAGAATATAGCAAAATAAGCAGTGGTCTGATTGCATTATATTATCACATTATTGGCCCACTTTCCTCCATTAAAAATAACCAAATGAAAAAAACAAACTCTCCATAACAGGTTTCTTTAACTCAGTATATTAATTTCAATGTATTCATCACAGCAATAAAGACACTCCCTTTGGGGTAGGAAAAGAACAAATCTCATGGCTTTCATTTGAAATTAATTAACAGGAAGAATAATATCAACTAATTGGACCACCCAGAGTTCCCAGAGACTTAACAACCAACCAAAGTATATACATAAATGGATCTATAGCTCCAGATCATATTTAGCAAAGGATGGCCTTATCTGACAAGAGGAGGGGAGGTTTGTTGTCTCAGCACAGGGGGATGCTAGAGCAATGATACAGAATTAGGTGAGTGGGTAGAGGAGCGCCCTCATAGAGGCAAAGTTAAGAATGAAATGGAGGATGGAATGGGAGGTTTGTGAAGGGGTAAATTGGAAGGAGGATATCATTTGAAATGTAAATGAATAAAAATGATTAATAAACACATACACACACATAAAAGAAAGATAAAGGATAAAAGGCAACAGGTACATCTTGCAATAACTCTGGAACAGATTAACGAAGAAGTGATCATATTATAATGACTCTACAAGGTGGTAAGAAGCTCAAAGTTGCAGAAAGATGACTTAAAGGTATTAAGCAACTCCAAAATTTAGAGGATACAAAGGTCAACCAAGAGCAGGGTCAGAGGTCACCAGTCAGACACACCTCTGTCAATCTTCCAAAGTTAAAAAAAATAGAGACACACAAGGATAAAACACACACACACACGCAAACCCTTACATTACAATCACAGGGTTAGAGAAGACATTTCAAGGAAAACATGGAGGAACAGAGTTTCTGACAAACACCAAACTTATTTAAAAAGGAAAGAGCAATGACTTTACAAAATTCCTAGGCAAATGGATAGAACTAGAGAATATCATCCTGAGTGAGGTAACCAAGCAAACAGATGATATAAATACACTGATACGTGGTTACCAGCCCCAGAAATCTCTGAGTAACCAAGAAACAACTCACAGACCCTATGACCCTCAAAAAGAAGGAAGGCCAAGAGTGGAAGCCTCAGTCCATCTTAGAAAAAAAGAAAAAGAAAAAGAAAAAATGTGTATTCATTATATATTATTATGTATCAAACTTTGTGAGCTATAATGATATTTTATAAAATAAATAAATTAATAAACTTATTTCTTTGGATAATTACAAAAAACAAATTAAAAGAAAAAGGTAAAAGAGTAACTTGAGTAAAAGAATTTATAAAATTCATTGATAAAAATCATTATAGAAACTTAAAAAGCCTCCATATTAGCAAAATATTATGCAGAGTACTTTTATGCCAAGATTAAGAATAAAAATAAATAATAAATGCACTAAAAAGAAATAAAAATGTGCTACTTAAGCATTGAAAACTTAGCGTCATTTCAAATGGGGAATTTTGTAATTAATTTTACTTGTATTTGCTTTTATGACAATAATAATAAGCAAAGTTGCTATAATTTTAAAATATTAACAAATATGTTTCTTAAAACACATATTGTTGGCAATTTAAAAGTATTATAATAAAGGAACCTTAGCCCCAATTAATATAAGCTGAGGATTTTTATCAACTTTGGGTTTAAGCATGATTTCTTCCATATAGAATATTGTTTATCCCCACATCTCTCATTAAACAGACATAAAACACATTTGTGATTTAAATAAAATGCAATGTGATACTTTGATCTTTTTTTGCATTGTGTTTGGAAAAGGAGCAATGTTCATTAGCTGGAGAAGTCCTTCACCATTCCCATCTCTCACTCCTCTTTATTTATGTGCTAGAGACAGCATGTTTTTGTGATGCTAATGTGGTGATTCAAGAATGGTACTAACTGTCCTCACGATTTAGTTATATATTTGAGAGCCATGTTTGTTTAGTACAAATATTCAGTGTGTCATTTGGATTTTGGTAGGAGAACAGGTTTGTAAATTGACATTATAATGTGAATTTTTATTTTCATTCAGTGAAACTGGGACATATTTCTAATCAAACTTTATTCTTTACAATGTTTATATATTTAAGAAACCACTACTGTTTCATGGACATTGTTTATTTTCAAAATATTTTAGTAAATTAAATAAAAATGTAAGTATAAAATTGCTATTGTTTTCACTGTAAAATTGTTTATAATATATGTTTTTATGTTCATTTGACAAAAAAACTGTAAATATTTGTTAAAATACCAAAGAGATTTCAAAATGAGTCTCATAATGAGCTACATAGAATGAAAAGAATTATATTATTCATAAAAACAAATTAAAAAAATTAAATTAAATAATAGCAATTCACATTTGCATAAACATTGAAAACACAATTGTAGGGCATGACTATATCTAGTTGGACTTTATAGTATAATGATCGGGAATGTTTGCTTCATTACAATTTAAATATAAAATATATAATTCCAAAATTTTAAATTTTACTTAAACTTTAATTAAAATAAATTGCAACAAAACCATAATGTGGCAAAACAAACCAAACCACTTCTATGGCTGAAAAAAATAACATTATTATTTAAATCTGAAGGCATCTCTGATTTTTGTCTCTGGTACCAAAATTAATTACAATGTAAAATTCTATTGTTAGCCATTGAGTAGGTGCTCTCATGCAAGCCTTTGTTTGTTCTCCTTCCAGTTGCTATGTGAACTCCTTTTTCAGAGCAAATTCAATGTTACCATTATTAGTCCACATTCAAGTAAATTCAGAGAGTGGGGGAGGAGGAAGGAAGGGAAGTTGTTAGGGATGGATGAAGAAAGATGAAAGAAAGAAAGAGAGAAAGACAAAGAGAGAGTCAGAGAGTCAAAGACAAAGACAAAGACAAATGAGAGAGAGAGAGAGAGAGAGAGAGAGAGAGAGAGAGAGAGAGAGAGAGAAGGAGAGAGGGAGGGAGGGAGGGAGGGAGGGAGTTAGGGAGGGAGTTATGGAGAGACAGAGAGGGAGAGACAGAGAGATAGACACACAGAGAGAGACAGAGAGGGAGAAGAGAATCTTAAGTAATTACCCAATACAATTTCAGGTTTGAGAAGTATAAATACTTTAGAACACACACACAAACACAAACACACACATACACACACACACATGTATGTATGAATGTATTTCATACAATGGAAGATCAGAATAGAACAGTCTTGTTGTTTATATTGTTTGTTTTGCTATCAGCCTTTAATCACATGAGGCACTTGCATACTAATAGTTATCTGTACTAAAATTACATTTGAAATTTTCTCTGATCTAAAAATACCTTTAAAGGCCTGTTGGTATTTGGTAGATTTTGTTGTTCCACATATAAACATGTAAATATGAAAGATTATTTGAGTGGTAATTTGTTTCAGTCTCATAGACATTCTACTATCTATATTTGTCACTTTGTATCATGTTGTAAGTCTGAAATATTCACAGAAACATTATTTATTAAGAATAAATTCAATAAAAACTCATGACAGAAGCATCTATAACAAGATTTATACAAATACCTGTATACAGCACCGTGGCCAATTTGACACCAAAGATTAATCTTCACAACATGCTGTTTGATGCATCTATTACAGTCTAGGACTACTACTTTCAGCATGCACTGTAAAATGCAAATGGTTTGATACCTATTTCAGCTCAAATATAAACTGCTTCTGCTTCCCAGATTATATCATTTCCTTATGCTTAGAATCAGTCTTAGCCAAAGCCTCAGTCAAGGGAATGACATGGCAGGGAGTAGGGAGGAAGTGGATGAGTGGGAGATGGAGCACTCTCATAGAAGTAAGGGGGGGGGGGGAGGGAATAGGGACATTCCAGAGGAGAAACTGGAAAGGGGATATCATTTGAAATGTAAGTAAAGAAAATATACAATTAAAAGTGAATAAAATAAAAAGAAACAGATATGATAAACCGTCATCATCATGGCTCAAACTGTGCCTTAGAAAAGACAAAGAGGCTCCCCTTATAGCTCATGCTATAAGCTTAACTTAGGCAGTCAAAAAACTTAGAACAACCACTTATTGGTCAGAGCTGCACTTAGCACAACTGAGAACTGAATACATTTTTGGTGGCAAGAGGACATTCACTCACTTGCAGCTTATTTGCTAATGTTTGAGTTTCCTATTCAATAAAAATACACCCTCAAAAAAGTTTAAGATTTGTGTGCACACAGAGGACAAGATTGTTTTATATTTTTTAGACATATTTCAACAGAGCAATCTAAGTTAGAATAAACAGCAACAATGAAATTTTCTTAGTATCTTTTACTAAAGGGTTTTTGTTTTTAATCTTTTTTTTTCTCTCTTACAACTTTAATTTTTAAAAAAGATGGATACATATATAGAGTTTCAAAGGCATTTTGGCATAACACTATATGAATACTTTTGTCAGCCATTTGATATTCCTCAGCTGAGATTGTTTTCTTTAGCTCTGTACCCCATTTTTAATAGGGTTATTGGATTCTCTGGTGTCTAACTTTTTGAGTTTTTTGTAAACCTTGGATATTAGGCCTCTATCTCATGTGGTGTTGGTAAAGACCTTTTCCCACTCTGTTGGCTGCCATTTTGTTTTTTTGACAATGTCCTTAGCCTTACAGAAACTTTGCAATCTCATTAAGTCCCATTTGTTAATCTTTGACCTTAGAGCTTGAGCCATCACACCAGTCAGATTGGTCAAGATCCAAAACTCAGATGACAGCAGATGCTGGCGAGGCTGCGGAGAAAGAGGAACACTTCGCCACTCTTGGTGGGGTTGCAAACTAATACAACCACTCTGGAAATCAGTCTGGCGATACCTCATAAAATTGGACATAGTACTACCTGAAGACCCAGCTATTCCACTTCTGGGCATATACCCTAGAGACACTTTAATACACAACAAAGATATATGCACCACAATGTTCATAGAAGCTCTATTTATAATAGCCAAAAGCTGGAAAGAACCCAGATATCCTTCAGAAGATGAATGGATACAAAAATTGTGGTACATTTACACAAAGGAATACTTCTCAGCCACCAGAAACAATGACTTAACCAAATTCTTAAGAAAATGGCTGCATCTAGAAAATATCATCCTGAGTGAGATAACCCAGTCACAAAAGAACAGACATAATATGCAGTCACTGATAGTGGGAAGCTAACCCCAGAGGCTTGCACTGCCCCAGAAACAACTCACAGACTGTATGAAGTCCATGAAAAAAACAAAACAAAACAAAAAAAAAAAATAGTCATGCTCAATCCTTACTCACCAAGAACACATTGACAAATTCCGGGTTGTACCCTGTATTACATGTACTGTCTGCTCATTGTTAAAAAAAAAAATCTTTACACACCAAGAAAACTTTGACTATTTCCAGGTTGCACCTTGTTTTACATGTACTTTTTGCTCACTGTAACTGGTGGGATCTTGATCACACTATCAAACCTTTAAAAAAAAAGTACTGACAAAAATGTATTATATACTTTTATGCAAAAAATGCTTAAAATCTGTACATTTATCTTTGTTCTTTAAAATAAAGTTGTAAAAAAAATGAATACTTTTGTCAGTACTTAATTCTTTTAGAGGCTTGATAGCATGCATTGAAATCCCACTAGTTACCATAGGCATAAAGTACATGTAGGACAGAACATAAAATGAAAACAGTCAGTTTTCCTGGTGAGTATAGATTAATCATAATGATCTTTGAATAGCAAAAATTGCCACAAGGCTATATTCTTAGCTCTTGGATTATTAATGATTTAAGTTCCAGGTGTACCACATTCTTAGAGGGTGCTATACATTTATTTATTTTTTCCTAATAAGGACCAACTTCAGTTTTCTGTTGTAAATTTAAATCTGAAATAAGTTACCACAATGAATCCATAGGAAGAGGTCGCTAGTCTTAAATTGAGCTAATTTACACTGGATGGTTCATTATTTTTTAGTTATTCCCAGGTGAATATAGTTTTAAAAGATTTTTTTTGTTTTCTACTGAATTTGTCAGTTCATGACTCTGTACACCTTAACTTATATTCTTTAACTTAAAGAAATGATCCACTAATTTTTAAATAATAATTTTTTCCAGCATATAATAACAATTGCTCCCCATTTCATTCTGAATATCCTTTTCCCCCCTTTTTTATTGGAAAATTTTTGCATTTACATTTTAGGTGTTATCCCTCTCTTACAACCCCATCCCCCATTCCCCTTCCATTGCCTCCATGAAGGTCTTCCCTCTCTCACCTCAGCACCTTGGAGCTCTTCTACACTGGGAAAATAAGCCTTCCTTGAGCCAAAGGCCTATTTTTCTGTTTAAGTGTATTAGTTGATATATCCTGAAAACAGTAGTAATGAAATAATTAGACTCTACTTGCAGAAATTCTGGACTACATATTTCATTTTTTTAAACACTAAAGCTTCATACCTACTCAGTCATTCGTTATTTGGTCTAACTGTTTTTGAGTGACAGATGATGTAATATACTACTGTATACTGGAAAGTATACTAAAGAAACTATAAAGTGAAATATATGAAAGGGGTACTTTGAATGTTTCCACTCTTTAGTAATTTTAAATTTCTGAAAAAGAAAGAAAATTAAAAAAATAGCTAAATTATGACCAAATAGAAAGTATAGAAAGTCTAATGTCCTTCCAGGAGACACATGAAGAAGTTATCATTTTATTCTAGCAACACAAGGCAGAAAGGAGCAGGATGATATATTATTGACTAATTAATACAGGTTCAAATGCAGCTAGGGCAAGTTTGTCTCAATGATTTTTGAATTTGATAATTTTCTCTAAATACAGAATATATGATATTGAAGTTACTGATTTTTCCCACTGAGGAGGATTTCCCCTTATAACACATACTAAATGAAGAAAGAATGAGAGAACAAGGAGATATAAATCAGTGGACATACAGATAAAGTAAATCCACAGGGACTTCTGAATGTCTGTGGATATCATGTGAATATTATCAGTTTGTAAAAAAAAACCTTTTAGTCTCTTTCAAGTGGTAAGATGCTTAGATGTACAGTAATCTATTTCTTCATCTCAGCTGTTAATGTTATTCTTTCTTATAAAATCTATGTTGTCTAAAACTAGGAGAAAACTGACCATATAGTAGGCTTGTCTTTATATTTTATAAATTAATATTTACCTTCAAACATACAAATGGTATGCAAACAGATGCATCAATATTTCATGTAAATAAAAACAGATAGAGCTTCTTTATTAACATGTTATCTGACCTCAATATCAAGATCATATCATGTTTTGGTTCTGTTTCTAAAGTTGATATCCTCAACAGCATTTACTAGGATTAAATATTAACTTGTGAATTTTTAAACTTTAGATAGGTATACTTGATTTTGAATATCAACAGAATGTAGCCAGATTTTAGAGAACAGATTTCTTAAAGCAAGTTTTTATATTTCAAGGGAAAATAGAATTTTGGAATAGGAAATGATTAAAGGGAATATTAGAGTAGAAGAATAAAATACAGAGGAAGATAAGTAAACAGAGTATAGGAGAATTTTGATAAAAGATTGCTATACTAGATTATATTCACAATTAAATAGAACTGAAATGGAATTAGCAGATAATGAGTAGAAGATGTTGCTGAGTATACATCATATGTTACTAATAAAATTCTCATTCTCAAGAGTAAGCTACATCTCGGTGGATCCTTCAGCAAATGAGGTCCTGTAGGTCATGACCCAAAAATTATTAACTCTATGACTGTTATTTTTACCCACCACAGCCAACAATAGTCTCATATTAATGAGGGCAATACATATCTCATCAAACATGAAAATATTGGGATTACCCAATTAAAAGCCTCACCTCTACTGAATGGCACTCCTAGTGTAAAAAGATCTTAGACATGCTACTGTAACAGGCAAGCTATCATCAGTTTCACAAATTACAAGCACTATGAGCTTCAGTAGCAACCTTCATAAAATATATACTGGGACAATAATGGCACAAATGTGGCTGTAACCAATGAACCTCTTCTTCTTTTAAAATTGCATTTAAGGTGAACTATATGAGGTGGAACACACAATTATAGTGGCCAATAATCTGATTCTAGGCAGACTATGGTTCTTAAAGAAAAACCTACCACTATATATTTTTTAAATTAAGATACCAATGAAACAACGCATAATGGGAGTGGCTTCTTTAATTGATTCAGAAAGTCTGGAGGTCAATGTGTAGACAATGAGAGACCTTGGCGAACTCAACACTAATTTAAGCTAAGAAATAGAAAAAATGATTTTCCTTAGTACTCAGGATATCATATAGAAAAGTTGAAGAGGAGCAAGAAAGTTTGTACAAGCCTGAGGTGGTGGGAGACTCTACAGAAAGAGTGTCTTGCAGGCACAACAAGCGAGCTGATATACATAAACTCACAGGCCTAAGAGGCATTCACAAGACTTGCACAATAATGGAGAAGTCAATCTTGACATAAAATCCCCATTCCCTATAAAGAACCTAATTCCAGTTGACAGAGAGAGAGAGAGAGAGAGAGAGAGAGAGAGAGAGAGAGAGAGAGAGAGAGAGAGAGAGAGAGAGAGAGAAGAGAGAGAGAGAGAGAGAGAGAAACAGGTTTAACAGGTTTGTCCAACAAAAACATTGTATCAACCACATTTCTTCAGATACATGATTTTGAGTAGTTGATCAACACAAAATGGACTCCATGTTGTTTTTTGTGCAAATTGTCTGTTTGTTAGCTATGGTTTAATTTTATTTTTGTTTCTTATTTGTTTGCCTGTTTGTTTGAGAGAGAGAGAGAGAGAGAGAGAGAGAGAGAGAGAGAGAGAGAGAGAGATTACATGAAATTGGAGAGTAGAGCATCAGAGATTATGTAGAAGAAATTAAAATTTTCAATTCAATTCAAAAATTGAAAAAGATATGAACAAAACATATTGAATGAAAAATTTTAAAAATTAAAACAATGTAAAGGGTTAAAATTTAAAAAAAAATGCATAATACTCAGTTGTTTTCGATAAATTATTTAAGATAAATTTTAATTTTTAAAATTTAATATAAAAATTACTTGTCTTTCTTCTTGTTAAACAAATAATGGCTCCTACAAAACATAAAAATATTTCCTCAGGGCCTAGAAAAAAAGATCAGGTTTTAAAAATACTTGTGTCTCTTAAAATGAATTTGATTAAGTTCAGAAAAAAAGAACCCTAATCCAGAGACATGGAACATTAGAGGAATGCTAAATGATTAGCATGCCTTTATTTCAAGGTCTCTGGGAAAATAAACAGATACCCAGTTTTCACATTTCTGCACCAGTGACTGCTATGGTTTTCCATTTGAATTGCCTTGCATACCGATTATATTCTGAATAGATAAGAGCAATATTTCTCATACTTTTACAGAATGCAATGTTGAACACAGTAATCACCCAACTATGTGAGGTATGTGAAGGTGTTTAGATTCAATGTGTGTTTCTCTATTTCCTGATAGTTTTACAAATCATAGATTTCATTAAAGAAATGTGTAATAAATGCATATGTCTGTTTTTCCATGTATAGCCTCCTGAAGTTTACTTCTTCAATGCTTTTTCTAGACTCCAGTTGGTAAACTGTAATACCGGATTGTTCTATCCAATTAACAAAATACATGCCAGTTGAGAAACTAAAAATATTTTTATATTATAAGGGCTAGTTGTCTTATGCTGGTTTTAGAAAACAATATGTTCACAAAAATAGCTTGATCATAGCACTTTGACTAGCTTGCTAGATGTAAGAGATAAATAATCAGATTGAAATATTACCATCAAGAAACAGCCTTACAAATTCCAAACAAGTCAGTAAGAACCTTGTATATTTGTAGACACCTGATGAACTAATGGATCTCCCCAGCCTTGAACAGTGATAACATCTATTGATTAGCCTTATTTATTTGAGGAATGTTCAACATATGGAAAGTTATACTAAACTAAAAAATGATTATTATTTCTTTGCTTTAAAGTTGATTATCTTTTTTCATACTACAACACAACTTGTAGAAATTTAGAATGTATTTCAAATACAGAATGTAGAGACATCAAGCAAAATGAACACAAAGTGCTAATCAATTCATATAAGACTTTTTAATAGTAGAGATTTTGTAGTGATCTGCAAAATTCAGTCAAGGAACAAATGCAGAATTAGTTTTGGCAGAACAGGTTACTTAAAAAAATATTTTCAGGACAATAATTGTGTGTATGTGTGTACCTCATGGGATAGTACTATGCTCAATGCATTTTTAAAAAAGCACCAACCATTTACCATTACTTTGCAAATAGTGTTTACTTTTAAAATTTTTCATGGAATAGTAAGAATGAAAATATGAACAAGGTACTAAGTGCAAGATGTCAGAATTAGTGATTAAACTATTCTGTTCTTTCCCAGAAGTCACCATGTGGTACTACAATGTGCAAGGATTCATCCTGTGTATCCTGTGTAATAAAGGTACCAGAAAAAGTCTCTCTCCTTAAAGAGTCAGTGATCTAGTAAGTGATAGGAAATGAACTTAGGAGATATAAAGCTGAAAGATGAAACAGAAATCAGAAATGTTATTTGTTTTTGCTATTACTACATGATAAAAAATATCAGACAAGATTTATAGCCACTGTTCAATGATTTAGTGCACAGAGAGCTGAGAGTCACCTTTTGAACACTATTCCAAACATATAGAAGAATGGAGCCATAACTTTTAAACTTAACCCACAATTATTTTTCTTTTGAATTTGTGCTTTCAACAATCAAAGCTATTTATAGAATTATAATACCTATAAATATGCATCATCAGTTACTTATAAATGAGATTTAAATATAAGATAAGATAAGAAAAAATATGGCTGCATATAAGACAAATAAAAAGTGTAACTACCAAGCATAGTTAGGCTCCACAGTGTTTCTAGCAGCCTTATTTATAATAGACAGATGCTAAAAAAGAAAAAAAAAAAAATCCAGATGGCCCTCAACTTAAGAATGGATACAGAAAATGTGATTCAAATGAAATACTATTCAGCTATTACAAATGAGGTCATCATGGATTTTTCAGGAAAATGAATGAAACTAGAAAATATCCTGTGTAAGGTAACTCCGACTTCAAAGGACATACATAGTATACACTCACTAATTAGTGGATATTAGCCTAAAATACAGGATACCTAGAATACAACCTAAAGACTATACATAAGATGTATAACAAGCTAAAAGGTCCAAGTAAGGATTTTTAATACTAAGCATAAGGAGGAAGAAAATAATCACAGTAGGCAGAGAGAGCAGCCTTGGTAGGGAAGGGTGTGAAAAAGAAGAAAAAGGTCAGATAATGGGTTGGGGGACCAGAAAGATGAGGCAAGGACTAAAAGAATGAGTGGAGATAAGCAGATTCAGGATGTTAGGGGGAAACCTCTAGAAAGTACAAAATTCTCTGCAGGTGAGAAATTCTAAGGAGTTTTGCCAAAATTCCAAATGCTGGAGAGAGAGAACTAAAAGAGCCCACCTCCAAGTGGTGTGACTGGGTTATTTATCTACTGTCAAAAATTCTGACCCCAAACTGTTCCTGTCTGAAAAAAACTGCAGCGACAAACCTGGAGAAGAGACTGAAGGGAAGGTTGTTCAATGACTGGCCAAATTTGGGATCCATCTCATAGGAGGGTACCAAGCCCTGACACTTTTACAGATGCTATGATGTACTTGCAGACAGGATGCTGGAATTACTATCTCCTGAGTAGCTCAACAAGCATCTGGGTGGGATAGAAACAGATGCTTACACCCAACCATTGGCTGAAGTCAGGGACACATGGTTGAATTAGGAGAAAGACTGAAGAAGATGAGGGGAGAACAACCCCATAGGAAGACCAGCAGTGTCAACTTACCCAGACTCCAAGGTCTCCCAGACACTGAACCACCAACCAGGAGCATAAATGAACCAATCTGAGGGCCCTGAAATAAATATAACAAAGGTCTGCCTTTTCAGGTCTTAGTGGAAGAAAATATGGTTAATCTTTGAGAAATTTGAGGTCCTAGGGAAGTTTCAGGTCTGTTGGGGGAGCCACCCTCACAGAGGCAAAAGGGAGGAGCAATGGGAGAAGAAACTGAGGATGGGGGAACTGAGGAGGGAGAGAGAAATGGGAATATAAATAAATAGAAATAACACAGTTTGAAATAAAGATATCCTCATGAATTAATAAGAACATATAATAAAAAACTAAATATATCTGATATGAAACACTTTAAGATAAAAAATCAGTCTTAGGGACTGAAATACAAAACATTTTCCTGACTTTTTTAAAGTGAAAGAAATTATTTTTGCATTTTATCTTCTTTATGGATTGGAAAAGAATGCTATACTAGACAGAAATCTGGAAGTGTTCCATCTATTCCCTTTTCATGCTTCTATTTGTCCAGAAGAGTCCTCAGAGTTCACTGATAATCCTGGCTGCATTTCTGATGAACATGACTATTTACTAGGTGAGGAAAAAAGCTTTGTTACTCTTAACAAACAGAAATACCAGATGACTACCTCATGTGTAGTGACATTTCTGGGGTCTTCAAATTTCACTGGTTAAGTGTATGAATGCTTTTCGATGAGTTGACCCATGTTATATACTTAAACAAAAACAACACAAAAAAAAAAGAAGAAGAAGAAGAAGAAAGGAAAAACACAAGTGTTTCCACTTAAAATCATACCAAGCAATGAGGACTCTTACATTTCTGGAGAAAACAAATAACATGAAATTATTCTGTCATGATTGCTTGTGTGAAGTAACTATGTTTAGAATCAACATGAAAATAGACTTTTGGATGTGTCCATGACTGTTGTTCTAGAAATATTTAACCAGACAGGGAGACTAACCCTAAAAATGGGCTGCAAAATTCTTTGTATCTGGATATTTACCTGTATAAAGGATTAATGTAAATTAAGATCCCACAGTCCTTTATCTATTTGTTTTTGACTACAGTCTATGACAAGATAAGTCTTCTGCCATGACTCTTCTCTCTTCCATGGTGGATTGAGCCATTGAATTGTAAGTTAATCAAATCAATTCTGTAAGTCTCTTTGAAGTATTTTGTTACAGCAGTAAAATTAAAGTATCATGAACACATTCCCTTTTTCTACCAGCTATAATATTATTTTGCGAGTAAGCCTATGAGAACACAAGACTTCCCTTACTCTGGATTACTTCATGAATCTATCACAGACACATGAATACAAAATATCAATAATTCAATGAGCAATTACATTTAAATAATAACTGAATGCCCAATTACATGCATTCTTTCTTACATATATAAAATGTTATTCAGGTGTCTGAAACTCTAAAGAATACCTATTCTTTTAAAGTCATAAGAATCTGATATCCAACAAATTGAAATTCTGAGATACTCTGTGCACTTATACAATGCTTCTTATTTATGTGCTGTCAATATTCAGAATTATCCTGTGAAATGAAAATAGCTATCTTTCAGATAGATTGTGCTTGTAGGGTATAATCAATTAATCATTCAGACATTCAAGAAGTAGTAAGGGTTGAACATTCAGTTCCCTTTGTGGTTTTATTACAATAAGTTTGTGATTTTATTTTTATCTTGTCTTAGGCAATCAATTTTATTTTGCTCTGAGTCTTAGTGCTATGTTTAAGTTTTAAATGCTAACCTGTGGTTTAAGTGAACAATGGTTAATTTCTACATAGATGAATAGAATGGGAGTTGGGTATACAAAAGAAATTGAATTTTAAGACTTGAGTAACAGATTACACTATTTTCTTCTGGATTACTTAAGTCCTTTGTCATTTCATACAGTGCGTAGGTTTATTTAATTCATTATTAGCTGCAAAGTCAAACATTTTCAGATATTAAGTTCAGTGGCCTTGATGACCCAGCATAGCATAAGCAGCATTCTTGGTTTCTTGTTTTTTTTTTTTTACCACCAAAAATGATCATCATCCACTTACATGTAATGATAAAGATGTTTCTATGGGACACTGAGAAATCATCTTTAAATAATGCTTCTGAGAGGTTAGGCTGGAACCTGCATACCAGTAAATCAAGTGAACATAAAATGTTTTCATCGAAGAAAGGATTGGTCAAGATTATTGTGAATTAGAAGATGAACAATCTCCCTTAAACTGTTTTGTTGTTAGTGGATGAGTTGCTTATTCTTTGTTCTTTATAGTCCTGATTATGAATAGAAATAAAAAATAACAGTATTTTGTGTGCTTTGAGTTAATAGTTTTCTGCCAACTGTGAAATTTCCAACCTCATGCGAGTATCACTCAGTCTAACTTTCTACTTTCACATGAACAGGTTTTACGTTTGGTGATAAACATTTGATTTTAAGGCTAATTTTGTTCTCACCCACTCAGTTCAATATCACAAATAATGTGAACCATGAAGCACAGATTATGACATCTTTAATTAGCAGTTATTATTTAGGAAATCTCATGTGATCTAATTTGAGAAGCACAGTTACATTTTCTAAATTTTGAAGGTCTTCTCAGTTTGGTAAATGCTTTACTAAATAAATGATATAAAATATAAAATAAAAGAATATACAATATAATAAAAATTTAGATTTGTAGTTGAAAACAAACTCGCTTTGAAGAGTCTAAAGGATCATTTTCTTTGATTTAACTATTAGTATAGAAATTAAAAAGTCAGCAAAAAATAAGTTTAGAGCAGCTACTAATTCTTTCATGCATGTGATTTAATTATTTCCTACTGAATTGATAATCTGGGTAGTTCTGAAATTGTACAGACTGAAGTTTGACATTACTATGTTTCTATGGTGAAAACAGGGTCATTCGAATCTACCCAAACCAAGAACTAAAGGTTTACTTTAATTAATGATAGTATCCAAATATTTTTTAATTATATTTTATGTAAGAAAGTCTTTTCAAGCTGGATTCTTTGCTTTGATACTTAAAACAGAAATACACAAGTGTGTAATGGATACCCATGGTAAAGTTTAATCAAACTCATCTAAGTAAAACTTGTTATTCCTCCAAAATAATGAATGGAATCTTAAAAAGCTCACATATTTAATATATTATACTATGTATGTATGTATGCATATTTTTATGATCAGCCTCAGGAATATATCAAGAAAATCATCTGAAATCTCTATATTTATCTTTTCATACATGTGAAATTATATGAGTGATATTTACATTTTAATTAGATCTTATTTCTTTGTGAATTAATTTGCCTTAATATGTGCACTTATTTAATGCATACATTTTATTATTAGAATAATTAAAGTCTTGATTTATTTAAGAGTATAAGATATTGAAATGCCCTGAAACAGCATGGTTATCAGAGAGGTTTAACTTTTAATTTTTCAAAGTGCTATGTAAGCTACAAGTTATTTTTATGATAACATATGAATATTCTTAGATGCAAAATACATATGTGATCTGGTCTCTGAAAATTAACTTCCCATAATTTTAGCAGTAACATCCTAGAATAATTATAATTTTCCATTATTTTCTTATTTAGTTGTACTTTCATCTACTTCTATGTATCATTTAATGCAGGGACTCTTCCAATCATCTTTTAGGAAAATATATATTTCTGCCTTTTTATAGACTATTTTTTTTCCAAAATATACAGTTTGTTTATACTTTCACAAAGAATTTTAAGTGAAGATTAAATTCAATTTTTACTTTTAATAATCTCGTGGTGATAAAGTGCACCTCTCTCACTGCCTCTACCTCACATCTGATCTTCTTCCCAGTTCCCTCACTTCACTGTTCTCAAATGACTATGTAGTTTCACCTTCTAGCTAATATTTTCAGATTCCCCAATAAGAGCTCCTTATTGTCATTTTTTTTCTCTCTGTCGATTGTAGTAGAGTTAGCCTGTACTTTGTGGCTGAGGTCAACTTATAAGTGAGTACTTACCATAGGTGTCTAACTGGCTCTGCCTTATCTTATTCAAAATATTATCAATATGCATCCATTAGCCTGCAAATTTCATGAAGTCTTTGCCTTTTATAGCTGAATAGTATCTCACCTTGTAGTTATAGTACATCATCTTTACCCCATCTTCAGTTGAGAGACTGCTATACTGTTTCCAATCTGGCTATCATTAATGAAGCTGCTATGATCATGTTTAAGCAATTGTTACTGTAGTAGACTGGGGTATCATTTGGTGTCATGCCAGGTAGTTGTAAAGCCAAGCTAGGTCTTGAGCTAGAGCTATCCCCAGTTTTCTACATTCTTGCCAGCATGTTGTTAAAACTCTTGTTACATATTGACATCCAGTTATAACACCACCATTTGTTGAAGTTGCTTACATTTCATTGTATTATTTTACCTTACTTGTCAAAAATTAAGTGCCTACAGATATATGGGCTTTCATTCCTGTTTTGCTTTCTGGTTTTATTTTATTTTATTTTCCATATGAAGTTGAAAAATTATATAGAGAATTGTGTGGGCAGTTGATGGGGACTGCATTGAATCTGTAGATCGGTTTTGGTAGGAAGGCCATTTTCACTATGTTTATACTACAAATCCATAAGCATGGGAGATATTTCCATCTGTCTAAATATCTTTTTTTGGAATTTGATGTTTTTGTCATACAAGTCTTACACTTGCTTGGTTAGAGTTACACCAATATACTGTATATTATTCATGGCTATTGTGAAGATTGTTGTTTACCTATTTTTTTTTTCTAGGTCTATTTATCATTTGTATAAAAAAAAAAGGGCTACTGACAGGTTTGAGTTAATTCTGTATCCAGATACTTTGCTGAAGGGGTTTGTCAGCTGTAAGGGTTCCTTGGTAGAATTTTGGCAGTTGATTATATAAAGTATCATATCACAACCTTCAAATAACAATACTTTTACATATTAATTTTCTATTTGTTTCTCCTTATTCTCCCTTTGATATATTATTTCTCTAAGTAGAGCTTCAAGTACTATATTGAAGAGGTATGCAAAGAGTGGGCATCCTTATATTAGCTATGATTTTAAAGGAATCTAATTACATTTAATGTGATGTTGTCTATTGGCTTATTGTATATTGATTTGTGTGTCTATGTGTGTGTGTGTTTGTGTGTGTGTGTGTGTGTGTGTGTTTATGAGCCTTGCATTCCTGTTTTGTCTAAGCCTTTTAAAATAAAGAGACATTGAATTTTGTCAATGAATTTTTTTAGCATCTAATGAGATAATGGTGTATTTTTTTTCTTCCAGATTGTTCACATAGTGAATTATGTATCCAGTCTGATATTCTACGTCTTTATATTGGAGAACTGAGTTCATTGATGTTAAGGGATATTAAGGAATAGTGATTGTTGTTTCCTACTATTTTTGTTTTCAGAGGTAGAGTTATGTTTGTGTGCTTTTCTTCTTTTGTAAATTACTTTGATAAATTTCCATACATTGAACCATTCATGATGAAGCCTACTTGATCATTGTGTATGATTTTTTGATGTTGTCCTGGATTCAATTTGTGAGTATTTTCTTGGATATTTTTCCATCAATGTTCATAATAGAAATAGATCTTTGTGTGGTTTAGGCCTGAGTTTACATGCGGTCTTCCTGTTTCTACTTGTGGAAGAGTTTGGGGAATAATTGATCTTAGTTTTTCTTTGAAAATATGGTAGATTTCTGGGCTAAAATCTGGATGGGCCTTGCTTCCTTCTTTCCTTCCTTCCTTCCTTCCTTTCTTCCTTACTTTCTCTCTCTCTCTCTCTCTCTCTCTCTCTCTCTCTCTCTCTCTCTCTCTTTCTTTTATACTGATTGGGGTATTTTTATGGACTATTTTTTTCTCATTTTTTAATAGTGTACTTGATCTCAGTGAAGTTGTATTTGTCTAGAAAATCAATGATTTCATTAAGATATAACTATTGTGTTTACTATAGGCTTTTAAGGTAAGCCATAAAGATTCTTTGAATTTTTATGTGTTCTGTTGTTATGTCTCTCTTTTCTTTTCTGATATTGTTTATGTGGATACTTTCTCTTTGTATTACTTAGTTTGGCTAATGTTTTACTACCATGCTTATTTTCTTAAAGAACAAGCTCTTTGGTTATTATTATTATTATTATTATTATTATTATTATTATTATTATTATTGTTATTATTATTATTATTATTATTAGTAGTAGTAGTAGTAGTATTTGTACTGTTTTCTTTATTTATCTCTGATTGCATCCCTCCTTCCCCAACTATTCCTAACCTTCACCTTTGACAAGAGAAATAAGTTGGTACCCTCAGGATACCAAGCAACACAGATACCTCAAATCCTTGCAAACTAGGCAAACCCTTTCCCACTGAAGCCTGATAAGACAGGCCAGTTAAGGAAACAGGTTCCTCAGCCAGACATCAGAATGACAGTAGGACCCCTCTTCAGTTGTTGGAAGGCCAAATGAATAACAAGCTGCACGATTTCTCCATTTGTGGGGTCCTAATGTATGGCCATTATATGCATTTTGTTTGGTGATTCAGTCTCTGTGATCCCCCGAGGGGTCATGTTGGTTGACTCTGTTGGTCTTCTTGTGAAGTCCCTCTCCCATCCCAGTTCCTCAGAGGTTCCCCCAATATTTTCAACCAGACCTACCCAGCTTGGTCTAATCATTGGCTCTTTGTCTTTGCATTTATTTCAATCAGTTGCTGAGTTAAATATCTCAGAGAACAGTTAAGCTAAGCCCCTGCCTGTGAATCCAGGCTAGCATATAAAAGAACAACTTTTCAAAGTAGTTGAAGGAAGGATGCATGCCTACAATATATTGCTGTTGTTCTTCTGAGAAGAGCTTAGTGCATTCCTCCTCAAATTGGCACTGGTGGCTACTCCGTCCACTTATGTCCTTCTCACACAGGGAACCTATGTATTTGTGCCAGCAGTGACAAATATACTTATCAATAGTGTCTTCTCATGTTGTATCATCCTGACAGGGCTTTAGCCAAAAAAGATGAATCAAAGTTTCACAGAGTATCCCCTAGCCATGTGGTCACATGTAGGGACAAAAAAAAATCACAGAAACTGGAAAAATGACCAACTTTGACTGGCCCAAGTTGAGACCCTTCCCATGGGCAAGAAGTAATCCCTGACAGTATTAATGATACCTTGTATCTGGTGGAAGATTTGAAGGAAGGATTGAGGGGATGGTAAAAGATAGGAACTCAACAAGCAGACCAACATTGTCATCAAACCTGGAACATTAGGAGCTACCAGAGACTGAAGCAGTAACCAAAGAACACACAAGAGTTCACGGGGACTTTGGACCCCTGCAGATATATATATCAGATGTGCAGCTAGGTCTTGGTGTGGGGCCCTACAACTGAAGCAAGGCCTTATACTGATAAGTTGCCTGCATTAGATCCTGCTCTCCTAACTAGACTGCCTAGTTGTCTGGATTCAATAGAAGAGTATGTTCCTAGTCCTGAAGTGATTTCAGGTACCAGAATTCATTTCACAATAAAATCAATATCAGGTGTCTCTTCACTTATGTTCAAAACCGGTTCTATGCACATGGGTTTTCTAATGTTTCTTAGATAATTTTGACAAATATTAGATCTAAAAGACCCTTGCTTCTCCCATCCCTACCAAGAAATTTCTATTTGTGTAAATGACCCTAAGAGAAAGGGATTTCTTGTGCCAATTCCTCCTGAGTGCAGTGGGTTGACCTGTAAAACTTACAATAATTTATTTGGAATGAATGTTTGCCAAAATGGGGGAACTTGGCATAAATACCCTGAGGACCCTGACTGTATCTGCCCTGCTGGATATGCTGGAAAGTTCTATGAGTCAGGTCACAATGAGTATGCATCTAGCCCTTACCACAAATGGGGCTAAGTGCCAGGATGGCATCAATGGCTACTCCTGCTTCTGTGTGTCTAAATCATATGGATGCCTGCATTAATGAGGTAGTGTGTCTCAATGAGATAGGAATGCACACATGTATCTTTCTTCAAGAGTAGTCTGTTCTGAACTATAAGTTGTAAATTCATGAGTGTCAACCCCGGCTGGAGAAGGAGCTGAGAGTTCTATATCTTACTCCAAAGGAAAACAGAGCAAAGACTTGTTCCCACCTGGTTAGCAGGAAGTCCTAAAAGCCCACTCCCACAGTGACACCTTTTCTACAACAAGGACACATCTACTTCAACAAGGTCACATCTCTTAGTAATGCCATTCCCTAGTTCAAGCATATATAAACCACCACAGGCTTACTTCTCTGCGACTGTGCATTGAATTTCTTAGAATCCACTGTGACTCAGCTTTGATGAATGTCCCAATCAGCCATGTCTCCATGGAGCTCTATGTGTGGATGAACCAAAAACTACTACAGTGAATGCATGAGTAGAGGATGCACAATACACAAGTTTTAGTGATATATCCTTTAACATATTAATTTAAAACATATTCATGAGCTGGCATTAGTCCTATATAAAATATTTATAAATTTTCTTATTGATAATTAAGACCCTGCCCACTTAAAGTGCTTTATAGTCCTCTCTAGTGTATTTATTGTTAACTAAATTTCTGACTTATTTTGATTTAGAGACACATTATCTGTATGTTTTCCAGGATAGCCTTGAACTCTTATTTCTTTTGGCTTAGCTTTATGAGTTCTGGGATTTCAGGCAGGTTTTATAAAACTCAGCTTTACTGAGAAATTTTAAATCTTTGTTTTGCTCATTATTTTTGCCTTCAATTTAAAATAACTATTTTACAATAACTCTGCAAATGGCTTTCTTTTTTATTTATCACAGTTTTAACTGGATATTTTTTTTATATTTACACATCAGATGTTATTCCCTTTTCCTGACCCCATCCCCCCTGCCCCTCTCATTGTTTCCATGAAGTTGCTCCCTTTCTCACCTCATTGCCCTGACATTCTTCTACACTTGAGAAATAATCCTTCACAACACCAAGGGCTTCTGCTCCTATTGATGCCAGACAATGTCATCTCTGCTATATATGTGACTGGAGACATACATATTAATTGGTTGCATTGGTTGGTGTTTAATCTCTGTGAGCTCTGGGGCGGGGGTTGGTTGGTTGATACTGTTATTTTTCCTAGGGTGTTGCAAACCCCTTCAGCTCCTTCAGACCTTTCTCTAGCACCTCCATTGGGGTCCTTGTGTTCAGTCTGATGGTTAGCTGCTATGTATTTCCTACTGTTGTTTTATCATGCCTGCCAGTCATTGATACAGAAAAGTGACTTGGCTCAAGAGCATGTTGACCACATATGCTGTTTTGTTCTTTATCTTCTGAATAATCTGCATGAGGTTTAAGAAATAAGAAATCCCACAAAGCTTTACATAGAATGTATCAAATCAAAGTTTAATATAAACTGTTATATCTAAAATATCTCAAGTCAGAGCTGGCTACAGTCAAAGTGGCTGTAAGGACACATCATTCATCAGAATGGCAAACCAGAACACTCTGATGCTGAAATGGAATTTTCCTGAAAGGCAGGTGATCAGGACTGTGTTGTGAAGGATCACTACATCAACAGATCTTCATAAGGATATTTTGACTGCAAATTATGGGATTGATAATAGTTTTTGTTGTAAAAGGTAAACTGCATACAATTTTCAGCTTAAACAGAAAAGAAGAAGATGTAGAGGAATTTTAATCTACCAACATTGCTGCTCTGGCAAAGGGATCACATCCAAAGATATTCTAGGACTATTTGATATGACCGGAAGGCATACAAACCTGAGCTTGCCATACCATCTGGTTGGAATACAGAAGTGCCCTTAGTATACACAATTAAAGTAAGGGTAGTATATAAAAAGAAGCAGCCATGTTTGAACATGAAATTTAATTGAGGGGCAGGCAGAGTGATGAATCAGAGAAAGATTTGCCAGTATCAAATGCTGATAGGCCATTCCTAAATCACATAAAAATATCACAGGAAAAATAAGCTACTTAGAAGAGTGTAAAAAATAAATGGGATGGTGTGTGTGTGTGTGTGTGTGTGTGTGTGTGTGTGTGTGTGTGTGTGTGTGGCAATCTTATTAGTACAGTTTTACAGAAACTGATTACACAAAAAAGGTAGACATAGGTGAAGACAGAATAATCCAAAGAAAGATAAAGAGCTAAAACATAAAAACCTGTTGGGAAGCTTATTATGAGGCCAAGCAGAGTGATTAAGGCAGAAACTAAGAGAAAAAAAATTGATTCAGTTACCCTGTAAATTTAGATTGTATGCAGACTGGAAGCTTTCAAGCTTATATCTAGCAATAGTGAGAACAAAGAATAAAATGCTCAGGCAAAGCCATAGATATGCAATGTTTGTGTATGGCTTTCATTGCATTCCTTCAGGATATAAAAGCAAAGGTTAGAGTGGTGGATTCTCATGTCCATACATTTTTTCAATTTTGTATTTTAGTACTGTATTTGGGTGAGGGCACTGCAAAACCACATTGCAAAGGTATTAGGAAAAAAAAACCCTTAGCTTTCTGAACTTTAAAAATTTAATGTGGAGCTAGCAAGATGGCTCAGAAGTTTAAGGTAATAACTGCTAACAACCTGTTAAAATAAACTAAACTACTTCTCTTTTTTATTATGTTTTCATCATTTAAAATGTTTTTAAATTTTAATATATTTTGCTAATGTATTTCCATTCCCAAGTCCTTCTATCTCCATCAAGATAAACCCACCTATAATTTTATTTTTGAAATAATGAGAATTCTCAATATATTTTCATCAAAGAGAATTTTATATGTATATTATTTAAATATATTTCTGTATTATTTTATTCACTTTTAACACGGTTATAAAATAAGTGTAATACTGGTTTGTAAAAGGAAGTAGAGTAAGCTATAAGGAATTGTAACCTTACATAAAATGGAGAAATAACTTTTCCTTAGAATTTAGTCCCTGAAATGTTAATCATAGTTCTGTGGTACCAAATACATCTAAAATACTTGAAAATTATAAACCAGACTAAAATAGTTTAAAATTGTTTTAGTAACAAATAGTTGGATGGTAGAAATGGGTGATATGTGTGGGAAGAGTTGGAGCAATTGAAGGCATATGATCACTGAATCTACTGAAAGACTAACAGGAAAAAATAACAAAACTGAAGAGATATTCTGGAAAAAGAGACTTATTTTGACTAAGGACAATTAGTTTAACATAGAAAAAACTGAGATCAGAAAAAAGGCATGAAAGAGTAAATAGAACTCAAGATAAGTAACTGAAAAATATTAAAAACAAATATGACAGGTAAACATAGAAAATTTTATTCACAGGTATATAAAATAACATGTTTAACTTTTAGCCATTTACTGACGAAGGAAGAATCATTTAGAAATCTGATCAAAAGCACAAATTTAAGCTTGTTTAAAGTGCGAGGCTTGACACTAAAATAACACCACAGAGTAAAACATTACTTTAGAGAAAAAGAATGTGAGGCAAGGTCACTGCATAATTAGATTGTTACATGCATTAGAGCTAAGAGAATAAAAGATGGATGGAAATCATTTGCAAGAAATCTCCCTTTGATTTTTCCCAGGCCTGAGAGCAAAGGGGCCTTATTCTATGTTTCTACATGTAAACCTAACTTGAAATTTGGAGCATTTCCAAAGTGATTTACAAAAGAAGTAATAATTCCTAAAAGAAACTGTGTTGACATTAGATGCCGAGGCTCATGAACAAATCGTTGAGTGCTGACAGACAATATGTCTTCCGAAATTGAAATATGTTCAAGTTATTCTAACTGGGAATGGCAGAGAGAAAGCAGGTTGTGCATGGATGTCTTTTTGTGACTTCCCTTACATATCTACAGTTGTCAAGGTTTTATCAATTGTAAAAATGTATGAACAGAAGCTATACTAAGCCCTTGGTTGAATTAAGGAGAAGCTGGAAGAAGTTGAGGGAGAAGTCAAGCCTGTAGGAAGACTAGCTGTCTAAATTAACCTGGACCCCAAAATATCTCAGACATTGGATCACCAGCCAGGCAGCATACACCAACTGATATGAGGCCCCTGAAACTTATATAGAAGGTGACACTTGGGTCTGGGTTCAGTCAGAGAAGATGCATCTAACCCTCAAGAGATTGGAGGCCCTAGGGATTTCACAGGTCTGGTGGGATGGAGATATCCTCAAGGAGACAGGGGGCAGAGAGAAGGTATAGGACATGGAACAGTATGAGGGTGGACTGGGAGAGAAGTAACATATGGAGTGTAAAACAAAAAAGAAGAAAGAAAAAAATGTATGCATTGCATTCTTTATTTAAAAATTAAGTCAGATAATTTCCTCCAAGTTTTCATGAAACTTGTCCATAAACTAAAAGTTTTGAAGCTATTTCTACTTCCATAACTGTGAACAAAAAATACTTCCTGAAGGACCCTTATTATCTGCTTAGACAGTTTCTTTTCTTAAATAAAATGTCATAAAGCTATAGCTCACAATCTCTGTATCTACTTCATTGATCTAAGCCAACCAAACCAATAATAAAATGGATAATAGGGTTAAAATGAAAATTTTACTGTGCTTAATACATCACAACAAGTCAAGTAATAAAGAATTTCAGCTAATGGATTTCTCAGCAGGTAAAAGAAGATGCCAAGGCTCCCATGGTAGAGGAGAGAACCAGGTTTCCTAATTTGACCTTTGACCTACAACTCATCCTTAAATAAACTATTCCATATATACAGAGAAACTCCTGGTATAATGAACATTATTTCCAATGTGGAAATAAAAACACAAATGTAGCAAATTATTTTCAAGTACGAAGGAGAAAAACTATCAGATCCATAACAATAATTTATAAGACAATGGGCTGTAAAACGATCAATACATTCCCAGTGAAATAAAAATGGAAAAGAGCCAACAGAGTTGATGGTAATAATGCCTAAAAGAAGCATTTTTGCTAGACAAAAATATCAGCAGAATATGTGGAGATTTTCAGATTAGGAAACAGTACAAATTAAAACTTAAATGTTTTATATGAATATTATGAATGATAGTTTAAAGTTGAAGCAAAAGTCAAATCAGATATGGAGTCAAGTAGAGAGAGTAGGCATATTTATGCAACATAGGTAAAAAAAAAAAACCAGATTGCAAAATAAAATTAAAAATACCTAAATGTCAAATTGAATTAAATTTTCTATATGTCAAAATGCTAAATTTTAATTTTTTTACAACTTTATTTTACAAGACAAAGTTAAATGTACAAATTTTAAGCATTTTTGCATAAAATTATACAATACATTTTAGTCAGTAGTATTTTTTCCCAGATTTTAAGATAATTGTTACATAAAACTATATGAATATATTTTTTAGTCAGTACTTGATTTTTTTAAAGGTTTGATAGTATGCATTGAAAACTTAATATTTATAATGCACATAAAGTACATGTTAAACAATATGTAACATGGAAATAGTCAAAGTTTTCTTCTTGTGTAAAGATTTTTTTGTTTTGTTTTGTTTTGTTTTGTTTTCTTTATTTCTTGGACTTCATAAAGTCTGTGAGTTGTTTCTGGGGCAGTGAGAGCCTCTGGGGTTAGCATCCCACTATCAGTGACTGGATATTATGTCTGTTCTTTTGTGACTGGGTTATCTCACTCAGGATGATATTCTCTAGATGCAAACATTTTCTAAAGAATTTGGTTAAGTCATTGTTTTTGGTGCTGAGTAGTATTCCATTGTGTAAATGTACCACAATTTTTGCATCCATTCATCTTCTGAAGGACATATGGTTTTTTTCCAGCTTCTGGCTATTATAAATAGAGCTGCTATGAACATTGTGGTGCATATATCTTTGTTGTGTACTAAGGTGTCCCTTGGGTATATGCCCAGAAGTGGAATAGCTGGGTCTTTAGGTAGTATTATGTCTAATTTTCTGAGGTATCACCAAACTGATTTCCAGAGTGGTTGTATTAGCTTGCAACCCCACCAACAGTGGAGAAGGGTTCCTCTTTCTCTGCAACATCGCCAGCATCTGTTGTCATCTGAGTTTTGGACCTTGGCAAGTCTGACTGGGGTGAGGTGGAATCTCGGGGTAGTTTTGTTTTGCATTTCCCTGATGGCTAAGGATGTCAAGAACTTCCTCAGATATTTCTCAGCCATTCCATATTACTCAACTGAGAACGTTTTGTTTAGCTCTGTACCCCATTTTCTATTAGCGTTATTTGATTCACTGGTGTCTAGCTTTTAGAGTTCTTAGAATACCTTAGATATTAAGCCTCTATCAGATGTGGAGTTGGTAGAGATCTTTTCCCATTCTGTTGGCTGTAATTTTGTTTTTTTGACAATGTCATTAGCCTTACAGAAACGTTGCAATCTCATTAAGTCCCATTTGTTAATCTTTGACCTTAGAGCTTGAGCCATTGTTGTTTTGATCAGAAAATTTTCTCCTGTGCCTATATGTTCTAAAGTTTTCCCTACTTTCTCATTTAATAGTTTCAGTGTATCTGGTTTAATGTGGAGATCTTTGATCCACTTACACTTGAACTTTGTACAAGGATATAAGAACGGGTCTATTTTTATTCTTTTGCATGCTGAGTGCCAGTTGGACTAGCAACATTTGTTGAATAGGCAGTCCTTTTTCCACTGAAAGTTTACGGATCCTTTGTCAAAAATCAGGTGACCAAATACATGAGGGCTCATTTCTGGATCTTCTATTCTATTCCATTGATACATGTGCCTATTTTGGTACCAGTACCATGCAGTTTTCAGCACAATTGCCTTGTAATATAGCTTGAGGTCAGGAATAGTGATTCCCGGGGATGTTTTTTTGTTGTTGAGGATGGATTTCGCTATTCTAGGTCTTTTGTTATTCCATATGAAATTGCACATTGATCTTTCCAATTCCATGAAGAACTGGGTTGGAATTTTGATGGGGATTGCATTGAATCTGTAGATTGCTTTTGGTAGGATGGCCATTTTTAAGATGTTGATTTTTTGCAATCCATGAGCATGGGAGATCTTTCCATTTTCTGAGATCCTCCTCAATTTCTTTCTTTAGAGGTTTGAAGTTCTTGTCATACAGGTCCTTCACTTGCTTAGTTAGAGTCACAGCAAGGTATTTCATAGTTTTTGTAACGATTGTGAAGGGTAAGTTTTCCCTAATTTCTTTCTCCACATGTTTGTCCTTTGAGTATAGGAAGGCTACTGATTTGTTTGAGTTAATTTTTTACCAGCCACTTTGCTGAACTTGTTTATCAGCTGTAGGAGTTCTCTGGTGGAATTTTTGGGGTCACTCAAGTACACTATCATGTCATCGGCAAAGAGTGATGTTTTTATCTCTTCCTTTCCAATTTGTATCCCCTTGATCTCATTTTGCTGTCTAATTGCTCCAGCCAGAATTTCCAGTACTATGTTGAATAGGTAGGGAGAGAGTGGGCAGCCTTGTGGAGTCCCTGATTTTAGTGGGAATGCTTCAAGTTTCTCGCCATTAAGTTTGATGTTGGCTGTTGGTTTGCTCTATATTGCTCTTATTATGTTTAAGTATGGGCCTTGGATTCCTGTTCTTTCCAGGACTTTTAACATGAAAGGGTGTTGGATTTTGTCTAATGCTTTCTCAGCGTCTAGTGAGATGACCATGTGTTTTTGGTCTTTGAGTTTGTTTATATGGTGGATTACATTGATGGACTTCCTTATGTTAAACCATCCCTGCATCCCAGGGATGAAGCCTACTTGGTCATGATGAATGATCGTTTTGATGTGTTCTTGGATTCGGTTTGCAAGGATTTTGTTGAGTGTTTTTGCATCAATGTTCATAAGTGAGATTGGTCTGAAGATCTCTTTCCTTGTAGAATCTTTGTGTGGTTTAGGTACAAGGGTTATTGTAGACTCAAAAAATGAGTTGGGTAATATTCCATCTGATTCTATCTTTTGGAATAGTTTGGAGTGTATTGGTGTTATATCCACAGTAAATGTCTGATAAAATTCTGCACTGAACCCGTCTGGACCTGGGCTTTTTTTGGTTGGGAGGCTTTTGATGACTTATTCTATTTCTTTAGGTGTTATAGGGTTATTTAGATGGTTTACCTGGTCCTGGTTTAACTTTGGGACCTTGTATCTGTCTAGGAATTCATCCATTTCCTCCAGATTTTCCAATTTTTTGGAGTATAAGTTTTTGTATTAGGATCTGATTATTTATTGAATTTCCTCAGTTTCAGTTGTTATGTCCCCACTTTCCTTTCTGATTTTGTTAATTTGGATACTCTCCCTTTGCTTTCTAGTTAGTCTGGCTATGGGTTTATCAATCTTGTTGATTTTCTCAAAGAACCAACTCTTGGTTTTGTTGATTTTTTCAATGGTTCTTTTTGTGTCTATTTGGTCTATTTCTGCCCTAATTTTGATTATTTCTTGCCATCAACTCCTCTTGGGTATATCTGCTTCTTTTTATTCTAAAGCTTTTAGTTGTGCTGTCAGGTTGCAGATGTAAGCTCTCTCCAGTTTCTTTTTGGAAGCACTAAGGGCTATGAGTTTTCCTCTCAGTACTGCTCTCATTGCATCCCATAGGTTTGGATATGTTGTGTTTTCGTTTTCGTTGAATTCTAGAAAGTTCTTAATTTCTTTCTTTATTACTTCTTTGACCCTGCTATCATTTAACAGAGCTTTGTTTAGTTTGCATGTGTATGTAGGTTTTTTGCTCTCTTTGTTGTTGTTAAAACCAGCCATATACCATGGTGATCTGAGAGGATGCATTGGAGAATTTCAGTCTTCTTATATCGATTGAGGCTCATTCTATGTCCAATTATGTGGTCAATCTCGAGAAATTGCCATGGGGTGCTGAGAAGAAGGTGTATTCCTGTACTTTAGGATGATATGTTCTGTATATATCTATTAATTCTAGTTGGTTCAAAGTCTCTGCTAGTTTTGCAGTGTCTTTGTTCAGTTTCTGTTTTCATGATCTGTTTATTGGTGAGAGTGGGGTATTAAAGTCTCCCTCTATTATTGTGTGTGGTGAAATGTATTTTTTGAGCTTTAGTAGAGTTTCTTTTATGAATCTGGGTGCTTTTTATTTGGAGCATATATGTTAAGGATTGAGAGTACCTCCTGACAGATTTCCCCTTTAATGTGTAAAAAGTGTTCTTCCTTATCTTTTTTGATAACTTTTGGTTGGAAATTTACTTTATTTGATATTAGAATAGCCACACCAGCTTTCTTCTTGGAGCTGTGTGCTTGGAAGTTTTTTTCCCACCCTAATACTCTGAGATAGTCTCTGTCTTTGACTCTGAGATGAGTTTCCTCTATGCAGCTAAAGGCCAGATTTTCTTTATGTATCTAGTCTGATAGCCTATGTCTCTTTATTGGGGAGTTGAGTCCATTTATGTTAATAGATATCAAGGAATAGTTGTTTCTGTTTCCTGCCATTATTGATTTTGTGGGTTGAGTTTTGTCTGTGTCTTTTTCTTTTTTTTTTTGATAGAATAAGTTATGCTCCCTAATGGAGGAAAAAAAATGTCTGCTATCCCATTGGGCACTAAGCGATCAAAGTTCTAAGAAATTTAATGTTTAACAATTTCTCCCAACGTTCCAATGTTTATTGTTGTCTTCTTAGGTAGTCATTTTTATGTGCTATCAAATGACTATATTATCGTATCTCTGAATTTAACTGAAAAAAAAAAACGAAAACATTGTTTTTTTTTTTTTTAAAGAATATTCTACATCTTTTCCTATTTTTTACTTGTGGAATTCAATGGAGTTGTTGATCTTCTTACTAATTCGCAGCTTTTTTGTTTCTTTGTTTGTTTTTTAATTTCTTCAATAGTTTAAGCACCGATCATGAGAACAATTGTAGATTTTATTTTTTTTTTTTGATTTCACGTGATTTGCTTTTTAATATGATATGCCATTTTAGAGCCATAAGAACAGTTTTAATATCATGATGTAATGATCATCTAAGCATCTACTGCAGTGTCTGAAGTTCAGAATATATGTTTATGTGTACATTGATCTTTTAAGTCACTTCATGACTTATACAATATTCTTATCTTTATTGAGTATTTAGTGACACATTAAATAAGGCAAGTATTATGACATGAGCCAGAATAAACACAGTGTACAAATCCAAAGTAAGCTGGACATGGTGGCACATATTTTTAATCCTAGCACTAGGATGGCAGAGGATAAAGAATATCTGAGTTATAGATCAGCCTGGTCTACAGAGCACATTCCAGAATATTCAGAGCTAAACAGAAAAATATTATTTAATGGAAAAAATTCAAGACAAATGATACTATTCAAACATTGTATAGTTTTTTTAAATAGTTAGTGCATAAACCTTTAAATATATACTATGTTAATGCTGATGTTTACAGAGGCAAAATTGAGTTAGATTTGGAACATGTATTAGAGTCTATTGCCAGGAGACCTCACAATGTTGCTGGAAAACTGAACTCATGTCTTATGATAAATCAGGAAAACTTAATTTTCAAAATAAGTATATTTTTTGACAGATGAATCTATATCTTCTATTATATCTTCAGTTCCTGAGACTCTTTATTCCATGTCTTGGATTCTTTGGTGGTGCTTGCCTCTGTAGTTCATGCTTGCTTATGTAGATATTGCATTTATATAATTTCCTCAGTGTGTATTTTTTATTACTTATATTTCCAATTAGAGATCTTAAACAGGCCTTCTCACCTATTTGTTGTTCCTTGAGATTCTTTAAGCAATATTTGATTTCCTTCAATTTACTTTGTTCCTTCCCTTGATTCCTGTTTTTTTTTTTAATTCCAATAGCATCATCATAACTTTTGTTTTAAATTTTCTTTCTTGCCCTTTAGCTGCATTAGAATACTCAGATTTTGTTGACACATGATAGGCAGTATCTCAAAGTGGCCTATTATCTTAGCTCTTGTTGCTTATTTTTTTTTTTTTTTACATTGGTGTTAAGGCATCTAGGTTGGGATGCTTATAAGTCTAGGTATTGATATCTGTTTTTTTATGTGTTGGATGGGCATTTTGTTTCTTTGTTTTTGTTTCCTCTTTGGTCTTCTGGACTTTGTGTCCTAGATTTCAGGTGGCAGTCATGACTCTTGTCTCAGTACGGAGTCTCTGTCCCAGTTGCAGGCTGGAATACTGGCTGCTATTTTTGACTTTAGAGCAACAGAGGGCTCTGTTTTTCTTAAAAATAGGGTCTGCACTTGTTCTTTTGACTGTTTTGGACTACATTTGAACAGTAGATGTGAGCTAGAGTTGTGGCAAATATCTCAGCAATGGGGGAGGGGTAAGGTGAAGTAAAATGTTAGTTAGATTCTTTGTGAACATAACCTATAGAATGGGGTAATTTAGCTGGCCAAAGGGTCATTTAAGTGTTTTTGTGATTGCTTCAGTGTTGTTTAAAGCTGTTTTTAAGACGATTTTCCTTCATACCACAATACACATTATTTTTTCATAGCTTCATAAAATATGAAAAATAAAAGAGAAAAATGAAGTGGAGTTTTCTGTTGAAATGTATAGCATAACAGCATTTTTTGCTATATTTTTAATAGGAAAACATGACATTCATAAGTAAATGTTTCTAATATTCTCAGGTATTTTACTTCCCTCTTTTGGTATAAAGGTATAAATTGTGGTTAAATTAAAACTTAATACATTAGACTTAATACTGAACCTTTATATATGTGATAAGCCATAAGATACCTCTGTGTGTTTGTGTGTGTGTGTGTGTGTGTGTGTGTGTGTGTGTGTGTGTGTGTGTGTAAGTCTGTGTCTATAATCATAGCATTGCCTAAATAGAAATAGAAATAGAAATACACAAAAATCTAATGGAACACCAATACATCTGTTATTATACATAATATGGTGGATGGAAGGTGGGTTTTGCTGTTGCAATCTGCTGCTTATATTTTTTTATGTTATAGAGGTTTATCATATTGCTATTCCATATTGTTCTATTTTTTACTATGCTTAAATAATGTTTCCAAAAAAATTAAAATTTGTGAAATTGGGCTTTTAAACTGTGTTTTCTAATGTACATAATTCTTACTTGGGTGCTGTATAAATATGTACATTTTTATTTCCTTCAGTGAAAGTATAACAGTTTCATGCATACATAACAAAGAAATATGTACACACATAAAAGTAGATAAAGAAGTTGGCGTTTATTTATGTACATTTGTAATATTCATTTGTAAAGAAGTTTCAAGAGGTTTTACAACTTTAAATTAAGTTCCAAGTATTAGTTCCAAATACAGCAATAGATGAGATGTGAGAGATAAGCATGGTTCACTGTTTGTACATGAAACTGCTCTATCTTTTCCTTCACTATCTATACAGATTTCTGACATATGTGTGGTCAGCAACAATTCATCTTAGGGAAATTTAATGGTATAACAAGTGACTGCTGAGAACCTACATTATATGGCAGATTTTACTTTACATATAAAAATTTAATATTAAAGCCACCAAAATATTATGAATAACTGAAGTATGAAAGTATTGCCTACGTTTTCAAACATGGTTAGCATGCACCAAAGAAATTTTTCCAATACTAACCATTATAAAAAACTCTGCATGAAGCTTCTAGTAAACAACTAAATCCAATCACAAATGCATTTATGTTGTTGAATTATATTTGATAAACTTTAACTTGGTGACATTTTACTATCAATAAGAATATCTATCGACATGATTTAGGTTATCCTTATTTATTTTATAAATACTTTACAAAGCTCACCTGAGGGCCTATGGAGATGGCTCACCAATAAGGAGCACTCTTTGCTCCTCCAGAGCTCCATAGTTCAATTCCCAGCAATCACAGGGTGCCTCACAACCATTCTAGAGGCAGGTGAATCTCTGAGTTCAAGGCTAGATTAAACTGTAGATCAAGTTCCAGGGCAACCAAGATACACAGAAAACCTTGGTCTCAAAAAAAAAAAAAAAAAAAAAAAAAAAAAAAAAAAAAACAAACAAACAAGCAATAAAACAAACAACACAAAACACAAAAAAAGCATTTCAGGAGCTAGCTCAAAGGTCACTGGTTGCTCAGAAAGAGAACATAGGTTCATATCTACATGGCAACTCACAAACTGCAGTTCCAGTGGATCAGATACTGTCTTCTGACACCCACAACCACCCTACATGCACATGACACACAGACTTGATGTGCAGGCAAATACTCTTAGAGCAGAAATTAGTATTTCTATTTCTTTAAAATAAAGGTCACTATGAAAATATTATATGAGGGAGAAATCTATTTTAATAAAACAATTTATGATAAAAAAAACAAGAGTAGCTCAATAATATCATCACCTAAAAAAAGGGAAAGGGTAAAGGAGAGGAGGGACTAATCTTTTTGTTTGAGAATGTTCAGCAGTATGGTAGGCTGCTAGATAGAATGACTGTAGGCATACTGATTTCTCCTTCATGCATGAAGTTATCAAATGCTGGTTAGAAATACAATCAAAAATATGTTTAAATATAACACTGTTTTAAATAACAAAAATATAATACATAAACAACATTAAATGTGAATGGATGTGGCAACTAGCATTTCTAGCTAGAAAATCTAAAATGGCATGAGGAATCCCAAAGAAGCAGACACATCGTATACACCAACAACAACTTGCCTATATCAAGCAGAGCATTGCTTTATATCAGTGAGAATCTTTGCTCTTCCACAACACTGCCCTAATCCCATCACAAAAGAATACAATAAAAAATAGACCTATGATTGAAGATAAGTACTTTCAACACAAACCTGCACATGATAGCTGCAGTCAGAGTTCAAGAAATAAAAAAATAAAGAGAAAGAAACAGAGAAGAATAGGAAGAAAAATGACAGATAAAAAGAATCATGACCCCATTTAGAGCTGCAAACTAAAAGGCTTTAAAGGATAAAACCAAGCCCTTCAAAATAGAACGGGACATCAGATCTTTGTGACAATACAAAGACAAGGATAAATAAAATGACCATAACTGAAGTACAAAGTTAAAGCATCACAAATCTGATGTCCTTATTGGAATCAGGATGAAGAAAACATAATGAACAAAAAGGTCATAAAGGTAATAATGTAGTTAAAGCTAAAGATAACTAAAGAAACTTTAAAATGATAATATTTTTTTCCTTTTCTTTAAATTAATTTATTTATATCCCAATCATCACTACCACACTCTCAGTATCCTCCTCACACCATCTCTCCCACAATCCCTTCTTTTTTTCTCTGAGAAGATGGGGAATCTCTATATTCCCCCAACCCTGGTATTTTAAGTCTCTGCAGGAATAGATTCATCCTTTCCTACTGAAGCCAGACAGAGCAGCTCTGGTGGGAAATATATACCACATCAGGATACAACTTTAGGGACAGCCTCTACTGTTTTCATTGGAGTATCCACATGAAAATTGAGAAATAGAAAATAAATGAGACTGCATATGTGAAAATAGTACAAAGTTCTCATATAATCGTTTTAATGAAGTGATCATTATTGAAAACTACATGCTTGTTCAGATTATATTTATATTTTGACTTTGTGTAAGTAAAGCCTTGTAGTAACCCTGGTAAGTATTTATTATTAGTAACATTTTATATGTCATAGATCTTAGGCCCAAGTTAATAACATTATTTTGTCTCAACAACATTCACATAGGAAGTAAAGTCAGGACTCAGTTCAGAAAACAAGTATTTCTTATATGCTTAAAATCAAACATATAGGATGAAAATAAGGCATGGAAGTTTGATTCTGCTGGTAGTGTGCTCACCTAGCATGCAGAAGATCTGCATTCTATATTGAACATTATGCAAACATGCTATGATGATATTACTTACAATCTCAAAACTAAACTGAAGGCAGGATAATCAGGATTTCGAAACTACTATTGGCTATGAAGTGAATCCAAAACAAATTCATGACTCTGTATCTCAAAATAAGTAAAGAAATAAAAATAAAAGAGAAACAAATGTATGCTACAATGCGGTCAAATTCGCATAATCTCACTTACAGATAAAACTCAACTATGTGTCCTTGCAAAGCATTTCAAAAGATAAAGAAAATTGTATAATATATGAAAATTTTGTATCTCACAAAAGTATCATATTCTGAACAACAGTTTAAATATGTTCAAATATTTTGTTACATTAGCACGTCTTAAAACGCTTTTTTTTAATTTTTAAAATGAGAAACAGAAAGTGGGTGAATTCTGAAAGAAAAGGAAGAAATGGGAGGATTAATGGTTGGAGAAACTATAAACAGGTTATATTATAATGAAAGTATATAATTATAAAAACACTTTTTAACAAGGAATATATGTTCAAAGATTAAAAATGAACACTCATGTTTTTTTTCTAAAATTCTTTATTCAGTGTTCTTCTTTCAGAAGTTAAATTGTGTTTTTGTGGAAGATTATTCCATTGGTATTAATTTAGTAAATGTGACAAAGAAGTCACCAATTTTCTTTAGAAGATTTGGAGAAGTTATTGGGCAACTCATGGAAGAAAACTTAAGGGACTGGAGAGCTAACATTGAAACATGAAAAGATCTTTTGTGATAAAATGTGATTTTTGAGTTCTGTTGGCCTTTATTTTTCAAATTACTTTATCATTGAATAAACTTTGTTACTGAAGTGACTTCATCTGTCTATGTGCACTGAACCTAGCTACAATATGCAAGATGACAACACAGAATATGGCAGTAAATCCTGTACAGTATCACCTATAGTGCAAAAATATTTCTCATTCCAATTTCTTTTTTATTATTTATTACCTCTTTATTCAAAAAAGGAGGGATACATTTACAAATATTTAAAGGCAGTTTGTCATGACATTATATGAACAATTTTGTTAGTACTTAATTCTTTTAGAGGTTTTATAGCATGCATAGAAATCCCACTAGTTACCATAAGCATGAAGTACATGTAGGATAGAACTTAACAATGAAACCGATTTCTTGTTGGGTATAGATTAAGCATAATGATCTGTAAATAACATAAACTGCCACAAGGCTAGTATCTTAGCTCTTGGATTATTAATTATTTGAGGTCCAGGTGTACCACATTCTGAGAGCATGCTAAACATTTTGTTTCCCTAAGAATGACTGAGACTTTCTTTTTCTTTCTTTCTTTCTTTCTTTCTTTCTTTCTTTCTTTCTTTCTTCTTTTTTTTTTTTTGACCTTTTTTTTTTCTTGGGCTTAATATAGTCTGTGAGTTGTTTCTAGGGTGTTCAGAGCTTTCTGGGGTTAGTATCCAATTATCCGTTACTGCATATTATGTCTGTTTCCTTGTGACTTTGTTACCCCACTCAGGATGATATTCTCTAGATTCATCCATTTTCTTAGGAATTTTGTAAGGTCATTTTTTTCTGATAGCTGAGTAGTATTCCATTGTGTAAATATACCACAATTTTTGTATCCATACATCTGCTGAAGGACATCTGTGTTTTTTCCAGCTTCTGGCTATTATAAATAGAGCTGCTATGAACATTGTGGTGCATGCATCTTTGTTGTATGTTGGCATGTCACTGGGGTATATGCCCAGAAGTAGAATAACTGGGTCTTCAGGTAGTACTATGTCCAATTTTCTTAGGAACCACCAAAGTGATCTCCAGAGTGGTTGTACCAGTTTACAATCCCACCAACAGTGTAGGAGTGTTCTTCTTTCCCAACATCCTCAGCAGCATCCACTGTCTTCTGAATTTTTGATCTTAGCAGTTCTGATAGTTGTGAGTTAGAATCTCAGGGTTGTTTTGATTTGCATTACCCTGCTTACTAAGAATGTAGCGAACTTCTTTAGATGCTTATCCTCCATTCAATATTTCTCAAATGAGAACTTTTTTTTAGCTCTGTACACAATTTTTAAATAGAATTGTTTGATTCTCTGGTGTGTTACTGTTTGAGTACTTTGTATACCTTGTATATAAGTCCTCTATAAGATGTGGCGTTGGTAAAGATCTTTTCTCAATCTGTTGGCTAATATTTTGTTTTCTTGACAGTGTCCTTAGCCTTACAGAAAATTTGCAATCTCTTTAAGACCCATTTGTCAATCTTTGACCTTAGAGCACAAGACATTGGTGCTCTGTTCAAGAAAATTTTTCATGCCTATGTGTTCTATGGTTTTCCCTATTTCTCTTCTGATAGTTTCACTGTACCTGGTTTAATGTGGAGATCTTTGATCTTCTTGAACTTGAACTTTGTACAAGGTGATGAGAAAGGGTCTATTTTCATTATTCTGCATGCTGAGTGCCAGTTGAACCAACACCATTTGTTGAAGAAGCTGTGCTTTTTCAATTGAATGTTTACAGATCCTTTGTCAAAAATCAAGTGACCTTATATGTGAGGGCTCATTTCCTGATGTTTTATTCTATTCCATTGATCCACATATCTGTCTCTGTATGAGTACCATGCAGTTTTTAACACAATTGCCTTGTAATGTAGCTTGAGGTCACGGATGGTGATTCCTGCAGATGTTTTCTTGTTGTTGAGGATGAATTTCCCTATTCTAGATTTTTTTTTTCCAGATGAAATTGCGCATTAATTTTTACAAGGATATGAAGAATTGGGTTGGATTTTTGATGGGGATTTCTTTGCATCTGTAGATTGCTTTTGGTAAGATGGCCTTTTTTACCATGTTACTTCTTCCAATCCATGAACATAGGAGATTGTTCCATTTTCTGAGATTTTCCTTGATTTCCTTCTTCAGAGTTTTGAAGTTCTTTTCATATAGGTCCTTCACTTTCTTAGAGTCACTTCAAAGTATTTGGCTTGTGACTATTGTGAAGGGTATCTTTTCCCTAATTTTTTTCTCCGCTTTTTTGTCCTTTGAGTAGAGGAAGGCTACTGATTTGTTTGAGTTAATTTTATATACAGCCATTTTTCTGAACTTGTTTATCAGCTGTAGAAGTTCTCTGGTGGTAGTTTGGCAGTCACGTACATTATCATGTCATCTGCAACCAGTGATATTTTTACTTCTTCCTTTCCAGTTTGTATCCCTTTGATTTCCTTTTGCTGTCTAATTGCTCTGGCCAGGACTTCCAGGACAGTGTTAAATAGGTAGGGGGAGAGTGGGTATCCTTTTCCATTCCCTGATTTTATTGGGGTTGCTTCAAGTTTCTCATCGTTAAATTTGATGTTGGCAATTGGTTAGCTGTATATTACTTTTATTATGTTCAGGTATGAGCCTTTGATTCCTTTTCTTTTTTTTATGTTTGTTTGTTTATAAATTGAACAACTTTATTTTTAAAAAGCAAAGATACATGTACAGATTTTAAGTATTTTTGCATAAAAGTATATGAATACATTTTTGTCAGTACTTGATATTTTTAAATGTTTGATAGTATGCCTTAAAATCTTACTAGTTACAATGAGCATATAGTATATGGGAAACAAGGTGTAACCTCAAGAGTATCAACATTTTCTTGGTGTGTAAAGATTAAGCATAATGATTTTTAATTTCATTTTTTTTTTTATTTTGGCCTTTGTTTTTTCTTGAATTTTATATAATCTATGAGTTGTTTCTGGGGTGTTCTGAGCTTTCTGGGGTTAGTATTCAATTATCAGTGACTGCATATTATGTCTGTTCTTTTGTGACTGGGTTATCTCACTCAGGATGATATTCTCTAGATGCATCCATTTTCTTAAGAATTTCATAAAGTCATTGTTTCTGATTGCTGAGTAGTAGTCCATTGTGTAAATATACCACCTGTTGCAGGTTGCAAATGGCTTGATCACTCGGTCTGCATTCAAGGGCCTTCCAGGCCGACCTGAGTCTCTATGGCAGACTTCCTGCTCTCCTGGACCAACTGGAGGGCCACACCTAGCACTTGCTAGGCCTAGCTCTCTCTGCCCTGATTACTCACAGTGCACCACCAATATTTCAATTATTATAAGAAAAATATTAGAAACAAATGAAACAACTATTTGGGGATAAAAAAATCTTACAATTATCAAATTTCTATGCCACATTCATTTGCCTTTTTATTATTTTATAAGCTCTTATTTCCATCATTATGAGAATGTGTATGGAGCTATAAACTCTAGCTTGAGAGGCTCACTGGTGGGTACACAACTACTGATATGTGTTCCATAATCACAACATCATCAAAAACCAATAATCGATTCTGAAGTAGGAGGTTTTCATATTATTTTTCCATTTCATGTCTGATTATTTTTCAATTGAAATCACTCTGTGTAGACTCAGTTTTAGAAGAAAGTTTTACAAAAGCTCTCCTTCATAAGACCAAATTCTAAATGATCAGAATTTATCATCAGATTCCTTACAATCAAGTTTCATCCAGTACTCAGAAAAATGTCAGCTTTTATAAGGTGGTTTTTTAAAAAAAAAGTGACTAATAATTCAGCATCCTGAATATTATAAATTCTAATAAGGGAGTTACTTTAAGTTTATTATACTAGAATACACTTCAACAAGGAGTTATAGAAAAATTGATGACACTAATTATGTTAAAGATGTACATTTCTTTTTGTATCATAGCTCATAAGGTGTTTTGATTTATTGGATTCACTTTTAGCATCATTTGATTAATTATTTGTTATTTTTATTTATTTGAATGAAATTTATATGTTTATAAAAGATTCATTTGATCTTGTTCAAATAATTTATAATTTTCCCACAAGGTTATCTATTAAATTATGTTACCTGTGTTATTTGCATATTTGTATTAAAATATTTTTGGACATGACTTGTGATTTATTGCTGTTTCATGCATCAAACAATCTTCTCTGTGTCATTCTGATGATATGACATCATCTAAATGTATTAAAATGTATTAAAATGTATTAAAATGATTTTTACAAATACCTAAAAAATTAAATTTTATTTGCATTAATGTAAATTTTCTTCTAGCATCAAAGAACATAAGCATTTTGTTTGACTTAGTTTTCTGGCAATAAAAAGCAAAAGCTCAATAATTGATAGACCTTATCTTTCTAACTGTTCTGACTGTCAATTTTGACATACATATATTAATAGACTAATAATGTTTGATATGGCTCAATGATAATGCATGCTTTTATATCATTAAAATAAGATAACATCATTGATTAAGTCTTGATGTTGAATATTATATTGAATATGTTATGCTAGGCCTTAGGTCCAAGAATGTCAGTTTGCTCTGAAACCATTGTAAAATTTTCAGTGAAAAGAAAGAAAAAATAACAAATGAAAAACAAAAACAAAAACAGAATGTATGTCACTGTTTCCATGGCAGATAGAGAGGAAAAATGAAACCAATTGTCCTATGATCTCTTTATACTGAATGTTCTTTTGGAGGGGTGGTAGGAGAGTGATCCATTTTTTTCCTGGTGTTTGTTGATATAGTAAGTCAATGCTCTGGAAAAGAGACAAATGCCATAATTAGTAAATGATGCATTTGTGTGAAATGAATTAATCTCAACAGTAGAATAAATTATTACAAATAATATATAGATTTATGAAAATAGGATAAAATAATCTATGGTGCTAAATGATCTTTATGATCTGAGTGCTCTCTAAATATTGTATGACCTGAAATTGCAGAGTGGGAGATATACTCACTGTCCTAGTCCTTTGCTCTAGTTTTGTTTTATCATCAGACTGATTAGTGTCTTGAAAATTTCAGCAAAACATGGCCTTTCCTATGAGTACTCAAACTTAAGTGATACACTTTGTCAAATAAGTAATTTTACCCATTCTCAAACCCTAGAAACTTCCAGAAAAATTCAGTTATCTAGTTATTTGTGACAACATTGATAACCTTTAGAATATCTTGTCAACACCCATGTATTATGTTTGTGATCATGTTAATACATGATAAATTCTAATTTTTTTTAAGGATCTAAGCCATTAAAATTGCATTATCTACATAAGAATGTTTGGAGCTGAATTTTTTTTTATGTTTTCAACCCCATAAGAAAAAAAATCTTATCAGCAATATTAATATCAACAGTAACCAACCATACAACACAGAGCTCACAGAAAATAAATCACCACCCAGAGAGTAAACATGGAGGGACCAATAGCTCCACCCATATTTGTAGCAGAGGATGGCCTTATTGGGCATCACTGAGAGGAGAGGTCATTGGTTCAGTGAAGGATAGATGCTCCAGTGGAGAGGAATGCCAGGGCAGCGAGGTGGGAGGGAGTGGATGGGTAGGTATGTAGGTGGGAAAGCACTCTCATAGAGTCATGGGAAGGAAGTATGAGATGGGGAGATTACAGGGAGGACCAGGAAAGGGAATAACATTTGAATGTAATTTAAAAAAAAAAATGATGATGATGATGATGATGATGATGATGATAATGATGATGATGATGATGATGATGATGGTGGTAATAATAATAATAATGTTTCAATGCTTTTAAAGTCAATTTCTTCAATGTTTTTTAGGATCTCTCAGGCCCCTTTCCCAACAAACTTCTGTGTATCATATATGTAAAAATATATACCTTTGAGAATACTGAGACATCAGGACTTATGGCATATACTTAGAGAGCTGAGCACCCAGAGGAATTTCAGGAGCATTCTCCCTCTTGGGCCCATGGGTGAGGTCACATTTTCTCTCCACATACATTTATAGATTATTTTGTCCTAAAACAAAAGCAAATACCTTCTTCTTAGCACCTCACTGTACCTCCAAAATTGACCATATATTTTGACACAAAAGAGGCCTCAACAGATGCACGAATATCAGAATAATTCAATGCATCTTATCAGATTACCATGAAGTAAGGCTGGTCTTCAATAACAACAAAAACAACAAAAAGACCACATACACATGGAAGCTAAACAATACTCAAATGAACAATAGCTTGGTCAAGCAAGAAATAAAGAAAGAAATCAAGGACTTTTTAAAGGTTAATTAAAATGAAGGCACAGCATACCCAAACTTATGGGATGCAACAAAAGCTGTGCTAAAAGGGAATCTCATAGCTTTGGGCACCTGCAAAAGAAGAAGAAGAAAATAAAAACTTAATATAGCATACACTAGCAGCTACATAGCACACCTAAAATTTCTGGAACAAAAAGCAGATGCACTCAAGAGGAGGAGATGGCAGAAAATAATCAGACTCAGAGCTGAAATCAACCAAATAGAAACAGAAAGAACTATACAAAGAAACAACAAAGCCAGGAGCTGGTTCTTTGAAAAAATCAACAAGATTGATAAACCCTCAGCCTGACTAACTAGAGGGCATACATAGAGTATCCAAATTCACAAAATCAAAAATGAAAGGGGAGACATGTTAACAGAAACTGAAAAAAGTTTAAGAAGTTCTTAGATCCTACTCCAAATGCCTATACTCACCAAAACTTAAAAATCTAGATGAAATGGTCAATTTTAAATACAGATAACAGGTACCAAAGTTAAATAAGGATCATATAAATCATCTAAACAGCCCCATGATCTCTGAAGAAATAGAGCCAGCCATAAAAAAGCCTCCCTCCCATAAAAGCCCAGAAACAGATGGGTTGAATGCAGAATTCTATCTGAACTTCATAGAAGACCTAATAACAATACTCTCTAAACTATTCCAAAAAATAGAACCAGAAGGAACACTATCCAACTCATTCTTGGAAGCCACAATTATACTCATTCCTAAACCATAAAAAGACCCTACAAACAAAGATGCCTTAAGATCAATTACCCTCATAAATTTTGAGGCAAAAATACTCAATGAAATTATTTAAAACTGAATCCAAGACCACATATAAACGATCATTCACTATGGTCAAGTAGGTTTCATTCCTGGGATGCAAAGATATTTCAATATAAGGAAATCAATCAACATAATCCATTATGTAAACAAACTTAAAAAAAAACAAACAAACATGATCATCTCTTTAGATGCTGAGAAAGCATCTAAAATCAAAATTCAAAACCTCTTCATGTTGTAAGTCTTGGAATGATCAGGAATTCATGGACCATATTTAAATATAATAAAAGCAATATATAGCAAACAAGTAGCTAGCATCAAACTAAGTGCTAAAACCTGAAGCAATCTTATTAAAACCAGAGACTATACAAGGCTCCCCACTCTCTCTACCTCTTCAACGTAGTACTTGAGGTAAAAATGAAAGCAATCAGCCAGCAAAAAGAGATAAAATTAGATAGGAAAAAGTCAAACTATCACTAATTGTAGATGATAAGATAGTATACTGAAGTAACTCCAAAGATTCCACCAAAGAACTTCTACAGCTGATAGAAAACTTCAGCACAGTACCTAAATATAAAATTAACTCAAACAAAAGGCTTCCTCTACTCAAAGAATAAACAGGCTTATAAATTAATTAGAGAATCAACACAATTCTTAATAGTCACAAAGGATGTAAAATATCTTATGGTGACCCTAATCAAGCAAGTGAAAAATTTACATGACAAGGCCTTCAACTTTCTGAAGAAGGAAATTTAAGACTTCAGAAGATGGAAAGATCTGCCATGTTCATAGATTGGAAGAATCAACATAGTAAAAATAAGCACTGTGCTTAAAAAAGTCTACATGGTCGGTGAAAAGTACAACACCCTCTAAGTCTTTTGATAATTAAGTAATTTTAGCTATTGTTGCCTTATGGACTTGAAAGCAGGGCACTGGATCATAACAAATCTGAAGGTAGCGACATCTAGAATGAGTCTCCTTTTTGATCAGATTTCTACTGCCAATACCTCCTGACTAATTGATTGAGCCTGAAGATCAACTACCCTAGCTCTCAGAAATTTTTGGCTAGAGTCATCTTTTCAAGAGAACCAGCAAAATGTACAAAGCTATTATGTAATGGATATTTATAACAGCTCTATCTCACAGCAATCATCACTGTCCAAGCTCTTTCATTTTAATTGTTGTGCTTAACGGAAAAAAGTCCACAGGATTTGAATAATTTCAAGTGTTTAAGGGCTTCAGTCCTCTAAAGTTGCTTAAGGGCATATGGACATAGCTGAGGAAACTATTTGTTAGTATGTTAATTGTTTTTCACAATATACTTTCCTCATCCTATTTTCATATGCACACACACAAACACACACACACACACAAAGCGAGAGAGAGAGAGAGAGAGAGAGAGAGAGAGAGAGAGAGAGGGGGGGGGGGGAGGGAGGGAGGGAGGGAGGGAGGGAGGGAGGGAGGGAGGGAGGGGGAGGGAGGAAGGGAGGGAGAGAGGGAGAGAGAGAGAGAGAGAGAGAGAGAGAGAGAGAGAGAGAGAGAGAGAGAGAGAGAGACAGGCACAAACACACTCAAATACCTACTAAAACACAAAATAGAATGATCTTTACTTTTTGAGACTCTCTATTATCTGTTTCTGTATGTCTATTCATTTTGCTGGAAAGTTTTTCATGTTATATTTTCAGCAGAAAGAGCCTAGAATAAAAACTAAAGGATTTTGAATTAGTAATTTTTGTTTTGTTCATGTCTAAATATCTCAGAATAATGCTATTAATTTCATAATTTTTCATTAGCTAATTGTTAAACCTTTACAGTTCAAATGGGGATTAGATTTATCACTGCCAAAAAATTCTAGTCTAGAAATCTTTATATAAAATCTAAGAAATACACCCAGTCCTCTCTCGTGACCTCATTATCTTCTCCATATGTGTCTGAGGTGAAGGATAATTTGCCAATCACTGTCCTGACAGACCTGTTTAAGCTCACTGAGAGGATCTGATTTCTATCTTTTATGCCTTTGATCTTCACAGGGTGCAATTATCAGGGCACTGACTCTTCTGCCATATTTGTCTTTGGGGAGACACGTGCAAGCTTCAATTCTTAGAATCAGGGAACCCCAAGCTCTCCTGTATTTTACTTTTATATGACAGATACAATTTAGATATACCACTACTTAATAACTATGTTACCAAATGGACTTGCTGTTCTGTTTTACTTCTAGAATGTGTAAATTATTTAGAAGTTTCACATTTATCACACAGTTATAGAAAATTCTGGGCTAGCCAAAATAGTCTTATAAGAAGTTCAAGGTTTATTTTTGTAAACCTTTGTGTTTCATTACTAATCAAACAAATTGAAATAGCTAACAAAAGGCAGTTTATGTAGCAACAATATAAATTACTATATATCTTTTGCCTCAGTGATAGTAGCTTTTAATCTGCAAAGCTCACTAATAACTACAATATATCAATTGTAACAACAGAATTATAATGCATGAAAGCCATTTACTGTGATACAAATAGTGTCTGCTATTAGATATTTACTCAAAGACATATTCACACAATGATATTTATATAAATATTGATAGAGTCATTTATTCTAATATACTAAATTAAAAAAAAAACTTGAAGTGCTAATTGCATTGTGCTGCATGTATCCACACAGTGATGAGGAAGAATTTTATCACAGTACTTGTCACTGCATGCCCAGCTTTTGGGCACCTCAAAGACAAAACTATATGTTGACTAAAAAACACAGTCAAAAATGTTTAACTACAGCATAATAATGATTTTTTATAAAATATTTCAACATCTGTAATAGGAGAATAGATTATGTATTAGTAAAGATAAATAGATTATCATTAGTAAGTATATTATCATTATTTTTGTCTGAAAATAAGTTCAACATGATAGGATAGACCTGTTCTCTTAGTTATGAAAATATTCTATTTATAATTTGTGTGTATGTATAAAGACACAATATGTAGGGCTAATACAAACAATCTGCTATTGTAATTTCCTTAAAGCAAAATAATTTCTAACCATATTACAAATTCTTATCATCGTATGCAAATATAAGTACAGCTTTTATCTATCATCTAAATACCATCTTTTCACAAGATATAGAAACTATTACAGAGAAGTAATTACATAGAATCAAGAAATCACAAGAGTGTACCCCCACATTTCAAACATGTCCAACACAACCACAATACCCAAGTATCAGAGAAATTATAGAAAAAGAGCAAAAGTTCATAAAAGCCAGAAGATAAATGAATATTCCTGGTGCTACATAATTTCTGAAAGATACAGCATGGAAACTACAGGCATGAAGACTCAAGAATATGGTGACCTAAAGAAAATAAGAATAATGACAATACTTAGTCATGTGAAAAGTGGATGGGGACATTCGATGGGATTTTATACGTGGCCTAAAAACTACAGGCACTTGATAGTTTGTATGAGAGGAAGAAAATAACATATGTTTAATTTTCAATTTAAAGATAAATTTGTACCTGCTCATGGTGGTGCATTTTTTTAGCATTGGGAAGGCAGAATCAAGTAGACCTCTAGGACAGTTGAGCTAGACAGAAAGATTCCTTTTCAAATAAATCATAAAATTATATATATATATATTAATAAAAGGAAATTAAGAAACGTTTTCCTGTAAAATTCCATGCACTGAAAGTCAATTTTCAGTAATGATTATAAGTATATGTTAGTATATCTAAGCAAATATATTCAGTTTATATTGACCTCACATTGAAAAATTAAATTCTAAAAGCTCAAACAAACTGTCACTTATAAATTTGAAAGGGTCCCAAGGTTCCAGCAACATACGTAGCAGAGGATGGTTTTTATCTGGCATCAAAGACAGGAGAGGTTCTTGGCCCTGAGAAGGCTCAATACACCATTGTGGGGGAATGCCAGGGCAGAGATATGGGAGGGAGTTGGTGGGCAGATAAACACTCCCATTGAGTCAGGGGAAGAGGGGTTGGGGTAGCGGAATTTCAGAGAGGAAACCAGGAATGGAGATAACATTTGAAATGCAAGAAATATCCAATAAAACAAACAAACAAATTAACACACAAACAAATAAATGAATAAATAAAAAGATTATTATAGATGATAGCATTTCAAAGAAAAATAAGGAGTGAAGTCCACCTACGAATTCTAATGTTAAAGCAGATGAAATGAAGTGTAGACAACACCATTTTCTTAAACTATTTCAAGAATTATACAAAACAAGCACGTCAGATATGGTCAAGTTAAGAAAACAAGATACGTAAAGAATATTAATGGAATGAAGGTAAAGATAGATTAGGGAACAGTATGTAAATGTAGGAAAGGAACAATGTTAGGTGATTTCAGGAAGTCAACTGCATGAAGGATTGAGCCCTGGGATACTCTCTAATTCACTGTTCCAGAGGTCCCATTCAAGACAGATGTCCACAGTGATGGTAGTCAGCCACAAGGCGATAAGGAAATTTAAAGCTCATCATAACACAAAATACAGAGCCTTAAGTGATGATTTTGTGGCAATTAAATGGTATCATTATATGAGTGTGAAATATTTTCCAAGTGACTAAAATTTGATTTACTTTTTAAAGCAGGCAACATTGCACGAGATGTTATGGGTTACAGTGTTTTTAGCAGATAGAGTCTAGGTAATAGAAATGGGCAGTAGCGATGTGTGTTTAAAGATCATGCCCATCTTTTAGTGGTTTTGCCGATGACATGAACATAAAAGTTGGGAATTGTGCAGTGAAACCTTTGAAAACCATGAGACACAGTAAAGCTTAGAAACTTCATTTTTATCAGATAGTGTAGTCAGAGCAACACAGATAGAAATAAAACGATAGTGTAGTAAAGTGGTTAGAGTTTACGAAAATGTAATTTAAGGACAATGTGTTGTATAAAGAACACAGATATTGTACGAAAAATTTTTCAACTGTAGTAAATAAAGAGAAAACTGGTATTATTGTTTTTCATATATCCATATAATAATCCAGTGGGACTTATACATATAAATGAAGTTCACATGCAAAGTAATGGGCATGAAAATTTTCTCACCCTGATAATAAAATAACATGAAGCAGTGAGAAATGCCTTTTGAGTCATGGAAAATGTTGAACATGAGCCTAACCAAGATACTACTTGAATAAAATAGAAAATATTAAAATAGGTTATCATATGTATTTTTATCAGGTATAATTTTATTTCTAATTTATGTTTTTACTTGAGAGAGAGAGAGAGAGACAAAGAGAGAGACAGAGAGATAAAGACAGACAGATAACTAGAGAGAACACATATCATAATAACTTTGCATTCAAGGGACTAAACTCATGGTGTTAGACTTGGAGCCTTTCCTCTACCAGCCTTGTCATCTCCAACATTACCACAACACCTTTGCATAGGAATATAACTTTGTTTCAGGAAATGTAATAATTACTATATTTTCCAGACACACCAATGTACTTAAATTAATGAATAAATATAATAATATAAATAAACAATATCAAAAACCTTCAAAATTCATAAACACCAATTCACTATCTTGGAGACCTTTTAATAAATGCAAATTCTAGTATATTCATGCTCAGTTCCTCCTTTTCCCTTTTCATTTTGCAGCATTCAATTCATGAATGCATACCAACATTATTAATCAACTGTCATGAACAATGAAAATAGTAAATACAGTAAGGTGTATTTACTACAGCATTAGGAAGAACAAATTCTAACACTTATAAATTATGGATGTATAAAAAGCATCATTGTTCCATCAACTCCTTTAATGAAATTAGTCTTTCAATTGCTCCCCCTCCCTTGAAATTATTTATCTCCTGACACCTCAGATATACACTTAAAAGTTTTTTTAATTGAACAACTTAATTTTATAAAGCAGAGATAAATGTACAGATTTAAAGACATTTTTGCATAAAAGTATATGAATAAATTTTTGTCAGTACTTCATTTTTAAAGGCTTGATAGTATGCATTAAAATCTTACTAATTATAATGAGCATAAAGTACATGTAAAACAAGATATAACCTTGAAATAGTCAAAGTTTTGATATTACTTTTTTGATATTTATCTCATCTTCTTTTATTTTATTAAATATTGTGACTCCTCAATGTAAGAAAAATATAGTATGCAATTGACAGATCATTCCATATTCTCTATTCTCGGATTTCTCCAAACTAAGCATCAGACTATATCATCTATATCCTGGTCCCTCTGACACGCTTCTGCATAACACTGCAATAAATGATTCTCAATGAGTCAGACACCAAAGCTTGAACACTCATGGTCATGTTTGTGTATTTGGTCAAGATTTAGAAGGCAGAACATATACTGTACCTCTCATAGCAATCTGACATCAACTCTTCTTATTTTTCCTCTTAAAGCACAGATGAAACACACCCTTTCAAGATTTCTGCACTAACCTGTACTTCTATAATAAAAGAAGAGTCAAATTTTGGTCTTCTATTAAAAATTTTATAGGAAAAAAATCATTGATATTCACTATAATACATTTCTGCCTATATTTTTCTTCTTAAAACTGTAAGTACTAATCTACCAGATACTTCTCTGCTGCATATACTTATCTAAAAAGTTTTTATGGAAATAGCACCATCTATTAAGGCATGAAATTAGGACTACCTATTACTGTAATGTTGGTCTTTTGTAAGGTCAAAATTAATAATATTAATTTAAGATATAATTTATTTTAGAAAGTTAAGAAAGTGAAATCACATGACTTAGGTAGTTTAAGGAAACACTTTTAAAATAAAATATGTTTTTAATTTGAGTTGCTATTTGAATGAAAGGAGAAATGTGTAAATTATGCCTAGAAATATAAATAAGGCTTTCACAGATACACTAAGTTCACATTACATTCAATATGCCAATTTTATCACTTCTAAACTATTCCGCAGAAGAATGAAAATGAGCAAATGCAGCCATATAATATTTTCAGTGAACTGTATGTCTTTCAGTAGATACGAATTTAAATCTTTGTTAAAAATAAGATTATTCTTTAGGATTTATAGTGTAATAAGTAACAATTATCAAAATAGTGTTTTGAAAAATCTATTTTATGGGAACACGGAAGAAAGTAAGCTTTATTAAAAGCGAGACAAACACAAAGAAACAGAGATTAAATTCGCTAAAGTAAAAGAGAAGATTTTCAAAAGGGTGCATTCAACAGTGCCAAATTCTGCAGGATTAGGGAGGATAAAAACAAAACAGAGGATTTGACTGTATTGATGAGAAATTCATTAGTAATTGAAGCAAAAGCTTCTCCAGGGTAGCCATAGAAATAGGGACCACATGCAAAGCATTAGAGGATGAAGTGCAAATAAAGACATCGCCTTTAACCATTTTTGCTCATTAGGTTTCTTCATGAGGAAAACAAGATTTAGCATTCTGAATTCTCATTCCCTGGGAAAGAGAAAGGGGAGGGCTGGCTGTGGAAAATAGTACTGGTGTGGAATAGAGGTTAAAGAAAAGCAAGGCTGGTATAGGAAGCCAAATGAAAACAGAAATGGTGTTCCAAAGCATTTGAAAGAATAATATCATATCCGATTGGATACATTTCCTAATGGAAAGGAAAATTCAAAGATCAATATCAATAGCACGGAGAAAAAAAGAAAAACACACATTGTTTTCCTGGTGTGAATAAGAAATGCAGAAGTTTAGATGATAAATGACAGATGATACAGAGCATCCTCACTTTTGTTTTGTTATCAGTCTGCTTTTAGATGAACAATAACAATTATTAAGTTTGAACCTCAAGTTAGTACATACTCAGTTTTGCTTGAGTGCTATGAGTACTTTGCTATATTACCACTCATGCAGTGCACTTAGTTTTAGGCTGAATTTTCTCCTTATAAGATTCATATAGATGACTGTCATGTTTGATAGTTTTGGCACCTATAGACTCATGAGCTTGAATGCTAGTTCCACAGGGCTGGCCCTATTGGGAAGTATGACACTAGCACAGTAGGAGTGCCTGTTTTGGGGAAATGTGTTACCATGGGGTGGACTTTGAGTATTCCTATGTCTAATTCTGCCCAAGGTGAAAATGGAGCTTCCTGGCTGCCTTCAGATCAAGATGTAGAAATCTAGGTTACTACAAGAATGGTGTCTACCTGTGTGTTGCCATGCTTCTTTCTCTGAAAATGAAGTAAACTTCTATAATTGTAATTCTCCCCTAATTAAATGCTTTCTTTTATAAAAGATGCCATGGTAATGGTGTTTCTTCATAGCAATGGAAGTCCTAAGGCAACATCAAAGAACAATTATATTTACACATAGCACTTTTATATGATACAAGGAAATTAAAGCAAGGGTCCTTATTTTACTATCACATTCTCAAATTAGTTATTTTGTAGCATATATAAACCTAGAGGTTACAGATAAATATAGACTCTGGGAAAAATACAGGATGAAGTAACAAAAAAAAAAAAAATCATCTAGCATAGAAGATAGGCCCAGCAGTAACCAAACTGCCTGCAACGTGATCTTGGAAGTCTAACACCCTCAGTTAATAAAATATTAAATTTGAATTGTTAAAGCTACAGTCTGTTGGTTCTTATTATGAAATTTATGCTAGAAGCAAACAGAAGCTATTTTCTTCTTTTTGTTTATCTTTTTTACTCAATGACTTTACATCCTGCTTACTGCTCTGCTACCAGTCAGCCCCCCATCCACAGTCTATACTGTTATCCTTGCAAAAAGGAACCTGTTGTCCTCTAAGGGGCTCCACCCAGCAGATGACCCAGACAGATACAGAGACCCACAGCCAAACAGTGGATAAAGCCTGGGACTCTTATGGAAAAACATGCTATCTTTTAAATAAATATTACCATAATTTCTATTCAATAATGAAGAAATAAAAAATGTGACTAGTTCAAGTAATGATATTGAAATCATCATATTAACAGCTGAAACGGGAAATGTATTGAGTCCATACTGACTACTTGAACCACACACTGTTGCCTTCGCATAACAGACAGGTTTTTACTATAGAATTTTTTTTTTCAAATTCTAAGGGGTCATAAATTTATGACAATCCTTAAAATTTGTTTCCTGGAATTCTATTTACTTTTAAAATGGGTTAGAAAAAACAGCAAACATAGTAACTGTAGGCTTATATTTTTCAAAGTCTACTTTAATAAATGTATTGAAATAGTCCCTTTGAGACTGTCACCCACCACAGGTCATGGAAAGTAAAGGTTAATAGGGCAATGAAAGATGTGGACCTCTTTAGAAATAGTTCTTTACATTGATTCTATTCTGCCTTGTCACAATGTCAGCAATTCAGTTCACACAAAACAGCAATGGTAGCTCTATGTATCATCAGTGACAATTTGATCCAGAAGGAACTGTAATGCTCTGTTAATCAGCCCAAGTCTTCCTTCATATTAAGTAAGAAGCTGCCAAAATAACACCAGAAGTTCTCTAGTGCATTTCTATCTACAGAAGTGGCTAACAATGATAAGCAAGTAAGACAAGGAAATCAGCATCACTAGTGAAGGCCAGGGTCAGGAAACCTTAATGAGGACTAGCAAAGGGTGACACGGTGAACCAAAACCACACACTATTATGGACTGTCTGTTGGCTTATATTTCTACCCTTTCCGAACATCCCTTATTTTCTCAAGCATCTGCTCTAGCAAAATATCACATGCCCCATTTCCAGAGAGTTTCCAGAAAAACAATAAGTATCTGTTCTGAGCAAGACATCCGTTAATGTGTCTGCTCCAGCAAAAACATCCTCTCATGAGATAGTTTCGACTAAATCATCTTATGGTACAACTGAGTCTCTTAAAACAAATCAAAACAAACAAACAAAAAAACAAAACCCAGAAATTTCCACCTCAAGTAACATAGATTTAATTGAAAAGATTAAAGTATTTATACAAGTAGAATATAGACACCAAGGAAAACATTAAATTCTATTATCAACATATATGTCATATTGGGAAATGATGTTACCTATCATCTTTTCAATCTCCAGAGGTAAATAATTAGACAGAAGACTGTTTTATTCAGCCAGAGTTCACTTTGTCAAGTAGTATGGTTTTAGGGGGATGTGCCTGTAATAAACTCATGTTGAACTCAATCCCATTTGGTTGTTATAGTTTAATGTGTGTCTAGATGAAGAAAGTAGGTCACTGATGTATTCTCCTTAAATGCCTAGTCCATGGTACCTTCATTTCTCTGTTTCCAGTTCAAACTGTCTCCATTCTTTCATGATACTATGGATTTAAATTTCCAAAACTATAGTTAAGTAGCATTTTTCTTCTCAACAGTGTTTTCAGTCTAAAATATTAGAAATATCAGAGTGCCAAGAATTCTAATATATTATCCAAGTAGAATGGCATAAACAAAAATATATAGATATTTAAGAAGCATATAAGAAAAATATAATTTTTTATGATTTTAAACCTGACAGCTGAAATCATGTGGGCAATTGATGGCCATGAGTAAGTATAAAAATTCTATAGACTTAATACTGGAGAAAATAAACTAATCCCAATTCTAACCAGGGAGTTGCACTTAAAACAGTACAAATATAGAAGGTTTATTATGATTAGGAGTAATAATTTCTGCTGTGGATCTACAAATAAGTAATTGAGAAAGGCTGTTAAACACGTCTTTGATTTAAAAAATTAACAGTTCGGTGAGCCTGTACCTGTATAGATTATTCACATGCATACTATGCATTCAGATACCAGTATTTTCAAAAACAGCAATATTGGAGAGTCTTTGCAACTTAGAGTTGAAATGATTATAGAACTATACCATACTTGATGGATTAGTGAAAATAATGTTAGATGGCAATACACTTATGATATGTGTTTTTAAAACTCATAGTGTATACTTTCCCAGTAAGGATGCAAATGATATATAACTATTTTAGTTGATTATATTACTCAAAACAAATTGAGAGAAATTAGTTCCCTGAAAATAACTGCTATGTTTATTTTATCATAGCAGGACTATGAAAATTAATATAATGCAGGGAGTATTTTTCTACTTCAAAATTTAACTAATTCATCATAAATTTATCAGATTCCAGTAGAAGTGAAGCTACAGGTAAGAGGGGAACACAGTGGGTAATGTATGAATTGTATACAAATGAAACTGAATCTCTATAGCATGAATTTTAAGTCACCATAGCTAGAGTCAAACCAACCATTGTTAAGATAAACATTAACTAATGGAGTTAAAAAAAAAATCTTTCCTAATATATGCTTAATATTATAATGCAAATTTTAATGATTTTTAATTTGCTGATTTCTTGCAAAATATGGTCTTCACTGTATTTATTGACCATAGTAGCACTTGTAAAAGTAATTTTTATATGTCAAGTATAATTGTCAACTTGAAGGCTCACTTCCAAATAAAATTACCCTCTCTATCTCTTTCTGGTTCCTGGCCAGATAATTTATATCAGCTGCTCTCGCATAAACCCCACTACAGGCTGGCATCTCTTGGCTCTTCATTAAATTGTTCTACTTGACCTAAAATTGTGGTAATCTAGGCTAATCTAACTTCTTGACATTCTCTGTCCTGTTCTGCCTTCACTTGCAATCTTGCTCTAACATGTTCCATGTAAACAAGACTCCTCTTTGTGTCACTGTCTCCATTTTTTAATAGGGTTGTTTGATTTTCTGGTATCTGGTTTTTGAGTTCTTTGTATACCTTGGATATTAGGCCTCTATCTATTGTGGGGTTGGTAAAGAAATTTTTCCATTCTGTTGGCTGCCATGTTGTTTTCATGATAATGTCTTTAGCCTTACAGAAACTTTGCAATCTCATTAAGTCCCATTTGTCAATCTTTGACCTTAGAGCTCGAGCCATTGGTGTTCTCTTTAGGAAATTTTCTCTTGTGCCTATGAGTTCTAAGGTTTTCCCTAATTTCTCACCTAATAGTTTCAGTGCTCCTAGTTTAATGTGGAGATCTTTGATCCACTTGCACTAGAGATTTGTACAAGTGATAAGAAAGGGTCTATATTCATTCTTCTGCATGCTGAGTGCCAGTTGGACCAAAACTATTTGTTGAATAGGCTATCCCTTTTCCATTGAGTGTTTACAGCTCCTTTGTCAAAAATTGGGTGACCATATACGTAAGTGCTCATTCCTGGATCTTCTAATCTATTCCTTTGATCCATGTTTCTATTTCTGTACCAGTACCATGCAGTTTTCAGCACAATTGCCTTGTAATATAGCTAAAGGTCAGGAATAGTGATTCCCTCGGATGTTTTCTTGTTGTTGAGGGTAGATATTGCTTTTCAAGTTCTTTTGTTTTTCCAAATTAAATTGCACATTGCTCTTCCCAACTCATTGAAGAACTGGGTTGGAATTTTGATGGAGAGTGCATTGAATCTATAGATTGCTTTTGTTAGAATGGCCATATTTAAAATGATGATCCTTCCAATCCATGAGCATGGGAGATATTTTCATTTTCAGAGGTCTGCTGCAATTTTCTTCTTTATAGGTTTGAAGTTCTTGTCATACAGTCCTTCTCTTGCTTAGTTAGAATCACACCAAAGTAATTCATAGTTTTTGTGATGATTGTGAAGGGTACCTTTTCTCAAATTTCTTTCTCCACATGGTTGTCCTTTGAATATAGGAAGTCTACTGATTTGTTTGATTTAATTTATTATCCAGCCAATTTGCTGAATTGTTTATCATCTGTAGGAGTTGTATGATGGAATTTCTGCGGTCACTTAAGTACACTATCATGTCAAATGCAAAAAGTGATGTTTTTACTTCTTCCTTTCCAATTTGTATCCTTTGTTTTCCTGTTGCTGTCTAATTGCTCCGGCCTGGAATTCCAGTACTATGTTGAATAGGTAGGATGAGAGTAGGCAGCCTTGTTGAGTCCCTGATTTTAGTGGGATTGCTTCAAGTTTCCCACCATTAAGTTTGATGTTGGCAGTTGATTTGCTGTATTTTGCTTTTATTATGTTTGTGTATTGGCCTTGGATTCTTGTTCTTTCCAAGACTTTTAACATAAAGGGGTATTTTATTTTGTCAAATGCTTTTTCGTTATCTAGTGAGATGACCATGTGTTTTTTATTTTTTTTTGAATTTGTTTATATGATGGATTACATTGATGGATTTCCTTATATTAAATCATCCCGGCATCACAGGAATGAAACCTACTTGATATTGGTGAATGATCATTTTGATGTGTTCTTGGATTCTGTTTGCAAGGATTTTGTTGAATATTTTTACATCAATGTTCATAAGTGAGATTGGTCTGAGGTTCTTTTTTCTTGTAGGGTCTCTGTGTGGTTTAGAAATGAGGGTCATTGTAGCTTCAAAAATGAGTTAGGTAGTGTTGCATCTGATCCTATTTTGTGGAACAGTTTGGAGAGTATTGATATTATGTCGTCAATAAATGTCTGATAAATTTCCGCACTAAACCTATCTCGACCTGGACTTTTTTTGTTTGGCAGGCTTTTGATGACTGCCTCCTTTTCTTTAGTTTTTTGGGGATTATTTAGATGGTTTACCTGGTCCTGATTTAATTTAATATCTTGTATCTTTCTAAGAATTCATCCATTTCCTCCATATTTTCCACATTTTTTGAGTATATGCTTTTGTAGTATGATCTGATGATTTCTTCAATTTCCTCAGTTTCCATTGTTATTTCTCCACTTTCCTTCCTGATTTCTTAAGTGGATACTCTGTCTTTGCCCTCTAGTTAGTCTGGCTAAGGGTTTATCAATCCTGTTGATTTTCTCAAAGAACCAGCTCTTGGTTTTGTTGATTCTTTCAATGGTTCTTTTTTATGCTATTTTGGCTATTTGGGTTTGATTATTTCTTGCCATCTACTCCTCTTGGGTGTATCTGCTTCCTTTTGTTCTAGAGCTTTCAGCTGTGCTGTTAAGGTGCTGATGTTTGCTCTCTCCAGTTTCTTTCTGGAGGCACTCAGAGCTATGAGTTTTCCTCTCAGTACTGCTTTCATTGCATCCCATAGGATTGGGTATGTTGTGTTTTCATTTTCATTGAATTCTAGAAAATCCTTATTTTTTTTTTCTATATCTTCTTCGACCCTGCTGTCTTTTAATAGAGTGTTGTTTAGTTGCCATGTGTATGTGGGCTTTTTGTTCTCCTTGTTGTTATTAAAGACCAGCCTTAGACCACGCTGATCTGAGAGCATGCATGGGAGTATTTCAATACTCTTATATCTATTGAGGCTCGTTTTGTGACCAAGTTGTGGTCAATTTTTGAGAAGATGTCATGAGGTGCTGAGAAGAAGGTGTATTCTTTTGTTTAAGGATGATATGTTCTGAAGATATCTATTAATTCCAGTTGGTTTATATCTCTACTGGGTTTCCAGTGTCCTCATTCAATTTTTGTTTCCCTGATCTGTCCATTGGTGAGAGTGGGGTATTGAGGTCACCCACTATTATTGTGTGGGGTGAAATGTATTTTTTCACCTTTAGTAGGGTTTCTTTATGAATATTGGTGCTTTTGTATTTTGAGCATATATTTTAAGGGCTGAGAGTTCCTCCTGACAACTTTTCCCTGTAATTAGTAAAAAGTGTCCTTCCTAATCTTTTTGATAACTTTTGGTTGAAAATCTACTTTATTCAATATTAGAATGGCCACTCCAGCTTGTTTCTGGCACCATTTGCTTGGGCATTTCTTTTCCCACCCTTTTACACTGAGATAGTTTCTCTCTTTGTTTCTGAGATGAGTTTCTTGTATGCAGCTAATTGCTGAGTTTTCTTTATGTATCCAGTCTGATTGCCTATGTCTTTTTATTGGGGAATTGAGTCCATTTATGTTAACAGATATCAAGGAATAGTGGTTGCTGTTTCCTGCTATTTTTGCTTTTGTAGGTTGAATTGTGCCTGTATGTCTTTCTTCTTTTGGTTTTCCTGCTTAGGTGTTTTCTTGTTTTTACTATGAGGTGGTTCCCCTCATTTTATTGGGTTTTTCACCTATAATTCTTTGTAGTGCTGGGTTTGTTTTCAGATATTGTGGAAATTTAGTTTTTTCTTGGAATATCTTAGTCTCTCCATCTATGGTGATTGAGAGTTTTGCTTGGTATAGCAGCTTGGGCTGGCACCTGTGCTCTCTTAGGGTCTGCATGTTGTCTGACCAGGCTCTTCTAGCTTTCATAGTCTCTGTTGAGAATTCGGGTGTGATTCTGATTGGTCTGCCTTTATATGTTACCTGACCTTTTTGCGTGCTGGGCAGGGAGCTCTCTGCACCCCTGCTAGTTAGAGTGTCTCCTTGACAGTCCTGTGTTCCTGGCTCACTGCTGGCTCAGTGCTGTTCCTGGTGCATGGAATTTAGTATATGAAAGTAGTTACATGTGATATGTTTCTTTTTAAACAAAGGAGCCTCAAAATATGTAAATATGCAGAACATCACATAAAATCTTGTTTTTAATATCATTTTTATTTTTTAAAATAATATTATTTTATTTTATATCATTTTAAAAAATAAAAATGTTATTAAACATTATAAATTATTTATTTTACTATACAAAGTACCATATATCATTGCCTTGTTTTACACAAAACATGTTTTCTCTCTCTCACATATCTTATTTCATCTACTCCAAATACCACTATACAATATATTTGTATTTTTTATGCCCTATCCTCTTTGTGTATCTCTGTATTCTGTTTAGGTGTGGTTTGTTGTAATTGTTTCAATTTGGTTCAAAAAAAATTTCCTTGGTGAGCTTTGAGAAAGAAATTCTCAGTTTGAGGATGAATATTTAAAGTACAGTTAGCCCATATGGTTCTTTCGTAGTGTTGAAATTATAAGTTCACTTCTGTGGTTCATGATTACACTAATCATGATTAATGGGATCTTAATCTTATTGAGTGGGTTTTATAGTGCGTTTATGCAGGTAAACAAAGATTCAATAGAATAAAAGGAAATGCCAATATTTGGCAGAGGATCTTTGACAACTATAAAACCGGTAGAAGAATGGCATCAAGAATATACTAAGATCTCAAAGAAATGAAGCACAACATAACCAAAAGGCCCATTCAGTAAAAGGGACTGGGGTGTGAGCAGTGTTATCACCAAAGACAAAGAAGAAAGGGGTGATCAAGGAAAGATTTCAAAAAAATGTTTATAATTGCTAAAATTTGACATAGGCAAATAAGAAGTTCTGTCACCTCAATGAATGACAAAAATCAATAAAACAACAAATACAGAATACTAGAGTGGGTATATAAAAATGGAACATTCATTTACTGTCTTTGGAATTACATACTATACCAGGTATTCCATAAATAGTGGAAAACTCCAAAATCATAAAAACAAATTTTCCAATTTACTCAGCTGTGTCACTTTGTGACATATGCCTAAAGTACTTGACATCCTACATTAGAGTTAGTTGTCCAACCATGATCACTGCTGTAGTGTTTACAAACCTTAAAAAAAAAAAAAAAAAAAACCTAGCACTGACAAAAATGTATTCATATACATTTACGCAAAAATGCTTAAAATTTGTTCTTTTATCTTTGTTTTTTTTAATGAAGTTAAAAAAAGAAAACAAAATATCAAAAAACCCACAGAGCAATGGTTTGAATATCAATGTCTCTCTGTAACAAAGAGATTCAGCTGTCAAGATCATAATTCTCTCTCTCTCTCTCTCTCTCTCTCTCTCTCTCTCTCTCTCTCTCTCTCTCTCCCTCCCTCCCTCCCTCCCTCCCTCCCTCTCTCTCTCTCTCTCTCTCTCTCTCTCTCTCTCTCTCTCGTGCACGTGTGGCTGGATTTTTACTTGATGATAAACATTTTGAATGACTGGGTATACTCCATAGGTCTTTCATATAAGACAATAATGTACAAATATTTCTTTTAGTTGCTTGGTTTATTTTTGGTTATAGTCTTTTTTGGCTACAGGGTGGGCACTAAAACCTGTTTTGCCCTGTTAACTGATCATCCTTAATCTTTTTAATTCATTCTGTGGTTCTCATCATCACAATTATTTAATTTAACTTTTATTTAATTCTTTTATTTAATTTTTAGTGTAGCATTCTTACTAAGACAATTGAACACCTTAATGATACTAGATACTGATTATCTTTCTATCTGTTTTTTTCTATCATCTATATTATCTATCAATTTATGTCTGTCTATCATCATTCTTTCAAACATATGCCATCTATACTTCATTATTTTTCTCTCTGTCATCTTTCTACCTCTTATTTAACTATCATGATTCTATCTTCTCTTTTTACTTTCCCTTTCTCCATTTTTCATTCTACTTCTTACCTCATTTTTATTTTACTTTTTTCCCAATAAATTATTTATTTATTTTTTTTGCATTGTATCATTAACAGAGCCAACCTCTAACCCAGTCCCTCATTCACATAGGCCCTCCCTCCATCACTCCTTCTCTTCTGCTTTGAAAAGGGGGAGATCTTTCTGGGTACCAAACCACCTTTACATATCAAGTTTCTGCAGGAATAAACACATCCTCTCACACTGAGGTCAGACAAGACAGCCCAGTTACAGGAACAGGATTCACAGGCAGGCAAAATGGTCAGAGACAGTCTGCTCTCCAATTGTTAGGGAACTAACATGAAGACTAAGCTGCACATTTGTTACATATGTGCTGAGTGGCTGGGAAGTGCCAAGAGTACAGGTTATTTGGATCTATTGTTTTTCTTGTGGAATCCATATCCCCTTTGGATTCCTTAATTCTTCCTCCAACACTTCCATTAGAGTCTTCTTTATCTGTATTAGTCAACGGCTGAATAGACCCTGTCAGAAGACAGTTATGCTAGGCTCCTGTCTGCAAGTATCATAAATAGATTAATAGTGTCTTGGGCCGGTTCTATCCAATAGGATGAGTATCTACTTGGGCCAGATATTGTTTGGACACTCCCTTAGTCTTTGATCTATTTTTGCCTCTGTACTTCTTTTAGTCAGGACAAATTTTGGGTCAATTGTTTTTTACATGGTTTGGTGTTTTTATCCCTTATCTGGGAGTCCTGGGTGGTAACAAGTGGTAGACACTCAGCATCTATATCTCCACTACTGAGAATCCCAACTCTTTATGCAATAGATATATACTTAGACTATAAAATAGAGCTTCATACAAAGAAGCAACAGGTAAAAGAAAATGTTTGTCTAATAATGTAACGATAGCATTTTAGTGAGAAATTTATAGTGCAAAACCAATCAACATAACCAGTAGATTTATTTGCATCTCTACTAGATTGAAATATAACATTAAGTGTACCATTTAATGTCTAGTTACTGGTGAATTCATTTGTATAAGTGCTGTGTAAATTTTAAACACAAGAATGCAATCTAAATTAGTAGTTAGATAGATGTATCAATCTATTTGTCCAACAGAACTAATGAGCTTTAATTCTAAAACATAGAAAGTAATATTTGCATTGCTACATTTCATCATTCAGAATGGAAAACACATTTTTCTCAATAATGCTTCCATTCCTATACATTGTAAATTTTTTTATTTCCTTCAAGTATAAGTAATTTTACTACTTCATTTTTTTGAAATAAGGACTTATTTACATGTTAATATTCACTTGCTAAAGAAATTTTAAGTTAATTTAAAATTTATGACTAATTACATTTAAAAAATTTTTAGTTTCAAAGTTCACAGAGATAATTAAGAGTTTAAGAGCAAGGACTGCTGTGGCAAGAAGTGAGTTCAATTTTAGAACCAACATGTGCACTTACCTGTGTTTTATTTCAGTTTTTCTGAAACATTTTCTTGCCTTTATAACTATCTGTGTTTACAGTCTGTATGCAACTCATCCAGGCACACATGCATACAAGTCTAAGTTAATAACCATTCAGAGATCTATGTCTCATTAACCAATGCATCATTCACTTATCTTTGAGTTTGCAACACTTCTCTCCATCTTTTTTAACTTGTTTTCTGAAATGAACCCTATGACTCAGGTGTATAGTCTCAATTTATTAGCACCCCGAAATCTAACCTGGAGAAACAATATTAGACTTCCATGTCTTTGGAGACAGGGAGTTTACAGAAATTATGAAAATTGTGTCTGTCTCACAGATATATACCAGAATTGTATAAACACAGAAAAACAAAAATCTATAGGTTGAAAGTTTTCTCATACATAACCTCAAAAACAGCCCAAGTGGTGGAAAGAAGGAAACACATTGCTGTGGTATATTAGGCTTTTGTATTATTAACAAATTATTTCTAACTCTATAAAATGAATTCTATCAATTTACCAAAAAGTGGATATATTTCTAGTAATTATGATGGCTTTCATACTTTTTATTAGCAATGAAATATCATAGTGTTCACATAACATCAAGTATAGCAACTGATGTTTTTACATAGAATTATATGACAAATTAATTTTAATACGTATGAATTGCTCTGTTCCTTACAAGTTGTAGATATATAGAACTACTTCATGTTAACAAAATGGAATACCACACAAAATATTTGAATATTTCAATTACATGAGCAACTAAAAAAAATCATTTAGAAGACAGTGCAATTAATGGGGCACAAAGTAAAAAGAGAATTCTCACAAGATGGAATAGAAGCAGCTGAAATTGTAAATCAAAAATGTTCTACATTCTTAGCTACCAGGTAATTACAATATAAAACTATTTGAGCTGTCATCAAACAGTATTTAGGTTGCTTAAGAAAAATTAAATTATGAAAAATGCTAGCATGTATGTGGGAAGGGAGAAAACTGTTAAACACTGGTAAAGCAACTTTAGAAGTCAGTATGAAATTTATGCAAAAGCTAAAAATAAATCTACCATTAAAACTTGCTATAATCTTTGCAGTTATATAGATAAAGGAATTGTATCCCACACTGCAGACATTTGTTGGGCCCTGCAAATTAACATCCATGTCTACTCTTGTCTGGGTAGCCATCTTGAGCTAGGCACAAAATGGAGGGTTTTTCTTTCTCAGATCTTTTCTAGAAAATCTGAAATTTCTATTGCCTATCTGTGGCATGTCCCATACCCTTGGTGAGATTACAAGTTCAACCTCGTCTTTTCCCATCACCTTTTCCGACTCAGAGATCACTCTGTACTAATTCAGGATTCCTGAAATTCCCCTTCATGGAAATGAGACATTTATAGAACTATAAAAGTCTAGCTACTAATTTTCATTTACCCTGAAAATTTTACCCACATTTCAAGGTCGATATACACACCCCTGTCTCACCCCGAACAAAGTGTAGGTACACAAGTGCTTTTATTTAATATGATATGTGAAAACTGCTTTATTGAATATGATCAAAAAGAACTGCAATTCTAAAAATCTATAACAGTGAGATCTACAGAAGGAACACTACCTACAATCTACCATGCTCCCCCTTTGGAGTTCAGACATATCATGGGGTACATGGGAATACATGGAACAGGGAACATGGTTTTGGTTCATCATTTCCCATTCAATGTGTAGCAGAGACTTTGACACCTCAGGGTAGAGTCAGAGAAATGGAATCACAGATACTGTCTCACCCATGATCATTGTTACTTTATACATGAGAAATGAAATGAAAGCAACTTAGATGTCCATTAACCAAATAATTATAGGCATATTCTTATTTTATATAGTTATGCATTTATATATTTTATATAATATGCAATATTTCATAAAATAGATATATATTTAAAATACAGAGATATTTTAAATGAAATTTTATTCACAGGATAATGGATAGGTCATTGACCATATAATTTTTGTGCTAAATTGAGACAGGGTTACACAATTTACAATGATTTAATCTTAAACCCAGAGATTAATTCATATCTTGACCCTTTTGGAGAATTTTTTTCTTTGAAATATATAATGATTAACGGAAAAAAAATAAACAACTGAACAAGAAAGAGATACTATTTTGTTCAGAATTTTCCAGTGACTCTATTTGAGTATTTACCTTGTTCATTCATTTGTTTGTTGGTTTTGAGAGTGTTTGAATTGGAGGTGACAAAAGTTAGGTTTAGATTACTCCTTTTATCTCATTGTCCACTGCATCTTGTTTAAGTTATATTTTCACCTTTGTAAACATTATTTCTTTATGTTTATCCTAAAACTGATTGGTTTATTTATATTTTGTTGAATAATTGAATATTCATTTGTAAATTACGTTCCTATTTAGCTGCATTTAATTGATATGTATATATCAATATATATATATCAATATATATCAATTTATATATAACAATATATATGTATAAATTGATACATATGTAAAAATATATCAATATATATTAATTTTATTCTGCTTTGCCCCAATTAGTTTTTATTCTTGAATTTTGTTCTTTACACAATGTTAGTTTACAGCATGAAGTTCTCTATTTTAAATATTTCAAATTATTTGATGTAGGCAGTTAGGCTGTAAATTTTTTTAAATCAATACCCTCAATATGTATTAGAGGAATTGCTTGGTTTTGTTTGTGTGTTTTGTGTTCTCTATTTACATTTTTATTCCATTCTAAGAAGTTTTATTTTTTTTAATATATCTTCAGTTTGTTAATAATCATTTAACCTGGGGTACAGACCTGGGGAGGTTGTGCAGTGAGTACCCAAAAAACAGAGAGGGCTTTGCAGTGGTGCTTTTGGAAAAGGTTTCATTCAGTCCCACAGTAAGAAAGTGTCCAGATCTGCCCAAAAAGGCTGTGCTTGGACCAGACACCCAAACTCTCTGCCACTTGGACCAGCAGATAACCTGAAATACAGGCCTGTGACATGAGCAACCAGAACACAGACAGTGCTTGGAGACAATGCTTGTGCCAAAAGAGAGATACATGTAAAGATTTTTAAAGGCATTTTGGCATAACACTCTATGAATATTTTTTCTCACTACTTAAATGTTTTAGAAGTTTGATTGTATGCATTGAAATCTAGTAGCTACCATAAGCATTAAGTACATGTAGAACAGAATGTAACATGGAAACAATCAGAGATTTCTTAGTGTGTATAGATTAAACATAATGATCTTTGAATACCAAAAATTGCCACAAGGCTATATTCTTAGCTCTTGGATTATTAAAGATTTGAGTTCCAGGAGTACCACACACTGAGAGGGTGCTAAACACTTATTTTTTTCCTCAGAAGGACTGAGGATTTCACTTTTTGGCCTTTGTTTTTCTTGAGCTTCATATGACCTGTGAGTTGTTTCTGGGGGTATTCAGGCTTTCTGGGGCTAGTATCCAATTATCAGGGACTGCAGATCATGTCTGTATTTCTGTGACTGGGTTACCTCACTCAAGATGATATTCTCTAGATGCATTCATTTTCCTAGGAAATTCATAAATTCATTGTTTCTAATAGCTGAGTAGTACTCCACTGTGTAAGTATATCACAATTTTGTATACATTCATCTAGTGAAGGACGTCTGAGTTCTGAACAGGTTCTGGCTCTTATAAATAGGATTGATATGAACATTGTGCTATGAACATTGTGGTTCATGTGTCCTTATTGTATTTCGGAGCATTTCTGGGGTATATGACCAAAGTGTTATAACTGGGTCTTCAGGTAGGACTATGTCCAATTTTCTGCGGAACCGGCACACTGATTTCCAGAGTGATTGTGCCAGCTTTCAACCCCACCAACAGTTGGGGAGTGTTTCTCTTTCTACACATTCTCCCAGCATATGTTATCATCTGAGTGTTGATCTCAGCTATTCTGACTGGTGTGAGGTGGAATCTCTGAGTTGTTTTGATTAGCTTTGCCCCAATGACTAGGAATGTCATGCACTTCCATAGATACTTCTCAGACATTTGATATTCCACAATTGAGATTTTTTTCTTTAGCTCTGTACCCCATTTTTTAATAGGATTGTTTTATTCTCTGGCATCTAGCTTAACTTCTTTGTTTATATTGGATATTAGAGCTCTATCAGATGTGGGAATGGTAAAGATCTTTTCCCAATCTGTTAACTGTCGTTTTGTTTTGTTTTGTTTTGTTTTGTTTTGTTTTGTTTTGTTTTTTTTGAGAGTGTCCTTAGCCTTACAGAAACTTTGCAATCTCATCAAATCCCATTACTCAATCCTTGGTCTTAGAACACAAGCCATTGATGTTCTGTTCAGAAAATTTTCACCTTTGCCTATTTGTTGTCAGGTTTTCCTACTTTCTCTTCTAATAGTTTCAGTGTACCTGGTTTAATGTGGAGATTTTTGATCCACTTGCACTTGAGCAAAAGTACAAAGAGTTAATAAAAGGTCTATTTTCATTTTTCTGCATGATTACTGCCAGTTGAGCCAACACCATTTGTTGGAAAAGGCTGTCTTTTTTCATTTGCAAGTTTGCAGCTCCTTTTTTCAAAAATCAAGTGACCATATATGTGAGGGTTCATTTCTGGATCTTCAATTTTGTTCCATTGATCAACTTGACTATCTCTGTACCAGTACCATGTGTTTTTTGAAGCATTTGCTTTGTAATATAGCTTGAGGTCAGGGATGGTGATGCCCATAGACAATTTCTTCTTGTTGAGAATGGACTTCGATATTCTAGGTTTTTTTCTTATTCCAGATAAATTTGCAAATTGCTCTTTCCAACTTTATAAAGAATTGAATTGAAATTTTGATGGGGATTGCACTGAATCTGTAGATTGCTTTTGGTACCCAATCTATGAGCATGGGAGATCTTTCCATCTTCTGAGATCCTCTTCAATTTCCTTCTTCAGAGATTTGAATTTCTTCTCATGCAGGTTCTTCACTTGCTTAGAGTCACACCAAGGTATTTCACATTGTTTGTGACTATTGTGAAGGGTATCTTTTTCCTAATTTCTTTCTCAGCATGTTTGTCCTTTGGAAAGAGGAAGGCTACTGATTTGTTTGAGTTATTAGTATATGCTGCAACTTTGCTGAAGTTATTTATTAGCTGTAAAAGTTCTATAGTGGATTTTTTGGGGTCACTTAAATACACTATCATGTCATCTGCAAATAGTGATATTTTTATTTCTTCCTTTCTTATTTGTATCTCTTTGATTTCCTTTTGCTATCTAATTGTTCTGGCCAGATCTTCCAGTACTATGTTGAATATGTAGAAGGAGAGAGGGCAGCCTTGTCTAGTCTCTGATTTTAGTGGGATTGCTTCAAGTTTCTCACCATTAAATTTGATGTTGGCTATTGGTTTGCAGTATTTTGCATTTATTATATTTAGGTATGGGCCTTGGATTCCTGTTCTTTCTAAGACTTTTAACATGAAGGGGTATTGAATTTTGTCAAATGCTTTCCCATCATCCAGTGAGATAACCATGTGGTTCTTTTCTTTGAGTTTATTTATCTGATGAATACTTTGATAGATTTCCATATATTAAACCATCCCAGGATGAACCCTACTTGATCATGGATAGTGATCATTTTGACATAATCTTCGATTTGGTTTGCAACTATGTTTGTTGAGTATCTTTGCATCAAAGTTCATAAGTGAGATTGGTTTTAATTTTTCTTTCCTTGTGTGGTCTTTGTGTGGTTTAGAAATGAGGTTTATTGTGATGTCAAACAATGAGTTAGGTAGTGTTCCTATCTAACTCAATTTTGTGAAATAGTTTGGAGAGTATTGGTATTAGATCATCAATAAATAATATAATTTTGCACTGAACCTATCTGGTCCTGGGCTTTTTCTTTTTTTTTTTTTTTTTTTTTTTTTTTTTTTTTTTTTTTTTTTTTGGTTGGGAGGCTTTTGATGACTGTTTCTATTTCTTTAGCTGTTATGGGATTATTTAGATGGTTTACCTTATCCTGGGTAAACTTTGTTATCTAGTATCTGTCTTTGACTTCATTCATTTTTTTTTCAGATTTTCCAGTTTTTTTTTTTTTTTTGAGTATAGGCTTTTGTAGTAGGATCTGATAATTTCTAAAATTTTCTCAGTTTTAGTTCTTATGTCTCCTCTTTAACTTCTGATTTTGTTCATTTGGATACTCTCTCTTTGCCCTCTCATTAATTAGTCTGGCTAAGGGTTTATCAATCTAGTTAATTTTCTCAAGGAACCAGCTCTTGGTTTTGTTGATTCTTTGAATTATTCTTTTTGTTTCTATTTGTTAATTTCTGCTCTGAGTTTGATTATTTCTTGCCTTCTACTCCTCTTGGGTGTATCTGCTTATTTTTTGTTATAGGGCTTTCAACTGTGCTGTCAAGTTGCTAGTGTATGCTCTCTCCAGTTTCTTTTTGGAGGCACTCAGAGCTATGAGCTTTCCTTTTAGTATTGCTTTTATTGCATCCCATACATTTGAGTACGTTGTGCATTCATTTTCATTAAATTCTAGAAAATCCTTAATTTCATTTTTTTTATTTCTTCTTTGACTGTGATCTTGTCGAGAAGAGCATTGTTCAGATTCCATGTGTATATGGGCTTTTTGTTGTTTTTGTTGTTATTAAATATCAGCCTTAGTTCATGTGATCTGATATGATGCATGGGAGCATTTCAATATTCTTACATCTATTGAGGCTTGTTTTGTGACAGCCTATATTGTCAATTTTGGAAAAGGTTCTGTGAGGTGCTGAGAAGTTATATACTTTTTTTTTAATGGTGAAATGTTCTGTAGATATCTATTAATTCCAATTGGTTCATAACCTTGGCTAGTTTCACTGCTTTCTTTTTCAGTTTCTGCTTCCATACCCTTTCACATAAAAGACTTACATGTGTGTGCATATCTAATTTCATAAGGTAACCATAACTTTTTAGAGGTTTGGTTCATTATCATCATGGAAAGAATAGCAGTGTGCAGGCAGACATGGTGCTTGAATAGGAGCTGATGGTTCTGTGTCTTGATCTGAAGGCAGCCTGGAGAAGACTACCTCTTCTGCAATACATAAGGCTACATGTACTCCATAAGGACAAAGTTCCTAATGATGTCACTTTCTGTGGGCCACATATGCAATTGCATGTGTCTATAGATGCCAAATCCATTCAAACTATTATAGTATGGGAGAGAATCTGGATAAATTTTACTCCAGGAGTTCAGTTAAGAGAACATAGTACATAAAAATGAATGGGGAAATTTCGTAAATAATAGAAATTGGGCTGATAGTTACAAGTTTATATCTGAATGTCAAGTGTCTTAGAAACATAATATAATGGTCTAAATTTATTGTTTGGCAACTATATAAAAATAGATCTTGCAAAAATAAAATTGAAAGATTGAATGACAATTGAAAAGAAAAAAATACTAATTTAGAAAAATGAACATTTAAAATAAAATAATTTTGTAAAATAATAACATGATTCTAATATTACACCTCAGCTCTGACATAGGAATATTTTCAAAGAAAAATATCAAACTGTAATATAAAAAGATGAAAACATTTTCTTGCTTCATGTGTCTACCCACATGAAGTGAAAAATGACCATGTTGCTAAATTTGGCATACTTTTAATTTGGTTATTAAAAGCCTATTATAGAAGTCAAAGCATTTTTTTTCTCCTCATGGGCACCTATTACTCTGGCAATAAATGAATAAAGCTATTGCACTCTTTGAATAGCTCTAATGTAAATCAACTTAATCAACACTCTCCATTGAAAGATTCAGGAGTACAATTACAGAGCTAATGCATAACTGAGTTCATTTCAGGTCTAAAACCAAAGAATAATTGCATTTACATGTATTATCTCATTGAAACCGTTTTGTGCCTTGAGGTAAATTTTTAAGTAGAATTTCTCCTATATGATGCAATTTTGAGTAGCATAGAAGACTTCTTACATGTAATATTCAAATATAATTATCCCTCATCTCGTCCAAACCTAGATTAAAAATAATATTTAGAATAGATTTATCAGTAAATCCTTCATTTATTATTTAAATGCTAGTAATTCTTTATAATAACAAATGTAATCTTGTGTTTCATGTTCTTATTTAAAGGTTCATTCTACAATAGGAAGTTTTTATTTTATATCTGAAACTTTGAACTTTAATATTTTGATGATTTTTAAAAAAAATATTTGCATTCATTATATGCTGAGTTTATTGGTGTGACATGAGCTTTTGTTTCTTTGTCGGCACAGATGAGGTGCCTTGTTCACCTGGATGTGTTCAAGGGCTGGGGAATCTACATCTAAAGCCTTAAATTCAGCATTACTCTCTGTATTCTTAATGTGCAGAGAAAATTCAGCATTCATATTTGGCCACTGTTCCTGTGTCCAGCCCCACAGTTTGACCTGGGCACATCTATCAGCTCCACCATTATACCACCAGAATGGAACACATCATGGTTTCTTTAAAATGGCATGCTCCTACATATAGTGGAGGCACATTTTCCCAGTTTAAGAAAATGCCAAGGCGCTGAGGTGGGTGAGGGTAGTTGGGAAAGGCAGCACCTTTATGGAAGCAAGGGAAGTGAGGGGACAGGGGGAAAGTGATATCATTTGAAATGTAAATACAGTGAATAAACAATGAAAATATTTTATTTTGTTTTAAAAAGTAAAATTCTTCAGCTACTTGATGGCCTGGGTAGTTTCCCGGGTGTTCTTAAAGTGAACACGAATATTTGAAAATCTGGATTGTCATGATTTTATGGAGTTTTCTGGGTCAGTACAGTAGCAAAGCAAATTCACAGGTCATTTTTGGCCACTTACAGGAAGATCTGATGATAGTCTAATTATCTTATGCTCTAGGGTATTTTTGCTTATTTATTTATTTATTTTATAAAATATTATAGCTCTAGGTCATTCTTTGACTGTACATAAAGCACACTTTTTGTACTTGAGTAAAACATTCATATTTTTAAGAATAGTGCCATGTTTTGATTTTTTGCTGAAAATAAAAAGTAAAATTACAAACATCATATAAAATTTGTATTTATGAATGCAAGTCATATTTCAAAAGGAATTGATGACCTTAAAAAACTAATTATTCTTGAATATTTATATATTTAAGAGTTTAGTAGGGTCTTCCTTTGATGTAGTAGTATATATTAGGCTAATTATTATATAATTTAATTTTATTCAATTCTTTCTCGAGTGCAAAATTTTATTTAGGTGTAGGTTATCTTAGGTTTTCTTAAAATCCTTTTGTCTTCCTCTAAGGCAATGATTTACAACACGTTTTTGTATTCCTCACAAAAAAAAAAAACCCTACAAATAGATGTTTTTGTACAGAATTATGATTGTTTTCAAAAGACAGAAATAAAATACATTTTATTTTGAGACATTATGTGTGACCATGTTCAAAGAACAAAGATTCAGGTAAAGCCAAATTCTTTTTTTCCAACATAGAAACAGTTTTATGAAGTTTACATATGTTTAAATAATAGAGAAATTCATAAATCAAGCCAACTTTAAAATAGATTGATGTATAGTTAACAAAACCAGCTACACTGAGATTGAGAAAACTTTCCAATATGCTCAAGAGGCTATCTAATGGTATTCTTAGCTTCTGGATTGATAGAATCCGGTTGCTTCCTAAAGAAATATATTCTAATAGAATTTTGTCTGTTTTCAGATCATAGTAGCTCAGATACAGCGTAGGACTAGGAATGACTGCTTCAGTAGACCAATACTAGTCTAGGATAAACTTATTAGCCCCCACAAACTGAAAAAAATTCCAATCTCACCACAGTTCTGAAATTCAAATAAGCCAATCACTCTCTGCAGAAACAAAAAAAAAAAAAAAAAAAATCTCCCAAAAGGAGCATTCTATTGAAAGCCAAATACAAATTCTTTTCATGAATATTTATTCATCCTAGTACTGTGTGTGGGAAATCTCCATACCGTCCTTATCTGTCTCTTTATTTCTACTTGTGTCTATCTACTATAAAAACTCCAAAATTCAGTATTGTCTTTAAATGTATTTTGCTCACTATAAAACATTAAACTGTTTTATTCCTCTTCCCCTAATTTTCAGTTTCCTTTTGTCAGATTGCTGCTAGCTTTTTTCTCTGTAAACAAACTTCAGTGTGTTTCAGTCATGTTCTTGGGATTGCGTCTCATTTGATTTCAGTTGAAAAAAATGTCATGACATGAATGTTGCTTCTGAATCAGTCTCAATTTTCATACCATATAAATCATAATGTCTGCTATAATAGAAAATAGTTCCATATATTTTATTTACAAGTGAGAACAATAATGGTAATTTGTGTGTGCGTGTGTGTGTGTGTGTGTGTGTGTGTGTGTGTGTGTGTGTGTGTGTATTTCAGAGATTTATCTGGCATGCAAGTTTCTCAGATTTCATCATAAATTTTACTGTGTTTTCATTCAATTTTCCAACTCCATACACTTTTGTTCAATTACAAACATCTTTTTGCTATATTCTCCCCAAAATTGTTCATTATTAACATTTTTATTTTAAGACATTCTCATTCAGAGACATCTTACCAATTACTATACTTTTTCTTGTAGTATTTTATTATTATTATTATTCCTTAGCGCTTTACTTAAAAATAAAATAGGGAAACGATTACAGATATTTTGGCATTTTGGCATAACGTCATATGAACAATTGTGTCAGTCCTTACTTCTTTTACAGGTTTTATAGCATGCAAAGAAATCCCACAATTTACCATAAGAATGAAGTACATGTAGAACAGAACTTAATGTGGAAACAGATTTCTTGTTGGGTATAGATTAAACATAATGATTTTGAATACTAAAAATTGCCACAAGGCTATTTTCCTAGCTGTTGGATTATTAATGATTTGAGGTCAAGGTGTACCACACTCTGAGAGGGTGCTATACATTTTTTTTCCCAAAAATGACTGAGGATTTTTTTATGGCCTTTGTTTTCTTGAGCTTCATATAGTCTGTGAGTGGTTTCTGGGGTGCTCAGAGCTTTCTGGTATCCAATTATCAGTGACTGCAAATTATGTCTGTTCTTTTGCGACTGGGTTACCTCACTCAGGATAATATTCTCTAGATGCATCCATTTTCTTAGAAATTTCATAAAGTTATTTTTTCTATTACCTGTGTAGTAAATATATTACATTTTTTAAATTGTGTAAATATATTACAATTTCTGTATCCATTTATCGACTGATCTGGTTTACTTCCAGCTTCTGGCTATTATAAATAGGGCTGCAATTAATGTGGTGCATGTGTTTTTGTTGTGTTTAGGAGCATCTCTGGGGTGTATGCCCAGAAGTGTAATAACTTGGTCTTCAGGTAGAACTATGTCCAATTTTCTGAGGAACCACAAGACTGATTTACAGAGTGGTTGTATCAGTTTACAATCCCACCGACAGTGAAGGAGTGTTCCTCTTTCTCAGCATCCTCACCAGCATCTGTTGTCATCTGTATTTATGATCTTAGCCATTCTAACTCTTGTGAGGTGGAATGTCAGGGTTGTTTTGATTTGCATTTCCCTGATGACTAAGGATGTCAAGCACTTCCTTAGATTCTTCTCAGCCATTCGATATTCCTCATTTGATAACTTTTTTTTAGCTCTTTACCCCATTTTTTAATAGGATTGTTTGATTATCTGGTGTCTAACTTCTTGAGTTCTTTGTATACCTTGGATATTAGGCCTCTATCAGATGTGGGGTTGTTAAAGATCTTTTTGTAATCTGTTGGCTGACATTTTGTTTTTGTGACAGTATCCTTAACCTAACAGCAACTTTGTAATCTCATTAAGTCCCATTTGTCTATATTTGACCTTAGAGCATAAACCATTGGTGTTCTATTCAGGAAATTTTTTTCTGTGCCTATGTGTTCTGAGGTTTTCCCTACTTTCTCATCTAATACTTTCAGTGTACCTGGTATAATGTGGAGATCTTTGATCCACTTGCATTTGATTTTTGTAAAAGGAGATAAGAAAGGTCTATTTTCATTCTGCATGCTGAGTGCCAGTTGAACAAACACCATTTGTTGTAGAGGTTGTCTTTTTTCCATTGAATGTTTAAAACACCTTTGTCAAAAATCAAGTGACCATATAGGTGAGGGTTCATTTCTGGATCTTCTATTCCATTCCACTGAGACAGATGTCTATCCCTATTCCAGGACCATTCAGTTTTTAAAACTATCAGATCATCTTCAAGAGAGGTGTTTTTACTTCTCCCTTACCAATTTTTATCCTTTTGATTTGCTTTTTCTATCTAATTGCTCTGGCCAATACTTCCAGTATTATGTTGAATAAGTAGGGGGACAGTGGTTAGCATTGTCTATTCCCTCATTTTATTTGGGTTTTCTTACGTTTCTCACTGATATGGTGGATTACATTGATCGATTTCCATATATTAAACCATTCCTGCATTCCAGGGATGAATCCTTGATCATGGAGAATGTTCATTTTGATGTGTTTGTGATTCAGTTTGCAAGAATTTTGTTGAGTATATTTGCATCAATGTTCATAAGTGTGATTGGTCTAAAGTTTTCTTACCTTGTAGGGTCTTTGTGTGGTTTCGCAAGAGGGTTATTGTGGCCTCAAAAATGTGTTACGTAGTGTTTTATCTGACTCTATTTGTGGTATAGTTTGGAGAATATTGGTATTAGGTCGTCAATAAATGTTTGATAGAATCCTGCACTCAACCCATCTGGACCTCTTTTTTTTTTTTTTTTTTTTTTTTTTTTTGATTGGGAGAATCTTAATGACTACTTCTGTTTCATTAGGTGTTATGGAATTATTTACATTGTTTACCTGGTCCTGGTTTTTAGTATCTGGTACCTGTCTAGGAATTCATCCATTTCCACCAGATTTCCCAGCTTTGTTGAGTATAGGCTTTTGTAGTAGGATCTGATGATTTCTTGAATTTCCTCAGTTTCAGTTGTTATGTCTCCTCTTTCCTTTCAGGTTTTGTTAATTATATACTATCTGATTGCCTTCTTGTTAGTCTGGCTAAGGGTTTATCAATCTTGTTAATTTTCTCAAAGAACCAGCTCTTGGATTTTTTGATTCTTAAAATTGTTCCTTTTGTTTCTATTTGGTCAATTTCTGTTCTGATATTGATTATTTTTTGCTGTTTCCTCCTCTTGAGTGTATCTGCTTCCTATTCTAGAGCTTTCAACTGTGCTGTCAAGTTCCTAGTACATGCTCTCTCCAGTTTCTTTTTTGCAAACACTCAGGGCTATGTGTTTTCTGCTTAGTACTTCATTCATTGTATCCCATAGATTTGGGTATATTGTGTTCTCATTTTCATCAAATTCTAGAAAATCCTTAATTTCTTTCTTATTTCTTTTTTGACCATGCTATGGTTTAATAAAGCATTGTTTAATTTCCATATATATATATGTGTGTGTGTGTGTGTGTGTGTGTGTGTGTGTGTGTGTGTGTGTGTGTGTGTATAAATATATATAGGCTTTTTGTTGTCTTTGTTGTTATTAAAGACCAGTCTTAGGCCATGATGATCTGAGTGGATAAATGGTAGTATTTCAATCTTCTCATATCTATTGAGGCTTGTCTTTTGACTGACTATATGGTCAATTTTGGAGAAGTTGTGAAGTGTTGAGAAAGAGGTATATTCTTTTGTTTTAGGATGATATGTTCTCTAGATATCATTAATTCCAATTGGTTCATAACCTATTCTAGTTTCACTGTGTCCTTGTTCAGTTTCTGCTTCATGATATGTCTGTTGATGAGAATGGGGTGTTGAGGTCTCCCACTAATAATGTGTGGGGTGCAATGTATTTGAGCTTTACTGAAATTTCTTTTATGAATATGGGCGCTCTTGTATTTGGAGCCTATATGTTAAGGATTGAGAGTTCCTCCTGATAAATTTTCCCTGCAATGAGTAAAAAGTGTCATTTCTAATCGTTTTTTATATCTTTTGGTTGAAAATCTACTTTATTCGATATTAGAATGGCTACTCCAGTTTCCTTCTTGGAGATGGTTGCTTTAAAGATTTTTCCAACCATTTACTCTGAGATAGTGTCTGTCTTTGTCTTTGAGATTAGTTTCCTGTATGAAACAAAATTCTATATTCTACATATGTATCCAGTCTAATAGCTTATGTCTTTTTATTGGGGAATTGAGTCCTTTAATGTCCACAGATATTAAGGAATAGTGGTTATGTTTCCTGCTATTTTCCCTTTGAGAGAAAAGAATTGTGCCTGTGTGTCTTTCTTCTGTTGGTTTTCTTGCTTATGTATTTTCTTGTTTTTACTAGAATGTAGTTTCCCTCGTTGTGTTGGGTTTTCCACCTATAATTCATTTTAATGTTGGATTTGTGGTCAAATATGTGTAAATTTAATTTTGTCCTGGAATATCTTGGTCTCTCCTTCCATGGTGATTGAGAGTTTTTCTGGGTATAGCAGCTTGGGCTGACACTTGTGTTCTGTTAGGGTCTGCATGATGTCTGTCCAGGATCTTCTATCTTTCATAGTTTCTGTTGAGAAGTCGGGTGTGATTCTGATTGGTCTGCCTTTATATGTTACATGACCTTATTCCCTTACTGATTTTAGTATTCTTTCTTTGATTTTGATAGTTGGCATTTTGACTATTATGCATTACGAAGAATTTTTTTTTTTTCTGGTCCAATCTATTTGGAGTTCTGTAGGCTTCTTTTATGCTCATGGTCATCTCATTCTCAGGGGTATGGAAGTTTTCTTCGATGATTTTGTTAAAGATATTTACTGTGCCTCTTAGTTGATATTCTCTGCCCTCTTGTATTTCTGTTATCCTTAGGTTTGGTCTTCTCATTGTTTCCTGGGTTTCCTGGACATTTTTTATTTGGTCCTTTTTGGCTTTTACATCTTCTCTGACTGTTTTGTGTACATATTCAATGTTGTCTTCAGCCCCTGAGATTCTCTCTTCCATCTCTCCTAGTCTGTTGGAGATACTTGCATCTGTGACTCATTATATTTTAGGTTTTCTATCTGAAGTGTTTACTCTTTAAAGTTTTCTTTATTTTTTTTTTCTATTTCTTTTTTAAATTCCTTCTTCAATACCTTCATCTCTTTGGTTCTCTCTTCCTCTAGTTCTTTGATTTTTTTGAGTATTTTTCATGTTTCCTTTTTAAAATCTTCTATTTCTTTATGGTTTTCTTCCCGTTCTTGTTTAAGTATCTCTACCATCATCTTGAGGTATCAGTTCTGGTCTGAGTCTTCTTTTTCGGGAGTTTTTGGCATTCTGCTACTTGCTGTGATGGGAGGGCTGGGTTCTGATGTTGCCAGGTTGTCCTGGTTTCCTTTGTTTAAGTTCTTTCGCTTTCTTCTTGCCATCTTGTTTTCTGTGATAATACTTGGTCTTGTTGTCAGTTATTGGTTCCCTTCTCTCCTATATACCTTGCCTGTGTCCCTGGATCTCTGCTGTTTTTGGTAGCAAATGGCTTGAGTGTTTTGTCCGCATGCAAAAGCTTTCTGAGTGTTAAGCAGAGTTCCTGCTCCCCTGGACCAACTGGAAGGCCACACCTACCACACACTAATTCTATCCTTGTCTGAGCCCTGGCTACTCACAGTGCAATCTTGTCAGGTCTGTGACCCTGTTTCTGTGATATACCCGGTTGTAAATGACTTGAGCGTTTGGTTGGCACTGGATGGCTTTCCAGGCGGATAACAGTCCCTATTCCAGGGTTCCTGCTCCCTTGACCAACTGGGGGTTGTACTTTCTGCAAGCTTGGCCCAGACCTCTCTGTGCCCTGGCCACTCATGGAGCAGTCTCATCAGGCCTGCCTCCCTGGATCCCCACTGTTCCAGGTGGCAAATGGCTTGAGCATTTGGTACGTACACAGTAGCCTCCCAGGTGGACACCGAGTTCCTTTGGCAGAGTTCTTGCTCCCCTGGACCAACTGGAGGGCGGCACCTAAAGCGAGGTAGGCCTAGCCCTCAGCTCCCAGCTACTCACAGATTAGTCTCACCAGGTCTGCATCCTTGGATCTCTGCTGTTGCAGGTGGCAAAATCTCTTCTTTGCTCTTTATTGTAGATAAAGTAGGTGTTTTAAATTCATTCCATGGCATTCCCATATAAGTAATGTAAGCACATTTTTTAACTTAAAATTCTTTCTGTAAGTAAATTACCAAAGCAGTAAGACAAAAGACACTGGAATCACTTCATAAATCAAGCATAGTTATGTAAGTCAGTATAAAACTCAGATAAGAATATATATGTTCACATTTAATTTGTGCTCTTGCCGATAGCTTTATTATCTACTAATAGACACACCTTTTGTTTTAAAAATCACTCACTGATAAACTAGAAGGTACTTTTATTTTTCACAAACAGAAATCTCATCACATCAAGGTTTAAATAATTAAATTTTATTTTCATTCATTCAAATATGTTGTAATTTCTCATCTTTTTTGCTGTTAAATTTCAAAATTACAATTTGCAACTGTTATGATGTTAGACAGGAAAACGAAGCTAGTAAAATATGTAATTTAAGAGGGGATATTAGACTTTTTCTGATGAAACATATTAGCCTAGCTATACCTGTTACTAAAATATTAAAAAGTTGTGTATTAATGTAAAATCTGCAATCCTAAGCAGTTTTCACAGAAGTTATGTTTTTTACTATATCTGAAAAATATTCTAATCTACAGATTCAAAGATTGTTGCTTATCACACCAAGATAAGTTTTATTCAGGTTCTCTTTTCTCTGAATTTTAATAGACTATTTCTAAGACTTCTTAACTATTATATTGCTCTCTCCAAAGTCCTTCAGGATATGTCTTTGTATGTGAGGAAAATTCCTTCTGTGATTTATAAATTATAATCCACAAGCCCTGTGAATCCTGTGTAAACAATCCTAAATTACTCAGTGTCTCTGAAGCTGTTCTATTACTGCATGACCAGAATATAATCAAATGTATTATGTAATAGACACTCATATTTAGGATACATTGTAATTATTTTGATACATGTATTTAATACATGTAGATTAAATCAGTGTAATTTGCATTTTCATCTCATTGTACTTTTCTGGGTGGAGCCTTTAACGTCCTCTCTGATAGCTACTATAACAAATATTAGTTTATTGAAATATATAGTTACAAAAATTGTTAATCAATATTCACAGTTATTGTGATGTTTTGAACATGCTTAGTTGAGGTAATGGCATTATTAAGAGGTGTGTTCCTTTTAACTAGGTATTTCACTGTGGGTGTGGGCATTAAGACCCTCACCCTAGCTGTTTGGAAGCAAATATTCTGCAAGCAGCTTTCAGATGAAGATGTAAAACTCTGTGGTCCTTCTGCAGCATGTAAAATCCTAACTAAGAGAGTTACTTGTTGCAAAATATTATTATTTTTATTCAAAATCTATTCTTTCTAATTTTGTGCTTTAAAGGTTTTTATATTTATTGCTCTACAATTAGTGATACCTGTTAAACATACTACCAACGGTAAAACCAACATGTTAAAACATGATTTTGGTGACTGAAATTATATAATATAATATAGTCTAAACACATATTTTACTACAAATATTAGGATTTCAACCTAATATGAATTCCTACCTCCTTCTGAATATGCTTATTCTATTCTATATTATAAATTCTATATTCCATATTCTATAATTATATTTTATATTACATGTTACATATTATGTATTATATATCACATATTAAGTATTATGTAATTATGTATTATATGTTACACATGACACATTATATATTACACATTATATATTGTATCTTGTAGGTTTACCTTGGATCTCTTAGGTCTTATCTCAAACATCATACTTAATATAACATATATCAAGTCACATATGTCCTATATCATATTACATAATCTATATTTATTAAATATTACAATTACATATTACTTATATATTATATATTATGCATTATGTATTATTATGTATTATACATTACATATTACAAATTACATATTACATTATATATTGACTATTAAATAGAATATAGTATCTAATGCATATCTTATATACTATGTGGTATATATTATTGCATATCGCACATCCCACATTATATACTACATATTGTATAGTATCTATTATACATCATATTTCACATACCATAAATAAAATGTCACTCATTATACATTATAAGCCATACATTATGTATCACATATTATATGAAACTATTACTACTTCTATCTCAATATATAGGTATTTTTATTTCCTTTACCAATCTGTGTATGTGGATTTTGAGTCAATATCTTAATTATTACCTATACAGCTGAAGATAAAAGAAACAGAGTTTAATAAAGGAATTTGCTCATCTTTATAATATAAATACATTCATATTTCTCTTAATATATTTACTACTGCTCACACGTTCCAAGAGAATATAATAACTTGCTCTTCTTGCCCTTTTTTCCATGCTTATCATTCCTGCTTTTGAGTTTTTGTCCTGAGTTGTTTTTATTTATTTATTTATTTATTTATTTATTTATTTATTTATTTATTTATTTTGGTAATGGGCAGCACTTTGGAAGTATGAGCTGAGTATTGCCTTTTGGTCATGGTGATTTCTTCACAGCAATAAAAATCCTAACTAAGATAGAATGTGAATAAGAGAATAAAAATTACTCATTTACTCGATTTTATTTTAAATGTGCTGTGGTTTTAAAGCCATCAAACACTCATGATACAAGAATTCAATTCAGAATAAGCTACTGATATTGACCCAAATACAAAGACATTTTGTAACTTATTACAACACTAAACATCACTGTATTTTTTCAAACAATTATAAATCAACCACCAGAATAAGTGACACATATTTTATGAGATAATCACAATTTTTACAAATGTAAAATATAGTAGCTTAGTTATAAGAAACGAGTATGATTTAAAATTATAAATATTTAGAATTAATTCAGAAAAAAATAAATCCAATATAATGAATTTAGTATTAAAATTGTATCATTAACACAGACTAAGGAAAGAATATTAGATCTTAAAGCAGAAACAGCTGGAACTGGAGAATAAATGTGTTTCATTTAAATGACATTTGAGAAACATTAACTGGTAAGTCCTGATAATGAGCTGAATATTTAAAATCAGGAAAAATAATTGTATTACACTTAGCATTGTATTCAGGTCTTCTGAGAATAAATATGCAATTACCTAAACTCATGCAAGCTGAGGAAAGAAGGTGTTTTATTCTCATGCTAGCTACATATGTTACATATTCAGATCTGAAATTAATGAAGTAAGCTGCCTATGGGATATTCAATTAAAAATGTCCAGGGATATTTTAATATATATTACTGACACAAGATAGAGAAATAATATGCTTAAAATAGTCTATATTGAACATTATGCATTCAAATCATGAAATAAATTTTAAATTAAATAATTATATTTATTATTTAGCTACAATATTAATTCCAACAGGGAATACACAATTATGCATTATTGCTAATTATAGATTGGTACCCAAGTATAAATTCAAAATAGAGTGTGTGTCTTCAAGAAAATAGTGACTATTATTTGAAAATAAATGTAAATTGATTCTAGACTATTGCATATTTTATATCATTTAATTATTTCAGGTGTCTTCCGAAGTTCTAAAGAAAACAGAGGTATTTTATCCAGGGAAAAACCAATTTAATGGTGTGCTGTGGATGTAAAACTTTGCAGGTCACTTATTAGTACTATGGTATCACCTGCAATTTGCATTACACTGACTCGATCTTTTCCAATTTGTATCGCCTTGGTCTTCTCTAGTCTTACTGCTCTAGCTAAACGTACCATTACTGTATTGAAGAGCTATAAAGAAATGGCACAACTTGGTCTTGTCCTTGTCCCTGATTTTAGTGGAATAACTTTATATTTTTCTTCATTGGATTTGAGGTTGACTATTGGCTTGTAGTATATTGCCTTTAATGTGTTCAGGTATGTGCCCTGTATCTCTGATCTCTCCAAAAAATTTAAGATGAAGGGATTTTGGGTATTGTCAAAGGTTTGTACACTATCTAATGAGATGATCATGTGGCTTTTTTATTCAGTTTGGTTATACGATGAATTATGTTGGTGGATTCACACACACTGAACCACCCCTGCATCCCTAGGTTGAAGTGTATTTCATGATATAGGATGAGGGTTTTGGTGTGTTTTTGAATTCAGTTTCTGCATATTGCAAATATTCTTTGCATCAAGTATGCATAAGAGGAATTGGTTCGAAATTATATTTTTTGGTAGTCTTTGTGTGTGGTTTAGTTTTTATATTGACTACGGCATCATAGAATAAAATTGGCAATGTTTCTTTTTGCTGGAATTTTGTGGACTAGGTTGAGGACTATTGTCATTAGCCCATCTTTGAAAGTTTGGTAAAATTCTGCACTAAAACTCTCTGACCATAGCATTTTTTCTTTCTGTCCCTGAACTCCCATCCCTTAAGAAACATTTAATAACTGTATCTATAACCTTAGGGTTTATAAAACTATTTACCTGTTCTTCATTCTGATTTGGTAAGTGATATCTATCTAGAAAATCATCCATTTCCTTTACATTTTTCAGTTTTGAGGAGTATAAGCTTTGATGTAAAACCTAATAAATGTTAATTTTCTCAGTGTCTGTTTTATATTTCCTTTTCATTTCTCACTTTTTAAATTTGGATACTGTCTCTCTGATCTTTAGTTAGTTTAGCTACAGATGTTTTTATCTTGTGGATTTTGTCAAAGAACCAGTCCTTCGTTTGGTTAATTATTTGTATTGTTCTCTTTGTTTTTAATGTATTCATTTCAGCCTTAAGTTTGGTATTTCCTCCTTTCTATTACTCTTTGGTGTGTTTGCTTCTGTTTGTTCAAGATTTTCATGAGTGATGTTAAGTTGTTAGTATGAAATCTCTTCAATAGTTTCCTGATAGCACTTAGTGCTATAAAATCTAGCCCTGGTTTCATTGCTTTCAATATGTTTGGGTAGGTTGTACCTTCATTTTAACTGAAATCTATGAAGTTATTGATGTATTTAATTTCTTTGTTGACCCAGTGTTCATTGCAGAGTGAGTTGTTCAGTTTCCATGAATTTTTCCACTTTCAGTTGTTTCTATTTTTGTTGATGTTCAGATTATTCCATAGTGATCTGATAAAAACGAAATTGTTTTTAGTAGTCTTTTATTTTTTGAATCTTGCCTTGTTTCCAAGTATATGGTCAATTTTGGACCAGGTACAGAAGGTGATAAAAATAAGGTACATTCTTTTGAGTTTTTGGTGTGAATTTTCTATATGTATATGTTAGGTCCATTTGGTTCATAACCTCTGTTGGTTCCATTATTTATCTGTGTAGGTTTTGTTTCAATGAGGTGTCATTTATAAGAGTGTGTTGTTAAAGGGTAGCACTATTATTGTGTGATTTAAGGTTTAGGGATGTTTCTTTTACAAATATTGGTGCCTTTAAATTAGGACTAAGTATGTTGTTAATTTATATATATGATCTATCCTCACTTATAAAATGTTTTGCTAGATATTGTAGTCTGGGAAAACATCTGTGGTCTCTTAAGGTCTGTGAGATATATTTCTAGATTCTTCAGACTTTTACAGTCTCTATTCAGAAGTCAAGTGTAATTTAGTGTTTTAATTACTATGCAGCAAGAAAAAATTATATCTGTTTCAATCTATTTGGTGTTCTGTAAGCTTCTTGTACATTTATAGCAATTCCTTTCTTTAGGTTAGAGGATCCAACAGGCAGGGGGATGGGGTTTATAATCTGGTTGCCCTTAGTGGCATCAGGACCTTAATGGAAGCAGACAACTCTTCAATCTGACAAACGCAGGGAAAATCCAAGATTAAATTTTTATTATGTTATGTGTGTTAGTTTATTGGTATATTGTACCAAAGTCAAAAAGTAGACAATTTGCATTATAGAAGTTTATTTTCTCACACTTGAGCTTAACTGGAAAAGCATAGGAGAGAGTGTAGTTTGAAAAAACACTTGACTTTATGTTATACACCCATACCTCCTTTAATTCTTGAATGCTTTGTTACTATACTTGGACATAGAATATAAATGCACCCTTGAGCAAACAATGCATGAAGCAACTGCACATGTTTCAGAGCACTTTTCTTTTCTTTTCAGATAATCATATTTAGTAAAATGAAACCCTCATATAATGATTTTATTTTCTTACTCGGGTTTAAATATCATTCTTGATATATTGTATTATACCTCATGCTACTCCTTGCTCTGTCATATTGGATCTTTCCCATCATGTGCATCTCCACTGCCACACTAGAGTTTTAAGTACACATCCTGATGGTTTGAATCAAAGTAGTAACAATAGGGTAATAGGAAGTTGCATTACTATTAGATGTGGCCCTTTTGGGATAGATGTGTTCTTGTTGAAAAAAAAATATGCCCATTAGTGGAATAGGTGCAGGGCTTCACAGAAAACCACAGGGGGAGTTGCTTTTTTCCTCTAGTAGCCTAAATAGCAACTTTGAAATGATGATAACTAGCCGGTAGAAAAAATCTTCCAAGCCTTTTACTTATTTTTGTTTGTTTACTCCCTACACCCCTGTGTGTGTGAGTGTGTGTGTGTGTGTGTGTGTGTGTGTGTGAGAGAGAGAGAGAGAGAGAGAGAGAGAGAGAGAGAGAGAGAGGAGAATGAAAATATGTACTAAATTTATAAGTAGAATATTACAATCCAGTTCTAGACTCTTAACAGCCATGAATCTTGTGGTCTGTCTTAGTTATGGTTTCCATTGTTGTGAAAAGACACCATGAATAAGGCAACACTTGTGAAGAAAAATATTATAATTTGGGGCTTGCTTGCAGTGGTAGAGACTCTATCCATTATCATGGCAGAAATAATGACATTATCCATGCATACACAATACTGGAAGAGCTGAGAATTCTACATCTTAATTCAAAGGCAGCTTGGAGAAGGGTCTCTTCCTTACCTGGCAGAGTATGAGCATAGGGTAAGACCTCAAAGCCTGCCTACACAGTGACATACTTCCTCAACAAGGCACAATCTATTTCAATAAGACCACACCTAATAGTGCCACTTCACTATGAATGAAATGTGATCTATGTGACCACATTGACAATTAAGTTCAAAAGAGGCCACCCATTGCTTGCACTTTCCTTTTTATTAGATAGCTTGTATTTCTTGTGATAGCCATGTCTTCAATTATGGGATAGCTCTATTAAAACTCCTTTTTCAATGTACTTTTCTATGATGATAGATTTACACATGAATTGGTTTCAATTCAACTCCATTGAATCTAAGACAGCTTAAAAGTGAATGGTCTATGATGGTAGCAATGTACCTGTTCATTTTAGGACAAGACAGCACATGACTTATTCTTGTAATCTCAGCACAAGTGGGGCCAAGGTAAGTCACTTATGTGAACCCAACCTGAACGAAAAAGAAAAACAAAGACTATTAACATAATGAGAATATTTTTAATTGAACAACTTTATTTTAAAAATAACAAAGATAAATGTACAAATTTTAAGCATCTTTGCATAACAGAATACAAATAAATTTTTGCATTTTTAAATACAAAATTTTAAATTTATTTTTTAAAGGTTTGATAGTATGTATTAAAATCTTACTAGTTACAATGAGCATAAAGTACATGTAAAACAAAATGTAACCTGGAAATAGTCAGAGTTTTCTTGGTGTGTAAAGATTAAGCATAATGGTTTTTTCTTTTCTTTTCTTTTTCTTTTTGGCCTTTGTTTTTTTTTTTTTTTTGAACTTAATAGAGTCTGTGAGTTGTTTCTGGGGTGTTCAGTGCTTTCTGGGGTTAGTATCCATTCATCAGTGACTGCATACTATTTCTGTTCTTTTGTGACTGGGTAATCTCTTTAAGGATGCTATTCTCTAGATGCATCAATTTTCTTAGAAATTTCATAAAATCATTGTTTCTGATAGCTGAGTAGTACTCCACTGTGTAAATATACCACAGTTTTTGTATCCATTCATCTACTGAAGGACATCTGGGTTCTTTCTAGCTTCTAGCTAATATGAATAGGACTGCTATATACATTGAGGTACATGTGTCTTTGTTGTATGTAGGAGCTTCTCTGGGGTAATTGTCCAGAAGTGAAAAAACTGGGTCTTCAAGTAGTACTATGTCCTGTTTTCTGAGGAATTTCCAGACTAATTTCCAGAGTGGTTGTACTAGTTTACAACCCCACCAACAGTGGAGAAGTGTTCCTCTTTCTCCACATCCTCACCAGCATCTGCTGTCATCTGAATTTTTTCACCTTAGCCATTCTGGTTGGTGTGAGGTGGAATCTCAGGGTTGTTTTGATTTGCATTTCCCTGATGGCTAATGATGTATAACACTTCCTTAGATGTTTCTCAGCCATTCGATATTCCTCAATTGGGAACTTTTGTTTAGCTCTGTTCCCCATTTTTAATAGGGTTGTTTGGTTCTCTGGTGTCTAGTTTTTTGAGTTCTTTGTATACCTCGGATATTAGGCCTCTTTCAGATGTGAGGTTGGTAAAGATATTTTCCCAATCTGTTAGCTGTTATCTTGTTTTCTTGACAGTCTCCTTAGCCTTATAAAACCTTTGCAATCTCTCTTAGAAAGAAAATAAAGGAAGAAAGGAATGTATTATATAGTAGTGTTAGGAGGGCAGAGAAAGGAGAAAGGGAAGGTAATGGAGGAGAAGAGTCAGAAATAAGAAATTCACTAATTAATATTTTGGACAAATATTGTTGTTAATATGCCTCCTATTTTAAGAAAATGCACCACACTAATTTGGTAACATATGTCTATTCACAAATATAGCATATGTTGATCTTATTCAAATCATAAATACATCATACATAAAAACATACATGCCAGTCAGGCATCTTTGTATAGAATGTTGTCGTGGAAATGACTGTTGGTATTGAAATTGAATGGTTGACAACACTGAGAAGATGATTAAAATGTCTCCTAACTTGGTAGGATATTTCAATGCTTACCACTCAGAAGGAAAACTAGATGCTTGAAAACCTATAAGGACTATTCACACTCTCATAAAATTCCCCTAAGAAGCATATGCAAGGCTTATTTGACCTCTTCAATATTAAAGCTCTCAATTTTGTGAGATAGTACCTATATATCTATCCCTTAATGTAATATAATGCATTTTAGTAAAGACAGCATCTAAGGAAGTGTATATGTATTACAGAAAAGAGAAAACACACATACATACATAGTTGCTGCATTCAAAATGTATGACCATGTGAGGCAGTCTCTGGATGATCTTTTCTCCAATCTCTGATCCTCTATATGTCCCATTATTTCCTTCCATGAGTGTTTTCTTCTCTCTTCTAAGAAGGACTGAAGTATCCACCTTCTGGATCTTCTTCTCTTTTAGAGTTCACATGGAGAGAGCCATGGCTCCAGGTCTCCAGGTGCATATGCAACAGAGGATGACATTCTCTGGCATAAATGTGAGGAGAGGCCTTTGGTGCAGTGAAGGCTCATTTTCCCAGTGTAGGGGAATGCCAAGGTGCTGAGGTAGCAGAGGGTGGTTGGAAGAGAGAGTACCTTCATGGAGACAGTGGATGGAAGAGGGAGAATGGGATTGGGGGAAAGTAGATAACATCTGAAATGTAAATACAGAGAATATCCAATAAAAATGTTTATTTTTAAATGTAACACTCTGGGTTTTCAAATGGGAATAATTCACACCGAGCACAGATAAAACAGGGGAGTTGAAAAGATTCATTTAAGCAGATATGAAAGCAAAGAATAAAATAATTATATTCCTCAGAGAGACCACATCTAGCTGAATGGCAACAGCTGAAGGCAGGCGCTAGTAACTTGGCTTTGAAATCCTGTTGTATAATTTTTCTTACCCCTATCCTTTTGTCTGATCTTTTCAACTTATTGAAAAAAATATACATATATAAGTCGGGTTAACTCATTAGATTGCATTTGTTATACAGATATGGATGATGCTGTAAGTACAGAAAAAACTGAAAAGTTATTAGTTGTCCGGCTCTACCATTTCGCCAGAAAGAATGCACACAGAACACCAGGATCCTTCTACAGCAAAACCTTTATTGCATCTTGAAGAGGAAGACACCGGGCAGGAAAAGGCACCCTAATTTATACCCGCAAGGGTGGCGTGTCGCTGTGTGATTGGCTGCCCACTAGTGGTCTGATCGTGACGCCCCAGGATGAGCGGTGACTTGGCTCACACCACTCTTTGCACATGTGCCCAGTGGTTATTTACCACACTTTAGCTGATTCATGGCACCTGAAACCAGCACCATCTCCTAAGGGCACAGCCTTCGGCCCTCAACGATTAGTGAACTAAATTAGTGTTATCGAAAATTATAATAGCCAAAGGATAAGAATTTAAAAAAACCTAAATAATTAAGCACTTCAATCCTTTCAGTATTAACATGTTATAATTTACCTTAATTTGACTTTGAAAATAGTACTTTGACCCTTCATTTTAATATATTCAACAAACAAAGAAACAAAGCAAGAAAAAATAAAAAGAAAGAAAGTGAGAGAGAAGGGGGGCAGGAGGGGGAGGAGAGAGATTGAGAAAATCCTGCCATTCATGCTGTATTAGAATAGCCAACTCTGAGACCCAAAAATAGTTTATTTATTTGGAGTTTCAGTTGCCTCACATTTTGAAATACATCTCTATGTCTTCTTTTTCATCTGAACACAAGTATACTGTTTATCTTTCTGGCTTATCTTTATCACATTACATTACCATACTAAACAAATATTTCATCCAGAACTACAAATAATATCTACCACTAGAGACTAGAAGATTATATCTTTATGTTTGAGAACAAAAGAGCATGAAGCTATATTTCTTCAATTTCTCTCAGAACAGGCATTTTGCAGTCTAATTTTATTCCAGTGTCTGTATGACAGTGTTTGCTATTTGACTGATTTACCACAAATTTTATTGAACACCTACAATGTACAGGAGGAAAAGATTCTTGTAAAAAGTTAGAATGATATCTATCTTCAGGCTCAATGTAGTTTCTTTACTATATCCACAAATAACCAAAGAAGTTCATCTTCTCACACACACACTCACACTCACACACACATACACACACACACACACACACACACACACACTCACAGATAAACTCATGGAAATAAAATATATATAATGATATTAATTAAAATATAATTTGGGCTTTACTCATAATTACAATAATATATATAGTAAATATCATGTTATTGTATCAGTTGGGGAAAACATCTCACATTATCTAAGGCAGTGTGACTAAGTGGAAAAGTATATGCAGAAACTTGGATGGAAAGAATGAGTGACAGATTACCTGAACGAGCCTTTATATGAGCAATCATTTTAGGGAGACATTCCATTCTAAATCAACTAACCACAGTATTCTTATTGCAAGAACAAAGAATGAATTTTAAGCAAGAAATAGTACAGAATGAGAGGCTGTTATAAAAAATGGGGGACAGTGAAAATGTGGCTATTGACAGTGGAAATGTTTCCTTGCTAGTATCAGTGATGAGGAATCTTCCAAATTTTACAAAAACAAACAAGCAAACACATACATAAAATTCAAAAAAGTGTCTAGAAGATACTCAGAAGTCTGTGTTAAATTTTTCTAAAGGAACCATCTTTGTCACAATGTTGAATGTTTGTGTATTTTGTATGAGGACTTCATTAGCTTTTACAAAATAGCGGAAGACATTTTTACACTTCTTTGATTGACAATAACAAATATGGGATATATTTCAATTCTAGTACTGATCGCAAGCTATATTACAAGACATTTGTGCTGAAAACTGCATGGTACTGGTACAGAAATAGGCATGTGGATCAATGGAATAGAATAGAAGATCCAGAAATAAGCCCTCATGTATATGGTCACCTGATTTTTGACAAAGGATCCATAAACATTCAATGGAAAAAGGACAGCCTATTCAACAAATGGTGCTGGTCCAACTGGCATTCAACATGCAAAAGAATGAAAATAGACCCTTTCTTATCTCCTTGTACAAAGCTCAAGTGTAAGTGGATCAAAGATCTCCACATTAAACCAGATACACTGAAATTATTAGATGAGAAAGTAGGGAAAACTTTAGAACATATAGGCACAGGAGAAAATTTTCTGAACAAAACACCAATGGCTCAAGCTCTAAGGTCAAAGATTAACAAATGGGACTTAATGAGATTGCAAAGTTTCTGTAAGGCTAAGGACATTGTCAAGAAAACAAAACGGCAGCCAACAGAATGGGAAAAGATTTTTACCAACTCCACATCAGATAGAGGCTTAATATCTAAGGTATACAAGGAACTCAAAAAGCTAGACACCAGAGAATCAAATAACCCTATTAAAAAATGGGGTACAGAGCTAAACAAAACGTTCTCAGTTGAGGAATATCGAATGGCTGAGAAATATCTGAGGAAGTGCTCGACATCCTTAGCCATCAGGGAAATGTAACCAGATTTTAAGTACATGAATATTTTTGCTTAATTAAAGGCATAGCATAAAAAATGTTTCAAATAACATGTAATTGTTACCAAGTAAGTTCAAATTCTGAAAGGATAAAGTGGACACAAAATAAGATATTAAAAATAATATTTATAAAAATATATGACTGTGGAAACTATACTAACAATATTAACAAAGGCAGAAATTATTGCAGAAGCAGAAAATTTACATCATTTTACCATAACCCCCTATCAAATTGTTTGTATTATCTATGTTTATTCAAATGACATGAAAAGGGAAATGAAGATTACAGGAAAATATATTGTTTTCATTCAGATTATTTATAATTTTCAATATGGTAAAATTCTGCATTATTTAAACCTACATCTAAAGCAGTTAATCTCCTCATTCACTTTTGTTATCAATTTTGTTTTAGTTCTTTTCTCCTGTTGTGATAAAATACAATGACTGACAAGAATGTCAGGAAATTTGTGTGGCTTGCTGTCCTAGAGCGAGTTTCAATATCTGCATATGATTTTTGTGTTTTGTCTTTATTATTTTTGTTTTAATTTTTATGGGATATTTTATTTATCTACATTTTAAATGTTATGCCCATTCTTAGTTTCTGCTCCACAATCTTCCTATTGCCTCCTGCTGCTCCCCCACTTGCTCACCACTCTTGCCTCAGTACCCTGGCATTCACTTACTTGGGTCTTTGAATGACAACAGGACCAAGGGGCATCCCTCCCAGTGAGGCCAGATAAGGCCATCCTCTGCTACAGATGCAACTAGAGCCATAGGTCACCCCATGTGTGCTCTTTAGTTGGTGATTTACGAGGCATTTTTAAGTGTTTGTTTTGTTCTACACTTATTTGTTCATTTTTATTAAATATTATTATATTATTTTTAGCAACCTGTTTGTATTCTAGTGAGAGAGAGAGAAAGGGTATGAATTAGGGTTGGTGGATATGTGAGAAGGATCTGAGAGAATTTTGGAAAGGAGAAATTATAATCAAAATTAACTATATGAAAAAAAAAGAAGGAAGGCCAAAATGTGAAAACCTCAGTTTCTCTTAGAAAGAAAAAAAAAAAAAAAAAAAAAAAAAAAAAAAAAAAAAAACGATAAGGAAAAAGAAAAATAATGTGTATTCATCATATATTATTATGAAACAAAGTTAAAAATTTTATATTAATACTTTAAAAATTTACTTCTCCCAAACCGATCACTTGCTCACTCAGTACTTTATATTCTTTTTTGTTCAATAGCTTATAAACTATCTTTTTTTTTTGTTCCTATACTTCTGGATGTGGGAGCCTTTACAAGAGAATGACTGGAATGCCAGATTGATATTCTGAATGCAAATTGACTCTGTCACTTAAGAAATACTAAATGCCTATTCGTCTTCAGTTAATTTTGGTGGTTTAGGAAATACTTTATATTTCATGAAAGAATATTTACTTGCTTGACTTAAGGCAGGAATTATGCAGCTACTGTGCATTCATAAATGCATTAGTGCTTAATGTTCAGTTGATGTTCCATCCTCAAGTACTCTAACCTCATGCTCTTATAATCTTCATAAGAATTCTTTGCATTAGTCTATGAGCCTAATGTAATACAGACATCACATTTGTGCCTCAAAAAATATTGCAATTTATTCTCTGTAATTTGATTAGTTAAGAGGCCCTGTGTTAATTGCTCTTCACTGGACAATGAAGATTCTATGAGGTGGTTTGGGAGTGCTATAATCTACCTGTAGAGAGATAATAGGAAGTTCGGTGCCATATTCACTTAGCAAATATTATTATCAGGATTGCCTCTGAGGCTGTGAATTCTCCAATATGTATTCTTAGCAAGAATCACAGTACGTAGAATGTGTTTTCTCCTGTGGCATAAGGTAAGGCTTAAATACAATAGAAAAACTGTTGGTTAACACTGTAATCTTTGAACCTCTATTGTACCTATTGGGGTACCTTTACATTTCAACCATATTTGCACTCATATTATTTATCTGGGTAAGATTTATAGGTTTTTATTTTCTCTTTCAGCCTTAACAGCACTTCTAGAACTCTAAGACATAGATATAAGAAAGGAAGCTTCCTGATACTTACAATTTACATTTTCATGTCCTTCCATCAAACACCATGTTACCTTCAGGAATAGGATTTCCTGTGACTTCTGGTAGATTACCAAGTAAATTTTCATCAGCTCTGGATGATTGGGATAGTTTTGGGACACCTGTGGTCAGCAACTCAAGGGAAGATATTCTCATGTCGAAATGGAATTAAAAAACAATAGGCAGAAATTTTAAGTGATGAATTCTTTTGTCAGTTCTGTTCAGGTAATCATAGTGTTTGTGAATTTGTGGGATACATAAAACATCATGTAAGAAAGACAGTGTTCCTGAGCATTTCACCTTTCCTTCTGGATTTTCTATTTATCCCTCTGTGGATTCTCTGAACAATGAAGGTTGACATTGGTAAAGTTTCCAATCAAATAAGAATTTAAATTGTCTTAAATATATATTAGGAAGTGTTCCACATCATAAGAATACCCAGACTTACCATTTCTATAACACTGATCTTCAAAAGAGTAAGACATTTGTATTATCTAATGCTAACATTTTAGTATATGTCACATTATACAATGACAAACTTAGCAACAAAATGAAATGTTACTACACCTGTGAATCTGTTTGCAGGCAGATGTTGCTACAACATTACATTGTTATGCCATTTTTCCAAAAGATATACAAATTCTGAGGAGAGGTAAAAATTATATTATGGTCAAGGAACCTTTGTGTAACTGTGCTGTCACAGTATCAATAAGATGTATAACCAATAAAATGATAACATGGTGTTGAAGAAATAAATCATAGCTGTGAATATCTATCCCTAATAAAAGAAACTCTCACTGGTTAATTTGAAAATGACATCTTTCAATAAACTTCAAACTATGTGACGAGAGATATTTTTTTCCACATCACATTTTACTTTATGTATTGTAAATTTAAAAGTTCCAACAAAAAAGGAAGAAAATTCCTTTCTGGAAAAAAGCTATTATGTTGTAAGAAATTCAAAGCAAAGGGAGTATTAAGTGATTTGTTAAAATAAAAGCATCACTGATTTTATAAAGAAATTTGGCAAAAACTTTAGAGAGTAGATGAGTTTTCTAGGATTTACTCACCATAAGGTCTTGTCACAGCTACTTAACTCTGCTGTCACAGAGACAATGACTATCAACATAGTAAAGAAGTGAATGTGAGGGTTTTTTAATCAGTTTTGTTTACAGTTCAAAACAGGGATCCTTAATGGGTCAAACACTTTCATAAAATAGTAAAGTGTCTGGTGGTAAATGTAATGTGTTAATAAATTTAAGTTGCAAAGCATAATAAATGTTAGTGATGTGTGATAACTCCCCAACTTTGCTGAAAAGGCTAAAAGTAATTTCTTCAGGAGCAAACTAATTAAAACTGAAGAAAAGAGGCAAAATATAGTGTATTTGCAAATAAAGGTAGCAAGTAATATATATTCAAACAAATAAAAACATGTGCTTCTCTAAACCAGTGTATTATCTAAATGTATTTTCAATAGTTAATCTTATACCCGTAAGTCATGTAACTCTTGTTCTTCACCAAACAAGTTTCTTTTTAGAGTTGAAGGAGATGACACCATTGCAACAAATCACAACTTGTTAAGAAGGGGAGGAAAACTGACTACAGAGTCTCCTGCCTCTGTTGAAAGCTCATCACAATACTTATCTCTAAGGTTCATGGTGCATCATCAAAAAAAAAAAAAAAAAGAAAAAAAAGAAGCACTTCAAGACCCAGAAAACAAATGTTAGTAATGTGTTAGAAACTATGTTTTTTATATATTCAGAAGAATTTTACCCATGAATTTCCAATAACATAGATTTCTAAGCATGATTTGGGCAAGTGTTATGAAAAAATAGATAGAGAAATATCTGACTGTGTCCACTCCGATGAAGAACTACAGGTAGTTAATAATTGCTGGAGAAGTTAGAATCAGTATTTTTTTTTGACATGACCTAAGTAATGTTTTATCACATATCTAATACTCAGCAACACACATATACTTAAAGGTATAAACAAATGAAGTAAGTGCATCTTGTTTATATGTTTATTTAATATGCATATTTAAATAATAATTACAGATAAATGGGAAGTTATTTTGGGAGTAATCCAGAGAGAACAACAAATGATGCATTAAATCTAAGCCAATGAACACTAATAAACTTGTTTAATAACAAAATGGATTTTATTTCCTCAAAGAATCTATAATATTAAGAGCCTAAGATTCTAATTATGAATCTCTTAATTTAGGTAAATATACATAGCATTTTAAATTAGAAGTATTTGTGTTAGTTTGATGAGTTGTCTCTCAAAATCTTGGTCATTTGAATACTTATTTCCCGGTTGGTGTTAGTGTAGATTTAGTAGGTGTGGTTTTTTTTCAGGGTAGGCAACACTCAGAGTGAGATTTGATAGAGAGTGGGGAAAAAGAGAGAGAGAGCATAGGTGGGTATGCAGACTGGTTCAGCCACAACTCCAGGTTCAAGAAAGCATCTTAATAACTATCAACACTTTTTCTTCTTTTGGAAATGAAAATTTTATAATGTGTACATGAGAAAAGTTTACAAAAGAAAGAGATTGGACAGACTAGAAACCTAAATAAAACTAAACGTGATTTATTTTAAAACTATCAATAAAATGACTCCTAATGGTAATGTGGCTTTACCAAGATTAGTGATTTATCTATTCATCATTAGAGAAGCTTCTCCATGCAGATGTAAACACTGTAATAAAGTATAATGTGGACTATTTATAAACAGTAAATAACTTTTAATATTTATTCAAATTATTTGTAGAATCCTTTGTTATTTATTTTTCAATTGTGAAAGTATTATATATATATATATATGCTTGTGTGTATATGTGTATGCATATATGTATGTACTTATATATACATATGCATATATACACAAACATACACATATGTATATATACACAAAAAAAGAGAAAATAAGAGATAGCATAAAATGTTATAAAGTTGAGAAAAATAAGCTAACAATGTGATGAGCATTGATGATTTTAAAGATAACCTAAGTAATAAATAACAGGAGGACTACCTGATGTTTTTGTTTCTATATTGTTTTCGAAGCAAATATTGCTTCATTTTTTTTTCAAAACAAAGTAGCTAAATTTCAAAGCATAATTATATTTTATTTCAAAGGTTTTTTAACAGTCTAAAGAATATCTCTTATTTGATTGATTTTAAAAAAAATACTTAGATGACACCAAAATTTCTAGCAAAACAGAAAATAAATATTTTTATCTAAAAATTTGTACATTTGGCTAATCACATAAGTGATAGTGAAGAAAGATTCTGAAATTAAGTTATAGTACAGAACACCCAGTTCCTAAGTCTGCAACTTACTGCAAGCCTGTCCACCATAGTGGCGAACAGTTGAAATAGGCCAGAAACTTTCATTCTGTTACTGAAGAAAAAGCTGGGCACAATTGTGGGGCTTTGAGAGTCCTGAATTCCTACTGGGTTGGTGAAGATTCCGCATATATTTTTTGAGGTTATCTTCATTGATCCAATCCATAATGCTATCAGACAAAATCTTGACACCCAGTGGATCACCAAACCAGTCCACAACCATAGAAAGATGCGTGGGCTCACATCTGCTGGCTGTGGGAACCCTGGCCTTGGAAAAAGCAACAAATTCCCCCACAATACTGATGGATCTGGCCATGCAGCCTGGAGAGGGCCCAGTACTCTACAGCTCCACCATCACGGCTAATACACATAACATTTGTAAAATCCATACCCGATAAACAATTTAGGACAGTTAAAAAATAATTTTGTATTAAGTAAGTTTGAAGTACTTAGAATTAGCTCATAGTTTTGTTGTTATATGTAAATATAACCGATAAGTGCATATTGGCAAAATAAAAATAAAAAGGCTCAGAAAACCCACGATACAACTTACAGACCATCTCTGGCAACAAGAGGGAAAGAAGGGTCTGGAATAAGGGAAAACAGGGTGGAGAGGAAGCCGGGGGTTAGTTCAGATATGAGAGGAGATGGGGAAGAAGTGCAAAGGGTCAGGAATTTAAAAGTAGGTGTATTCAACTAGGTGAGGGGGAACTGGGAGTAACAAGTAGAAAGTCCCAGATTCTAGGGACCCAAGAGATTTCCAGAATGCAACAAGGAGGACTTTAGCCAAAATACCCAACAAAGGAGAGAGATCCAATAGACATCATGATCTGTGGATAGGCATGAACCCCAGCTAAAGAATGGAGCCACCCACTTACCTCAATAATATTAATCTAGCTTTTCTTCCTGTCAAAAGGAAATGCAAGGGCTAAAAGTAGAACAGATACTGAAGAAAAGGCCATTCCGAGACTGTCCCACCAAAGGATCCATCCCATATGCAGAAATAAAATGAAGATACTATCGCTAATGCCAAGAAGTGTTTACTGGCAAGAGCCTGGTATAACTGTTTATTAAGAGGGTCTGCTAGAGGCAGACCAATAAAGATGCAGATGTACAGAGCCAAACATCAGACTGAATAGAGGACCCCAATGGGGAAATTAGATCAAGAACTGTACGAGCTAAAGAGGTTTGCAACCTCACAGGAGGAACAAAATAGCAACCAACCAGACTCATCAGAGCTTTGAGGCATTAAACCTCAACCTAGGACCAAACATAGAGAGACCCATGGCTCCGGCTGGATATGTATGGGAAGATTTTCTTATCTAGCATCACTGGGAGGGGAACCCCTTGGTCCTGTGGAGGCTTTGATGACTCAGGTAAGGAAACTAGAAGGAATGGGTGGGCAGGTGAGGGAGCACCTTCATAGAGGTAATAGAGAGAGAGTAGGGCATAGGAGACTTTTGGAGGGGAGACTAAGAGGGAAGTAACATTTGAAATGCAAGTAAATAAAATAACCAATAAAAACAGCTTTATATAAATTTATATGCTACTCTTGGTGGACTTCAGTTTTTAACATAAATTATTTCAATAAATATTTAAAACTTTCCTGAATATGTCATTAAATAAGCATGGAAATCTATTCTGCTTTTGAAAATTAGAATATGTGGCTCACAGGCGAACAATACAGGCACCTATTGCAAAGGTCAACAGAGAGTTTTATTTCAATGAATCATTTATGAAATTCTACAACTACTCATGGATAAACTAAAGCCAGTTTGCACTTTTAGCAGATTGTTAATGTAGTTTTATTTTCATACATTTGAGTAAAGGTGTAAGCTCCATTCTTTTTCATTTTTTTTTTAACTTTGAAGGAATAATGATGTTGGATTCTTCCTCCACATTTGTGGTCAAGTCACTCTTTTATTCTTCAGAACTCACTGGCACTAAATGAGAACATTGTTTAGAGTTTACTGTTTTGCTTCATTTGTGGAGAATTTTAACAACCCATCAGTTTTTGATGTGTTAATTGCAAATAGCTTTCATTTTATGGCTTGCTTTTACAAATTAATGTTTTTCTGAATAAATAAACTTTCAAAGTTTTTAAGTTATTTTTCCTATTTCTCCTTTGTAGTGAATAATTAAAAAAATTTTTAGGTATATTATTATTAATGTATAATGTAACCTCTATGCATATTCATAGATACACATAATCATATATGTGTGAGTGTTAGTGTTTACATATAAATGTAGGAGCAACAGCAGTCAGATATATCAGATGTCCTGATTTTGAAGCTATTTCTACCTATCATTTTAAATCTGGTGAATGAAACCCAAACTTAGGTTTTCAGCAGGAAGAGTACTGGTTTCTAACCACAGAGTCATTTCTCCAACCACTCCAATATAAAATATAAATTCTATATCTCCTTTTGTTCTTGGGTTAGTTGGATCTTTAAAGAGGCAGAACAGTTGCATTCACTGTTCTCCTTCAGAATAGGAAAAATAAACAATAGGTATCACAAACAATCCCATATACATATTGATTGGTTGGCCTTATTCTTATCTTTTTCCTTTATTGAAAATTTATCTATTTTTCTTATATTATTTTCTGTTCATGGTTTTACTTCTCCAAACATTCTACAATGTCTACCCCTGGTTAAATCTACACCCTATCTCTCCTTGCAAAAAAATAGGTATCTAAAGATCAATGGTGAAATAAAATAGGATGAAACAAAAACAAGCAAACTGAAATAGAAAAATGCAACAGCAGAGACAACAAACTGAAAAAAAAAAGTGCCAATGAAAAAGCACAAGAAGCACACATAGGGTCACACACATTTCAATATTTAGAAGTCCCATAAAAAATGCAAAAAGAGAAACTTACAAAGAAGCAAAGGGATGGCAGAGTAAAACAGAAGTAAAATACACAATGCAGAACAGAAAAAGATTGAGGAAGCATTATGAGGCAAAGAATCACTGAATTAAAAACAAAATGCCATTGAGTCTGTTTTGTGTTTGAAATCAATTGCTGGCCATGGGCAATTTTCTTTTCCTTTTATTATTACACTCCAGATTTTATTCCCATCCTGGTCCTCCCTCCAACTGTTCCACACCCCATACATCCTCCCTGCCCCCTGCCCTGTGTTTTCAGAAGGACGTACTAACCCCAACTACCCCTCCAGACCTTTAAACTCCCTGGGGCCTCCAGTCTTTTGAGGGATAGGTACATCTTCTCAGACAGAACCCAGAGCAGGCAGTCCTCTGTTGTATATGTTTTGAGTGCCTCATGTCAGCTGGTGTATGCTTCCTGGTGATCCAGTGTCTGAGAAATCTCTGGGGTCCAGGTTGATTGAGAGACTACGGTTTTTATTATTATTATTATTATTTTGAATATTCCCTGCATTTATATTTTAAATGTTATCCCAGTTCCTCCCACTCTCATCCCACCTCCCACTCTGCTTGTTTCCATGAAGGTGCTCCCTTCCCAACCACCTTCTGTCCACCTCAACACCCTGGCATTCCAGAGCACTTGGAAAACACACATTCACTGGACCAAAAGGCATCTTCTTCAAATGACTCCATACAATGTTATCCTCTGCTACATATGCAACTGGAGCCATGGGTTTCTCCATGTGTGCTTATTTGTTGGTGTTTTACTACCTGGAGTTCTGGAGGGTTGGATTGATAATGTTGTTCTTCCCATGGGGCTGTAAACCCCTTCAGCTCCTTCAGTTCTTTCTTTAGCTCCTTCACTGTTCAGTTTGATTGTTAATTGCAAGTATCCTCATCTGTATCTCTATGTCTCTGAGACTCCATTTCTGGCTCCTGCCAATAAGCACTTCTTGGCGTCAGCAATAATGCTTTGGTTTAGTGGCTGCATATGGGGAGAATCAGCAGGTAAGACAATCTCTGAATAAATTTTTCTTCAATCTCAGTACCTCTATTTGTCTCTGCATTTCCTCCTGTAAGTGCTTTATTCTCCCTTCTAAGAAGAACTGAGACATCCACATTCTGACCTTCCTTCTTTTTGAGCTTTATAAGATTTGTCAATTGTCTCTTGGTTATGCGGAACTTTTTGGTCTACAGGGTCACCCTTCCTCTCAGCATCCTCCTGGTTTTCCCAAATTTAACCACAGGGGTCAGCAGCTTCTGTTGATTGGTTAGGGGTAGATATCCACATCTGATGCTTTCAGTTGTTTGTTGGGTCGTTTAGAGGGCAATCATGATAGGTCTCTTTTTGTCAGCACTCCATAGCCTCAGTAATTTTCTCAGGCCTTGGGAACTCCCCTTGAGCTGGATCCCACTTTTGACCTGTTGCAGGATCTTCTTTTCATCAGACTCTTCTCCATTCCATCCCTGCAGATCTTTCAGACAAGAATAATTATGGGTCATAGGTTTGACTGTTAGATAGAAACCCCATCCCTCACTTTATATCATGTCTTTCTGAGGGAGGTGGATTCTGTATGTTTCCTCTTTCCAATGTAAGGCATTTCATCTAAGGTTCCACCTTTTGAGTCCTGAGAGTCTCTCACCTCCCAGGTCTCTGGTACATTCTGAAGGTTTCTCCAAACCTTCTAACTCCTGAGGCTGCCTGTTTCATTTCCACTCTTTCTGTTGGCCCTCAGAGCTTCAGTTCTTTTCCCCTACCCATTACCAGAACAGGTTTGCCTCTCTCCCTCCCTCGCCCCTGTCTGTTTTCCCTTCCAGAACCCTTTCTTTCCTGCGGTTCCTTATTTCTTCCCTCCCAAATGGTACTCAGGCATCCTCACTTGACTTTTTTCTCAAGAGTGATTTAAATTTAAAGACACCTTTGGAAAAATTAAACTTTATTGCAAGCAGTTTTTAATTGGTGATAGATCTCAAGATACAGATAGGAAGTTCTGTCTACTTTCCCTCTCAGAGCTGGGAATCCATCTGCTCAGACTTGTACAAACCCAGTGCATGGCAAAACTGCCTGTGAATTTATATGTGTGATGGTCTTGATGAGCTTAGAAGGCCTTCTTTCCTTTGTTTCCTCAATCCCCTCTGGTTCTTACACTCTCTGCCTGCTGTTTTTCAGGGTGCCCACTTATGACTCTATTTTCTAAGTTCTTTCACTACCTACACATTGTCTAGCTTGAGTCTCTGTATATGGTCTCAGCTACTTCAGAGGGTAGTATTGCTGATGATTGTTAAGTAAACACTAAAATATGAGTATGGGAGAATGTTGTTAGAAGGCACTTTATTACTATGTTTCTTTAATATAAGAGTAATATTTGGTTCCTGGTCTATCTAATCTCATGTTTTGGATACTTGAGTAGAGTCAAGAATAGCTTCCATATTTTAAAGTGAGGCTTAATTTCAGAAAGACATTTACTAGCACCAGCTTTGTGGCCCTATTGAACCTGCTAGTTTTATAGGGAGTGCCCCACTGTAGATCAAAGGGTTTATGACTGGTTTATGTTTAACTTTTCCCTTTCATAGCATGCAGGTACATTCTTTTATTTAAAACATTAGCATTTAGAAGGCTCTATGCAGGCACCCCCAGCTCCAGTAGCAGTTGCCTTTAGTATAAACAAATATGAAGAAGATTTAATAGATTCACCAAATAATGGGGAAGACAGAGTACCAACTCTATACCTCTGGCCACCAAATACACCTTCCAGTTCTTGGAATAGGGTACATCCTCTCAGGTTGTGGGCCAAAGTTGTTTCATTGCAATTTCCAAGGAAAACTGGCTTTTGCAAAAGACTCTTGGTTATTCTCCCAAAGCTTCTAATAATACTGAATTGCTGAAGACAACATCTATAGAAATCATTAAGTAAGCAACATTTTATTCCCTGAAACAGCAATGTTCAACAATCTTTACTGCTTAATATTTATCTTAATTTTTTTTCAATATTGTAGAGCTGTTTTCTTAATACTTTTATTTATATTCTGTTAGCTCATCCATTGGGACATTTCCAATGCTATGACTCAGTTTCTGTGCCTTTTGGGTTTTAGGTTTTTTAATTTCACTTTTATTTTATTATAGTAACATAAAAATCTGAATATAATCTCTTCAAAGTTGCTGAAATTTGGTTCTATAGAACAACATATGGTCAATCGGGGTGTAGTTTTGCTTCATCTTGCAAAATAATTTCTATTGTTCAGTTCTTGAAATTTCTATAAAAGATAATTAGGGAACACTGGAGAAATGATAGTACCATAGCTAACATCATCAAATAACATCCATACGAAAAGAACCGTAGTAGATTGTATGAATTTTTGCCATGCCTGTGAGTTGAAGAAAATTGGACAAGTTTGGAAATATCCAAAGCTAATATTTTTTTTTACTTATTTCCAAAACATCTTTAATTTATGGTTTTCTTAGCATTCATGAAGGTAGACTTACATACATAAATGATTATGTTAGTCATTTATGTCATAAAAATTATGTTGTCAATTTTTTTACCTTCAATTCCTTGTTTCACATAGTTTCCATCTCAATCTCAATTAGACACTATTCACTATTTTGCCTTCATTGCTTTACCACCATCATCTGTGATGACACCCATATGGCTCCTGGGAGTTGATGACTCTTTCTGCAATGTAGAGATTTAAGTGGAGCAATTTAATCTATGCTTCCAAAATGTGGTGACACTGCAATACCCAATTGCTTTCTTTTATATGCCAAACAAAAACAAAATGACAGGCTTTTCTTTCTTAAAGAAATTAAAAGATAAACTATGATTACTAGTTTTTTAGTGAAGTAAAACTACAACTTTTATGAAGATAAGTTAGAACTCTTTTTACATGCGTATAGCACATAAAATATCATGAGAATGAACCTGTTCTCAACTACTCAAATCTCATAGTTCACAGGAGTAATAAATATTTTGATTTTATTTTTTATTTTTCTACTAGTATTTTTTACAGTTATCAAAGATGGATTTATGGTCACATTCCAAATACTATAACAAAGCTCATTTCTCTCATACCCTTATTTGTGTATGCTATACAAAAAGTACCATGATTATTACAGATATATTATCCATCTCTTAATCAGCACTGACATGATTACCAATTTTTGACTATGAGAAAGAATTCATAAGCTTTTTATTATTTATTCAATACAGAGTATATCTTATACTGTAAAAAATAGCAGGCTTTCAAAATTTATAAGCAACATTTTATTTCTGCAAATGTAAAACTCTACATCTGTAAGAATTTGAAAAAATCAAAATAAATATATATCTTATATCTTTCAAATCATCATTGGTACTGGCTTCATTTCATCAAAAGTACTGTAATCATTTTGGCAAAAAACACAGTTACCAAAGCTTTTTTTTAATTGTGCTGACAAACTTTGCCATTTCCTTTGTATTTCCAATGTAGGTGACGAAAATCACTACTTTTTACTGCTGATTACTTTTATGTTTTACATAGGAAGGAAGAACATTATAAGGTTAATTTTTTCAATTACAATGAAACACTTCAATCTATCTTTGTAAGACACAGCACAATATCAGATATTGGATAACTTAATAATTTCCTCACTTCTATTCCAGGAACACATTTATTATAATAATGTATTTAATGCTGGAACTCAAATCCTAAGAGCAAAAAAAAAAAAAGATTAAATTCGATTTCACTTCTCTCAAGAAGCTTGAAAATGAAAGTTATTAGTGACCTTTGAACTCCTCTTGTGCTGTCTCTCATTTCGAAGTTACATGCTGTTAATGCTAAGAAATCCTGTGGCATAGCAGTATGTTGTTTACAAGATTCATGGACTTTGCTAGTACCCCTTTCACCTTTAAGACTCTTTCAAATCTGGTTCATATCAATTGTGGCACAAAATCGTTATGAAATAACCTTGGTTCATGGGAAGTGAACAGGTGGTCTCTGTTAAGTATCCCTACATAGCTAACTGTATTAAAAGTATCTCCGTGACTTGTTTCAACACAGAAGTCAAAGGTTGGGTCTGGTCAGTTAAAAAAAAAAAAAAAAAAAAAAAAATAGTATTCTGGAACTCTGAGAGGAAAAAAATGAAACCTCTTGGCTGATGTTAAGATCTTACTCATCAGATCTCCCACAGTAATGTACATATCCAATTTTGATGTTGTTTCCCATTATCTAATTTTAGTACAAAAATTCATGCATGCAATCATAAGAACCTCCTAAGAATAAGTATTAAATAACCATTATATTTTATATATCATTGCTTTTTCCAGAAATATAATCATTGTAAACTGTGTTCACCAAAGTTCTTCAGAAGAAATGAACCAATCAAATGCGCATATGCTGAAAGGGGATTTATTAGATTGGCTTACTCAATAGTGACTGGGCTGTCTAGCAGAATGTAGATCCATAATGAGAATGCTAGGGACATTGAGATTTCCCAGTCTTTGTGTCATGGTAGTCTTAGAAAGTTAAGGAAGGCTTGAAAGATTCTTGAAAAAACAATATTTTCAACTCCATCTTAAGAGGTAAAAAAATATGTTTGAGATAAGCAAAAACTTTACAGCTAGAGCTGCTACATCAAAATATCAGAAAAGTCTGTTCTCCCATCACTGCTCACCTATTTGTCCCTTTATTTCCTCCCATGAACATTTTGTGCTTCACTAGGAAGAACTGAGGCATCCACCAGACTTCTCAACAGAAAAAATTAAAGTTAGAAGATCCTGGATACATGTCATAAAGACCTCAAAGAACACAAATGCCAGCCTAGGTTACTGGTCATATCCAGTAAAACTCCCTGTTATTATAGATGGGGAAAACAAGATATTCTAGTATGAGACCAACTTACATAATATCTGTCCACAAATCCAGCCCTAGATAAAATAATAAATGGACAAATGGTACCTCATGAAATTGTAAACCTTCTGTAAGGCAGAGCACACTGTCAAAAGGACAAACTGGCAAACAACAGACTGGGAAAACATCTTTTTGAATCTGACTAAATCTGACTTCTGATAGAGAGTTAATATACAGTATACACAAAGAACTCAAGATGTTATACTCCAGAGGATAAAATAACCCTATTAAACATGGGAGCAGGACCTAACAAGAAATTCTTAACAGATGAATATAGAATGGCTGAGAAAATCCTTAGTAATCAGGAAAATGCAAATCAAATCAACCCTGTGATTCCATTCCTCCAGGATTCAGAATTGATCGGATCAAAAACTCAGGTGACAGCAGATACTGGAAAGAATGTAGAGAAAGAGGAACACTCTTCCACTGTTGGTGGGGTTATAAGCTGGTACAACCACTTTGGTTAACAGTCTGGCATTTTGTCAGAAAATTGCACATAGTACTACCAGATAACCCAGCTATACCACTCCTGGGCATATACCCAATGAAGGCCTAACATTTAATAAGGACACACGTTTCACCATGTTCATAGCAGCCTTATTTATAACAGCCAGAAGCTGAAAAGAACCCAGATGTCCTTTGACAGAGGAATGGATACATAAAGTATGGTACATTTACCAAATATAGAACTACTCAGCTATTAAAAACAATGACTTCATGAATTTCCTAGGCAAATGGATAGAGCCTGAAGTTATCTTCCTGAGTGAGGTAACTCAATCACAAAAGAACACTCATTGTATGTACTCACTGATAAGCATAAACCAGCCCAAGAAGCTTGGAATACCCAAGAGACTATCCACAGAACTTATAAAGCTCAAAGAGAAATAAGGCTAAAATGTGGATGCCTTGTCCCTTCTCTGAAGGGAGAACAAAACAGGGGAGGAAATACAAGATCAAATAGAGGAGCAAGGATTGAAGAAAACATCTACAGAGACTGCGTCACCTGTGGATCCACCCCATATGCAGCCACTAAACCTCAGCACTGTTGATGATGCCATGAAGTGTTTACTGGCAGAAACCAGATATATATGTCACCTCAGACAATTTTCCAGAGGCATATAGATACAGATGAGGATACCTGCAGCTAAACATGTACATGAGGACCCCAATGAAAGAGGTAGAGAAAGGATTGAAAGAGCTGAAAGGTTTGCACCCTCATAAGAAAAACATCATCAACAGCTAAGGCACTGAGGTAGAGAGGGTGATTTGAAAAGGTAGCACCTTCATGAAAGCAAGTTGAGGGGGAGAAGAGAGGGAAGTGTGGGGGAAGGGTATAACATTTGAAATGTAAATACAGAGAATATCCAATAAAATTGCAAAACGGAAAAAAAGGCTCAGTATATATTTTCTACAAAATTATAGAAGAAAATTTCCCTAACCTAAAGAAAGAGATAAACATGAACATAAAAGAAGCCCACAGAACTCCAAATAGTATGGACCAGGAAAGAAATTTCTCTGGAAACCTAAGAGTCAAAACACCAAATATTTAAATTTGAGAAGGTGTAGTAAAAGCAGTAAGGGCAAAAGGACAAGTAATATATGAAGGCAGACCAATCAGAATTTTTTTATTTTTTGTGGGGGTTGGGGGTTGAGTATCTGCTTATAAGTCAGTGTATACCATGAGTGTTCTTCTGTGACTAGGATAAATTCAAGTATCATCCATTTGCCTAGGAATTTCATGAACTCCTTTTCAATAGCAGAGCAACAATCCACTGTGTATATGTACCACAATTTCTGTATACATTTTTATTTTGATGGACATCTGAGTTCTTTCCGACTTCTGGCTGTTTTAACTAAGGCTGCTATGAACATTTTGAGCATTTGTCTTTGTTATATATTGGGCCTACTCTCGTGTATATACCCAGGGATGGTATAGCAGGGTCCTCAGGTAGTACTATGTCCAATTTTCTGAGGAAATGTCATACTGATTTTTTCCCTGCCAATAGTGGAGGAGTGTTACTCTTTCTCCACATCCACTCCAGCATCTGCTGTCACCTGAGATTTTGATATTAGCCATTCTGACTGGTATGAGATGGAATTTTAGGGTTGTTTTGATTTGCATTTCCCTGATGACTAGAGGCGTTGAGCATTCCTTTAGGTGCTTCTAAGCCATTCGATATTCTTCCCTTGAAAAGTCTCTGTGTAGCTCTGTACCCCATTTTTAATAGGATTCATTGATTCTCTAGAGTGTAATTTGATCATGGTGAATTGATCATTTAGATATGTCATTGAATTTGGTTTGCAATAATTTCATTGAGTATTTTTGCATCAAAGTTCATGAGGTAAATTGGTCTTAAGTTCTTTTGCTTTTTAAGATCTTTCTGTGGTTTGTAAATGAGTGTAATATTGGCTTCAAAGAATAAGTTTGATAGTATCCCCTCTGTTTCTATTTTGTGGAATAGTTTTTAGAGTATCAAATAGCAGGTCTTCATTGAAGGTGTGATAGAATTCTGTACTAAACCCATCAGGTCCTTGGGAGGTTTTTGATAACTGCTTCAACTTCTTTAGGTGTTATGTGGATGTTTATATAGTTTATCTGATCCTGATTTAAGTTTCATACCTGGTATCTGTCTAGAAAATTGCCCATTTCCTCTAGATTTTTCTAGTTTTCTTTTGTACAGGCTTTTGTAATAGGATCTGATGATTTCTTGAATTTCCTGTTTCTGATTTTATGCCTCACCTTTCATTTCTGATTTTGTCAATTTGGATACTCTCTCTGCGCCCTCTGGCTAGTCTGGCTAAGGGGTTTATTGTTGAATTTCTCAAAAAAAAAAAAAAATCAGCTCTTGGTTTTGTTGATTCTTTGTATAGTTCTTTTATCTTTATTTGATTGATTTCAGCTCTGAGTTTATTTCCTGTCATCTACTCCTCTTGGTTGTATCTGCTTCTTTTTGTTCTAGAGCTTTCAGGTGTGCTGTGAATTTGTTAGTTTATGCTCTCCCCATTTTCTGATGGAGGTGCTGAGTACTATGAGTTTTCCTCTTAGCACTGCTTCCATTGTATCCCTTAAATTTGGGTATGTTGTTCCTTAATTTTTGTTAGATTCTAAAATGTCTTTATATTCCTTGACCAAGTTATCATTGAGTAGACCATTGTTTAGCTTCCATGCATATGTGATCTTTTTGTTGTTGTTTTTATTATTGACAATTAGCCGTAGTACATGGTCATCTAATAGAATGCATAGAATTATTTTGATTTTCTTATACATCTTGAGGCCTGTTTTGTGTCTGACTATATGGTCAATTTTGGAGAAGTTGTCATGAGGTGCTGAGAAGAAGGTACATTCTTTTATTTTAAGATGAACTATTCTATATATGTCTATTAAATTCATTTGTTTCATAACTTCTGTTAGTTTTGTTGTATCTCTGGTTGGTTTCTGCATTTATGATTTGTCCGTTGATGAGTGTGAGGTGTTAAAGTCTCCTACTATTATTGTGTGTGGTGTAGTATATGCTCCGAGCTTCAGCAGAGTTTCTTTTATTAATGTGAGTGCTCTTGTATTTAGAGCATAGATGTTCAGGATTGAGGGTTTATCTTGATAGATTTTTTTGCTTTGATGAGTAAAAAGTGTTCTTTCTTGTCTTTTTTGATGACTTTTGGTTGACAATCTATTTTATTTGATATTGTGAGTCTGTAGGTTTCCAGAGAGAAATTGTTCCTGGGTGTTTCTCTCTCAGAGTAGGCTGTTAGTTCTGATGGTAGAGCCCAGTCCTGATATACCTGGGCAGGTTCTGGCCTTGGGCTGGAAATGTGCATGCACACTCAGTTCTTCTTTCTGCTCTATGCGAGTTTTGGATGGCCTTTCTAGAGGTAGACAGTGGGCAGAAGAAGTTGACTCACCCTTTTATATAGGATGGAGCGTGCTCCTGCACCTCTTCTGAGGTCCCAGAGACCTGTTTGTGAGAGGGCCTATGGTCCTGATGAAACTGGGCCAGGTTTGGCCATGGATTGGAAGTGTGCACTCCTAGGCGGTACTGTTGTCTGAGCTATGAAAGTTCTGGGCGGCCTCTCCCAGGGTAGAGCGTGTGTAGAAGAAGTTGACTCACCCTTCCACTTAGACTGGATAGTTCTCCTGCAGCTCCTCCAATCTCCCAGCAATCTGTGGGTGGGATTTACTGAGCATTTTAGTTGGCACTCTTTTCTCTCCTCTACACCTATTATTCTTATACTTGGTTTTCACATTTTGTCCTGGATTTCCTGGATGTTTTGGGTTAGGTGCTTCCTAATTTTTGTATTTTCTCTGACTGTCATGTCAATACTCTCTGTTATCTTCTGCCCCTGAGATTCTCTCATCTCCAGCATTCTGTTGGTGATACTTGAATCTATGACTCCTGACCTCTTTCCTAGGTTTTCTATCTCAAAGCTTGTTTTCCTTTGTGTTTTCTTTACAGTTTCTATTTCTGATTTTAGATCCTTGATAGTTTTGTTCAATTCCTTCACTTGTTTGCTTGTGTTTTCCTGTGTTTTTCTAAGGGCTTTTATTGTTGACCTTTTTGTCCTGTATTTCTTTAAAGGAGTTATTTATATGCTTCTCAAAGCCTCCATCATCAACATGAGCCACAATTTTAAGTCCAACTTTTGTTTCTCTAGTGTGTTGGGATATACACTACTTTCTGTGGTAGGAAAGCTGAGTTCAAATGTTGCCAAGTTGTCTTAGTTCTTCTTGCTTAGATTCTTGATCTTGCCTCTTGCCATTATCTTATCTTTGATGGTAGTTGATCTTGTTTTCTCTGAATGGAGCTTGTCTCACCTGTGTGTCTGTGGGCCAGTGGTCTCTGGATGGAGATCAGTCCTGGCTCTCTATGGGAAGTCTGTGAGTTCTAATGGTGATAGCTCGCACTAACTCTGGATGCAGATGGAAGCGTGAATGGTACCTGCACTCTAAGAGTTCCTGTTGTTGTTGTTCTCTCCCCAGAGAGTCAATGGGGAGAGACCACTTGTACTTGAGCTTTATGCAAGGTGATAAGGGTGAATTGATTTGCATTTTTCTCCATGCTGAGGGCCAGATGGATCAACACCATTAAAAATAATGACTTCATAAAATTCTTAGGCAAATGGATAAAACTAGAAAATATCATTTTGAGTGAGGTAGCCCAATCACAAAAAGACACACATGTGCTCACTGATAAGTGGATATTAGCCTAAAAGCTCAGAATACCCAAGATACAATTCATAGACCACATGAAACTTAAAAAGAAGACCAAAAATGCAGTTACTTCAGCCTTTCTTTGAAGGGGAAACAAAAATATTCATAGAAAAAATAAAGAGACAAAATTTGAAGCACAGACTGAAGCAAAGGCCATCTAGAGCCTGTCTCACCTGGAGATACAGCCCATATAGAGTCACCAAACCCAGACACTACTGCAGATGCCAAGAAGTACATTCTGACAAGTGCCTGATATAGCTGTCTTCTGAGAAGCTCTGCCAGATGCTGACAAATCCAGAGGTAGATTCTCACAGTCAACCATAGAACTGAAAAGAGGGTGCCCCATAGAGGAGCTACAGAAAGAACTGAAAGAGGTACAGTGGTTTGTAATCCCATAAGAACAATATCAATCAACCAGAGTTTCCAGGTAGAAATGAATGGGCCCATGGTTCCAGCTGCATTTTTAGCAGGAGATGACATTGTATGGAATCAATGGGAAGAGAATTCCTTGGTCCTTCCAAGGCTGTATACCCTAGTATAGGGGAATGTCAGCACAGGAGGCTGGAGGGTGTAGTTAGATAATTGCACACCCCATAGAAGCAGGGAGAGGGGAAATTGGATGGAGGTCTTATGAAGTGGAAACCAGCAAAGGGGATAACATTTGAAATGTAAACAAAATGTATGAAATTTAAGAAAAAAAGAAAAGGAGGAACATAATATTTTATTAAAATATGAAAACATTCTGACAATATGAATTAATAAAACATTGATCAGGATGGTTCCCAAAAACTCATTGTACATAAGATGTATTCGCTTTATTTAATAATTGGTTTGTATTGCTTATGACAGGGTAAGAAAAGGAGTATAGAATCTGGCATTAAACATTAAAGTAAAATAAAAAAAATAACTTACTCTGCTGGAAGAAGGGTATGATAGAATTTATGTACTTTATGTTTAACAATGTTATAAGTTTAATTGCTTAATGTCAAAATTCCATCAATCAAATAACTAATATTTACACATATGCTTATTGTAAAATATTACTATCTAAATAGTTTCATTTGCTTATAATATATCCTTCTGAAAATAAAGGTAACTAAGGCCATGAGGAGAGAGTATTAATGATATGATATAAATATTACTGTTTTTATTATCTACCAGTCTCTTTGCTGTTAAAAATTACCGGAAGATTACAACTTAATAAAAAGCAGTTTATTATGCCTCAGAATTTAAGTGTACAGCCTATAATAATATTGACTTAATGGCAGCAGGTACCTGGGCATATTTAATTTATATATTTACAAGGTGAAACACATACCTCACAGCTTTTTTAGGGATCACAACAGATCATAAGTCCTGTAGGACTGAGGAGCAGGAGCACCACTGTTTACTAACTTTTTATAGTTTTAAATCTACTCCTAATGATTAGTTTATTCATAGGTATTCTTCAGGGATGCTTTTTTATACAACGGATGATGACCCTGGAATTGTCAAAATAAAGAAAACAAGAGACTACAAAACTTTCGATTTGGAAGACAATGTAATTTACAAAACTTTTCTCCCAAGACTCAAAGGTCATTGTATAAAATGGTACTGAAAAGATGCCAAACAAATGGAAGTGAATGAATATAGTCAAAACTTTAAGCCTACAGGACATTTTCATAATGACCAAAAGGAGAGTGCCCAGATCACGTTATATAAACCTGTCACTGGGACAGTGCTTATGGGCACTATTAGAAAGCAGGCTGACCCTCTCCATGCCTCTGCATCAGCTCCTGCCTCCAGGTTTCTACCCTGTCTGAGTTCCTGTTTTGACTTTCTTTGGTGATGAACATCAATATGGAAGTGTAAATCAAATAAATTTTTCTCCCCACCAATCCCCAAAAATAAGTGTACCCAGAACACAAGAGTGCAGCTGCAAACTCAAAATCTTGGTGGCTGAAACAGTATAATCCAACACCTTAGTGTGCTCAGATCAGAAAATTTACCAGTAAGGAAAAGAGAGGTGAGCATGAAGACCTACCCAAAGCTGAGGAACCACTGTCAGTGGGCATGTAATATATTTCAAAAAATACACACTGAAGATAAAATTTACATGAGGATGTAAGGATATAATTCAAATATGATTTATGAAATTCTGAAAGAACAAGTGAAAATGAGTTACATCATCAGATAATATTTTAGTATAAAACCAAAATATCCTTCACAGGCATTTCATCTAGAATTGTCTCCAAGGTAATGAAAATATTATCAAATTAAAAATTAATACAAGCCATCACAATATCATAAGTCCAAACTCTAGAGAATATTCTCATTGTTCATGCATGGATATATCAACTAAGCAGATGTGAGAACTTAGCAAGAACCATGCTATAAATAACGCAGAATAAAAATGTTTCCTAGCAAGCAACCCTACTGACTCTTTAACACTGGGCTATATAAATTAAATCCTGAAAAGAAACTAAATTTTTGTTCTTTGAAATAAGCTATTTCTTTTGTCTCCATGCTTATTTTAAACTGAATGACTTTCTTAACACTATCCTTCCCCAGGAAGCTAGGATATTTCTGCTTGCCTACCCTGTAGTATTTTCTCTTAGACTTATAATAAAACAGTTCTTCAGATTAAAAATAAGTAAATATAAAAATAAACAACCTCAAAAATGGTACTACTTATTAGTGTCCATGATCAGACAAATAATCCATGTATATCTTTATGTGTATACATGTGTATGTATATAAATATGTATATGAAAATATTTACACATTCCTACTGCTAACATACATATTAGCATATTTGTTGTAAATAAATATACATAGGTCATACATATTTATTTATACTGAAACTGATCATTGCATTATAACTATGATTTGTATTTTATTTGATGTAAACAAGGCTTTTATATTTATAAATATTTTTGATGAAGAACTATCAAGATATCTTTAGCTAACACCCAAGCAGTTGTGTTATGATGAACATTTGTGCTGCAATAACTAAGGAGTGATTTGTCTCCCCAGTAGAAGCATATGTTTAAAATGCTTACCATTCAATGAGGCATGAGGTTTGGCTCTGCATAGATGTACCTGGATGAGAAAGCTGAAGGGTAAAGCTACTAAGCCTTTGTCTGATGGATGGAACCCAGAAAAGTGCAGCTTGACAGCAGAAGATGGAGGAAAATTTTTCCTGGAGTAGTGCACAGCCTCTCTGATTCTTATAGTCAACTCACCAGATTTGTGTCTATACAATGCTAACACGTAATAAACCTCTTAAAATTAATGATAGCTGGCACTCATCACATGAATTCAGGGTGAGGATAAGCTAAAGACAATAAAGATCTCCAATGTATAAATAATGTTTTTTGTCTTAAGTTAATAATTTTCTCTATTCAGTAATTTATAGATATTTATAATATATTTGTAAATAGGGAGAAAACATAATGATATGAACTGCTAAAAATCCAGTAGTAATCTATATCTAAAAAACATTAAGATGGATTTATACTTACTCCTGGGATAAACTATATTACTATATTATAACAAAAATTTTATTTTATTTTGGGACCCATTCTTGTATTTATATAAGTTTGATTTATGTAAGTTTTTATAACTTATAATTTAATAGTCATTGTAATGTATTTATTTATGAGAAATTTTCACATACTAGGTTTTATCATAATTTTTCAAATTTTTCTGATTTCCCCAACTTGCTTCCTATCGACCTTCATGTTTTCCTCTTTTTTCTCTCATCTATCTTTCTCATATTTTTGATATTGCCCTGCTACCATAACAATAAGATGATTTTTCTCTTAAGTACAAAAATATATTTAATTTTCCTCTTGAGAGAAACATGTAACTCTTTCTGTAATATGATAGTCTTCTAAGGAATGGGGATAATATAATTTGGACTGTAGAAAAGACCATCCAGAGACTGCTTTACCTAGGGAATCCATCCCATATGCAGCCACCAAACCCAGTCAGTATTGGAATTTCTAAAAGTGCTTACTGGCAGGAGCCTGATATGGATGCCTCCTCAAAAGTTGTGCTAGAGCTGTACTGATACAGATGAGTATTTGCAGCTAACCATCAGACTGTGCAAGAGGACCCCAATAGAGGAGCTAGAGAAAGGACTGAAGGAGCTGAAAGGGTTTGCAACCCCATGGGAAGAACAACAGTAATAACCAACCAAACACCCACTGCTCCCAGGGCCTAAAACACTAACCAAGGAGTATACATAAAGAGAACCATGGCTCCAGTTGCATATGTAGCAGAGGATGGCATTGTGTGGTATCAATGTGAGGAGAGGCCTTTGGTCCAACAAAGGCTTGGTTTTTGGTGTAGGGGAATGCCAGGGTGCCAAGGTGAGAGTAGCTGGTTGAGAGAGGGAGCACCTTCACAGAAGCAAGGGGATGGTGTAGGGGGAATGGGAGAGGGATAACAGGGAAAACATTTAAAATGTAAATATAGAGAATATTCAATAAAATGATAAATAAATAAATAAAATATTACCTGGTGTCTTCAGCAAACTGTCTCAGTTTATTTTTATTTGGAAATTATTAAACTGTGATAAATTAAAGGCTAAAATGTTCTTATGGTGAACAAACCAAAAGGACATAGTTTTTGTTGACATGAATTTTACTGATGTACCAATCATATGCTCTGTCCAAAACCCTGCTGTATTTATTTTCTCTAAATTTATTGACCCATTTTTATTTTAGATCCATTTAGTTTAAGCTACTTTAAATATTATCACTTTCACATATTTTTTTCTACAACTAATTATCTAGGGGATTTTTCTATCAGAAAATAATATATATGTAACAAGCACAGTTTCTCTTATAGTTATAAATAATCATAGGTCTTATATAATAGCACCCTCCAAATGTTATGTCAATAAGGAGGAATAAACATTAATTTTTTCTATCCCAGTGCAGGTTTCAATGTTGGGTCTTGAATCTTACAGATAAAGGAAGAGCATTTAGTGGTGCAGACACAGCAAGACTGAGCCTCTTTAAGAAGGATGGGCCAATAACTAATGTTTTTTTTTTTTCTTATCACTGAAACACAAAGATTCTTATGATAATTTCTTTGACTTAATTATTAATGTAGAAAGACTTAAATAATTGCTAAGGTCTGCTCTGCTCTCAGTTCTGCAGAAGATTATCTTCTTAGGTGCCAGGACAGCATTGCAAAATCTTTCTAAATATGCTTAGTGTGGTGCTAGCCTAACTTTACATAATTGACAGTTCCCTATTCTATCCCAGTAGGATACTTTGTTCTCTACCTTTAGGCACTGATGTACCTTTAAAACAACACTGTATCAGATGCAGAACTAAGTGGTGAGTGTTCACATTAACTGTTGTAAATGAACACATTAGAACTATAACTTTTAGGAAATATAATTTTAATGTTAGTGGTAGAAGGAAGTTGCTGTAGAAATAGAAAAAGGCTTAAAACATAACATAGACCTTTGTGGTAAAGAAACTACTTTTATTTATATAGGAAAATTACTCAATGTACAATTGATATAGGAGCAAAAATGAGGTAATATATTGACATTAAACTATTGAAGTAATTATACAAACATAAATGCCCCATGATTATTTCTTCAAAACAGATGAAAAAATGCTTCCCTTTTATTCTGTAATTGCTTATATTAGAGAATGCTATCTAAACCGTTAGCAAGAAATAATGAAGGTACAAATATTAGAGTTCAAAATTGTTTCTCATCAATTAAATACTAATCTACATACTAAGAGAAATCACAAGTGTAAAAAGTAAAAATATATGTGTGTTTTGCTACAAAGAATTTAGCTATTATTTGCTAATTTTATTTTATATTTTAAAGAATTTTTTGACAACTTAGTGTTTAACCATGTAGGTACAGATGTTTGTATGAATTTCAATAAGCTTCAGTATGTGAGGCTTTTGTTATATTTATTATTTGACAATTTCACACATGTATATAAGGTACTCTGATCACTCACTTCCCACATTGTTCTCATGAATATAGTTGTGAAACTATGATTAGATTTTTTTAAAAAAATTTGCCACTGGATACAATACTGAAGACAATTTGTTCCTCTCCTCAAGCACACCAGTACTCTCCTTAAGTATAACCAACACATCTCCAGATAAGATTTAGGGCAAGAGAACCTGCTGTCCTAAATTCAGATGCTTTTGGAAGTCTCTGCCAAGTATAAAACAATAGTGAGTGTTCAGTTTTTAAGGGGATTTGTCATAGCAATTCAATGTTCACCTTCCCGTTACATGTTTTTTTTTTTCTTTATGATCAGCTATATTTCTTGAGTTTTCAAAGGCATGTGGCATTTTATGGTTTTAATTTTCAAATACTCCTAAAGAAATTATGTACTAACAGCCTGGTTGAAATGTCTATTGTTTGGGGAAGATGGTGCGTAGTTTAAAAAGTGGTCTAAAATGTGAAACTTAGATGTTTAGTGTGAGTATCTGAGGAGGACTTGGAAAATAGCCAATTTACTTCCCAGAAACTATGGGACAAAGTGAATTTTTCTTTGTCACTAAATTGTTTATTCAAGTATTTATCACAGAGAAAGTATGTTACCAAGAAAGTATGTTAAGTATCACAGTTTATAAGAATCAAACATCGTTCATTAACAGTTAGCTTAGAGAACATTGGAGAAGAGGAAACCATGAAAAACCAATATTCAAGTATGAAATTTTCAAAATAAAAAAATAAGATAAAACAAAAAAATGATAATAAACTTTATACGCAAGAACCAAAGGATGGGGAGCTGTTCCCTGAAATACTGTCTTATAAAATACACATACTTGATGCACTTAGGAAATCACAGCTATTTTTACCTGCACAAGATCTCCATAAAATCAACTCAGTTAATGTAAACATGAGTGTGGTATGAGTTATCACAGTCTAGAACTAGGTGAGTAGCTGTTGGTGGTTGTTGGTTCCAGGGAAGAAAGATATATTTTCTTTAAATGTGCTGGCACTGGAAGATTACTTCATTGGATGACTAGTGACCATGTTATCTTCAGCACTAATGAAAGTAAGAAAGTCAGAATGGCTGATCTATCTATCTATCTATCTATCTGTCTGTCTGTCTGTCTGACTGTCTGTCTGTCTGTCTCTCTATCTGTCTATCTATCTATCTAACTGTCTATCTATGTGTGTACTAAATATATATATGTGTGTATATGAAAATATTAAACATAACATTGAAAGGATTTATTCAGTAGATAAATGGATACAAAAATTGTGGTATATTTATACAATGGAGTACTACTCAGCTATCAAAAATAATTTATGAAATTCTTTAGAAAATAGATGCATCTAGAGAATATCATCCTGTGTGAGATAATCCAGTCACAAAAGAACAGACATAATATGCAGTCACTGATAATTAGATACTAACCAGAGAAAGTTCTGACCATCCCAGAAACAACTCACAGACTACATGAAGTTCAAAAAAAAAAAGGCAAAAAAAAAAAAAAGAAAAGAAAATGAAAAATCATTATGCTTAATTTTTACACACCAAGAAAACTTTGACTACTTCCAGGTTACATCTTGTTTTACATGTACTTTATACTCATTGTGACTATTAAAATTTTAATGCATACTATCAAACCTTTAAAAAACAATCAAGTACTGACAAAAATGTATTCATATGCTTTAATGCAAAAATGCTTGAAATCTGTATTTTGTCTTTGTTTTTTAAGATAAAGTTGTTCAATTTATAAAAAAGTAAGCTAAAATCAAAAAAAGAAAAGATGTATTTTAAGAAGCTGAAGTGAGAAACATGGAATAGAGGTTTAGGATTATCATGGAATCTGTTAAGCATAATTAAGTATTCATATTATTAAAATTTTAAATATTTTGAAACTTTACATTCCCTTTCCCAATTTGTTCAAAGAATAACTTCCTTTTCCACTTATCCAGTATCCTTTTCTTTTCCCATGAAGATCATGTGAATTAACCATGACTCCTCCTCACTTTCCTTCTTCTGGTAGCACCTCTCTTAGAACTGAAACTCCATGAACAAGTTCCCTCTTTGTGTTGGAATTTGATGTGTGTAGTAAGACCATGGGCAAAATCAGAGTATACTTGTCTGATCATAAAATACTTAAGAGACTATTAAAAGTGATTTTATTTTCATTTATTGAAGATACTTTTATTCCTGTGGAATGCACTGACATTTTTTCTCAAGAACAGTTCGTCATATACACGTGTCAACTTATGATAATTATAAAAATATTTATTTCCATTGAATTTGTGCCTAATTTTCTGATGATTTGAGGATTTATATCATTTATAATTTTGAGACTATTTATATTTATTGATAAAATCCTGTTCTACTATTCCAGGGTAAGCCTGAACAGAAATCTATCTTCTCTAGATAGAGCACCATTAAGAAGAAAAAAGGCAGCAACAACAAAAACAAAACTAACTAGTTTATGGAATTCTAATTTAGTGACACATTTATTGTGGTTAATTACAGGATTTTGAATGATTATGCTCTGGGATGATGCATTACTTATAGAATTTGGAGTTACAAAACATAGTTTTAGGAATAAATAGCCTAGCCTAAACTGGGTGCTAACAGTTGTATCTCTGAAGTTATTTTCCTAGCTTTCAAAAACCTCTGAAAGCAGGAAATTTTCTTTATCCCGGGTATGCCACTATTTAAGGATTAGAAAGTAGCTATTGATCTTATTATGAAATCTTCCTAATGTGACATTATAGACTTTTTACCATGAGAAAAAAAGTTACCCACATCTTAAATTGAGAGTAATGCCTCTGGCCTTGCCTAACTGAAAATGAACAGTGAAAAAATCCTGGTAGCATTACAATGTTTCTGAACAACTAATCACTAAAAAATTATTTCCAATTAAATGAATAAAAGTTTCCTGTTGTCCCTTGCAGTGCTCTTTCCTATTGCAATGCATAGCTTCACTGCAAGATTGTTTATGAACACAAGAGATCCTCAGTTAAAACTATGTATGCCATTATGCCACACAGCACTGCTTACAAGAACAAGAGCTATGCTGTCATTAAAACCTATAGAGTATTATGGATTCAGTGCTTTTGCTCTGCATATAAAATATCAGTATTACTGTTAGCATAATGACTTAATTCTGGAAAGCAAAAGTATACTCCTTTCCGACTGCTGTTCTTCAGCATCGAAGTGCCAAGTCAGTAATTATTGATTATCACTAAATGTTTTAGTAAAGGTATTTTATCTGTATCTTTAATATTTCGTGAAAATGCATGATCTCAAAAATAAAAAAAAATCTTAAAATGTAATATCTATGGTAAGAAAAAGACCATGTGTGAATAGAATGTAATAATCTCTGCTACAATATAACATCTCAGTCCAAATCATCTTAGAAAATTATTTTTAAAATTTTATTAATTTTTTTTCATTGTAAGGATGTTCCAATAGAAAGATTACAAACTTTTGCCTGTGGTGCCATTTTTGCCGTTTTGACCTTTTGCATAGGAAATGGGTCAGGGTGAAAAAATCAGAAGTAATAAACAAGAGCAGGGTGAAGGGTCTAAGGAACACTACTGTTTGATTAATGTCATACATTGAATAAGAATGACTTTTCTTCCAACTTAAGTAGAGACTCATCCAGGAATTCAGCAGGGTTCTGAAAGATTGGTGTAAGCTCCTGTTGAGTTCATAATGTGTAGTGCTAACTGCTGAAGTCAAGCTGCCTCACTGTTCTTAAGAAAGTCAACTGCAACTGGAGTTTAATTTCCTGCCCATTATTTAGGTTCAAAACAAATTATTAAAAACATTTGCGTTTTGCTGAAAATATTAAGCTAAATTGTATGAAATAATATTGGTGATCTATGACATACAATATGATATAAAAGGATAAAGTGATTCTTAAAGTGGCTTATTGTTGCTCTGTTTATACATACGTGACTTGATTCATTATAACTCAAGTCGATGGGAAGTAATAAGAATAGTAATATATTAAAATGTGATATATATATATATCTTAAAGTTAACACAATAAACTTCTGCCTTATTCTGCAAACAGTAAAACCAGAACATAAACATGTACAACACACTAGAAATTCATCCAGTTATTTACTTGGTTGAACATTTGTTATAAAACATCTTTATAGGAAACAAATATTATACCTGTGGGTGTAATCTCCAAAATTAAACTAAAAGCAACTACAAATAGAATACACACATATGTATATCCCAGTTTCAAATATGAATAACCTCTTTACAATATGTAAAAGGTTAAGTACTTGGTCTGAGGCATCCATTACATTTCTTTTTGGCCTTTATTCTTTTAAAGAGATAACTTGATCATTAACTATACAGGCCTTGTTTATGAATATATGCATTTTCTAAGAAATAGCAAATATTGGCAAATGAATTATTTTTGACATAAATGTTAGCAATGAATTAATCTAGGGACTAGACCTCTTTCATTGCCTAGTCCCCAGTAAACACATAGAGAAAAAATAATGTTTATTTGAAACTGAACCTCAACAGGTGAGAAGTTAAATGACTATTCTAGCCTTTTATGGTAATCTGGGTAATTCCCAGTCCTATCCCATGATACTTGAATATTATTACTGATTTGGCTTTTTTGCTTTAGGTGTGGTTCCATGACCTCTATCCACACCCCTCCCTCCTGGCTCCAAAACTTCCCCACCCCTTGCTGATCTGAAACTCCCTCTCTCTTTCCTTTGGTTGGTGGATTACTCACCCTGTTTTCTATCCTGCCCAGCATTGGGTGATCAGCATTTATTGATAAGGTCAAGAAAAAAAATAAGAATAATTTAAAAAAACTTGAGAAAAAGAGATTCTTGGTATAAGCGTTATAATGCATTTTTCATTTAAACAATCATGAGGGCAAAAAAAAAGGAATTTGAATAATACAAGGGTAAAATTTACACCAATTAAAAACATTATTCCTACATGCATAACTGATACATGTTTTTGCATCTATGCTGAAGGATAGGAAACTTACATGGTCAAAACATATTGTATGAAAAAAATTAAATAAAACTATGAAAAATGAAAACATATTACTAATAATCTTAAGATTATTTAAATATAGTAATTAGATAAGCCTCTAGCAAAAAACTAATTGCTAAGTAAGAATAGATATTTACGTAGGAAATATTATTTAATAAACTGTTTATTAAGTAAGCTAAAATTACAAATATTGAATGAATTAAAATTAATTATTAAATACAACGATGAGAAAATATTATATATCTTGAAGTTTTACAAACTTTAGTTACTTTTTATGAAACAAAATAATTTTAAACATCTGAATTTCAAATGTTTTGTTTTGTTCACCTCTTTACTAGTACTGTTTGATAAAAATTCTTGATGCAGTAAAATAGTATTTGCATGATATTTGCATGAAACACCCTTTTCCTTAGCTTAAATAAGCATTGTTTCACTGAAATTAATCTGGTTTTCTCTTCTGAAGCAAGGAAAATCTATATTTTTATGGAATATGAGTGATGCTCAACAATTGAATTTATTATATTTTTCATTAGGTTTATCAAGTTTTGAGATGTATCTAGTTTTTTAGGGTTTTATATTAGTATTCTCTTTGTGCAGGTTATGAAAAGACCACATATAGAATGATTGTATCAACTCTGCAAACAAAATTACCTTGTATACTATGGCATTGTGTACAAAGAAAATACAGCTAATATTTACAATGTGGACCAAAGTGAAAGCTGAATTAACATATCTTTGATACCTAGATTTTAAAGGACATAACTTTTAAAAATAAATAATATACTAGCAAAGGACAATGTACATTTGCGTCCTAAAATAATCTATAGTCTATGCATTTTGATAAAGATGTGGAATAATTTCTCTTATTTAACATTGATAGTAATCAAAATATTGTATTGTATAACTGTAAAAATTATCAAAGAATAAATATAAATATTAGGTTTTAAACTAAAGTGATATCTGTTATGAGAAAAAGCCAGTAATCCTTGTCACTGACTATTTTACTTCAAAATAATTTTATACTTTTAAAGAATGTCCTGTAGATTAACTTGGTTTATTTACATTAGTATGTTTGAATACATCTGATAAGTGCACACTTCCTAAACAATCCCTTTTTTGACCAAAATTTATCAAAAAAAAAAAAAAAAAAAAAAGTGGAAGAGATGCAGATTAGTACTAAAGTCTATTACATAGTATCAGTATGCTTTTTGAAATGGTATTATTTCATGGATTATTTTTGTGTACAAACACTTCTTTCTATGAGATGTGTATGAACTAACAGAGGGTATATATTATAAGGAATGATAAAGGTTAGGTGTAGAGTGAGAGTCTTTTTTTTAATTTTTTTTCTTTAAACAAATTTATTTTACAAAACAAAGATAAATGTTCAGATTTTAAACATTTTTTGCTTAAAATTATACATTTTTGTCAGTACTTATTTTTCAGATTTTAACATAATTTTTACATAAAACTATATGAATATATTTTTAGTCAGTACTTGATTTTTTTCAAGGTTTGATAGTATGCCTTGAAAACATAATAGTTACAATTAGCATAAAGTACATGTAAAATAAAGTGTAACATGGAAATATTTAAAGTTTTCCTGTTTTGTAAATATTTTTTTTGTTTTGTTTTGTTTTCATTATTTCTTGGACTTCATACAGTCTGTGAGTTGTTTCTGGGGGAGTGCAAGCTTCTGGGGATAGCATCCCACTATCAGTGACTGCATATTATGTCTGTTCTTTTGTGACTGGGTTATCTCACTCAGGATGATATTCTCTAGATGCAGCCATTTTTCTTAAGAATTTGGTTAAGTCATTGTTTCTGGTGGCTGAGTAGTATTCCATTGTGTATATGTACCACAATTTTTGTATCCATTAATCTTCTGAAGGACATCTGGGTTCCTTCCAGCTTCTGGCTAAATAGAGCTGCTATGAACATTGTGGTGCATATATCTTTGTTGTGTACTAAGGTGTCTCTGGGGTATATGCCCAGCAGTGGAATAGCTGGGTCTTCAGGTAGTACGATATACAATTTTCTGAGGTCTCACCAGACTGATTTCCAGAGTGGTTGTATCAGCTTGCAACACCACCAACAGTGAGGAAGTCTTCCTCTTTCTCCGCAGCCTCGCCAGCATCTGCTATCATCTGAGTTTTGGATCTTGGCCAATCTGACTGGTGTGAGGTGAAATCTCAGGGTTGTTTTGATTTGCATTTTCCTGATGGCTAAGAATGTCCAGCACTTCCTCAGAAGTTTCTCGGCCATTCTGTGTTCCTCAACTGAAAAGTTTTGTTAAGCTCTGTGCTCCATTTTTTAATAGGGTTATTTGATTCTCTGGTGTCTAGCTTTTTGAGTTCCTTGTATACCTTGGATATTAGGCCTCTATCTGATGTGGTGTTGGTAAAGATCTTTTCCCATTCTGTTGGTTGCCGTTTTGTTTCCTTGAGGATGTCCTTAGCCTTACAGAAACGTTGCAATCTCATTAAGTCCCATTTGTTAATCTTTGACCTTAGAGCTTGAGCCATTGGTGTTTTGTTCAGGATTTTTTTTTCCTGTGCCTATGTGTTCTAAAGTTTTCCGTACTTTCTCATATAATAGTTTGAGTGTATCTGGTTTAATGTGGAGATCTTTGATCCACTTGCACTTGAGTTTTGTACAAGGAGATAAGAAAGGGTCTATTTTCATTCTTTTAGATGCTGAGTGCCAGTTAGACCAGTACAATTTGTTGAATAGGCTGTCCTTTTTCCATTGAATGTTTACTGCTCCTTTGTCAAAAATCAGGTGACCATATACATGAGGGCTCATTTCTGAATCTTCTATTCTACTCCAGTGATCCACATGCCTATTTCTGTACCAGTACCATGCAGTTTTCAGCACAGTTGCCTTGTAATAGAGCTTGAGGTCAGGGACTGTGATTCCCTCAGATTTTTTTTGTTGTTGAGAATGGATTTCGCTATTCTAGGTCTTTTGTTATTCCATATGAAATTGCACATTGATCTTTCCAATTCCATGAAGAACTGGGTTGGAATTTGGATGGGGATTGCATTGAATCTGTAGATTGCTTTTGATAGTATGGCCATTTTTATGATGTTGATTTTTCTAATCCATGAGCATAGGAGATATTTCCATTTTCTGAAATCCTCCTCAATTTCTTTCTTTAGAGGTTTGAAGTTCTTGTCATACAGGTCCTTCCCTTGCTTAGTTAGAGTCACACCAAGGTATTTCATAGTTTTTGTGAGGTTTGTGAAGGGTACCTTTTCCTTAATTTCTTTCTCCACATGTTTGCCCTTTTAGTATAGGAAGGCTACTGATTTGTTCGAGTTATTTTTGTATCCAGCCACTTTGCTGAACTTGTTTATCAGCTGTAGGAGTTCTCTGGTGGAATTTTTGGGGTCACTCAGGTATACTATCATGTCATCGGCAAAGAGTGATGTTTTTATCTCTTCCTTTCTGATTTGTATCCCCTTGATCTCATTTTGCTGTCTAATTGCTCCAGCCAGGACTTCCAGTACTATGTTGAATAGGTAGGGGGAGAGTGGGCAGCCTTGTCGAGTCCCTAATTTTAGTGGGATTGCTTCAAGTTTCCCGCCATTAAGTTTGATGTTGCCTGTTGTTTTGCTGTATATTGCTTTTATTATGTTTAAATATGGACCTTGGATTCTTGTTCTTTCCAGGACTTTTAACATGAAGTGGTGTTGGATTTTGTCAAATGATTTCTCAGTGTCTAGTGAGATGACCAGGTGATTTTGAACTTTGAGTTTGTTTATATGGTGGATTATGTTGATGGATTTCCTTATGTTAAGCCATCCCTGCATCCCAGGGATGAAGCCTACTTGTTCATGGTGAATGGTCATTTTGATATGTTCTTGGATTCGTTTTGCAAGGATTTGGTTGACTATTTTTGCAGCAATGTTCATAAGTGAGATTGGTCTGAAGTTCTCTTTCCTTGTAGGGTCTTTGTGTGGTTTAGGTACGAGGGTTATTGTAGCCTCAAAAAATGAGTTGGGTAATATCCATCTCATTCTATCTTTAGGAATAGTTTGGAGAGTATTGGTGTTATATCCCCAATAAATGTCTGATAAAATTCTGCCCTTAACCCGTCTGGACCTGGACTTTTTTTTGGTAGGGAGGCTTTTGATGACTTCTTCTATTTCTTTAGGTGTTATAGGGTTATTTAGATGGTTTAATTGGTCCTGGTTTAACTTTGGGATCTTGTATCTGTCTAGGAATTCGTCCATTTCCTACACATTTTCCAATTTTGTGGAGTATAAGTTTTTGTAGTAGGATCTGATGATTTCTTGAATTTCCTTAGTTTCAGTTGTTATGTCAATACTTTCCTTTCTGATTTTGTTAATTTGGATACTCTCTCTTTGCCCTTTAGTTAGTCTGGCTAGGGGTTTATCAATCTTGTTGATTTTCTCAAAGAACCAATTCTTGATTTTGTTGATTTTTTCAATGGTTCTTTTTGTTTCTATTTGGTCAATTTCTGCCCTAATTTTGATTATTTCTTGCCGTCTACTCTTTTTGGGTATATCTGCTTCCTTTTGTTCTAGTGCTTTTAGCTGTGCTGTCAGGTTGCTGATGTAGGCTGTCTCCAGTTTCTTTTTGGAAGTACTTAGGGCTATGAGTTTTTCTCTCAATACTGCTTTCATTGCATCCCATAGGTTTTGGTATGTTGTGTTTTCGTTTTTGTTGAATACTAGAAAATCCTTAATTTCTTTCTTTATTTCTTCTTTGACCCTGCTATTGTTTAACAGAGCGTTGTTTAGTTTCCATGTGTATGTGGGTTTTTTGTTGTCTTTGTTGTTGTTAAAGATGAGTCTTAGACCATGGTGATCTGAGAGATTGCATGGGAGTATTTTAATCTTCTTATATCGATGGAGGCTCGTTCTGTGTTTAATTATGTGGTCAATTTTCGAGAAGGTGCCATGGGGTGGTGAGAAGAACGTGTTTTCTTTTACCTTAGTATAATATGTTCTGTATATATCTATTAATTCTAGTTGGTTCAAAGTCTATGCTACTTTTGCAGTTTCCTTGTTCAGTTTCTGTTTCCATGATCTGTCCATTGGTGAGAGTGGGGTATTAAAGTCTCCCACTATTATTGTGTGGGGTGATATGTATTTTTTGAGCTTTAGTAGGGTTTCTTTTCTGAATGTGGGTTCTGTTTTTATTTGGAACATATATGTTAAGGATTGAGAGTTCCTCTTTACAGATTTCTCCGGTAATGTGTAAATAGTGTCCTATGAGAATAATAGCAATATCAATGTGCTAATTAGGGAAGGGAAAATTTCATATAGTCTCTCTCTTAGACAAAAATAATACAGGCAACTGTTCACTTCTGGGAGAATGAACGTTAGCCTTTCAAACGAATGAAAACTCTTATTCATGCTCAAATGCAGTGTTAGGCCTAGAAACCATATACACAGAAGCAGCAAAAATAGATTAATACAGTTCTTTTTTTTTAGTACAGTTTTTTTATATATTTGCATATTCACACACATTTATATATAAGTGCATATAAATACATAAAATAGGCTTTCAACTTGAGGGGCTTCATGAGAATTGTTTGAGTCCTGATAACTAGGAGAAGCTGGAGGGACAAAAGGAGAAGTAGAAAGGGTCAGTGATGTAATTCAAATTTAACTATTATTTGATGACTTCAAAAGCATATGAGCTAGATTTTTATAATAGTTTTTTTTTTCCTTACTCCTATCTAAATTCACTACTTGCTTGCAGATTTTTTTTTTTTTTTTTTTTTTTGATATAAACCAGAGTCATTAGGGAGAAAGGAAATGAGTTGATTTGAGAAAATGTATTCATGAGATCTTGTTCTTCGGCAATTTTTCAGTTAATAATCAATAAAGGAGAGATCAGATAATGGTGGATAATGGCTTCTCTGGCCTATTAGTGGTGGCTTCTATAAGAAAGCAGCCTGAGCAAGTCATAGGCAGCAAGGTAGTAAGTAGAACCCACCTGTGTCCTCTGCATCAGCTCTTGCCTCCAGGTTCCAGTTCCTATTGAGTAACTGTCTTAAGTTCCAGCATACTAGAATATAAAAAACATAAATACTTTCCCCTCCTACTTGCTCTTTAGTCAAGGTGTCTGGAGGCAACAATATAAACTCTAACTAAGACAAATTTGTGTCAGCATAGTGGATTATTGGTGTGACAGACCTAACTATGTGTATTTTCAGGGTCATGGAAGGACTTTGGAACTTTGAGTATTGAGACTTCAGAGGGATGTTTTCTAGGAGCCTGGAAGCTAAGAATATTAAGAAAAACTCAGAAGATGAAAGATTGGCTTGTGAAATTTAAAAAGAGTAAAGATTCTAGCAGGGATATTTGTTATTTTGATTTAAGGGTCTGTTGTTCCAATTTGTTGTAGCTGAAAAATCACCTGTGATTAACAAGATACCAGAACTATTAAAGTGAAATCTTTCTGTTACTGGGACAATTGGTGCAGGTCAGCAGGAGCTAAGGAAATAGTGGTGATAAAGGAAAGACAAGCAAAGGCTGAGAAGCACTTAAAGAAATGTTCAAAGTACTTAGAGATCAGGAAAATGAAACTTAAGATGACCCTGAGATTCCACCTTACAGAAATGAAAATGACTTAGATCAGAAACTCAGATGACAGCACATGCGAGCATGTGGAAAAGAGAAACACTCATTCATTGCTGGTGGGATTGAAAACTAGTACAACTACTCTTGAAATCAATCTGGAGGTTCCTCAAAAAACTGGAGATATGTCTAAGTAAAAATCTAGCTATACCATCTTGGAAATATACCCAAAAAGATGAACCATCATGCCACAGTAGCATGTGTTATACTATGTTCATAGAAGCCTTATTTGTGATAGCCAGAAGCTGGAAAAAACCCAGATGCCTCACAATGGAATAATACATTCAAAACATGTGGCTCATTTACACAATGGAATACTACTCAGCTATTAAGAAAAGGGACATCATGAGTTTTGGAGGCAAATGGATGGATCATACACAAACACACATCCTCACTAGTAAGCACAAAAAGTATGTGCTCACTGATAAGCATGACACACCTTCAGGACTTCAAGTTAAGAAGCTGAAGGACCCAGAACACACCTGAAGGACTTCAAGTTAAAAAGCTGAAGGACCCAGGACACAACTAAAGGACTTCAAGTTAAGAAGCTGAAGGATCCAAGTGAGGATGCCTCAATCCCACTTGGAAAGGAGAAAAAAGCATTTTCAGGGAACAGAAGGAGAGAAGGACTGAGGTCTGAGAAGAGACAGGGAGGGGAAAGGAATGAACATTATCAGCTATGGGGAAGGGAATAGGACTAAAGCACAAAGGCCAGCAGATAAATTAGAAACTGGCTATCTGGGCAGTACAAAGTTGGGAGATGTTTTAGAACATATCAGAGACCTGGGAAGTAAGAGACTCTCATGATTCAAAGGGAGGAACCATGGATGATGTAGGGAGGGGAAACTTTTAGGAACAAAACATCAAATGGAGAAATGGAGTTGACATCCCACAGTCAAAAGCTATGACCCAGAATTTTTCCTTAAAGAACTGGAGGAATAAAAATTTAGAAGAGCATGAGAAAAAAAGAGGTCCAATAAAAGGTCCAAATTTGGATGCATTTCAAGGAGGGTCCTGGGGCTCTGACATTATTACTGATGTTGTGGTATGCATGCATACAAGAGCCTAGTTTGGTGGAGAGGCCAAATAAACAGGTCGAAGTGTAAGATGCAGATACTAGTACCCAACCAATGGACAGAATCTCAGGTCCCCTGTAGTTGAGTAGCCTAGTTGCAGAAGACCACAGTAATTTTGCAGATTCAAGTATCATGGGATAAAGGAAAGCATCATCAGTAAAGTGGAGCCACACAGAACCTTGAAGTCAATTTGTGTGTGCTACAGAGGCCAGAGCTGAGAGTTGAAGAAATACCCAAGCTATTAGGGAAGTACAGAAGATCATGAGTTGATCCCATTCAATACACTTAAAATTTGATTTGTTTGTGATTTTGCCTTAGTTCATAACCTTTAAAGAAAATATTTTACTGGAGTCAACAGTTTCAAGACTTTTAATTCTAAAACACTTTTGAATCTAATGAATATTTGATATTTTAAAAGGACAGATTTTAATTTGGAAAAACTGTGGGACTTACTAAAAACATATATATGGTTTTATTTTAATTATATATATATATATATATATATATATATATATATATATATATATATATATATATACACACACACACACACACACACACACACACACACACACACATATTTGCCTTTAATGAGAAATATTGAGGGTAAATAAGAAAAAAAGGATTGATGCTTAACAGTGATATAATTGTGCTTCAAGTTGAAGAGGGTCATTTTTACTTCCTGATTTGTATGCCAATTTGACACAAGCAAGAATCATCAGAGTAAGGAGCCTCAGTTGAGGAAATGCCTTCATGAGATCCAGCTTTCAGTCTTGTTCACAATTAGTGATCAATGGAAGAAGAACTAGGCCATGATGGGTGTTGACATCCATGCCCTTATAGTGCTGGTTTCCATAAGAAGCCAGCCTGAGCCCTGGAAGTTCTGTTCAGGAAATTTTCCCTCAGAGCCCATGTATCTGGTTTTATGTGGAGGTTCTTGATTGACTTGGAATTGGACTTTGTACAGATAATAAGAATGGCTCAATATGCATTTTTCTACATGCTGACCACCAGTTAGACCAATAGCATTGGTTTAAAGGAACACCAATGGGTTAATCTCGAAGATTAAGAACAGAAAAATGGGAGCTCATAAATAATAAATAAAGAAATAAATAAAATTGCAAACTTATGTAAGGCCAAGGATATTGTCAAAAGGAGAAAAGTCAACCAACATATTGAGAAAAGATCTTTACCATTACAACATGTGATGGAGGGCTAGGGTCCAATATAGACAAATATTGGAATTTGACTACACAGAATAAAATAAACTTATTAAAAGTGGAGGAAAGAGCTGAACAGAGAATTCTCAACTGAGGAATATCGATTGGCTGAGAAGCACCTAAAGAAATATTCAACATCCTTATTCATCAGATTCCCCCCTTACACTAGTCACAATAGCTAAAATAAAAAAACTCAGGTGACAGCAGATGCTAGCAAGAATGTAGAGAAAGAGGAACACTACTGTTTTGTTGGAAGGATTGCAAGCTGGTACAAACAATCTGGAAATCAGTCTGGAGGTTTATCAGAAAGTTGGACAAAGTGTTTGTTACTTGAGAACCCAGGTATTCCTTCTGGGCGTATACCTATGGGACAGTAGGCCATGTTTGCGACCCAGATTATCAGTTGAGACTAGTTTGTAGCTCTGGATGTAGTTAATGGGGTTTCCTAGACTCTTAAGAAATCAGGAATCATCATGCTCTTATAACAGTGGGTATTGGCCAAACCCAAGGCCCACCTCAGCATGTAGATGTGACTGCACATCAGCTCTAGGCAGAAGCAGGACTGCCCCAAAATATGTTAACAAGATCTTCACTAGCCCTGAGGCCAGGGTAAAAGGAAGCTGGTTGTCAGACCCTGAACCATTTCAAAAAACTGTATTTATGCTGGACTTGAGCATGAAGGTGAGAGGGAGATGCTTGTAGAAATCATTCCTCCTCCTGAGTTCCTTTGTTCTAAAGAGGTAGTAGAACCTCCGATTGGGAAGAGATTTCCTCTCCCTAAGTTTCTTGTACCCTTCACTGGAGCTTCTCCTTGGTAGGTTCAGCTTGGTGTGGCATCCAGTGACAGCAGCATTCCACCATATCCTGCTAAGATCAGTGGCAGAGTGCTGTTCTCACAGTCTCAAGCCTGAGTTTACCCGCTCCACTAAGCACCCATCTCAAAAGCTCAGGCCGGAGTTCCTATGCCCCGGTGAGCACTGCTGTTATACATCCAAGCCAGAGTTCATGCACGTTGGGCAGACCTAATGGTAGAGGTAGCAGAGGTTGCCCTTCCCCAGTCAAAGAGCTGTGTGGAACTCCTGAAACCAGGTCCTACATATAACCAAACATTTTCCAACATATAACAAGGAAAAATGCTCTACTGTGTACATAGCAGCCTTATTTATAATAGCCAGAAACTGGAAAAAAACAAACAAACAAACAAAAAAACACATGTCCTTTAACAGAGAAATGGATGCAGAAATTAGAGTTCATTTACACAATGGATTACTACTCAGATATTAAAAACAATGACTTTATGAAGATCTTATGCATATGAATGGAACTTGAAAATATCATCCTGGGTAAGGTAACTCAATCAAAAGAATATCATAAAAAATCACTCACTGATAAATGGATATTAACCCAAAAGCACAGATTACCCAAGATACAATTCACAGACCACATGAAGCTCAGAGAGAAGGAAAACAAACCTGTAGATATTTCAGTACTTTTCAGATAGAGGGAATAAATATCCACAGGAAAAAATACAGAGACAAAGTTTGGTGTGGAGACTGAGGTAAAGGCCATCCAGAGACTGTCTCACCTGTATATTGAGCCCATAGACAGCCACCAAACCCAGACAATAGTGCATAGGACAAGAAGTGCATACTGATAGGTGTCTGATATAACTGTCCCTGAGAGGATCTGTCAGAGCATGACAAATACAAAGGCAGATGCTTACAGCCAACTATTGAACTGGGAACAGGGTTCCCAATGAAGTAGTTACAGAAAGGATTGAAACAGCTGAACAACAATTGCAACCATCCAGAGCTCCCAGGGAATAATCTGCAATCCAAAGAATAGAAATAGTTGGAACCATGGCTCTAGATGCATATATAGCATAGGATGGCCTTTTTGGGTATCAGTGAAGATAAGCCCTTGTCCCTGGCAAGGCTTGATGCCACAGTGTAAAGGATTGTGCAGGTAGGGAAGTTGGAGGGAGTATGGGCACACCCTTTTAGAATTGGGGGAGGGGGGGTGGAATATGGGATTTATGGAAGGAAACCATGAAATTGGATAACATTTGAAATGTAACTAAAATATATCTAATAAAAAATAAAATGTGAGGAAGGAAGCAAGGACGAGAGAGAGAGAGAGAGAGAGAGAGAGAGAGAGAGAGAGAGAGAGAGAGAGAGAGAGAGAGAGAGAGAGAGAGACCAGCCTGAGAAAGTTGTAGGAAGCAAAGGATATAAGAACACATCTATGCCCTCTACATTAGCTCCTGCCTCCATGTTCCAGCCCTACTTGAGTTTCTGGCTTCAGTTCCTCCAATGATAGGATTGTAAGCCAAATAAACACTTTTCATCCACTACTTGCTCTTTGGTCATAGTGTTTTGTGGAAGCATTAGTAATTTGGCTATTATGCTTAGTTTACCAAATTTTTTAAATTATATATTCCTTACAACTATACTTTTTGATGTGTAAGTAAATATTCATAATGTTGAGTATTTTGTTTTTTATTAAATAAAATTATATGTACTCATAATGCAAATTTGAATGTTTTGATGGGTTATATTTTTCTCATTTTATAATTTTTCTGCTACAATTAAAAATACTATGGTGTCTGTTTCAAGTTTTCATGTCTTATCTGTATTCTCTTGCAATCAATGTATCAGCACTGTTTCTTACTTTAATCCTACCATTCATAAAAACATTTAGTCATGCTTATTTTTTCTTAATGCTACATGACTGCAATAATGTTTCAATTTTACTTTTATTTAATTCAAACTTAAAACAAAATTTCATTTACTACAAAGTTTGATTTCTTTGGTTTTTACTATATTTATAAAATTAACAATATTGGTAATCTCAATATATTTTGTTTACAAAATTGTTTCCTCTAATATAACTATTGCAATAACCAGTTTATATAATCATGATCATATACCACTAACTGTAAGCTGCAGATGTGGCTAACCTGATAAATTTTTTTAACAACTCTAATTTACAAAACAAATATAAATATACATATTTTAAGCATTGTTTGCATAAAATTATGCAATACATTTTTGTCAGTACGTTTTTTTCAGATTTTAAAATAATTTTTAAATAAAACTGTATGAATATATTTTTTAGTCAGTACTTGATTTTTTTAAAGGTTTGATAGTATGCATTGAAAACTTAATAGTTACAATGAGCATAAAGTACATGTAAAAAAATGTAACATGGAAATAGTCATAGTTTTCTTGTTGTATAGAGATTTGTTTTGTTTTGTTTTGTTTTGTTTTGTTTATTTCTTGGACTTCATACATTCTGTGAGTTGTTTCTGGGGCAGTGCAAGCCTCTGGGGTTAGCATCCAATTATCAGTGACTGCATATTATGTCTGTTCTTTTGTGACTGGGTTATCTCACTCAGAATGATATTCTTTAGATACAGCCATTTTCTTAAGAATTTGGTCAAGTCATTGTTTCTGGTGGCTGAGTAGTATTCCATTGTGTAAATGTACCACAATTTTTGTATCCATTCATCTTCTGAAGGACATCTGGGTTCTTTCCAGCTTCTGGCTATTGTAAATAGAGCTGCTATGAACATTGTGGTGCATATATCTTTGTTGTGTACTAAGGTGTCGCTGGGGTATATGCCCAGAAGTGGAATAGCTGGGTCTTCAGGTAGTATTATGTCCAATTTTCTGAGGTATCGCCAGACTGATTTCCAGAGTGGTTGTATTAGTTTGCAACCCCACCAACAGTGGAGAAGGGTTCCTCTTTCTTGGCAACCTCGCCAGCATCTGTTGTCATCTGAGTTTTGGATCTTGGCTAATCTGACTGGTGTGAGGTGAAATCTCAGGGTTGTTTTGATTTGCATTTCCCTGATGGCTAAGGATGTTGAGCACTTCCTCAGATATTTCTCGGCCATTCGATATTCCTCAAATAAGAATGTTTAGTTTAGCTCTGTACCCCATTTTTAATAGGGTTATTTGATTCTCTGGTGTCTAGCTGTTTGAGTTCTTTGTATACCTTAGATATTAGGCCTCTATCTGATGTGGAGTTGGTAAAAATCTTTTCCCATTCTGTTGGCTGCCGTTTTGTTTTCTGATAAATTTTTAAAAGTGTAAAATATTACTTTCTTGTTATACATGAATATTTCGTCTTTCCAGTATTAAAATTACACTTTTGAATATCTCATGTCTCTAAAATATCTCCCTGTTTTCAAGATGATCCTCAGAACATATGTTCCTAAATAAGTATTGTTTCAAGTTAGGATGTTTATGGAGATAATCAATTATCTATCTTAATCTAAATCAATGTAACCATACCTTTTTGGAATAATATAATCTTTTGATTTAACAAATATAAAACTTGCTATAAAATGGGCTGCTCTTTAAGAACTGGCCTATTCATTTATGAAATTAATTAACATTTTGTATTACATAATTAGAAATTTCCAACATTGCTTAGTGACCTACCTATTTTATATTAAAATAAAATTTTGATTTAAAAAATTCAGAAATGTATCTATCATGAAATCAGGTTTTTGTTTGTGGCATACAATGAACTTCATAACATACATTTTGCATGTCAAGTGGAGTATTTCTGTAATTTAATTCTAAGAAGAATGCAAGTTACTCACAGCACAGTATCACCAGGCCTGTGAACGTCAAGAATAACAAAGGCAAAATAGTGAAAGCCTCAGTCCTTCTTAAGAAAAGAAAATAAGTGTATAGCACCCTTTCAGAGTGTGGCACAGCTAGACTTTAAAACATTAATAATCCATGAGCTACAAATATAGCCTTGTGGCAATTTTTGGTATTCAAAGATCATTATGTTAAATCTATACACACCGAGAAATCTCTGACTGTTTCCATGTTACGTTCTGTTCAACATGTACTTTATGCTTATGGTAAGTAGTGGGATTTCAATGCATGTTATCAAACCTCTAAAAGAATTGCCAAAATCCATTTAAAAATCTGTACATGTATCTAATTTCTTTAAGTAAATTTGTAAGAAAAAAAAGAATGCAAGTCAATTTACAAATGTGAACAATATAAAGATTTTGTTGTCTGAATCCAGAAATGTCTATGTTAACCATCAAGAAACAGGAAGAGGAAAATGCAATATTGTGCATGCAACTAATCATCTGTGATTTACTACTGCTCACCTACATTCAAGTTACATTATTATATATTATGACTTCCACTATAAACACAGACATTATTGAACAGAAATGTGTTTACATGAGTGTGTATTTACCACTTTACCATGCTTGAATTGTTTATATATTCCATCTGAAACAGTCATTCCTAAACTGTCAAACTTCTACTAATCTTGAGTGACCATCATGTCAATGGGATGGTAATATGTTTCTAAGTCTATCTATATTCAAAATTATAGTGGGCATTTAATATTAATATGCAATCAATTGTATGAAAATAACCACAGTGAATAGTCATGAAGAATTACTGTTGAGTGTTACTTTTTGGGATTGCACTGGATCTCACTGTAACTTCTCAATGAAGCACTGAATCTGATAATAAGGGAAAGTATACTCACTGCTGAAATTTAACAAAAACAGCCACTTCTGAGATCACCAGTGCAGCTGACAAATCTCAAAGTCTCATATTCTATTGCCTTATTCAGGGACTTCTAAGATGGTACTAGCTGTCAATTGTTATAATAATTAGTAAAGAGTTGTCCTGATGGGATGCTTTTAAGTGAATATAGCTTAAAAGTCAAACAGAGAGCTAAATGAAAGAAAATGATTTTACAAGAATAAATATACATATTTGTAAATAGGTATATTTTTCTAAAAAAAATATTTATTGCCCTGATTAATGTATTTCTTGGCATTGACCCCTAATTTCAAACTAGAATAAGAAAAGATGAATCAGTGCCATCATATTAAAATATTGTGACTTCCAAATATGAAGTATAAATCATATACATTTCAAGATGGAAAGCAAGTGACACCAACAACTTCAAAAGATTTTAACTGACATAAAACTTCAATCTATAACATTAAGCTTTGGAATAAAAGGAAAAAGATTCACCATTTTAAGATTCTTTTATTTTTTAAGAAATTACACAACTAGACATGATATAAGTAACTTGTCAAAAAGAAGTATCCAATTATCTTTGTGTTTCAGTTGAAACACAGAGGAAGATCACAAACAAATATTGCTCAAATGCTTCTGTAATGCAGTAACATGTGACTTAGGAAAGAGACCCCCAAAGGAAAATAGATTGATGAAACAGGACGAAATAAATACTAGAATTCATTCAGCACAATAGTATATCCAGACATTTCTGTTTTAAGCTGTAAGGGATATGAATTAGATAAATGTAAAAGCATATAGATACAGATAAATAAATTATACAGAGATGAAATGACATCTGCTGAGAGGATGAGTAAAAAGTGCTTGGCTCTAAGCACTGCATCTGTGTCTCTCCATGCGAGGATCAGAAATCATTGTAGAAAAGATTGTAAATGAGTGCAAAAAGAATATAAGAGCAAGAGGTAGGAGGAAAGCATTGTGATGCAGCAATTTATGGACCCAGCCTGGACATTGCACCCAAAACCCGCTGCATGACTTTGTCAATTAATTCACTTTACATTTTATGTTATTTTAGGATGAAAATTAATCGGGTGCCTGGAGTAAAAGGAACCTAGGGAAGTCAGCTTAGACATGAACCACTCTAAATAAGCTTAAAGACAAAGTCGTTACCAGGTAACAAAATTATAAATACTTTTTGCATAAATTCGTTATTCAAATCTTGTGGAAAAATATTTTGATGCCCTAGTGCACTTAAATGTTTAAGAACTATATTCTCTGCTACTTAATTATAATAATTTCTAAGGCATCCAGCTAAACTACTATCCTGGATAAATAAATTATAATAAACAAGCATTAATCCAAGCTGGGCATGATGCCCAGAGCCATAAAAGTGAAAATGGGCAACAAGCTCCATCAAAGGAGAGTGGGATAAAGCAAGGTAATCTAATATGAAACAGCTACTGGTGTACAAACAGAATCTTCCAGTTTCAGTAATAATTGGGAAGCATTTCCCTCTATCAGGAATCTCAGCAATTACTTGCTTAAAAGGACATTGTCTCCCCGTCCCCAACCCTCGGTTTATAAACAATTGTTTTTTTTTTTTTTTTTTAATTGACAGTTAAGTTTTAGAATGATAAACATCTGTGAAATCAAAGTGTAATTTATAAGAATGTTTTATAAGGACTTTTTAAATAGAGAATCATAAGCCTTTTCAGGGAAGATAGAGCTCCATTGTCTACAATCATTAACAAATAATATCAAGGAGAAATTTAATTTCCCTCCAGGATCTTAAAGTATCAGACAATCTTGTGGTTGCTTTTATTTCCTCACAGAGTTTGAGTGATAGTAGCCTCAGTATCAGTGAAAGATCTTCCAGAAAGCACTTGAGAACGAAGGTTAATCTGAAATGTAATATAAAGGGGGAAATTACAAGAGAGAAGCATAAAGCTACCATTATCCTTTCTACACAGGGTACAATATGTTTGTATCAAAACAATGACTTAACCAGAGTTACACTGTAAAAACAGTGACAAATCTGATACAACCTACAAATGAAGAATTTTATGAAATAATCTGATTCAACAGGCTGTGTGGGCCACAATATACAAAATAGGATAAAGGAGAGAAAGAAAATGAAAGGAAAGGGGAAAATAAGAATCAGCTAGCCCCAACCAAAAGCAAGACAACTATTACAAAGGGGTGATGAAGAAGAGAATCATGGGCTATACAAAAGCATCACAGGCTAGACCTTGGAAGAACACACTAAAGGAAAGAGCAAAGAACAGGGAAAGATCTGTAGTGAGCTGAACTTGCACTATAAAACCACTGGTAGAGAGTGGAAAAATAAATACTATCATCTATGGTGCTATTTATCAGTTTTTTTAGAGACACATTAAAATCAAGTGAAGTACTAAACATTATGCAGAAATATACAAATAGTTGCAAGATTTTTTTTTTCTAGCTGAGGGACATTTGCACATGTGCAGTGTAGTGCTGCATTAGGCCTATAAAGTAAGGACAGTTGAGCAAATGTGCAAGGGTTCACAGCCCATGGCTTGAGAGACTGAAGATTTATAGGATTGGTATAAGTCTCAATAATTTGCATTGTCTCAAATTTAATTATTTCACTTTTAGTAGGATTCCTTTGATATCATTCAGACATCACGATTCCCTAAGCTTCAGCAATAAGCAAATATAACACAATCTATACTGGCTGGTTTTGTGTCAACTTTACATAAGTTAGAGTAATCACAGGGTGAAGAGCCTCAGCTGAGGAAATGCCTCCATGAGATCCAGCTGTAAGGCATTTTCTCAACTAGTGATGGAGGGGCAGCCCATTGTGGGTGGTGCCATCCCTGGGTTCTACTAAATGCAAATTGAGCAAGCCAGGGGAAGCAAGTCAGTAAGTAACATCCCTCCATGGCTTCTGCATCAGCTCCTGCTTCCTGACCTGCTTAAGTTCCAGCCCTGGCTTCCTTTTGTGATGGTCAGCAATGTGTAAGTGTAAGCTGACTAAAACATTTCCTCCCCAACTTGCTTCTTGGTCATGTAGTTTGTGCAGGAATAGAAACCCGGTATAAGACACAACCTTACTTCAAAAACATAAACAAGTAAAAAATCTGAATCACATATCACAAAGGGTTAACAGGAGATCAAGATATCTTTTTAACTTTTTGATGGAAGCAAAATACAGCAAATTTGTATAGATATTTCAGATGTCATTAGTTTTGCAACTGTGTGAGTTTTTTTTTTTTTTTTTTTTTTTTCCTTTTTGTCCATACCACAGTTCTGTAATATCCAGACTTGAAAATAATCTTTTCAAAATGCCTATAATCTTTAGGAGAATAAAGACTAGGTTTATAAACTCTGATGAAACAAGCATTGTACTACATGGTAAACAAAAAGCCACTGATATATAAAAGATGTTAAATACTTTAATTTCTATAGTTTTAATGAAACTAAAAATAGTTTCTATATTAAATGTATACATTGTTTAAGTATTTTAACTCTTCTTTAACTTTCTATTTTTCTATATGTAGCTGAATAAACCTGTGGTAAACACACACACACATACATACATACACACACACACACACACACACACACACACACACATATCTTTTTTTTTTATTTTCACACACATCTGAGAGTGTTCTTGCCAGTGGTGTTTTATCACAATAAGAGAAAGGTAAGGGCAGTAATACCTTGTTATATTTTGTAATATTGTATAAATAATACACAATAAATGAAACAGTTTTTAGTTACCCATATAATCCTTATCTTATAGTGTCTGTTCTGCTGTGCAATTAATAACCATAAAACATGGTTGTTTTATAATTTGATAAGAGTATTATTACTGAGAGCCCAGTCTGCTGTGGGAAGTCCCACCCACATGGGGCAGTTGATCCTGAATTTTATAAGAAAGCAAACAACACATACAGAGAACAAGGTAGTCAAGACCATTCCCCTATGGCTTTTGTTCTAGTTTCTGCTTCCTACTTCACTGTCCTGACTACATGCACTGACTTCCCTCAGTGATAGTGTTTGACCAGAGTCACTATCTTTCTCTTTATGTTTACTTATGAACATGGCATGTTATCAAAACAATAGAAAACAAAAAATAGGACACATGCATAAGTTTCAAGGCTCTAGACTCTGCAATCACTCTTACTGGTCTTACAAAAGTTCCTATACAATGAGTTTGTGTCAATTTTCCCCTTATATATCCTCAACCCTGTTACCCCAGTTACAATCTGTTCTATTGCTTTAGTGTTTAATCTGTTATAATATTGTGTGACTTTCAAACTAGAAAACTATCATGAAACCCAGAAAAACATTATCTTACATAAATAATATCAAGTCTCTATTCCTATTAATGTTATATTTTATTAGGGACAATAATAATGTTTTGAGTTTTTGGAATAATATTTTTTTGCCCAATATACAATTTAATTTAGAATTATACATAGTAAACTGTAACTATATCCAATATTTTTAATTATTTATTTTTAGGTTAGGAATAAATGGTAAGAATAAATTTATAATATTCATTCCAGAAACATATATTCTCCTTTAGGAATTCCTAGTACTATGTTTTCCTGATGAACATATTTATCCTCTACCCTTAAAACAAACAGCATCTTTTATTCAAAAAACATTTCAGGATTTTTAGAATTTTATTGTTAATTTATTTCAAAAAGTAAAAACTAATCAAATTTGAATGAAAATTTGAAATTCATATTTTTTGCAAATATTTAATTTAATTTAAGGCTATTTATTACATGCCTCCTAAATGTTATTAGAACAGTTTTCTACAATTAGATTTCTCAACATCTAAATCATACTTGCTCTATGTAAAAGAGGATTTTATTTGTGTCACAATTTTCATAAGCCACATATTATAATAGATAGATATTGTTTACTATTCAACAAATTATTTTCAAAAATAAAAAGAGATATTTTTTTCTATCTTTAGGTTATATGATAAATACCATCCTCAAACTGAGATTTAGATTTAGTTTAATACTTTCCTTATTCTATTAGAGAACATGAGTATATGCTGTGAAAAATGTTTGTTTTATTGAAATTCTAAATACAATTTCGTAAAAGTGATAGAAACACATACACACACATACACACACACACACACACACACACATATACATTAGAGATTGTATAACATACAGACATAATCTTAGAACTAACTACTGAAGAGATATGTGAACCATAACAGCCAGTTAAAGCAGAAGAATAATATTAAACAGGGCTACTAGAAATGAGCTATACTCCTGAATGAATCATTCTAAAGTATTCAGAGCTTACATTTTGAAGTGTTAAGTTTGAAAGCTAATTTTATTTGCCTTGTTTCAGGACAACAAAAATTACAATAGACTTTTTTCAGTTACATTAATGATTCACTGCATTATATCTATACATATACATACACACGTACCTATATGTATGCATATGTATATATGCTTTGAACCAAAAAATATTTATATAATATATATATATTACAATTATTAATAAATCATATATATGTATATGTTATTTATTGGCCCAAGATAGAAGCTCTCATTTAAATATTGAGAGATGTAGTTGTGCCTATTTCTATATCAGGACTATTAATGCAATTTAAATGAAAGTCACCAAGGAAAAGCTATGTGTAAATTACCTGTAAAATAATTCACGGTTGCTGAGGTGACCGTAGAATCTTCCTATCACAGGGCTGTTCAGTGAGAACCAGCAGCATATACATGAGCAATGACTAGTAATTCCAGATTCCCAATGCTTGAAGGCAAGTAGGCTAGGTAAGCTGGACGGTACATAGAGAAACTACCTCATTAGCTTTTTCTTTTTCCTGTAAAATGCATTTATTCGCATAGAGGCATTTACCTAAAGGCCTTTAAAGTGAGCCTATTCATGCGGTATCTTCTGCCCTATCAAGAGGTACAGCTCCCAACTAGTAAGAACAAACTTGTTTGAAAGGGATTTTCACCGTTGTAGTCCTGAAAGCAATTAGGAGTTATTACCATGGTTTTGGTACTTAGCTAGGGTGTCTAAACAAAATTTTCCATAACTGACAGGTGGGTTGAAGGCCTCATTTTTTTATGCTATAGTTTTCTTTATCATGCATACATTTTGGAGAAACACAACTGAGCTGGAATGATTAGTTCGGCTGCTGGGCGTCAATCTGTGGTCTGACAGGTGCTGGCTCATCCTGGAGGTGTGAGCTTATGTCGGCTCCCCGTGCGGTTGGTTTCTGAGAGGTCAGGCCAATGGAACAGCAGTTAGCCTTGGAAAGCTCCTCTCACAAAGGTGGCATAGGCATCAGAGGAGAAGAAGCATGCAAGGTCTTTCAAGGCTAATCCTCCCATGTGATGGTGTTTCCTGGCTTTAACACTGGTTTAACTAGACTATGTCAATGAGCTCTACACAGCCAGAGAACCACCTCTTTTCTTAACCTTGAAACCCAGTAACATAGTGCAGTTTACAGACCTGAAGCAATTTCCATATATGTAATCAGTATACTGCATAGCCTAGTAGTACTTTTTAAATTAAAAATATGGCTTTTAAAGGTAACAGAATTTTTCAATTATTGGTATTTAAATTTGACATTAGATTAGAAAACTGATACATTCTGATGTCTAAACATTCTACCTCTATATATTTTATGTAAATGTTATATATATATATGAACAGATATATTTATTTTTATCAGTTATTTAATTATTGATCTGTCCATATGTATCTTTGTGTTCAAAGTACTGGTGTGTTTTAATATAATGATTTGAATGACTATATATTTCAGTAATATATGTAAGATATAAAGAGAAGTGGTTATTCATATCTATTCAGGAAACTAACTCCATAGTTTTCTCATACAGACAGAAAGACAGATTAAGACATAATTATCTTGCCCCTAGGCATATTCTTAGACAAATTTTCTCAGCCTCTATAGGCTAAATGTGGTTATATGAGAGGACTCTTACATATTAGATATTTTATAGTAATAAATCTGGTCTTCTAAAGTTAGATAATTGAGTATAGTTCTAAAAACAAGTATAATTGTGTATTCAAGAGATTGCATGTTTAATTTGGAAAAAAATATGTTCACAAGAATTGTAAGATATTTATGACAAATGAAACTAAGTAGTGTATTATAATCATGTGATACAAATAGTTATAGAATGTGCTAATTCCAAAGTTCTGTTTTGACCATATTAAGGAAAATTGTATACCAAAAAGTTTAAAAAGTATTATATTTTCTCTGGAGTTTTTTACCTTTTAAATTTGCAATTTAAAGTCTGAACTTAATAGATGTTTTAGAGTTTAATAAATAAATGGGTCTGATAAGTAGTAGTAGCTGTCATGATTACATTGTCATTAAAAGAAGTTATAAATAGGAAAAAGAAGGGACAGAGGGAAGTCAGGCTGAAATTACAAATGCAATAAACACATAAATTGGAAATAGTTATATTAATCTGTTCATGTAGAAGACTTAAAATTAATTTGTTTACAATACATTTTGTAGGGACTGTTCTAGAAACAGTAAGAAATTAATGATAAAGGATACAACTAACCTCCAAATTGTAATTGTTAACACCATTCATGAATATGAAGAAGCACAATTTTTTGGTGTACTGGATACAAATGTGTGGCTGAATTTAGAGTTATGCCATAATTCTTTCATTTTTGCAAGATTAATAATGGGCAAAACGAGGTGAAGAGATAAATGAAAAGGAACATATTAAAAGAAAATCTTATACTGAAAGAGTAAACTTCACCAACTTTAGGGTAATCATTAAAAATATTAATAAAGTTTAAAGACATTAGACTAAACAAAACTAATGTCCAGGAACAAATGTTGAATCATCTTTTCATAAGAATGGCTGTTCTCAGCCTTTAAGCTCTATAGAGAGTTCTTCTTTTAATATACTTTCTGGTGGCTGTGATATGGAACAAAAGTCCAGTAGAAAAAATACAAGTGCTGTAAAAGGGGTATAATACATCTAACCTGCAAAAATAGTTTTCAACCTTAACTATATGGTCATATTCTGTCACTAAAATAGGAAAAGTATCTTTATAGTTTTTAAAGTTATTGCTCAAATGAGTACCACTCTATACTATTTTTGAGATTTTTAAAAAAATACTTATGAAATGAAGCTTTATAAAATTGCCAGTGGATTTACTGCATTGTGTTCTTTCTGTTCTTTTCCTTTCTTTCTGTCTTCTGTTTCTTTCTTTCTTTCTTTCTTTCTTTCTTTCTCTCCTTTTTCTTTCTTTGTTTTCTTTTAATCCATAACCAGGGTAACTCTGAGTAAACAAGGATGTAAAATGGAGGGTGATTTTAGACAGAGATATAAAACTATGGGTTCTCTTCAAGAATAAACATTAAAAAAATTCCCCACTGCTTTTTATGTACTGCTTCATACTAGAGACAACATGGCAATTAGAGTTTGAGAAAACAGTCTCTCTGAACAAAACAACTGAGTCCTTCTTTGTGAATATCCTGGCCCTACTGCCTTTCACTGACATGGAGCTTCTTCCTACTAGAATTTATTTTATGCCTGCATAAATAAATAAATAAATAAATGCCTCCCATACATTAGACCATATACTTGGTTGGGTTTGAGCTTGAGAAATAAATTGAAGACTGTATTGCTCCCCTCAACTCTACAAGTGGTTTCACTATTCCTAAAGTTGCAAGAACATCATAAAAATCATGAGTGTCCTTCCTACATTGATTTAAAATTAAAACAAAACCTATTTATGTGAATTACTTTAAATGGCAGAGAAAGTTGATTTATAATGTGATCTAGGACCAGTTATTTAACAGAAATATTCGACTGAAAACTTGGTGTTCAGCGTCTAAGAAATAATATATTAAAACAATAAATGCATAATGTGCTATGAGGACAACCCAGATGGTAGTAGCTGTATGGCTAAGCTTTAACTATCATCATCCTCATTTTGTTCCCTAAGAAGAGAAAGACACCTTTTCTAACCAGAATGAAGATACCTTATTCTTTGTGTGATCAAATCGATTAAATGAAACCATATATACAATCTATTTTACAATTGTCTGTCATTGCATGATAATTATTAAGTTGATGATGTTTCTGGTGTTTAAATTTCTCAACCAGTAAAAATTAATAATATTTCTTTGAAACTCCCAGAAAAGGTGTGTTTTAAAATTTATTGACTGGTACATTGAATCAGAAAAATAAATTCAATTCTTTAGATGCTAACTTTCCACAGTCAATAAATATTGACATGTAAAAAATAATACAACAAACAAACTTTTAAGTCATGCCTTTAGTGTTCAAAGAAAAAAGATAGTTTCAATTTTATTTTATATTTTTTAATAAAGTGATATATCATTCAAGTTGAAAAACTTATAAACATGGGTTTTATTATATTTTTCTTTTGTATTAAAAATAAATTCTTCTCTCATACAACACATTTTGACAACCGTTTCCTCTATTAAGACTTTTTTCAAGTCAGCTTTCTACCTTCTTTCTAGATCCATTCTAAGAATAAGATTGAACAAAAACCATCATGTCAAAAACCCTTGAAATTGTGAGAATATTTGTTAAAATGTAGATGAAATCAAAATTCAAATAAAAATCATTTATTTTTTTTCTTTTTATTTATTTATTTTTGCACTCAAGATTTCATTCACTTTCTGGACCACCTTCCTACTCTTTCACACCCTATACCTCCTCCCAGCTCCTGTCTCCATGAGAATGTCCCCACCCAGTCCACCCACTTATCCCACCAGAGCTCTAAATTCCTTGATACCTCCAGCTGAAAGAGTCAGACACAGATGTTTGCATCCAAACCAATAAACAGAAGCTGCTGACCCTTGTGGTTGAATTAGAGAAGAGCTGGAGTGGTCATGCCCTTGTTGAAGAAAGTGTGTCACTGTTGGGGCAGGATTTGAGCACTTCTCCAAGCCACATGGCAGCCAGTCTTCTCTATTTTGACTTTGGAACAAGATGTAGAATTCTCAGCTTCTCCATGGCTGTTACTATCTGAATGCTGCCATGCTTCCTGCATTTAAAATAATGGATCTGAAGCTAAACCAAATTAAGTATTGTCTTTTATTGTAAGTTTGCAATTGACCAAGAAATAGTTATATCATGTTAGGCACTAATACCTGGGTATTGTTTCTATTTGGACTTTTAATCAAGAATGACTACAACCTAGAAATGGAGGTAAAACCTATGATCTAGATTTTGAGGCTGCAAGACACATACTTTTGATCCTGATCTTGAAAAATAGTGGCCATGAAAAACTTTGGCCCAGGCATGGTGGTATACAGCTTTAATCCCAGGAGACAAAGGCAAGCAGTTCTTTGAGTTGAAGGCCAGCCTGGGACAAAAAAAAAAGTTATAGGTAAAGAAAAGCTTAAGTACAGGTGTGATGGTATATGCCTTTGAGCCCAGGATTCAGGGGACCCATGCATATTTCAGGAGTTCAAGATCAATATACAGAGCAAGTTCCTAGACAACCAAGATTAACAGTGAAGGAGTTGAAAACATTTGTAATACTGCAGTAGGAAAAGTTGGTCCTATTCCATGTGTAGCAAGCAGCACAACACAGCAGGTGCAGCAATGTGGCTCTTTATTTTGGGGGGGGGGGCTGTTTTGTTTTTGTTGTTGTTTGTCTTGGATATTTTGTATTTACATTTAAAGTAATATCCCCATTCAGGTTTCCCCTTCAGAATCAGCCTATCCCATTCCCCTCCTCTTATCTCTAGGAGCAGGGTGATCCCCTACCCACCCACCCATTACCCCCACTTCCCCACCCTGGCATTACCCTACACTGGGGCATCATGTCTTTACAGTACCAAGGATTTCTTCTTCTATTGATGCCCTACAGGGCCATCCTCTGCTAGATGTGTCTGGAGCCATGGGTAGCTCCATGTATACTCTTTGGTTGGTGTTTTGGTTTCTAGGAGCTCTGCTGCATGTGGTTGGTTGATACTGTTGTTCTTCCAATGGGTTGCAAAACCCTTTTGCTCCTTTTGTTCTTTCTCTAATAGCACCATTGGGGGACCAATACTCAGTCTAATGGTTGGCTGCAAGCAGCCTCCTCGGTATTTGTCAGGCTCTGGTAAATCCTCTCAGGAGACAGCTCTATATGGCACCTGTCAGCATGCATGCCTTTGCATTTGCAACATTGTCTTGCTTTGTTGATTGTATATATATGGCCCAAGTGGGGGTCATCTCTGGCTTTTTTTAGGTTAAAAATATAGAAGGAAATACTGGAAAATTGATTCTGGTTAGCTGGAGTTAAAAAATATGTGATTTAAAAGAGACTAGGAACATTAAAAAAAATCTGGGAAGTGTTTTGTAAGATCACAAAGAAATTGTGTTACAGAAATAGGCAAGGTTTTACCTTGTACAGCAACAGAATTTGTTCATGTTTAAGAATCAACCAAGTAAGCTGGTTTTGAAGATATTAGGGGACCATGAAGAGCAGGTGAGGCTTGACAGTATGAGATACCAGGAATGGTCATTGTTGAAGTTATAGCCACATTTCTAGTTAAAGGCCCAGGACTGAAGAGGTCACTCAAAGAAGTTGAGGTTTGTCACAATGAAAAGAGCCTAGAAAATGCTATTGGTGAAACCTAGTTATAGGAATATCTCAGTGTATTAGATATTTTAGTACCATAGAATGATCACCAAGAAGAGCAGCATCAGTGAAGTAGAGTCAAGCAGAGCCTAGAGTACTACACATATAAAACTGTACATGTGACCAAAGTCAGTTGCAGGATCTCAGAAGATCATATGTGGATATCAGAAAGTGGAACAAGAAGCTGTAACATTGCAGTTTCCTTGGGGACCAAAAAATGTTTGAGATGCCATAGCCTTGGAATATCTTCTGAGTAAGGCTGCTAACTAGGAATGGAACCAGCCAAAGAGAACTGTGCAGCAGTCAACAAAGCTGAAAGGAGTTAGGCATTAGATATGGAGATACTGTGTATTGGGCCAGTATTTTCTTACTATAAAATTTTGGAATGGTGCTGCATATCTTGTGATTTATGTGATATGTTTTTTATAACCAAGTTTATAAGATATTACAGTTAAGTAGTTAAATGAATATCAGAATAAACTTTGAACTTTATACTTTAATAGTGTTGGAACTTTTGAAGTTGGACTAAATGTATTTTACATTATGCAATGAGTAGGTATGATTCCCATAGTCTCATGTGTTTGTACAAGCAAATGTGGGAAAGAAAGTGGAATGTGGTGGTTTGAATATTTTAGCCCAAGGAATGGCACTATTAGGATGTGTGGCCTTGTTAAAGTAAGCCTGATTTTTGGAGGGAGTGTATCACTGTTGGTGTGGTATTTGTGACCCTCTTTTGAGCCATGTGTGAGTCAGTCTTCTCCCATTTGACTTTGGGACAAGATGTAGAAGTTTCTGTACCTCCAGTGCCATGTCAGCTTTAATGCTGCCATGCTTCCCACCATGAAGATAGTGGAGTGAAACTCTGAACCTGTATACTAGACCCAATTAAATTTTGTTTTTTATGAGAGTTGCCTTTGTCTTGTTATCTCTTTACAACATGAAAACCCTAAGATACTCAAGGTACTGAAAGCCAGTTCTGATTATGGGATTAAGGATGAATGAACACAGCGGATCTATCCTTATAACATGGCCTCATTTAAGGGAGAGAACATTTCCTGCAGAGAAAACTTTTAAATGTATGAACAAGTTGGTGATGGATCTGGATATGGCAAATGAAAATTAATAGATGGTTCATTAGTTAAGTACACCAGCTGTTCTCCCAGAGGAACAGTTTAAGTTCCTAGAACCCAAAGATCACATCCTCCTTTAACTCCAATTCCATGTCATTTGACACCTTTTACTGACCTTCACGGTCACTAACAGTACAAAATATACGTATAAACACTTCCGAACACACATAATTGCAAAATATAAAATAATATTATCTGGAATAACAGCAAAACTAGGAAAATAAAATGGAACTATGGAATATAAAGGAAATTTTGAGAAAAATTTTAGAGACAGATATGACAGAGGAAATGAAATGGGGGTATATGGAAAAATTTGGACTTATAAAAGGAGATGGAGGAAGTCTGGGTAAATAGCAATAACCAACTTGAAAATGCCATAGGGAACCATATTATATGTAAGATTACTTAGGTGTTATGTTAGCTTGCAGATGGATGGGTGATCAATGAATGATCTATGAATGATCTTAGAATCATAGAGAAAGCCGTCACCTTATTTAATTAGGAATGGTAGGCTGAAGTACTGCTATCTTCTAAGCCTGATACTACATGTGTAGTCATTTTTAATGAATGAGTTCCAATAATGAGCAGAGAAATCAAAAGTTCTAGGTCCATAATTGTCAGCTCATTCTTTGATAAAAACAGAAAGGAATCGAACATATCAAAGATATTTTTAATGATCATGAGATATTGTACACATTTAATTTTATCAAATATGACTTCAGTACAAAATTTATATTATAAAAACAAAACAAACATTGATTCATAAAATGAATAGTGCCTCATGTTATTCATGAGGTTTTGAGGAAATGTATTTAATAAAATTTCTTCTTTCAACCTCATAATACTTTTTTTTAAGGTCATAATATAGAGTATTCTCCTACTATGGAAATTACCAGATTCAGAATACAAATCACAAAAAATAATCTCTTTTCTTAGTTACATTTTCTTGATTTATTTTGAGATTCTGTGTAACAAAATCTCATAGCTAGCAGTTATATTAAGAATATTGCACAAAATTAAAAAATTTATTCAAGAATATAGTATTTTTGAAAGAATCTATATAATAAAGAATGTACATTTATTCCTTAATATAATTTTTCCCAATTTTAAAATGCCTATGTTTTTATGTAAAAAAAAAAAAAAAAAAAAAAAAACTTTCCACATTGCTTAAAATAGAATATTGGTCTAAATTTGTACTTATAGGAAAATAGAACACATTTTTAAGAGAATGTTCATTTTATCTTCTAGCTTTTCAGTTAATGAGGCAATGTTCTACTTGGGCATTCTGAAATAACACAACATATTGTATCGTGTATTTCAAACAAAAGAAGACCATTATGTTTATGTAGTTTTGATGTAGAAAGCATAAGTTTAAGGTTGTATCATTGGCTTCTTAAAAGTAGTGTCTCCTGATCTTTCAAATACACTTTTCTCTGTTCTATGCCCTGTTCTTTTACTACTACTACTACTACTACTACTACTACTACTACTACTACTACTACTACTACTGTTGTTGTTTTTGTTGTTTATTTAAATTTCAAATATTGTACCCATTTCTATTTCTTTGCCCTTTGCTTTTGAGAACTGCTCCATCACCCATTCCCATTAACCTTGATAGCATTCTGCTTCCCTGGTGCATCAATTTTCTACAGGATGAAACACATCTTTTTCTCACTGAAGCAAGACAAATCAGTTTTCTGCTACATATGTAGCAGGGGTAATGGACAAGCTTATTTATGCTCTTTGGGTGATGGGTTAGTCTTTGTAGCTTTGAGGAGTTCAGGTTATTTGATACTGTTATTCTTTCTATGATGTAATCCTCTACAGCTCTTTCATTACTTACTTTAAATTTACTAGAGGGGCTATCAAGCTCAGTATAATGTTTGGCTGTATCTGCATTTGTCTTAGTAAGCTGCTTGTAGAGACAGTGAGAGGAAAGCCTTGTTGGCTTCTGTCTGCAAGTGTGACATGGTATCACTAATAGTGTAAGGGTTTGGTGCCTGCAATGGGATGGACCCCAAGTTTTGCCAGTCTCTGGATATACTGTCCTACAGTCTCTGTTTAATTTATGTCTCTATATTTTCTATAGATAGGAATAATTCTGGGTCAAAAATTTTCATGATGGGTGGGTAGCCATGTGCCTCAAATAGGGGCCATATCTATCTACTAGAAGTGATCTCTTTAGGTTCCATCTTCCCATAGTTAGGCATTTCAGCTCCATATCAAAAAAACACATGCTTCCTTATGATCATAACAGCCTTATTTGTAATAGGCAGAAGCTTGAAACAACCCAGAGATTCCTCATCTGCAGAATGGATACAGAAAATATGATTTATCTATAGAATGGAATATTACTCAGCTATTAAAAATGAAGGCATCATGAATATTGCAGGCAAATGGATGGAATTAGGAAATATCAAACCTGAGTTAAGTAACACAGACCTAAAAAAACATAGATGGTATGTACTGATTAGTGAATATTGCTCAAAAACTTTATAATACCCATAATAAAACTCACTCACAGACCATCTGAAGCTTAACAAGGAATGCCCAAGTGTGAATAATTCAATCACACCCAGAAGGGGATACAAAATAATCATGGGAGGCAGAGAAGGAGAGGGCCTTTTGTGGGAGGGGAGGAAGATAAGACAGGATTAAATATGGAGTAAGGCAGAAGAGAATCCCAGAAGGCTAGGACAATGAACAAAAATATGCTGCAGTGTGGGGTAGGGAGCCATGGCAACATCTAGACAGTCCCAGACACCAGTGATGTAAGACCCTTCCAGGACCTAATGGGGATGACCTTACCTTAAATATCTTATTCTTTTTAAATTGATGTACAAAGAGAGCTTTAGTATCCTCTCTTTCTTTGATGATTCTAGTAATGTTATGTAACAGCCCCTTTCAAATGTTATCCTTAAATCAGTTCTTAAAGAGAGTGCATTCTTGCTAAGTTTTTGAGTCTTTTTTTTTTATCCAAAGATTTTATGCAACTCCAACTTTATGGGTTCTAGTGTATGATGCCAACCACTCTGTTTTAATGATACATTAATCTGGAAGCAGGAAGAATACGTGCAACATGTCACATAATTCACATGGCAATATCTATTCCAAGAGAAGATGGAGACTCCAGATATTTTTCTTCGTGTAACATTCCACTATATTTTTATTTATTTATTTGTTTATTTGTTTGTTTATTTATTTATTTATTTATTTATTATTTTCACTTATTCACTTTAAATTCTGCTCAATGACCCCTTCCTGATCACCCCTCTTTTCCCATTTCTTATCCCCATCTTGTATGAGTAGATGGAGGGTCCTCTGGATATTTTCATCACCCTGGTACACCAAGGCTCTGTGAGGCTATGCACATCCACTCCCACAGCCCAGCTGAAAAATTATATCCCATGGTAAAGTACCAGCTTTTGTGATAGCCCCTATTCCAGTAGTTCAGGACCCATATAAAGAGCAATCAACACAGGGAGATCTAGGTCAAGCATGGGTATGATGTTCTTTAGATGACTGTTCAGTCTTTGAGAGCCTCAGTTGTCCGGGTTAGGTGAATTTGTTGGTCTTCCTATGGAACTCCTATCTCATTAGGGCCTGCAATACTTGATCCTATTCTTTCATTAAAATCCCAATATTTTTATTAAAATCCTGATATTTTCCTAAATATCTACATCGGGGACTTGAAGTTCTTGTTACACAGATTCACTTGCTGGGTTAGAGTTACAGGAAGATATTTTACATTATTTGTGACTATTTTAATAGGTGTTGCTTCACTATTTTTTTTCTCAGCCTGTTTATCATTTGTATATAGAAGGGCTATTGGTTTGTTTGAGTTAATTTTTACTGAAGTTGATTATCAGAACTAGGAATTCTGTGGTAGACTTTTGGTGTTTTATCTACTTTCACATCATCCACAAATAACAAAATTTTCACTTTTTAAAAATTTGTAATCTTCTTAATATCTTTTAGCTGTTTTATTGATTTGCGTTGAACATCAAGTACTGTATTGAATAGATATAGAGTTTACAGAATTTTTTTGTCCTCAATTTTAATGGAATTGCTTTAAATTTCTGTCAATTGAACTTCAGTTTAGCTATTGGCTTGCTGTATTCTGCTTTGGTTATATTAAGTTATGTATGTTTTATTCCTGAACTTTCTAATACTTTTAACATTAGGGGAAGTTGATTGTTGTCAGAGAAAATTTTCACCATCTAATGAGATTTCCCCCCTCCTTTTTAGATTGTTTATATAGTCAATTACATCGATATATATATATATATATATTGTATATTGAACCATCCCTGAATTCTAGTGGTGAAGCATACTTAATCATAATGGATGATGTTTTTTGATCTGTTTCTGTATTCTGTTGTACGTATTTTATTGAGTATTGTTATATCACTGCGATAATCCACTTTCTATGATCTTTCAGAAATTACTAGAATCCATGAGATTAATTTTAACACTTGCATGTGAAACATATTAAATTAAATAATCTTTCTTGTGTTATTTTAGTAGTTGTTATACACGCACACACAAAAACATATGTAGGAAGCCGTTGGCGCCAATAGATGGCGCCAGCTTCCCACCCATTGTTCAGCCTGCAAAAACATTTCCCCTCGTGTTGCTTGGCAACCACATAACTCATAGCCCAATCTCGGGGCACGTGATTGAGCTACAGGAAGATGCACCAATCAGGTAGCAACACAAGTCTCTTAGGCATTTATAAGCAGTGCATTTCTCCCCCACGTGAGGAGATTGCGAGAGATAGTGGAGAGATTGCAGGAGACACCACGTGGAGAGATGGCAGAGAGATACCACGTGGAGAGAGACCCGATAGGAGAGATTGTGGGAGATCCCACGTGGAGAGAGACTCGGTAAAAGAGATTGCGGAGAGATCCCACGTGGAGAGAGACTGTGCAGAGAGATCGCACGTGGGAGACTGCACGTGAGAGGTCGCCTATACAGTAGACCCCGGTAGAGAGTCCCCGGCTCAGAGAGAAGTTTCCTGCTCAAGAAGTCCCCTGCTCAGAGTGCTGTACAATAAAGGTTGTCCGTAGAAGAATCCAGTTGTTGCACGCCTGTTCCTATCGGCGGGAAGCTTGGGCACGCGACAAACATATACAAATTTATACACATATGCATATATACTATATACATATACTTGTAGTATATATATACATATATGTATATAAATAGATGTTCCTAAGTAGAGAATTACAGAGGAAGAGCTGAGATCCAGGGAAGCAGATCTGGTGAGACTGTGCTGCTAGTAGACAGGGAGCAGAGATGTCTGTGCCAAGTGCTCAGAAAGTGTACCACCCCTGATTGGTTCAGGGGATCTGGAACCCTGCCATAGGGTCTCTGTCTCCACACAGCAGGCCCATGCATAAAGAATCACATATAATCACAGCAAACAAAATGGCAAGAGGAAAGTGATAGAACTTACCCCAGGTAAACCAAGACAACCTGGCAACACCAGAACCCAGCTCTCCCATCACAGCAAACAGCAGAATGCCAAGCCCTCAGACCCAAAATCATACCTTAAGATGATGATACAGATGCTTAAACAAAAAGGGGAGAAAAAAGATAAAGAAATAGAAGCTTTTAAAGAGGAAACAAGAAAAATACTCAAAGAAATCACAAAATTAGAGAAAAACAGAACCAAAGAGATGAAGGAATTGAAGAAAAAATTTAAAATGGAAGTGGAAACAAACAAAAACAAAAACAAAAAAACTAAAAGAAACCACTCTGGAGGTAGAAAACCTAATAAATAAATCAGGAGAAACAGATACAAGCATCTCCAACAGACTACAAGAGATGGGAGAGAGAATCCCAGGGGCAGAAGACAGCATGGTAAACAGAAAAAAAGAGTCAGAGGAGATGCAAAGTCCAAAAAGCTCCTAACTCAAAATGTTCAAGAGATGCAGGACAAAATGAGAAGACCAAACCAAAGGATAAAAGGAATAGAAGAGGTCGAAGAATATCAACTAAGAGGAACAGTAATATCTTCAACAAAATGATAGAAGAAAACTTTCCTACCCTTAAGAATGAAATGACCATGAGCATAACAGAAGCCTACAAAACTCAAAATAGAGTGGACCAGAAAAGAAATGTCTCTTGACACATAATAGTACAAACTGCAAGTGCCCAAAGCAAAGAAAGAATACTAAAAGCAATAAGGGGAAAAGGTCATGTAACATATAAAGACAGACCAATCACAATCACCCCTGATTTTCCAACAGAGACTATGAAAGCTTGAAGATCCTGGACACCCATCATGCAGACCTTAAGAGAGCACAAGTATCAGCCCAAGCTGCTATACCGATCAAAACTCTCAATCACCATAGATGTAGAGACCAATATATTCCAGACAAAACTAAATTTACACAATATCTGACCACAAACGCAACACTACAATGAATTATAGGTGGAAAACTCAATGTTAGAAATGTAAGGCTAAGGACACTGTCAAGAAAACAAAACCTCAGCCAACAGAGTAAGAAAAGATCTTTACCAACCCCACATCAGATAGAGGCCTAATATCCAAGGTATATAAAGAACTCCAGAAGTTAGACACCAGAGAATCAAACAATGCTATTAAAAATTGGGGTACAGAGCTAAACAAAAAGTTCTCAATTGAGGAATATTGAATGGCTGAGAAGCACGTAAGGAAGTGCTTGACATCTTACTCACCAGAGAAATGCAAATCAAAACAACCCTGAGATTCCACCTCACACCAGTCAGAATTGGTAAGATCAAAAATGCAGATGACAGCAGACACTGGCGAGGATTGGGAGAAAGAGGAACACTTCTCCACTCTTGGTAGGATTGTAAACTGGTACAAGCCCTCTGGAAATCAGTCAAGTCGTTCCACAGAAAATTGGACATAGTACTAACTGAAGACACAGTTATTCCACTTGTGGGCGTATACACCCAGAGACACTCCAACATACAACAAAGACAAATGCACCACAATGTTCATAGCAGCCCTATTTATAATAGCCAGAAGCTGGATAGAACCCAGTTCTCCTTCTGTAAATTAATGAATACAGAAATTATGGTATATTTAAACAATGGAGTACTACTCATCTATTAGAATTAATAATATTATGAAATTCCTAAGAAAATGGATTCATCTAGAGAATATCATCCTGAGTGAGGTAACCCAGTCACAAAAGAACAGACATAATATGCAGTTACTGATAATTGTATACTAACCCCACAAAGCTCTGAACACACCAGAAACAACTCCCAGACTATATAAAGTTCAAGGAAAAAAAAAAAAACAACAATGAAAAAACATGCTTAATCTTTACACACCAAGAAACTTTGACTATTTCCAGGTTACACTTTGTTTTACATGTAGTTTATGCTCCTTGTAACTAGTTAGATTTTAATGAATACTATCAATCCTTTAAAAAAATCAAGTACTGACAATAATGTATTCGCATACTTTTATGCATAAATGCTTAAAATCTGTATTTATCTTTTTTTAAAATAAAGTTGTAAAAAAGATAATTACAAACAGATGTTTATATAATGTTTCATATATATATGTATATATATATATATATATATATACATACATACATATATTTTTTAATTATTTGTTATTAGATCATCAATTGGTGTCCTCTTTCCCTAATAAAATTGTTTTTCCTCTGTCACTCTTCTTTAATTGCCCATATTACTTCGTGTACATTGCGGACATACAGGCTTTTTGTGAAAAATGTGAAACAGTTTTGAATTCAGTTTATCAATGGTTTAATGATCTATATGAAAATAGCCTCTAATTGGCTGGCAAGCTGTCTCATTTTATAATGTTGGGAGTTTAGATTCCCATGAACCACCTGAAACCCAAGTGTGGAGTCATGTACTATCATCCTATCACTAGAGAAAGAACAAGCTCACTAATTAGTATGAATCAACTAATTTCTGGCTAACAAGAGATCATGCTTGAAAAACAGAGTAGAATAATAATGAAAATAGTGATTGAGTGATTGATTTTCCATTCAGATGAACTTGCATACAAACACAAAGAAACACATGGATAGATATGCCTCCATGCTCATTTGTTTTATCCATACACAAGTTGTCAAACTTCTCAAGGCACTACTTGGCATCAGCAACAGTGCTTGGGTTTAGTGGAATGCTGAGGTAGGAGAGGAAGGTTGGGAGAGAGAGCACCTTCATGGAGGCAAAGGGTGGGGGAGCGGGATGGGATTGGAGGAAAGGAGATGACACCTTAATTGAAAATACAGAGAATATCCAATAAAAAAACTATTTAAAAAATTCTCAAGACACTTGTTTCATACAGCAAACTCTAATTCTAAATAGTACAATACTATATAACAAATTAATATTTTCTTACACTTACAAAAAGTAGCATATCTTATGGAACTTGTTTTTTTCATAATGAAAATATAACCATGATTTGAAAGTACTTGAAACCTGAAAGAAGACTCACAAAATCAATTACAAATATAAATTTCCACTTAAAAGAAATAATTTTTCTATAAGAACATATTTTATTACATACAAATTCATTTAAAATTAAGTTTTCTTAGTGAAGGTTATCTACTAATGATTTTTCCTACCACTTTAGTTACCTGAATTATATTTTGTGAATTACAGTACTATTTGTAAATCATAGAAATACTTAGTTTCTGTTGTTAATAAACAATGAATTATTATATAGAGTATATTCAAATAATTATATTATTAATCATATTGTTATTAAAAGGATCTCTATTTATATAAAAAAATTATACTTCTATGTAAAAGGATCAATTTTTTTCAAAAGAACTTTTACCAATTGCCAAGCTATCAAAATTTAAAATGCAGATTATACTTTACTTCAAAAAAAAAACTGAATACTATAGGGCATTTTCATAGTGAAGACACTTTAGTAGCTATGTACTCAAAATGTAAGTAATGAGAACCTTGGCCTGCACTTGGCAATTATTCAAAGCTGTGGATCAGATGATGAATATACTACATGTCTTTATTATTATCCCATCATCTGGCTACAGATACACATGTAACACTGTAGAGGCATAACATCTGGCTGCTTGAGGCATCAGTGTCTTAGAGGAGTACAGTGTTTTGTGGATATTTATTGTGTGAATGATTGTCTGCTATAAGGAGGAGGTATTTTTGTATAGCCTTAAGCAATGAAAACCCTTAAGCTGACATTCATCTTGTTTCTTCAGTAAGAGACATGTGGAATGGAATACATAAATTAAAATCTCAAATTGATAGAGTTGAGTAGTCAGTCTATTAACCCCGGGTATTCCTGAGTGTGATGAATAACCCTGAATGCTGTATTTTTTACATACCCAGGAGTTACAAGAATAGTTAATTGTACTTGGGAGGTATCACTTCAAAGTAAAGTGCACCTAATATGTCTCTATACAGTGTCATCTCTTAATGAGTTAAATTTTGGTGATGTTTCAATATTCTAGAAAATACTCATATTATAATGACTTTCAAATATATTCAGCATGGCTACAATATAGGTAATGTATTTAGAATTTATTCTATATCTCTAATCACGAATTATCACACTTAGAAACCAAAATATTCATTGTTTGATTTACATCAAAAAATAAATGTCTATAATTCCTTTTCCATTAATACTATGTTGACTGTTGGTTGAAAATGATTATTGTCAAATCCTACTTAAAAGGAACAAAACATTTTCAGGCAAATGTTTTAATACTACTTGGAAACTTAAGGGCTATTCTCATACCGGAACACAGTGATAGACAGGGATTATTCCTAGAGAATAGTTTGCATGCAGTGAGAATGAGAACCCACAGTCCACAATGTGAAGTGCTATAGTAATGACATGCTTGGGGCATTATTGTCTCCATATGAACTCTGATTTGAATAAGTAGAATGGAATTTAACTATACAGTGATCATTATGTAGTCAAAAATGGTGTTGACAAACTCAATTGGAAAAAGGTAATGTAGCAAGTAAATACTGTATTCATTTTTAAAATTTTTTATATTAGTATAAAATTACATTCAGTAACAAAATGGCTCACAATTTTGACAAAAAAAAAAACAGGTTATGTATCTAAAATGTCTCTTCTACATCTGAAGAGCCAGAATACATATATATCTAGAACATAATCAGAATATATAACACATAGACAAGGACTCAGTTATTTTTAGCCAGGAGATTATGTTTCTATTTAATTAAAAAGAAAGTAAAATTATATATATATATATATATATATATATATATATATATATATATATACACATTCAAGTAAATTCAGTAGCAATATCTCCAAAATATTTGATATAAAACAAATGAAATTGAGGAAAATTCAGGAAAAGACCTTTGAAATTCCTGAAATGACAGACACTGCCCTGACTTTTTTTTTTTTTTTTTTTTTTTTATGAGAAACCAAGATTGTGTTGATAGACAATCAATTCTGTCAGTCATTATGAAGGTGATTCCTGGTGGATTTTATTGTCTTAGACTCAGTAACATGATGTTAAAAGATACTTGGCTCCAGATTGAATTCTTGACGTGCAATCAAAGTTACAAGAGCACAGAAGACTACAGAAAGAATTGTCACTAAGAACAATTGCTACAGACTGATCCATAGGATGAGGTCAAGGATTTGTGAAATGTTTACACAGGATCAAATGTCAGAGTCCTAAAAGTTGTTAGGTGTAGCTGAGAAACTGTAATCGAGCCAAAATGTTATTTATATTGGTGTGAAGAAAAATCCAAATTCTAGAATTCTGTATTTGAAACACCAACTCGACACTATTGCAAGCATACCAAATATGTGTTAAATATGGCATAAAATTACTATTAATTTAACACAAATTTGCTGTATGAAAGACACAATATATATATGCCCATTTTTTATTAAATGGCTAATGATAAACATAGGAAATGTTATTCTTCTTTGTTGCTTCCAGTTTTCTTTTTTTTAAACTTTATTAAAAAAAAAAGATAAAAGAAAAAATAATCATTTTTGCATAAATGTATACAAATACAATTGTGTCAGTGCTTGGCTTTTTTTTTTTTTTTTCTTTTTTTTTTTTTTTTTTTTAAGGTTTGGTACGCTGCATTAAGATCTAACTATTTATAATGAGCAAAAAGTACATGTAAAACAGGGTGTAACCCGGAATTACTCAACGTGTTCTTGGTATATAAGGATTGAGCATGACTTTTTTTTGTTTGTTTGTTTTGTTTTTTCTTTTATTTTTTTCTTTTTTTTAATTTTTCTTGTGTATTTTATTTCTTTCATTTACTTCTTTTTTACTAGTGGAAGAGAAGTGATATTTACACAATTTTAGCAAAATTAAAATAATCTAGCCTTTATATTGATCTTATAACATTTAACCACCAAAGAAAAAAAATACATATCTATACTCTCTGTAGAGATCTTAAGTTTGGAGATATGATGATCCTTAACTTTTTCACCCCATGGGATGCCTCAAGTGAAAGATACTATTAAAATATTAGCCACACATGGAGAAATCTTTACTTCAAATAAAAGGAAGGGAAGCTGAGGGAACTGTTGTCTGTGGAGCTGACCCAAATGTGTGTTCTGTTTGTCACACTGCCCTGTGCATGTCTTCCTTCTCTTCTGCCTGACATGACACTGGTCCTTTGCAGCAAACTCTGCCTAGCTCGCTTGGCCCCAGACATCTTCTAAAATGGCCATGTTTGGTTCTCCACCCCCTTTATATCTTACTTTTACCCAAGAAAGATACACACATAGGTTACAAAAGCATTACATCTATAAGATGATAGTTTAAGGTGAAATCTTCCTAAGAATATTTGTCATTTCTGGGATAAAATCCAACTGAGAGGAAAAAAAATACTGGAGAGAATATTTTTTAGTTTTTAGCTCATGTCGTGTTAACAAAGTTAGCACATCAAGTGAAGCAAAATTTGTAGTTCACATAAGAGGTCTGGCTTGTGAAAACTACAGATTCCAGTTTAACAATATTTGCATGGTTTGTCTTTCAAGCCTTGTGTCTTTGACATAAAATAGTCCCTTTAACCTTGAATATTTACTTTTTTTTCTTGTTTTGTGAATATATGTATATTTTTTTGTTTTCTTTATTTCTTGGACTTCATACAGTCTGTGAGTTGTTTCTGGGGGAGTGCAAGCCTCTGGGGTTAGCATCCCACTATCAGTGACTGCATATTATGTCTGTTCTTTTGTGACTGGGTTATCTCACTCAGGATGATCCTCTCTAGATGCAGCCATTTTCTTAATAATTTGGTTAAGTCATTGTTTCTGGTGGCTGAGTAGTATTCCATTGTGTATATGTACCACAATTTTTGTATTCATTCATCTTCTGAAAGACATCTGAGTTCCTTCCAGCTTCTGGCTATTATAAATAGAGCCGCTATGAACATTGTGGTGCATATATCTTTGTTGTGTATTAAAGTGTCTCTGGGGTATATGCCCAGAAGTGGAATAGCTGGGTCTTCAGGTAGTACTATATCCAATTTTCTGAGGTATCGCCAGACAGATTTCCAGAGTGGTTGTATTAGCTTGCAACCCCACTAACAGTGGAGAAGTGTTCCTCTTTATCCGCAGCCTCGCCAGCATCTGCTGTCATCTGAGTTTTGGATCTTGGCCAATCTGACTGGTGTGAGGTGGAATCTTAGGGTTGTTTTGATTTGCATTTCCCTGATGGCTAAGGATGTCGAGCACTTCCTCAGATGTTTCTCGGCCATTCGGTGTTCCTCAACTGAAAATGATTTGTTTAGCTCTGTACCCCATTTTTTAATAGGGTTATTTGATTCTCTGGTGTCTAGCTTTTTGAGTTCCTTGTACACCTTGGATATTAGGCCTCTCTCTGATGTGGTGTTGGTAAAGATCTTTTCCCACCGTTTTGTTTTCTTGACGATGTCCTTAGCCTTACAGAAACTTTGCAATCTCATTAAGTCCCATTTGTTAATCTTTGACCTTAGAGCTTGAGCCATTGGTGTTTTGTTCAGAAAATTTTCTCCTGTACCTATGTGTTCTAAGGTTTTCCCTACTTTCTCATCTAATAGTTTCAGTGTATCTGGTTTAATGTGGAGATCTTTAATTCATTTACACTTGAGCTTTGTACAAGGAGATAAGAACGGGTCTATTTTCATTCTTTTGCATTTTGAGTGCCAGTTGGACCAGCACCATTTGTTGAATAGGCTGTCCTTTTTCCATTGAATGTTTACTGCTCCTTTGTCAAAAATCAGGTGACCATATACATGAGGGCTCATTTCTGGATCTTCTATTCTATTCCATTGATCCACATGCCTATTTCTGTACCAGTACCCAGCAGTTTTCAGCACAATTGCCTTGTAATATAGCTTGAGGTCAGCGATAGTGATTCCCGCAGATGTTTTTTTGTTGTTGAGGATGGATTTCGCTATTCTAGGTCTTTTGTTATTCCATATAAAATTGCACATTGATCTTTCCAATTCCATGAAGAACTGGGTTGGAATTTTGATGGGGATTGCATTGAATCTGTAGATTGCTTTTGGTAGGATGGCCATTTTTAAGATGTTGATCTTTCCGATCCATTAGCATGGGAGATCTTTCCATTTTCTGAGATTCTCCTCAATTTCTTTCTTTAGAGGTTTGAAGTTCTTGTCATACAGGTCCTTCACTTCCTTAGTTAGAGTCACACCAAGGTATTTCATAGTTTTTGAAACGATTGTGAAGGGTACCTTTTCCCTAATTTCTTTCTCCACATGTTTGTCCTTTGAGTATAGGAAGGCTACTGATTTGTTTGAGTTAATTTTGTATCTGGCCACTTTGCTGAACTTCTTTATCAGCTGTAGGAGTTCTCTGGTGGAATTTTTGGGGTCACTGAAGTACACTATCATGTCATCGGCAAAGAGTGATGTTTTTATCTCTTCCTTTCCGATTTGTATCCCCTTGATCTCCTTTTGCTGTCTAATTGGTCCAGCCAGGACTTCCAGTACTATGTTGAATAGGTAGTAGGAGAGTGGGCAGCCTTGTCAAGTCCCTGATTTTAGTGGGATTGCTTCAAGTTTCTCACCATTAAGTTTGATGTTGGCTGTTGATTTGCTGTATATTGCTTTTATTATGTTTAAGTATAGACCTTGGATTCCTGTTCTTTCCAGGATTTTTAACATGAAGGGGTGTTGGATTTTGTCTAATGCTTTCTCAGTGTCTAGTGAGATGACCTTGTGATTTTGGTCTTTAAGTTTGTTTATATGGTGGATTACATTGATGGATTTCCTTATGTTAAAACATCCCTGCATCCCAGGGATGAAGCCTACTTGGTCATGATGAATGATTGTTTTGATGTGTTCTTGGATTCGGTTTGCAAGGATTTTGTTGAGTATTTTTGCATCAATGTTCATAAGTGAGATTGGTCTGAAGTTCTCTTTCCTTGTAGGGTCTTTGTGTGGCTTAGATTCGAGGGTTATTGTAGCCTCAAAAAATGAGTTGGGTAATATTCCATCTGATTCTATCTTTTGGAATAATTTGGCGAATATTGGTGTTATTTCCCCAATAAATGTCTGATAAAATTCTGCACTGAATCCGTCTGGACCTGGGCTTTTTTTGGTTGGGAGGCTTTTGATGACTTCTTCTATTTCTTTAGGTGTTATAGGGTTATTTAGATGGTTTACTTGGTCCTGGTTAAACTTTGGGACCTTGTATCTGTCTAGGAATTCGTCCATTTCCTCCAGATTTTCCAATTTTTGGGAGTATAAGTTTTTGTAGTAGGATCTGATGATTTCTTGAATTTCCTTAGTTTCAGTTGTTATGTCACCACTTTCCTTTCTGATTTTGTTAATTTGGATACTCTCTCTTTGCCCTTTAGTTAGTCTGGCTAGGGGTTTATCAATCTTGTTGTTTTTCTCAAAGAACCAACTCTTTGTTTTGTTGATTTTTTCAATGGTTTTTTTTGTTTCTATTTGGTCTATTTCTGCCCTAATTTTGATTATTTCTTGCCGTCTACTCTTTTTGGGTATATCTGCTTCCTTTTGTTCTAGGGCTTTTAGCTGTGCTGTCAGGTTGCTGATGTGATCTCTCTCCAGTTTCTTTTTGGAAGCACTTAGGGCTATGAGTTTTCCTCTCAATACTGCTTTCATTGCATCCCATAGGTTTTAGTATGTTGTGTTATCGTTTTCGTTGAATTCTAGAAAGTCCTTAATTTCTTTCTTTATTTCTTCTTTGACCCTGCTATCCTTTAACAGAGCGTTGTTTAGTTTCCATGTGTATGTGGGCATTTTGTTGTCTTTGTTGTTGTTAAAGACCAGCAGTATACCATGGTGATCTGAGAGGATGCATGGGAGTATTTCAATCTTCTTATATCGATGAAGGCTCGTTCTGTGTCCAATTATGTGGTCAATTTTCGAGAAGGTGCCATGGGGTGGTGAAGAAGGTGTATTCTTTTACTTTAGGATAGTATGTTCTTTATATATCTATTAATTCTAGTTGGTTCAAAGTCTCTGCTAGTTTTGCAGTGTCCTTGTTCAGTTTCTGTTTCCCTGATCTGTCCATTGGTGAGAGTGGGGTATTAAAGTCTCCCACTATTATTGTGTGGGCTGAAATGTATTTTTTGAGCTTTAGTAGAGTTTCTTTTATGAATGTGGGTGATTTTTTATTTGGAGCATATATGTTGAGGATTGAGAGTTCCTCCTGACAGATTTCCCCGGTAATGAGTAAAAAATATCCTTCTTTATCTTTTATATAACTTATGGTTGGAAATTTACTTTATTCGATATTAGAATAGCCACTCCAGCTTGCTTCTTGGAGCTGTTTGCTTGGAAATTTTATTCCCACCCTTTTACTCTGAGATAGTGTCTGTCTCTGTCTCTGAGATGAGTTTCCTGTATGCAGCAAAAGGCTAGAATTTGTTTATGTATCCATTCTGATAGTCTATGTCTCTTTAGTGGGGAGTTGAGACCATTTAGGTTAATAGATATCAAGAAATAGTTGTTTCTGTTTCCTGCTATTATTGCTTTTGTGGGTTAAGTTGTGTCTGTGTCTTTTTCTTCTTTTGGTTTTCTTGATTAGGAGTTTTCTTGTTTTTACTAGGCTGTATTTTCCCTCCTTGTATTGGGTTTTCCACCTATAATTCATTGTAGTGCTGGGTTTGTGGTCAGATATTGTGTGAATTTTGATTTGTCTTGAAATATCTTTGTCTCTCCATCGATGGTGATTGATAGTTTTGCTGGGTATAGCAGCTTGTGCTAGCACTTGTGCTCTCTTAAGGAGTGCATGATGTCTGTCCAGGCTCGTCTAGCTTTCATAGTCTCTGTTGAGAAATCGGGTGTGAGTCTGATAGGTCTGCCTTTATATGTTACCTGACCTTTTTCCCTTACTGCTTTTAGTATTCTTTCTTTACTTTGGGCACTTGATGTTTTTACTATTATGTGTCGGGGAGGTATTTCTTTTCTGGTCCAACCTATTTGGAGTTCTGAAGGCTTCTTTTATGCTCGTGGTCATCTCATTCTTGAGGGTAGGGAAGTTTTTTTCTATGATTTTGTTGAAGATATTTACTGTGCCTCTTAGTTGATATTCTTCTCCCTCTTCTATTCCTATTATCCTTAGGTTCGGTCTTCTCATTGTGCCTTGTATTTCCTGGACATTTTGGGTTAGGAGCTTTTTGTTTTTTGCATCTTCTCTGGCTGTTTTGTCTATGTTTGCAATGTTGTCTTCTGCCCCCGAGATTCTCTGCTCGATCTCTTGTAATCTGTTTGAAATGCTTGCTTCTGTGACTCCTGATTTCTTTTTTTGGTGTTGTGATTCTAGGGTTATCTCTTTTAGCGCTTTCTTTATTGTGTCAATTTCTGTTTTAATTTCCCTCTTCCATTCCTTTATTTCTTTGGTTCTGTTTTCGTCTCGTTCTTTGAGTTCTTTGAGTGTTTTTCTTGTTTCTTCTTTAAAAGCTTCTGAATCTTTTTGCTTTTCCTCCCTTTCTTGTTTAAGTAACTCTATCAGCGTCTTGAGGCATGATTTCAGGTCTGTGTCTTCTTTCTCTGGAGTGTTTGGAATTCCGATGTTTGCTACTATCGGTGAGCTGGGTTCTGGTGTTGCTAGATTGTCTTGTTTCCTTGGGATATACTCTTTCTCTTTCCTCTTGCCATTTTGTTGTCAGTGATATGTTCTTGCCTTTCCCTTGTATCTGGTCTGTGTCCCTGGTACACTTTCCGTGTGCACTCTGCAGAGATCTCTCTACTCCCCGGTAGCCCAGGTTTCGGGTGGCAGCTGGGGCAGGCTCCGCTCTGCGTACAGAAGTCGCCTCCGGGTGGGAACAGACGTTCCTAAGATCTGTTCCTGGTCACAGAATCTCAGCCTCTCCGAGCCACCTTTCCGGCTGGCAGGTGGGCCAGGCTCTGCTCTGCGTCCTGAAGTCGTCTCCGGGTAGGCTTTTTGTTGTTTGTTGTTGTTAAAGACCAGCCATAGGTCATGGCGATCTGAGAGGATGCATGTGTGTATTTCAATCTCTTTATATCGATTGAGGCTTGTTCTGTGTCCAATTATGTGGTCAATTTTGGAGAAGGTGCCATGGGGTGCTGAGAAGAAGGTATATTCTTTTACTTTAGGATGATATGTTCTGTGTATATTTATTAATTCTAGTTGGTTCAAAGTCTCTGCTAGTTTTCTAGTATCCTTGTTCAGTTTCTGTTTCCCTGATCTGTCCATTTGTGAGAGTGGGGTAGTAAGGTCTCCTACTATTATTGTGTGGGGTGAAATGTATTTTTTGAGCTTTAGTAAGGTTTCTTTTATGAATGTGGGTGCTTTTTTATTTGGAGCATATATGTTAAGGATTGAGAGTTTTTCCTGACAGATTTCCCCAGTAATGAGTAAAAAGTGTCCTTCCTTATCTTTTTTGATAACTTTGGTTTGGAAATTTACCTGACTCAATCTTAGAATAACCACTCCAGCTTGCTTCTTGGGGCTGTTTGCTTGGAAGTTTTTTCCCCACCCTTTTACTCTGAAATAGTGTCTGTCTTTGTCTCTGAGATGAGTTTCCTGTATGCATCAAAAGGCTGAATTTTGTTTATGTATCCCGTCTGTTATCCTATGTTTCTTTATTGGGGAGTTGAGTCCATTTATGTTAATAGATATCAAGGAATAGTTTTTTCTGTTTCCTGCTATTATTGCTTTTGTGGGTTGAATTGTGTCTGTGTCTTTTTCTTCTTTTAGTTTTCTTGTTTAGGAGTTTTCTTGTTTGTACTAGGCCTTATTTTCCCTCATTGTATTGGGTTTTCCACCTATAATTCGTTGTAGTTCTGGGTTTGTCATCAGATATTGTGTAAATTTTGATTTGTCTTTAAATATCTTCATCTCTCCATCTATGGTGATTGATAGTTTTGCTGGGTATAGCAACTTGGGCTGGCACATGTGGTCTGTTAGGGTGTGCATGATGTCGGTCCAGGCTCTTCTAGCTTTCATAGTCTCTGTTGAGAAATCGGGTGTGATTCTGATTGTTCTGCCTTTATATGTTACCTGACCTTTTTCCCTTACTGCTTTTAGTATTCTTTCTTTGCTTTGCCCACTTGGTGTTTTGTCTATTATGTGTCGGGAGGTATTTCTTTTCTGGTCCAACCTATTTGGAGTTCAGAAGGCTTCTTTTATGCTTGTGGTCATCTCATTCTTGAGGGTAGGAAAGTTTTCTTCTACGATTTTGTTGAAGATATTTACTGTGCCTCTTAGTTGATATTCTTCTCCCTCTTCTATTCCTTTTATCCTTAGGTTTGGTCTTCTCATTGTGTTCTGTATCTCCTGGACATTTTGGCTTTTTGCATCTTCTCTGGCTGTTTTTTCTATGTTTACAATGTTGTCTTCTGCCCCCAAGATTCTCTCTTCCCTCTTTTGTAGTCTATTGGAAATGCTTGCTTCTGTAACTCCTGATTTCTTTTTCAGGTGTTCTCCCTGTAGGATTATCTCTTTTATTGTTTTTCTTATTGTGTCAATTTCTGTTTTAAATTCCTTCTTCCATTCCTTTATTTCTTTGGTTCTGTTTTCCTCTAGTTCTTTGAGTTCTTTGTGTGTTTTTCTTGTTTCCTCTTTAGAAGCTTCTGATTCTCTTTTCTTTTTCTCCCGCTCTTGTTTAAGGATTTCTATCAGTGTCTTGAGGTATGATTTTAGGACTGCATCTTCATTTTCCGGATTGTTTGGCATTCCAATATTTGCTGTTATGGGAGAGCTGGGTACTGGTGTTTCCAGGTTGTCTTGGTTTTCTTGGGATATACTCTTTTGCTTTCCTCTTGCCATCTTGTTGGTAGTGATATGTTCTTGCCTTTCCCTTGTATCTGGTCTGTGTCCCTGGATCTCCACTGGTCCAGATGCTGGATGGACCGAGCCCTCTTCTATGCCCCAATGCTGCCAGGTGAGAACAGAGTTCCCAATGCTGTGTTCCTTGTTCCTGAATCAGGCAGGGCAGGGGCCTGCTTTCTGTGTGCACTTGGGGAGATTTCTCTGCTCCCTGGCTGCCCAGATACCCTACTCACCAGCCTTTAAACCTTTGGGAACTGCTCAGGAAATGTTATATAAACATTCTTGACACATTGATACAAAGTTAAGTAGTTTCATATATAACTGAAATATTTTAAAATATAAATAAACCAAAATCCTGAAAATTTAGCTTTGAATTCTATTATTGATATAAAATGATCATGTTTTGGGGAGGACTCAGGAAGAACTTTGGAACTTTGAGCTAGAAGAGCCTTTGGCATATTAAGAGCTCTCTGCTATATTATGTAGGAGCTTGGAAGATAATGTTGAGAAGAGTGCAGAAGATGGAGACATGGTTTGTGAAATTTCAGAGGGAAGTTTGAAGATCCTTATCAGGGATGTTGCTGTTTTGATTGTGAAGGTTCTGTGGTTTTAGTTAGCTGAATCTGAAGAATCAGCTGTTATTAACAGGATACCAGAACTACTAAAGCAAAATATTTGTATTACTGGGACTATTGATGCTAATCAGTTGGAACTAAGAAATTGGTGGTCATTAGAACGAAACCAAAATCACTGAGAAGGCAATTGGTAAAGGTTTCGCCTCAGTGACAATTAGTGCCCCAGGACTAACAGTAGTGTTTTGAAGATGCCACTGCCATGAGATGACCACCAAGAGCATCAGCAGCAGTGGAGAAGAGGCAGCTGGAGCCTAGAAGACTAGGTGCGTACTAAAAATTGCAAAGATGGAGAAGTGACACAAGCCCTTGCAGGAACCCAAAAGTTTATAAGTGGATTCCCAGACATTAGATGTTTAGAGACTGATTTTGTTTTTAACTGTGATTGTACCCTAATATTTTTTCTCTTGAAGGAAGAACTAGAGCCCACATTTAAGAGACTGAATTGTGAAAAGACTTTGATTTTTAAAAAGATGATATTTTAAAGTTATTGCAATTTTAATATGTAAGAATTTTTAAAGACTGTGGGACTCTTAAGGTTATTTAGGTCATGGGGATAAACCACAAACTAAGGGCTGAGGATTAACAGTTTGTATGGCAAGTTGATGAGGGTTTAATTTACTGGCTAGATTTATTTCAACCCGACACAGCTGGAGTTATCACAGAGAAGGATCCTCCCTTCAGGAAATGCCTCCATGAGACCTAGCTGTAAGGCATTTTTTCCACCAGTGTTCAAGTGGGGAGGGCCTCATCCCATTGTGGGTGGTGCCTTCCATAGGTTGGTAGACCTGAGTTCTATATTAAAGCAAGTTGACTATTCCATGTTGCGTTTTGTTTTACATGTACTTTACGCTCATTGTAACTAGTAGGTTTTCAATGCATACTGTCAAGCCCTTGAAAAAAAATCAAGTACTGACTAAAACATATATTCACATGGTTTTATGTAAAATTTATTTTAATGTCTGAAGAAACAGTACTGACAAAAATGTATAATTTTAAGCAAAAAATGTTTAAAATCTGTACATTTATCTTTGTTTTGCAAAATAAAGTCGTTAAAAAAAAAAAAAAAAGCAAGTTGAGCAAGCCAGGGGAAGCAAGCCAGTAAGTAGCATTCCTCCAGGACCTCTTCGTCAGCTCCTGCTTTCTGACCTGCTTGAGTTCCAGTCCTGACTATCTTAGGTGATGAACATCAATGTGGAATTATAAGCTGAATAAACCCTTTCCTCCCCAACTTGCTTCTTGGTCATGATGTTTTGTGCAGTAATATAATCCCTGACTAAGATTCTTGTAAACAATCTTACCCAAAACTAAATTAAGGAGCTATTAGAAACAATATCTTTATTAAATTTCTAGGAAAATGGATGTATCTAGAGAATATCATCCTGAGTGAGGTAACCCAGTCACAAAAGTACAGACACAATATGCAGTAACTGATAATTGGATACAAGCCTAAGAAAACTCTGAATATCCAAGAAAACAAATCATAGACCATATGAAGCTCAAAAAAAAAAAAAAAAGGCCAAAAATGGAAGCCTCAATTCTTAAGAGCAGAAAGAAAATGTTTAGCACCCTCTCAGAGTGGGGTATACCGAGATCATAAATCATTAATAACTCAGAGCTAAGAAAATAGCCTTGTGGCAATTTTTGTAATTAAAAATCATTATATTTAATCTTTATATACCAAAAACTTTGACTATTTACATGTTACATTTTATTTTACATATATTTTATGATCTTTGTAAATAGTAAGGTTTCAATGCATATTATCAAATCTTTAAAAAATCAACTACTATAAACCTTTACAAAATCAACATTTATATACCTTTATGCTAAAATGCTTTTAATAGTCTGTATATGTATCTCTGTTTTTTAAAATAAATATGTAAAAAAATATCCTTTTATACCACTGACCATGATCTAAGGGTATTCCTCATTAACTTCTTTCTTGATGGCTCTTGTATTATTTTCATATTGCTGTAATTGAATGTCCCGAAAAAAAATGGAAATAAAGGGTTGATTATTGCTTGCAGTTTCAGTGGAATATAGTCTAACATGGTGGAGAAAACACAGTTTCAAGCATAGAAGGTTGATTCACAATAAAGAAGCAAGGAGATTATATATTATCTAGAGACAAGAAGAGGTGAGAAAGAACAGGAAGGACAGATATGCTAGAAAACCTCAAGTCTGATTTTGAGTAACTGTCTTGCTTCAACTCCTGACAGATTCATTTGTTTTCCGAAGTGTCACAAATTCAAGGCCACATGTTCAAATCTGGAGCTATGGAAGCCAATCATATTCCAGTATTGGCTACCCCTTTTGAGTGATCAAAAGAACCAGGTTTATATTAAGATTACCGAGGCACATTAAATACTAATCAGCCTATGCAGAGCTAATTCCTTTCACAATAATTTTATAGTCAATTGCATAAAAGTACCTATTAATTTTCAATCCAGATCTGCTGGTCATTCCTTCAATTAATGCAAATATCAAATGGCCCTCCCACTTTACAGGGTTGAGAGCCTCTCAATTCTCAGCAACAGTCACTGGAACTTACCACCATGTCTATCACTTTTGGTTTTATATAGTATGCATGAACAGACTCAGCTAGACTCAAACATGTCTTCATTTTCCGTGGTCACCTGATTACTAATTAATTAATGAAATTACAGAGATATCTTTTCTGAAACAAGATTTTGTAACTACTGTTTGCAATTATCTCCACATGTAAAAGAAGGTACCTTATGCAACTGACACCAACACAATTAATGTATTCAAAATATTTGATAAATATTTTAATTTCTATGAAAACCAGAAAAATGAGAACTACATAAATCACATTCTAAGATTAAATATCTATGAAAATTACTCAAAAATCAACCCCTTGTCTCTATTTTATTTATTTATTTCAGGTTGGCTTTTTATTCATATATTTATATTTTCTTTCTTTTTACCTTCTTTGTACTTGCAATTTTTCTTCTCAAAACACCCGTCTCTCTGCTTTCTTTTGTTAAACAAAGCTTCAAACCATGAAAGTGGCTGAAATGCAAATGAATAAAATGTTTCAGGCAGGTATTTTTTTTATTTATCCCTCTAATAGAATTGAATGCCTAAGAAAGGGGAAAAATCTACATTGTCTCCTACATATGGGGATGTTATATAAAGTGTGACATTACTTGCAATTTGAAAAACATTGTCCAGCTTTTATGAAGTAACTCCTTTTGAAATCATCGTAGTTATGAAGTTCTGGAGCCTTCACTCACTGATACTTTATTGTATGAGGCATATTTACTGCAGTCTGCTTAAATAATAGTTGTCACATATGTATCAGTTTAGTCATTTTCATCTTCATGAGATAATAGTGAATATATACAATTCTTCTGTCTGAGTTGCTGTCTAATCTTGCTATTATTTCATGAATTTCTTTAGTTCCTTCTGCTTAAGGAAGTAATATAAAATGAATATCAAAACAGAAAGTTATAATATTAGAAAAACATGCATTAAAATACTGAAGTAATATTTTCTTTTTAATTTAACTTTTTTCTTATTTATTCTTTTGGTAAATATCAGAAAACAAGAACAAACTTAGCTTGCTCACGATAGTTACTCATTCATTGTTTTATTTTTTACAGGCTATAAATATATATAAGTAGATAAAAATCTTGGCTAAGGACACATTCCAAAATTTGGACACAAATGTTTCCATTCAACTGAAGAAAGCTTGTTGAAGTTCTATCAGAGGAGCAGCAGCCAACTTAATTTGCATACATTGTTTTAAATTCCCATAAACCATTTTAAAAATACATTTCCATTTATAGTGAAAATGGTGGAAGTGGGCCATACATATTATTCATAAATACACTGGCCATTTTAAAATAAAACATATAAAAATTTGAAATACTTAATTATGTACATTTGAATTCTTGTCAAAACCAAACATTAATGAATTATGTTAGAATATCTCTTTTGAAGACACAATTTTCATTTTTTTTTATTGAAGTAATTTATTTTTATAAAACAAAGATAAATGTTTGACTTGTTTTTTTTTTTTTTTTTTTTTTTTTTTTTTTTTTTTTTTTTTTTTTTTTAGAACTGACAGTGTGCATTAAGATTCCTAGTTATAATGAACATAAAGTACATGTAAACATGGCTGTAACATGGAATTAGTCAAAGTTTTCTTGGAGTGTAAGGTGTAAACATATGGTTTGTTCTTTTCTTTTTATTTTCCTGAATTTCACACAGTCTGTGAGTTGTTTCTGGGTTGTTCAAAACTTTCTGGGGTTAGTATCCAATAATCAGTGACTGCATATTATGTCTGTTCTTTTGTGACTAGGTTAACTTTCTCAGGATGATATTCTCTAGAGGCATCCATTTTCTTAAGAATTTCATTAAGTCATTGTTTCCGATAGCTGAGTAGTACTACATTGTTTAAATGTACCACAATTTTTGTATCCATTCATCTACTGAAGGACATTTGGGTTCTTTCCAGCTTCTGGCTATTATAAATAGGGCTTCTATGAACATTGTAGTACATGTGTCTTTGTTGTATTTTGGAGATTCTCTGGGGTATATGCCCAGAAGTGGAATAATTGGGTCTTTAGGTAGTACTATGTCCAATTTTCTGAGGAATTGTCAGACTGATTTCCAGAGTGATTGTACCAGTTTACAACCCCAGCAACAGTGGAGAAGTGTTCCTCTTTCTGCACATCTTTGCCAGCATCTGCTATCATCTGAATTTTTGATCTTGGCCAATCTGACTGGTTTGATGTCGAATCTCAGGGTTGTTTTGATTTGCATTTCCCTGATGGCTAATGCTGTCAAGCACTTCTTTAGATGCTTCTCAGCCATTTGATATTCCACAACTGAAAGCATTTTGTGTAGCTCTGTACCCCATTTTTATTAGGGTTCTTAGATTCTCTGGTGTCTAGCTTTCTGAGTTCTTTGTATATCTTGCATATTAGGCCTCTATCTGATGTGAGGATGGTAAAGATCTTGTCCCACTCTGTTAGTTGCTGTTTTGTTTTCTAGAAAGTGTCTTTACCCTTACAGAAACTTTGCAATCTCATTAAGTCCCATTTGTGAATCTTTGACCTAAGAGCCTGAGCTATTGGTGTTCTGTTCAGGAAATTTTCTCCTGTGCCTATGTGTTCTAAGGTTTTCCCTACTTTCTCATCTAATAGTTTCAGTGTATCTGGTTTAATGTGGAGATCTTTAATCCATTTACACTTGAGCTTTGTACAAGGTGATAAGAAAGGGTCTATTTTCATTCTTCGGCATGCTGTCTGCCAGGTGGACCAACACCATTTGTTGAGTAAGCTGTCCTTTTTCCATTGAATGTTTACAGCACCTTTGTGAAAAATCAGATGACAATATATGTGAGGGCTCATTTCTGGATCTTCTATTCTATTCAATTGATCCACATGCCAATTTCTGTACCAGTACATTGCATTTTTTAGTGCAATTGCCTTGTAATAAACCTTGAGTTCGGGGATAGTGATTTTAGTAGATATTTTCTTGTTGTTGATGATTGATTTTTTTATTCTAGGTCTTTTGTTATTCAAGATGAAATTATACATTGCTCTTACCAACTCAATGTAGAATAGGGTTGGTATTTTCATGGGTATTGCATTGAATCTGCAGATTGCTTATGGTAAGTTGGCCATTTTTACAATGTTGATCCTTCCAAGGCATGAGCATGGAAGATCTTTCAATTTTCTGAGATCTTCCTCAATTTCTATCTTTAAAGGTTTGAAGTTCTTGTCATATTGGTCGTTCACTTACTTACTTAGAGTCACACTAAGGTATTTCATATTCTTTGTAACTATTGTGAAGGGTATTTTTTCCCTAATTTTTTTTCCCTACTAGTTTGTCCTTTAAGTAGAGGAAGGCTACTGATTTTTTTGAGTTAATTTTATATCCAGCCACTTTGCTGAACTTATCAGCTGTAGGAATTCTCTGGTGGAATTTGTGGGGTCACTTAAGTAAGCTATTATGTCATATGCAAATAATGATGTTTTACTTCTTCCTTTCCATTTTTTCCCTTTGATTTCCTTTTGCTGTCTAATTGCTCCAACAAAGACTTCCAGTACTATGTTGAATAGGTAGGGGCAGAAGGGGCATCTTTGTGGAGTCCCTAATTTTAGTGGGATTGCTTCAAATTTCCCACCATTAAGTTTGATGTTGGATGTTGGTTTGCTGTATACTGATTTTATTATGTTTATGTATGGGCCTTTGATTCCTGTTCTTTCCAAGACTTTTAACATGAAAGGGTGTTGAATTTTGTCAAATGATTTCTCAGCATCTAGTGAGATGACCATGTGTTTTTTTTCTTGAGTTTGCTTATATGGTGGATTACATTGATGGATTTCCTTATATCAAACCATCCCTGCATCCCATGGATCAAGCCTACTTGATCATGGTGAATGATCGATTTGAAGTGTTCTTATTCAGTTTGTAAGGATACTGTGTATTTTTACATCAATGTTCATAAGTGAGATTCGTCTGATGTTCTGTTTTCTTGTAGGGTCTATGTGTGGTTTAGAAACAAGGGTTATTGTAGCCTCAAAAATTAGTTAGGTAGTGTTCCATCTGATTCTCTTTTGTAGAATAGTCTGGAGAGTATTGGTACTATGTTGTCAATAGAGGTCTGATAAAAATCTGTACTGAACCCATCTGGACCTGGGCCTTTTTTGGTTGTGAGGCTTTTGATGACTTCTTCTGTATTTTTACATGTTATGAGATAATTTAGATGGTTTACCTGTTCCTGGTTTAACTTTTGTATCTTTTATCTATCTAGGAATTAATCCATTTTCCAACTTTGTGGAGTATAGGCTTTTGTAGTAGGATCAGATGATTTTTTTTTTGAATTTCCACAGGTTCATTTGTTATTTCTCCACTTTCCTATCTGATTTTGTCAATTTGGATAGTCTCTCTTTGCCCTCTAGTTAGTCTGGCTAAAGGTTTATAAATCTTGCTAATTTTCTGAAAGAACCAGGTCTTGATTTTGTTGATTCTTTAAATGGTTCTTTTTGTTTCTATTTGGTCTATTTCTGCTCTACATTAGATTGTATCTTGCTGTCTACTTGTCTTGAGTATATCTGCTTCTTTCTCTTCTAGAGCTCTCTGCTGTGCTGTCAAGTTGCTAGTGTATGCTTTCTCTCAGTTTCTTTTAGCAAGCACTCAGTGCTATGAACTTTCCATTAAGTACTGCTTACATTGCATCCCATAGGATTTGGTATGTTGTGTTTTGTTTTCTTTGAATTCTAGAAAACCCTTAATTTCTTCCTTTATTTCTTCTTTATCCTTGCTATTGTTTAATAGAGCATTGTATAGTTTTCATGTGTATATGAGCTTTTTGTTGTCTTTGTTGTTATTAAAGACCATCCTTAAACCATGGTGATCTGAAAGGATGTATGGGAATATTTCAATCTTATTGTACCTATTGAGGCTTGTTTTTTTTACCAATTATTTGGTCAGTTTTCCAGAAGGTGCTGTGAGGTTCTGAGAAGAAATTGTATTATTTTGTTTTAGGATGATATGTTCCGTAGATATCTATTAATTCCAGTTGATTCATAACCTCTGCTAGTTTCACAGTGTCTTTGTTCAATTTTTTTTTCCATGATCTGTCCATTTGTGAGAGTGGGGTATTGAGGTCTCCAACTATTATTGTCTGGGGTGCAATACATTTTTTGAGCTTTAGTATGCTTTATTTTATGAATATTGGTGCTTTTGCATTTGGAGCATATATGTTGAGGTTCCAGAATTCTTCCTGACAATTTTCCCCTGTAATTAGTACAAAGTGTCTTTCCATATCTCTTTTGTTAACTTTTTGTTGAAAATCTACTTTATTCAATATTAGAATGGTCACTCCAGATTATTTCTTGGGCCATTTACTTGGAAAGTATTTTCCCAAAGTTTTACTTTGAGAATAGTATCTCACTTTGTCTCTGAGATTTTGTGTATGCAGCAAAATGCTGCGTTTGGTTTATGTATCCAGTCTGATAGCCTATATCATTTTATTGGGGAATTGAGTCCATTTATGTTAACCAATATCAAGGAATAGCAGTTGTTGTTTCCTTCTATTTTTGCTTTTGGAGATTGAATTGTGCTTGTATGTCTTTTTTCTTTTGGTTTTCTTGCTTAGGAGTATCTTGGTTTTATTAGGATGTAGTTCCCCTCATTGTATTGGGTTTTCCACATATAATTTTTTGTAGTGCTGGGTTTGTTCCCAGATATTGTGTAAATTAATTTTGTCTTGGAATATTTTACTCTCTCCATCTATGGTGATTGATAGTTTTACTTGGTATAGCAGCTTTGGCTAACGCCTGTGCTCTTTTAGGGTTTGTATGGTGTGTTTCCAGAATCTTCTAGCTTTCATAGTCTCTGTTAAGAAATCAGGTGTGATTCTGTTTGGTCTGCCTTTATATGTTACATGGCCTTTTCCCCTTACTGCTTTTAGTATTTTTTCTTTGCTTTGGGAACTTGGCGTTTTGACTATTATGTGTCGGGAGGAATATCTTTTATGGTCCAAACTATTTGTAGTTCTGTAGCCTTGTTCTATGCTCATGGTCATCTCATTCTTAATGGGAGCAAAGGTTTCTTCTGCAATTTATTGAAGATATGTACTGTGGCTCTTAGTTGATATTCTTTACCCTCTTCTATTCCATTATCCTTAGGTTTGGTCTTCTCATTGTGTCCTGGATCTTCTGGACATTTTGGGTTAGGAGCTTTTTGGTTTTTGCATCTTCTCTGACTATTTTGTCTTTGTTTTCAATGTTGTCTTCGGTTCCGAGATTCTCTCCTTCATCTCTTGTAGTCCATTGGAAATGCTTGCATCTGCGACTCCTGATTTCTCTTTTTAGGTTTTCTACCTCTAGTGTTGTCTCTTTTAGTGTTTTGTGTATTGTGTCCGTTTCCATTTTAAATTCCTCCTCCATTCCTTCATCTCTTTGTTTCTGTTTTTCTGTAGTTCTTTGAATTCTTTGAGTATTTTTCTTGTTTCCTCTTTAAAAGCTTCTAATTCTTTATGATTTTCCTCCAGTTCTTTGTTTAAGGATCTCTACCATCATCTTGAGTTATGATTTCAGGTCTGAGTCTTCTTTTTCTTGTGTGTTTGGCATTCTGCTCTTTGCTGTGATGGGAGAGCTGGGTTCTAGTGTTGACAGATTGTCTTAGTTTTTCTGGGGTATGTTCTTTCACTTTCCTCTTGCCATCTTGTTTTCTATGATTATATGTGTTCTTGATTTCAGTATTTGTTTCTTGCCTCTCCCTTGCTCCTGACCTGTGTCCCTGGACCTCCTGCTTCCCGCTAGTCAGTATGCCTTCTCACGAGGCCTTTGTCCGTGGATCTCCTCTATTCCTTGTGGAGGATGATCTGAGTGCCTGTTCTGCACTCAAAATCCTCTGGCTGGGAATAGTCTGATGCCAGGTTACTAGTACCCTGAACAAAGGGGATTGAAGGGGTGTGCAATTTCAAGCACTCAGCAGAGAATATCTCTAGGAAGACATAATTTTCAATAACTGTTTTCTGTTTTCTTACTCCTTAATGCTGATACCATGACAAGAAGGTAACATTAGTTAAAAATAAGTTTATAGCATTTATTTTACAACTCCGTGCTTTTATAAATTTCAGAATAAAGAAAGATCAAAATTTACAAAGCAGATACACTTCAGAATATATTGTGTAACAGGAAGAACATGTTTAATCATCTGGAATAATCTCAGAAAGTACTTGCTATATTGACCAGTCTCTGCTAGCTTGCAATACTGTTACATGCTTTTAACATCATAAATCCATTATTTACTCATAGACAATATGTTGGTAAAAGATGATGTCCTAAATTTCGGCATCAATGTTAGAACTGTAAGGCTAAGGGCACTGTCAGGAACACAAAACCACAGCCAATGAAGTGGGAAAAGATCTTTACCAATCCCACATCAGATAGAGGCCTTTTATTCAAGGTATACAAAGAACTCAAGAAGCTATTAACCAGAGAATCAAACAACCCTATTAAAAATGTGGTACAGAGCTCAACAAAAAGTACTAAATTAAGGAATATTGAATGGTTGAGAAGCATCTAAGGAAGTGCATCATCAGCCATCATGGAAATGAAAATCAAAGCAACCCTGAGATTCGACATCAAACCAGTCAGATTGGCCAAGATCAAAAATTCAGATGACAGCAGATGCTGGCAAGGAAAGAGGAACACTTCTCCACTGTTGCTGGGGTTGTAAACTGGTACAATCACTCTGGAAATCAGTCTGACAATTCCTCAGAAAATTGGACATAGTACTACCTAAAGACCCAATTATTCCACTTCTGGGCATATACCCCAGAGAATCTCCAAAATACAACAAAGACACATGTACTACAATGTTCATAGAAGCCCTATTTATAATAGCCAGAAGCTGGAAAGAACCCAGATGTCCTTCAGTAGATGAATGGATACCAAAATTGTGGTACATTTAAACAATGTAGTACTACTCAGCTATAGGAAACAATGACTTTATGAAATTCTTAAGAAAATGTATACATCTAGAGAATATCTTTCTGAGAGAGATAACCTAGTCACAAAAGAACAGATATAATATGCAGTCACTGATAATTGGATACTATTCCCAGAAAGCTCTGAACACCCCAGAAACAACTCAGGGACTATATGATCTTCAAGAAAAGAAAAAAGAAAAGAAAAGAAAAAAAAAAAACTTTATGCTTAATTCTTAAACACTCATAAAACTTTTATTAATTCCAGGTTACATCCTGCTTTACATGTACTTTATGCTCATTGTAACTTGTAAGATATTAATGTACACTATCAGACCCTTAAAAAAAGCACTGATAAAAATATATTGGTATACTTTTATGTAAAATTGCTTAAAATTTCTACATTTATATTTGTTTTTTAAAATAAAGTTGTTCATTAAAAAAAAGAAAGAAAAAATAGAATTAAGAGAATGGGGGGTGGTATGGCCCATGGAGTTTTGGCAAAGACTGGAGGTGAGGAGGATGCCTCAAGGAGATTTATGTTGGGAATCCCTTCCCCCTAAGGGACCATCCATGTTATATTATAGTACAGAATAGAGTTTATTCAGGTCATGGGGAGAGTTAAGAGTGTAGTAGAAGCAAAGAGAGACAGAGAGAGAGAGAGAGAGAGAGAGAGAGAGAGAGAGAGAGAGAGAGAGAGAGAGGTGAACAGAGAGAGATTTAAAGTTTTGTTAAATTTGGAAGCATATATTTCCTTGAATTTTCACAAATAGCAAACAATTGATGGATCAAAAGCCAAAATATTATAAACATGATGCTCAATTTTAGTTATATTTCAGACTTGGAAAAAAACAAATCACAACAAAAAAATTTATTTTTATAAACTGTTGTGCTTTGACGGTGCTAGAACCTGAACCCTGATCTTCATGCACTAAAGGTAAGTGCGCTATTAAAGCTGTGGCCCTTCCATGATTTTTTGATAAATATGAACAGCAAAAAACTTGTGTTTGTACACAACTCTCTTACAAAGAACAGCATTCTAAGTGATTTAAATCTGAGTAACCGACATTTCTTATAAAATTCTTCTGTACTGATTTTACCACACAGCTCTCTACCTCTAAACAACAGCCTTAAACTTTTCCTAAACATAAAACCTAATAATCAAACATTTGTGTGGAAAAAGGTGATACATTATGTAACAAGATAAGTTGTAGCTAGGATTTTCACTGAATCCAGAAAATTAGCACATCAGTGATATCATTAGGACAGCTGGGAAGACTTAAACAGAAAATGTGGCCCTGGAACTTCTGCATTACAGCAGCACCACATTACACAGGTGAGCAGTGAGAGACCACTTATGCCTCTCTGTAGGCAAGTTCCAGAGAATAAAGTATTTTCAATAACACTCATAAGATATACAAATCAAGATCAGTCTACATTGTTAAATTTTCAATATTCATGACAAGATTCTCACAGAATACATTTTCTTGTATATTACACACTTCCTCTACTCTTAGTTCATCTGAACCATGTCAAAGGTTTTCTGTCCATTGTCAGTGCAAGCAGAGTTGGTGCTTTGTGATCAGAACTTCTCATGATCTGAATGTGACTCCGGTTTTACCTTCTGGTTAAAATTGTGTATATTACTCATTTTCTACATTCCCTATCAAAAGCTTCACAAACACCTCTTCATAAAGTTCCCAACACACAGCTATGATAAATTATTTTAATGATATCCTTTACTTTAAGGATGTTTAACATGTCAATAAAGAGGAATTAGGAATTATTGTATACAATAGATAATCAATTCTGATTGAATATTATGAACAGAACAATATTTTCATTAGTCAATGAATGACTTGAAATGATTTTATTTCATGATTATTTTTATTTACTTGATTGTTTGTATCAGTGTGTATAGGTTTTTGTGTATGCAGGTTTAGGAAAGTTAGAAGCTTTAGCATTCTTTACTCCTCTCTTCCTAAACTCAAATCTCTAGTGTAAAGTACAACCCATTTCTCCACAGAGACCATCCTGTCTATGTTTCCATCAAACTGGTGGTTACAAGAATTTGAGAAAATGGTTGATTTGTTATATCTGTACAGGTATCTGAACTCCACCCTTCAAGCTGATAAGGCAAATACAAGCTTCATGATTTTTTAATCACAAATGATAACATATCTAAAAATCAATATTTTACCGTTAGTGGTGAAAAGAAAGTTTTCTAGGATTACAATGATGTCTACTACAACAGAAAAAAGAGTGTTGTGTAGGTTGATGTCAAGGCGATAGAGGATTGGACAGTGGAGAGTGGGCTAGGGATAAAGTTTTGGTAAGGTGGGGGAAAAGTAGAAAGCCAGAGATTCAAGATGGAGAAGGCAGAATGGAATGGATCAGATCAAGGGGAACTAGATCCATTTTATGTTTTCTAGGTGGGCAGTTTATATCTTTATTAATTGGCAGGTAAATTTATTATCTGGATGTATTGTGTTTTGAGAATTTAACATATGAATCTAATTGATAAATCATTGATTATTGACCTTGATTGTACTTAATGTGGAGGACATTGTGTGAAAGCAATGGCTAGATACCTGGCACAAGGTCAGGCCCTGGCCCAGCTGTATCTGGATAAGTGCCCCCCCCCCCATGCACAGGTCCCTGGGAGCTCAGAAAAATGGCAGGAATGCTTGCCATCCTAAGTAAAAGGATGTTGTATATTTTAAAACCTGATACAGAAGACTCAGTACCCATCTGCACAAGAGAATCCTTGTAAGTACTCTCCCACCTGAGCCAACATACCCTCAATAGCTGAATAGGCACACAGGATTCAACATTTTCCTGCCTACAGAAAATTTGTCTCAGAGACAAAGAAAAATACTATCTCAGAGTAAAAGGCTGGGAAAATAACCTTCCAAACAAATGGGTCCAGAATCCTAGCTGGAGTAACTGTTCTAATATCAAGCAAATTAGATTTTCAACCAAAAGTTATAAAAAAAAGATAAGGAAGGACACTTTATCCTCATCATAGGAAAAATCTATCAAGATGAACACTCAATCTTGAACATCTATGCTCCAAATACAAGGGCACCCACATTTATAGGAGAAATCCCACTAATGTTCAAAGCATATATTATACCACACACAAATAATAGTGGGAAACTTCAACACCCAACTCTCATTAATGGAAAGATCATGGAGACAGAAACTGAACAGAGACACAGAAAAACTAGCTAAGGTTAAAAACCAACAGAAATTAATAGACATCTACATGACATTTTATTCAAAAATAAAGAATATATTTTCTCTCAGCACCTCAGGGTACCTTCTCCAAAATTGACCATATAGTTATTCAAAAAACAGGCTTCAACAAATGAAGAATATCAAAATACTCACATGGATCCTATCAGATCACCATGGACTAAGGCTGATCTTTATTAACAACCAAAACAATAAAAAGCCCACATACACATGGAATCTGAACAATGCTCTGCTCAATGATAGCTTGGTAAAGGAAGAAGTAAAGAAAGAAGCCAAGAACTTATTTAGAATTTAATGGAAATGACAGCACTACATACCCAAACGTATGGGATGCAATGAAAGCAGTACTGAGAGGAAATTCATAACTCTGAGTGTCTCCAAAAATAAACTGAAGAGAGTATACACTAATAGTTTGACAGCAGAGCTAAAAGCTTTTGAACAATATAAAAAGCAGATACATCAAAAAGGAATAGACAGCAGGAAATAATAAAACTCAGAGCAGAAATCAACCAAATAGATACAAAAAGAACTGTATAAATAATAAACAAATCCAAGGGCTGTTGATTTTCTTTTTTAATTGAACAACTTTATTTTAAATAACATAGAAAAATGTACAGATTTTAAGCATTTTAGAAAATCAACAAGATCTATAAACCCTTATCCAGATTAATTATAGGGCAAAAAGAGAGTATCCAAATTAGGAAAATCAGAAATGAGAGGTGAGACATAACAACAGAAACTGAGGAAATTCAAGAAATCATCAGGTTCTATTACAAAAGCCTATATTCAACAAAATTGGAAAATATGGAGGAAATGGATAAATTTCTAACCAAAACTTGATGAGCATCAGATAAACCATCTAAGCAGTTCCATAACACCTAAAGAATTAGAAACAGTCATCACAAAAAAAAAAAAAAAAAAAAAAAAAAAAAAAAAAAAAAAAGAAAAAAAGAAAGAAAGAAAGAAAAAAAAGCTCAGGACTACATAGGTTTAGTCGAAAGTTCTATTATACTATCATACAAGACCCAATACCTATACTCTAAAATCTATTCCAACTTGTTCTATTCCACAATTACTCTCATACATAAACCATTCAAAGACACTACGAAGAAAAAGAACTTCAGACCAATTTCTCTCATGAACATCGCAGCAAACTACTCAATAAAATTCTTGCAAATCGAATCCAAGAACAAATCAAACAATCATCCACCATGATCAAGTAAGCTTTATCCCAGGAATGCAAGGATGTTTCAACATAAGAAAATCTATCAACATAATCCACCATATTAAAAAAAAAAAAAAAAACTCAAAGAAGAAAAAAAATACATGATCCTCTCACTAAATGCTGAGAAAGTATTCAAAAAATTTAAATACAACATCATGATAAAATTCTTGGAAAGATTAGGAATCTAAGCCCCTTACATAGTAAAAGAAATATATAGCAAACCAGTAGCCAATATCAAACTAAATGGAGAAAAACTTGAAACAATCCTATTAAATAAAATCAGGGATTGGCAAAGCTGCCTACTATTCCCCTACCTACTCAATACAGTACTGAAAGTCCTGGTCAGAACAATTTGACAACAAAAAAATCAAAGGGAGTCACATTGGAATATGAGAACTCAAAATATCACTATTTGAAGATGATATGGTAGTATATTTAAGTGATCCCAAAAATTCTACCTGAGAACTTTACCCACTAACAACAACTTCAGCAATTTGACTGACTATGACATTAACTCAAACAAATCAATAGCCTTCCTCTTCTTAAAGGATAAACAGGCTTAGAAAGAAAATATATAATTGACACCTTTCACAATATTAACAAAAACTATCAAATAACTTGGGGTGTCCCTAACCAAGCAAGGGAAGGATTTGTATGACAAGAACTTCAAGACTCTGAAGAAGGAAATTGAAGAAGATCTCAGAAGATGGAAAGATCTTCCACACTCATTGATTGTCAGAATCAGCACTGTAAAAATGTACATACATCTTGCCAAATGTAATCTACAGACTCAATGCAATCCCCATCAAAATTTCAACGCAATTCTTTTTAGATTTGGAAGAAGCAAATTTCAACTTCATCTGGAATAACAAAAAACCTAGAATAGCAAAATCTATACTCAAAAATAAAAACACTTTTTGGGGAATCACCATCCTTGGTCTCAAGCTATATTACAAAGCAATTGTGATAAAAACTGAATGGTATTGGTACATAGATTGGCACATAGAGCAATGAAACAGAATTGAGAACCCATACACCTATCATCAATTGATCATTGACAAAGGAGCTAAATACATTAAATGAAAAAAGGACAGTCTCTTCAACAAATGGTGTTGGTTCAACTGGCAGTCAGCATGCAGAAGAAAGAAAATCAGTCTTTTCCTCTTCCCATGTACATGCTCAAGTTCATGTGGATCAAGACTCTCCACATAAAACCAGGTACACTGAAACTATTAGAAGAGAAAGTGGGAAAGAACTTAGAATACATAGGCCCAGGGGAAACTTACCTTTACAGAAACCAATGGATGATGTTCTAAGATCAAGAATCGACAAATGTGACCTCATGAAATTTCAAGGTTTCTATAAGGCTAAGGACACTGTTAAGAAGGCAAAAAATGGCAGCCTACAGGTTGGCAATGGATGTTTACGAATTCTCCATCTGATAGAGAGCAAGTATCCAATATATACAAAGAACTCAAAAAGTTAGATTCCAGAGAATCAAATAATCCTATTAAAAATAGGGTACAGAGCTACACAAAGAATTCTCAGTTCAGGAACATCAAATGGCTGAGAAGGACCTAAGAAATGCTCAACATCACTAATCATAGGGGAAATGCAAATCAAAACAATCCTGAGATTCCACCTCACATTAGATAGAATGACTAAGGTAAAAAAAAAAAAAAAAAAAAAAAAAAAAAAACCTCAGGTGATAGCAGATGCTGGCAAAAATGTGGAGAAAGATGAACACTCTTCTAATGTTGGTGGGGTTGTTATCTGGTACAACCACTCTGGAAATCAATGGGGTGGTCCCTCAGAAAATTGAACATAGTAATACCTGAAAACCCACCTATTCCACTCCTGGGTATATACTCCAAAGATGCTCCAACACACCTCAAGAATAGCAATCTTATTTTTAATAGCCAGAAGCTGGAAAAAATTTAGATGACCATCCACAGATGAATGGATACGGAAAGTGTGGTACATTTACACAATGGAATACTACTAAGTCAGTAGAAATAATGAGTTCATGAAATTCTTAGGCAAATTAATAGAATTAGAGACTATCATTCTGAGTGAGGTAACACAGTCACAAAAGAAGACACATGGTATTCACTCACTGATAAGCAGATACTATACCCAAAAAGCTTAGAATACCCAACACCCAAGAAAAATTCTCAGATATTATGAAGCTCACAAAGAAGAAAGGCCAAAATGGGAGGCCTCAGTCCTTCTTAGAAAAGTGAACAAAACTCTCATGGGAGGAATAGAGGAACAGGGATTAAAGAAATGATCACTCAGAAGCCGCCCCTCCTGGGGATACACCACATATGCAGTCTCCAAATCCAAGCACTATAGCTTCCACCCCTCAAAAAAAAAGTACTTACTGGCATAAACCAGAAAGAGATGCCCCTTCAGGGACTATGTAGAGTCATACAGATACAGCTGACCATGCTTGTAGCTAACCATAAGTCTGAACTCGGTGATCACAATGAGGTTGCTAAAGAAAGTACCTCAGGTGCTGAAAGGGGTTGCAACTTCATGGGAAAATAACAACATTATCAACCAACCAAACCCTCCAAAACTCCCATGGAGCAAAACACCAAACTTTGTGCACACTTAGAGATCTATTGATACAGTTGCATATGCAGCTGAAGATAGCGGTATCTGACATCAATGTGAGAAGAGTCTTGTTCTAAAGTGGGTAAGTTTTCCCAATGTAGAGGAATGACAAGGCAATGGGGTGGAGAGGGGGAACAGAAGGGATTGTACCTTTTTAAGGCAACTCAAGGGGGATGGCTGATGGGAGTGGACCATGTAAAGGGATAATATCTCAAATGTAAATACAGAGTATTTAATTTAAAAAAATTAAAAAGGTAAAATAAAAGAAAGTAATTGTGTGAGGCAGCTGGGGCACACAGTTCTAACTCTGTTACCTGTGCAATATGAGAATGGACAGGGTCTGTGGAACAAGATGTATGGGTTCCAGGCCTGGGAACTAACCACCAAGAAGACCATGTGTTAGAGAAATAGCCCTAGTGCCTGGCTCCACATTGGAGTGGCTCCCATGGAGTGAGAGACCCTGCTGGGTCAGTAACAATAGAAACTTTTTAAATTTTACTGCAACAGTTTTGGTTTTTTTTGGTTCCTCATAAGAAGGAAATCCTTATGCAATTTTTTTTAGATGATAAACTATATGCATACTTTTCTCAATCATTTGCTGTTTGAGTATTTGAATGTGATATTTGCACCATATAAATCTGCAGAATTATGTGCATTAAAATGTGCATTAAACAGACAAGAATAGTTATTTTATCAAATTTAGAGTGGAATTTGGTGTTGGAGTGATAGTGATGTGTCTTTGAATTTGTCTTTGAATTAGTACTTATGTCATTATAATCAAATTATTATCTTTCTTGTCTTTTATATTCAGGCCTCAAAACTGGAGTACTAACTCTTTTGACATTTAAAATATTCATCAAATTTTTTAGACCTTCATACTCATAAATATCAAAACTCACATAGAAATAAAACAAATCATATTATATGAGAGCCCAAGCACACTATAAAGAAAAAATGTATCACTGAAAACCTCTACTAGCTGTCCTGTAGAATAAATTTCTTTCTAGTGTTTATTAGCTTTACAATTTAAATAGATGTATGGAGATTGAAAATAATGGAGCACAATTAATAGAGCCATTTATAGAAAATATAAGATGAAATCCAAGTATTATAATTTTTTTTAAAAAAACAACAAAACCAACCCTTCTTCTGGAGAAATGGCTTTTTCAACCCTGAGACTGTATGGCTAAAAGGGCCTAGATGTGTTTAGTGAGACATAATCCCTATATATGGTTCAATTTGATTCTTATTCAGAAAAAACTTCCTATGGCTCTCTGGAAATATATATATATAAAACATTTATGCAAATTTCTCAGATAATGTGTATGCACTATATACTTTTCCCACACAATTGCTATTAAATTTTCGAAAATAAAAGGGAAGTTCAATGAAAATAAAGATAATATAAAGGAGGGGTGTCCAGATGCGAAGTGAGCTGGTTTTGTTTTGGTATTAATTAACATGTAACTTCCTGTCTAGTAGTTCCTTATCTTTATGACCATTTTACATTGAAAATGTGTAAAATAGCACATTACATTTTGAGACACTCACTAACAGAAAGATTATTCACTAGAGCAGAGTAAGCATGTTTGCCTTTTAAAACAAAACAATTCACAATGGGTGGTAATAGGCATGTAACCAATTATTTACCCACTTGTCCATATACCTTTAATTATATAAATATTTTCACAGTATGGTTATCTTGAAGACACACAAAGATGCTTTAAGCAGATCATCAAATATATGTTGTATTTTTTCAATGTACTTATAATAAGGGCACTTCAATTTTAACCACACTACAGGAACCACTGAGCATTATAGAGACAATAAGCACATATCTGAACCCACTATTTCTGCTTTTTATATAGTACAATGCTAGACAAGTTAGAGAATACATATGAGGAGGATATTTTACATTGTTCCATTTAGTCCTGTGTACAGTATGCTGAGCAGAAAGTAGAGGCCCTCAATGGCAAAGCAAACAACACATTCACTGAGACTCCTTGAGGGCAAACTTCGCAAATAATTGGTGAAGAAATAATAGTGACTTTATACCTGTTTCTTTAGTTAGTGTGAATGTGGCTTTTCCATTTAGTTTCTACACAAACCTTTTCCAAGTTTACTTAAAACCAACAAGAAAATCAAGACTAAAGTTGGAATATTTTAATGTACCTTTTTATTTCCTTTATTATTTCTTTCCCTTCCCCTCCCTTTTTTCCCTCTACCTTCTCTCTTTGCCCTCTTTTAAACATATCCAAATAACACACATACACACCCACAACACAGAAGGACAATCATTTAAAATCTTTCATGGTTATGATGACTAAAGGGAAATTAAGGGTTCGTGTTATTATTTTTAACAATTCATCAAATGTCCTTGATTAAATTTGGTTATATTTCTTTCTTCTGTCTGGAAGTTTGACACAATAGATTGGACCCTTGCTGAACAAATAATGTTTTGTTGTTGCTGGAGATATGTGACAGTCATTAAAATATTCAATGCTGCCTTGCTAGACATGAGCTTAATTCCAAGCACCCATGTCCCTCAGAAACTACCCATCTACATATTAAACTCCAGGGGCTGTAAAAACATTGTCCTTCATGGGTGACTGTGCTCAAATGCTTACAACTTAAAAATACAACAAATTACATAAAAATACTTAAGTAACTGGAATGTTACCAAAGTGTATTATATACACACATTGAATCTATTTTTATTATTTAACAAATAATTTAGAAACAATTTACATATCTTGTGTTTTATCTTCTAAAAATATACAAATAATTATTTCTCTAAAAGTCATTATCTGAGTAAAATGCTCAAGACAATTTTTAGAAGCCAATATGGGCAAATAATTTTAACCTAATACTATAATTTTATTACAAAGAAAGTCTTCATTTTTCCAACTTCTTAGTACAATAAAAAACTTACCTTCTTAAAAAGTTTAACATTAGTGTCAAACAGACTGAAATTAAGTACATTTCCTCGGTCTGACTCTATGTCATCCTATGGCATTCAAAGATTGAATATATTATCAATTAAAAATCTTAATTACTTGTTTCTGATTTTCTTGTTAAACTTGTATTCTTCCTCCCACAGCACACCCAGACAAGTTTCCCTTTCTCTACTTTTGCCTATGTCTCCTTCTACATGTCCCATGTTCTTGCCTCAAATCAACTGCTTGAGCAACAAGCATCATAGGGTTTCAGGAAAGAGTCCTAGAACATGCAGTGTCTGAGAAACACTCTGTCAGGCAGTGAAGCACTCATAATGCCATGTGTTTCCTTAGAAGTCATGCATGCATGAAAGCTTGACAGGACAATTGGTCTTAGACATTAATCTTGAGTATCCAGGATACCATAAAGTTTCATTGTTTCCTGACAACTACACCTGTGCTGATCCTGGATATTTGGACAGAGGCAAACAGGTAGATTAATAGAACAGAATTGAAGACCAAGAAAGGAATCCACACACGGATAGTCACTTGAGCTTTGACAAAGAAGCTAGAAAGATTCAGTGGGTAAAGGGACACCCACTACAAGGAAAGGGGCCGGTTCAACTGGCAATCAGCACAAAGAAGAATGTAAATCAATCCATTCTTAACTCCGTGTACACACCTCAAGTTCAGTCTGATCAAAGACCTCCACATAAACCACATATACTGAAACTAATAGAACAGAAAGTGGGAAGCTCTTAGAATACATAGACACGGGGGAATTTTTTCTGAACAGAACACAAGTGGATTATGCTCTAAGATTGAGAATTAAGAAATGGGGCCTCATGAAATTGCAAAGTTTATGTAAGGCAAAGGACACTGTCAAAAGGACAAAGCAGCATCTAAATGATTGAAAAAGAAAAATCTTTAAGAATCCTACATCTGATATAGGGCTAGTATTCAATATACCAAGAAATCAAGATGCTAGACTCTAGAGAATCATATCTATTAAAATTGGGGTAGAGGGCTAAACAAAGAATTCTCAACTGAGTAATATCGAATGTATGAGAAACATTTAAAGAAATGCTGAACATCCCTAGTCATTAGGGTAATGCAAATCAAAACAATCCTGAGAGTCCACATCACACCATTTGGGCTGGCTAAGATCAAAATCTCAGATGATAGTAGATGCTGGTGAGGATGATAAGAAAGAAGAACACTCCTCCATTGTTGGTGGGGTTGCAAGATGGTACAACCACTCTGGAAAACAGTCTGGCAGTTCCTCAGAATGTTGGACATAGTATTATCTGAGGAACCAGCTATATCACTCCTGGGCACATACCAAAAAGAAAGTCCAACATTTAACATGCCCACCATGTTTACAGCAACATAATTTATAATAGCCAGAAGCTAGAAAGAAACCAGATGTCCTTCAGCAGGGGAATGGATACAGACATTGTGGTACATTTACACAATGAATACCACTCACCTATTAAAAACAATCATATATCTTTGTTGTGTATTAAAGTGTCTCTGGGGTATATGCCCAGAAGTGGAATAGCTGGGTCTTCAGGTAGTACTATATCCAATTTTCTGATATATCGCCAGACAGATTTCCAGAGTGGTTGTATTAGCTTGCAACCCCACCAACAGTGGAGAAGTGTTCCTATTTCTCCGCAGCCTCTCCAGCATCTGCTGTCATCTGAGTTTTGGATCTTGACCAATCTGACTGGTGTGAGGTGGAATTATAGGGTTGCTTTGATTTGCATTTCCCTGATGGCTAAGGATGTCGAGCACTTCCTCAGATGTTTTTCGGCCATTTGGTGTTCCTCAACAAAATTCTTAAGAAAATGGATGCATCTTAGAATACCATTCTGAGTGAGATAAAACAGTTACAAAAGAATAGACATAATATGCAGTCACTGAAAATGGGATACTAAACCCAGAATGTTCTGAACACCCCAGAAACAACTCACAGACTCTGTGTAGTTCAAAAAAAAAATATATTTTAATTAAAATAAAACTGTATCACATCCCTTTTTCTTCACTACAGCCCATCCCAGTTTCTCTCCTTTCCCCTCAAATTAATAGCCTCTTTTCCTATATTATTGTTATATATATCCATATGTGTATGTATTGGTACCCACAGATACTTAATTACAACCTTAATTAATTAATTAAATTAATTAAAATGTATTTGTATACTTTTATGCAAAATTGCTTAAAATGTGTACATTTATCTTTGTTTTTTAAAATAAAGTCTTTCAATTAAAAAAAGAAAAATTGTATTTTGTTTTTCTTAATCATTTTTGCTATAACCCACATAAAGATAAGCACTATAGCATATTTCTATCTTTAACAACATATAGCAGGAAACAACAATCACTATTATTTATTATCTCTATATATCAATGGACTCAAATCCCCAATAAAAATATATATAGAATATCAGACTGGATATGTAAACAGGATCCAGCACTTTTTATTCATCTGAGAAAAAATATATCAGCATGAACTTTCAATCCTTAAAATCTATGCTCCAAATAGAAGGGCTCTCTTTTTCATAAACAAAACTCGACTAAAGTTCAAAGACTATTACACCACACACCTTAATGGTGAGAGACTATTCTTACAAACTGAACCCAAGACACATCAAAACGATTATTCATCATTATCAAGTAGGCTTAGTTCCATGGATGCAAGAATAGTTCATTATATGGAAACCATCAATGTAATCCATAAGAAAAACAATTCAAAAAAAACCTGCATAATCATATATTTAGATGTTGAAAAAGCATTTGACAAAATTCAACACACCTTCATGTTAAAATTCTTGCAAGGATTAGAAATTCAAGGCTCAAACTTAAACACAGTAAAAGCAATATACAGCAAACCTGTAGCTAACTTCAAACTAAATGGTCAGAACCTTGAAGCATTTTAACTAAAATCAGGTACTAGACAAGGCTACCAACTTTCTCCCTACCTATTCAATATAGTACTGGAAGTACTAGCCAGAGCAATCAGAATGAAAAAAGAGTTGAACCAGATACAAATTGAACAGGGAAAAGTCATAATACTATTATTTGCATATTATAAGATAGTATACTTAAATGACCCCAAAAACTACACCAGAGGACATTTACAGATGAAATATAACTTCAATAACAGCCCTGAGTACAAAATTAACTCAAAAAATTCAGTATCCTTCCTCAACTGAAAGAATAATCAGGCTGAGAAAGAAATTAGAGAATAGACATCCAACACAATAGTTACAAAAAATATAAAATATCTTGGTGTGACCCTAACCAAGCAAGTGGAGGATGTGTATGACATCAATTTCAAATCTCTGAGGAAGGAAATTGAAGAAGATCTCAAAAGTTGGAAATACCTCCCATGTTTATGGATTGGAAGAATCAACATAGTAATGATAATCATCTTGCTTAAAGCAACCTACAAATTCAATGATATCCATGTCGAAATTCCAACTCAGTTCTTCATAGAGTTAGAAAGCAATATGCAAATTCATTTGAAATAATAAAATCTCAGGAGAGCAAAAACTAATTAAAAAAAAAAATTCTGGGGGAATTACCATTCCTGACCTCAAGTTATATTAGAGATGAATTTTTGATAAATACCACATAGTGTTAATGCAGAGACTGGCAGGTAGACCAATGGAATAGAATAGAAGAACCAGCAATGGACCCACACACCAATGGTCACCTGATCTTTCACAAAGGAGCTAAAAACATTCAATAGAAACAGGACAGCCTCTTCAAAACATGGTGCTATTTCAACTGGCAGTCAGCATCCTGAAAAATGCAAATAGATCCTTCCTTTTCTTCTTGTGGAAAGCTCAAATCAAGTTGGAACAAGACATCAAAATATAACCAGGCACACTGAAACTAATAGGACCGAAAGCAGGGAAGACCTTAGAACATATAGGCACAGGAGTAAATTTCTGAATATAACAACCAGTGGATTGTGCTTTAAGATCAAGAATCAAGAAAGCTTTGTCCTTAGGAGTTTGCAAAGCTTCTGTAATGTAAAGAACACTATCAAAATGACAAAATGGCAATCAACAGACTGAGAAAATATCTTTAACAATTCTATATCTTATAGAGTGCTAGTATCAAATATATACAAAAAAGTCAAGAAGTTAGACTCTAGAGAATCAAATAATCCTATTAAAAATGGGGTACAGAGCTAAACAAAGAACTCTCAACTGAGAAATATCTGATGGATGAGAAAAACCTAAAGAAATGCTCCACATCGCTAGTCATCAGTGTAATGCAAATCAAAACAACCCTGAGAGTCCACCTCATTTAAGTCAGAATGGCTGAGGTGACAGCAGATACTAGAAAGGATATGGAGAAAGAGGAACACTCATTCACTGTTGGTGAGGTTGTAAACTGGTACAACGCTGGAAATCAGTCTGGTGTTTTCTCAGATAATTGGACATAGCTCTACATGAGGACCTAGCTATACCACTCTTCTGCATATATCCTAAAGAAGCTCCAACATCTAAAAAGGGCACATGCTCCACCATGTTCATGGCAGCCTTATTTATAATAGCCAGAAGCTGGAAAGAACCCAGATATTCTTTAACTGAGGAATTGTTAAAAAACTTGTTTTACATTTACACAATACAGTACCATTCACCTATTAAAAACAATGACTTCATGAAAGTCCTGGGCAAATGAATGAAATTTGAAGCTATAATTCTGAGTGAGTTAACCCAGTCACAAAAAAAAAAAAAAAAAAAAAAAAAAATACTCATGGTATGTCTTTACTTTTAAGCAGATAATAGTCCAAAAAGCTCAGAATATCCAAGAAACAATTCATAGAATTTATGAAGGCCAGAAGGTGGATGCTTCATTTCCTCATGGGAGGAAATAATGAAACAGATAGAAGAGCAGGGTTTGGAGAAAGGATCATTCAGAGGCTGCCTCACCTTAGGATCTACCCCATATGTAGCCACCAATTCCAAGCACTATTGCTGATGCCAAGAAGAACTTATTGGCAGGAACCTGATGTCGATGCATCCTCAGATGCTCTGCTAGCAATACTGATACAGAGAAGGATGCTTGTATCTAACCATCAAACTGAACACAGGGACACCAATGAAGAAACGAAAGAAAGGACTAAAAGAGCTGAAAGGGTCTTCAACCCCATGGGAAAAAGAAAATTATCAACTATCCAAACCCACCACAGCTCCCAGGGACTAAACACCAACCAATGACATTACATGGAGAGATCCATTTCCAGGTGCATATGTAGCATATGATATCATTCTCTAACATCAGTGGGAGAAAACCTTTTGGTCTAGCAAAAAAGTTGTTTCATAGTGTAGGGGAATTCTAAGGTGCTAATGTGGGATATGGAGAATGGAAAGGGAGAGCATTCATAGAGGCAATGGGAGGGGGGATTTGGTTGGGGGAATTTGGAGAATATCTGAAATGTAAATATAGAAAGTATTCAAAAAACATAAAAAATAACAACAAAAATAAAATTAAGACACACACAGACACACACACACATATAAAAGATAGAAACAATATAGAAAAGGAAGAACGACATACAATCAGGAAGGATATGGTAGTATATGCCAGATATACCAGTAATTGAGTAATTGTGACTTAGAGGCATGGAGATCTGGGTTCAAAGATAATCTGAGTTACTTAGTGAAAGTTTAAGAAAAACTTGAAAATAGTTGTGCCCTGCTACCAAGGATAAATTGTTTTTAAAAATGGAAACATTCTACATTCATTTACACAAGGAATTCTGACAAACAATGGGCTAAACAATAAGAGGGAACATTTGAAATTGGCCTAAGAATTCTCGCATGAACAATAGCATTATAAAAGGAACAAAGTGATCTCAATATATCACTGGAGACAAGAACAGCCATTTAACTAAAAGAAACATCTACCTCAATAGAATAATATTTCTACAAAAGCTATCAGGGAAGTCGTACTTCCTGGGGTCAGCCACATCTTTCTTTTTCTTTTTTTTAACTTTATTTTAAAAAACAAATATAAAAGAAAAAAATTAAACATTTTTGCATAAATGTATACATATACAATTGTGTCAGTACTTGGCTTTTTTTTATTCTTTTTTTAAGGTTTGATACTCTGCATTAAGGTCATTATTTTCAATGAGCAAAAAGTACATGTAAAATAGGGTGTAACCCAGAATTAGACAACTGTTTTTGGTGTGTAAGGATTGAGCATGACTTTTTTTTTTGTTTGTTTGTTTTCTTTTCTTTTATTTTTTTCTTGAACTTCACACAATCTGTAAGTTGTTTCTGGGGCAGTCCAAGCCTCTGGGGTTAGCATCCCATTATCAGTGACTGCATATTATGTCTGTTCTTTTGTGACTGGGTTATCTCACTCAGGATGATATTCTCTAGATGCAGCCATTCTCTAAAGAATTTGGTTAAGTCATTGTTTCTGATAGCTGAATAGTATTCAATTGTGTAATTGTACCCCAATTTTTGTATCCATTCATCTACTGAAGGACATCTGGGTTCATTCCAGCTTCTGGCTATTATAAATAGAGCTGCTATGAACATTTTGCTATATCTATCTTTGTTGTATATTAAAGTATCTCTGGGGTATATGCCCAGAAATGGAATAGCTGGGTCTTCAGGTAATACTATGTCCAATTTTCTGAGGTATCGCCAGACTGATTTCCAGTGAGGTTGTATCAGTTTACTGTGGAGGGATGAAGGCTGCACCCTTACAACATGGCGCTGGTTTCAGGTGCCATGAATCAGCTAAAGTGTGGTAAATAACAACTGGGCACATGCGCAAAGAGTAGTGCAAGCCAAGTCACTGCCCATCTCAGGGCATCACTATCAGACCACTGGCGGGCCTGTGGCCAGCCAATCACACAGCAACGCACCACCCTTGGGGAGTAAAATTAGGGTGCCTTTTCCTGCCCAGAGTTTTCCTCTTCAAGATGCAATAAAGGTTTTTATGCAGAAGGATCTTAGTGTTCCTCGTTTGTTCCTGCTGGCAAGACAGTAGTGTGGGACAGTTGACAACCCCGCCAACAGTGGAGAAATGTTCCTTTTTCTCCTACACCTTGCCAGCATCTGATGTCATTTGAGATTTGGAACTTGGCCAATCTGACAGGTGTGAGGTAGTATCTTAAGGTTGTTTGGAATTGCATTTCCCTGATGGCTAAGGATGTTGAGCACTTCCTTAGATGTTTCTTAGCCATTTGATATTCATCAAATGAGAACCTGTTGTTTAACTCTGTACCCCATTTTTAATAGGGTTGTTTGATTCTCTGGTGTCTAGCTTTTTCAGTTCTTTGTATACCTTGGATATTAGGCCTCTATCTGATGTGGTGTTGGTAAAGATCTTTTCCCATTCTGTTGGCTGCCATTTTGTTTTTTTAACTATGTCCTTAGCCTTACAGAAACTTTGCAATCTCATTAAGTCCCATTTGTTAATCTTTGACCTTAGAGCTTGAGCCATTGGTGTTTTGTTCAGGAAATTTTCTCCTGTGCCTATGTGTTCTAAGGTTTTCCCTACATTCTCATCTAATAGATTCAGTGTATCTGGTTTAATGTGGAGATCTTTGAACCACTTACACTTGAGCTTTATAAATGAAGATAAGAAAGGGTCTATTCTATTTTCATTCTTTTGCATGCTCAGTGCCAGTTGGACCAGCACCATTTGTTGAATAGGCTGTCCTATTTCCACTGAATGTTTACAGCTCCTTTGTCAATAATCAGGTTACTGTATATGTGAGGACTCATTTCTGGATTTCCATTTCATTGATCCACGTGCCAATTTTTATACCAGTACCATGCAGTATTTAGTACAATTGCCTTGCAATATAACATAAGGTCAGTGATAGTGATTCCAACAAATATTTTCTTGTTGTTGAAGATGGATTTCAGTATTCTAGGTATTTTGTTATTCCATATGAAATTGCACATTGATCTTTCGAACTCAGTGATGAACTGGGTTGGAATTTTGATGGGGATTGCATTGAATCTGTAGATTGTTTTTGGTAGGATGACCATTTTTAAAATGTTGATCCTTCTAATCCATGAACATGGGAGATCTTTCCATTTTCTGAGATCTTCCTCAATTTCCTTCTTTAGAGGTTTGAAGTTCTTGTCATAAAGGTCCTTCACTTGCTTAGTTAGAGTCACACAAAGGTATTTCATAGTTTTTGTGACAATTGTAAATGGTTTCTTTTCCCTAATTTCTTGCTCTACATGTTTGTCCTTTGAATATATAAAGGCCACTGATTTGTTTGAGTTGATTTTGTATCCAGCAACTTCGCTGAATTTGTTTATCAGGTGTAGAAATTCTCCCGTGGAATTTGTGGGGTTGCTTAAGTACACTATCATGTCATCTGCAAATAGTGATGTTGTTACCTCTTCCTTTCTGATTTGTATCCCCTTGATCTCCTTTTGCTGTCTAATTGCTACAGCCAGGACTTCCAGTACTATGTTGAATAGGTACGGGGATAGTGCACAGCTTTGTCAAGTCCCTGATTTTAGTGGGATTGTTTCAAGTTTCCCACCTTTAAGTTTGATGTTGGCTGTTGGTTTGCTGTATATTGCTTTTATTATGTTTAAGTATGGGCCTTGGATTCCTGTTCTTTCTAGGACTTTTAATATGAAGGGGTGTCAAATTTTTTCAAATTCTTTCTCAGCATCTAGTGAGATGACCATGTGATTTTGTTCTTTGCTTATGTTTATATGTTGGATTACATTGATGGATTTCCTTATATTTAACCATACCTGCATCCCAGGGATGAAGCCTACTTGGTCATGGTGAATGATCGTTTTGATGTGTTCTTGGATTAGTTTTGCAAGAATTTTGTTGATTATTTTTACATCAATGTTCATAAGTGTGATTGGTCTGAAGTTCTCTTTCGTTGTAGGGTCTTTGTATTGTTTAGGAACGAGGATTATTGTAGCCTCAAAAAATGAATTAGGTAGTATTCCATCTGATTCTATCTTGTAGAATAATTTGCAGTGTATTGGTGTTATGTCCGCAATAAATGTCTGATAAATTTCTACACTGAACTTGCCTGGACCTGGGCTTTTTTGGTTAGGAGGCTTTTGATGAATTCTTCTATTTCTTTAGGTGTTATGGGATTATTTAGATGGTTTACTTGGTCCTGGTTTAACTTTGGGATCTTGTATGTGTCTAAAAATTTACCTATTTCCTCCAGATTTTCCAACTTTGTGGAGTATAGTTTTTTGTAGTAGGATCTGATGATTTCTTAAATTTCCACTGTTTCAGTTGTTATGTTACCACTTTTCTTTCTGATTTTGTTAATTTGTATATACTCTCTTCAATCTTGTTGATTTTCTCAAAAAAAAAAAAAAAAAAAACAGCTCTTTGTTTTATTCATTCTTTTAATGGTCCTTTTTGTTCCTTTTGGTCTATTTCTTCTCTAATTTTGATTATTTCTTGCTATCTACTTTTCTCCGGTGTATCTGCTTCCTTTTGTTCTAGAGCTTTTAGCTGTGCTGTCAAGTTGCTGATGTATGCTCTCTCCACTTTCATTTTGGAAGCGCTTAGGGCTATGAGTTTTCCTCTCAATACTGCTTTCATTGTATCCTATAGGTTTGGGTATATGTTGTTTTCATTTTCATAAAATTCTAGAAAATCCTTAATATCTTTCTTTGTTTCTTCTTTAAACCTACTATCATTTAACAGAGCATTGTTTAGTTTCCCTTGTGTATGTGGGCTTTGTGTTGTCTTCATTTTAGTTAAAGACCAGCCAAAGACTATGGTGATCTGAGAGGATGCATGGGAGTATTTCAATCTTCTTATAATGATTGAGCCTCATTCTGTTTCCAATTATGTTGTCAATTTTTGAGAAGGTGCCATGGGGTGCTGAGAAGAAGGTGTATTCTTTTACTTTAGGATGATATGTTATGTAGATATCTATTAATACCAGTTGGTTCATAGTCTCTGTTAGTTTTAGAGTGTCTTTGTTCAGTTTCTGTTTCCATGATGTGTTTAATGGAGAAAGTGGGGTATTAAAGTCTCCCACTATTATTGTGTCGGTTGAAATGAATTTTTTTGAGCTTTAGTAGGGTTTCTTTTATGAATGTGGGTGCTTTTTTATTTGGAGCATATATGTTAAGGATTGAGAGTTCCTCCTGACAGATTTCCCATGTAGTGAGTAAAAAGAGTCCTTCCTTATCTTTTTTGAAAACTTTTGGTTGAAAATTTACTTTATTCGATATTAGAATAGCCACTCCAGCTTGTTTCCTGGGGCTGTTTGCTTGGAAGTTTTTTTCCCACCCTTTTACTCTGAGATAGTGCCTTTCTTTGTCTCTGAGATGAATTCCTGTATTCAGCAAAATGCTGGATTTTGTTTATGTATCCAGTCTGATAGCCTATGTATCTTTATTGGGGAGTTGAGTCGATTTATGTTAATAGATATCAAAAATAGTGTTTTCTGTTTTCTGCTATTATTGCTTTTGTAGGTTGAGTTGTGTCTGTGTCTTTTTTCTTCTTTTGGTTTTCTTGCTTAGGGGTTTTCTTGTTTTTACCAAGATGTAGTTCCCCTCATTGTATTGGGTTTTCCACCTATATTTCATTGTAGTGTTGTGTTTCTGGTCAGATATTGTCTAAATTTTGATTTGTCATGAAATGTGCCTCTTAGTTGATATTCTTCTCCTTCTTCTATTCTTCTTATCCTTAGTTTTGGACTTCTAATTCTGTTCTGGCTCTCCTGGATATTTTGGGTTAGGAACTCTTTGGTTTTTGCATCTTCTCTGGCTGTTTTGTCTATGTTTACAATGTTGTCTTCTGCACCCGAGATTCTCTCTTCCATCTCTTGTAGTCTATTGGAAATGCTTGCTTCTTTGACTCCTGATTTCCTTTCTTTTTTTTTTTTTTTTTTAGACTTTATTTTAAAAAACAAAGATAAAAAAATTTAAACATTTTTGCATAAATGTATACAAATACAATTGTGTCAGTGCTTGGCTTATTATTATGATTATTATTTTTTTTTTACAATGAGCAAAAAGTACATGTAAAACAGGGTGTAACCCGAAATTTGGCAATGAGTTCTTGGTGTGTAAGGATTGAGCATGACTTTTTTTTTTGTTTGTTTGTTTGTTTCATTTTTTTCCTTCTTTTCTTGAACTTCACACAATCTGTGAGTTGTTTCTTGGGCAGTCTGAGACTCAGGGCTTAGTATCCCTCCATCAGTGACTGCATATTATGTCTGTTCTTTTGTGACTGGGTTATCTCACTTAGGATGATATACTCTAGATGCAGCCATTTTCTTAAGAATTTGGTTAAGTCGTTGTTTCTGGTGGCTAAGTATTATTCCATTGTGTAAATGTACCAAAATTTTTTTTATCCATTCTTCTACTGAAGGACATCTGGGTTCTTTCCAGCTTCTGGCTATTATAAATAGAGCTCCTATGAACATTGTGGTGCATGTATCTTTTTTGTATATTAAAGTGTCTCTGGGGTATATGCCCAGAAGTAGAATAGCTGAGTCTTTGGGTAGTACTATATCCAATTTTCTGATGTATCGCCAGACTGTTTTTCAGAGTGGTTGTACCAGTTTACAACCCCACAAACAGCAGAGAAGTGTTCCTCTTTCTCCGACACCTCGCCAGCATCTGCTGTCATCTGAGTTTTGGATCTTTGGCAATCTGACTGTTGTGAGGTGGTATCTCAGGGTTGTTTTGATTTGCATTTTCCTGATGGCTAAGGATGTCGAGCACTTCCTCAGATGTTTCTCAGCCATTCCATATTCCTCAATTGAGAATGTTTTGTTTAGCTCTGTACCCCATTTTTAAATAGAGTTGTTTGATTCTCTAGTATCTAGCTTTTTGAGTTCTTTGTATACATTGGATATTAGAGATAGTATACAAATTAAGAAAATCAGAAAGGAAAGTGGAGACATAACAACTGAAACTGAGGAAATTCAAAAAATCATCAGATCCTACTACAAAAACCTATACTCCACATATTTGAAAAATCTGGAGGAAATGGATGAATTCCTAGAGAGATACAAGATCCCAAAGTTAAACCAGGACCAAGTAAACTATCTAAATAATCCCATAACTCCTAAAGAAATAGAAGAATTCATCAAAAGCCCCCCAACCAAAAAAAGCCCATGTCCAGGCAAGTTCAGTGCAGAATATTATCAGACATTTATTGCGGATATAACACCAATACTCTCCAAACTATTCCACAAGATAGAATCAGATGGAATACTACCTAACTCATTTTTTGAGGCTACAATAATCCTCATCATTAAACCACACAAAGACTCTACTAAGAAAGAGAACACCAGACCAATCTCACTTATGAACATTGTTGCAAATATACTCAACAAAATCTTTTCAAATCGAATCCAGGAACACATCAAAATGATCATTCACCATGACCAAGTAGGTTTCATCCCTGGGATGCAGGGATGGTTTAATATAAGGAAATCCATCAATGTAATCCATTATATAAACAAACTCAAAGAACAAAATCATGTGGTCATCTCACTAGATGCTGTGAAAGCAGTTGACAAAATTCAACACCCCTTCATGATTTCTTTTTTAGGTATTCTACCTGTAGGGTTATCTATTTTTGTGCTTTCTTTATTGTGTCAATTTCTGTTTTAAATTCCTTCTTCCATTCCTTCATCTTTTTGGTTCTGTTTTCCTCTAGTTCTTTGAGGTCTTTGAGTTTTTTTCTTGTTTTCTCTTTAAAAGCTTCTGATTCTTTTTGCTTTTCCTTCTGTTCTTGTTTAAGGATCTCTGTCAGTGTCTTGAGGTATGCTTTTAGGTCTGTGCCTTCTTTTTCTGGAATGTTTGGCATTGCAATGTTTGCTGATATGTGAGAACTGGGTACTGGTGTTTCCAGGTTTTCTTGGTTTCCTTGGAATATACTCTTTAGGTTTCCTCTTGCAATCTTGTTGTCAGTGATAAGTTTCTGCCTTTCCCTTGTATCTGGTCTGTGTCCCTGGATCTCTACTGCTCCAGGTGACAGATGGTCTGGGCCCTGTTCTGCGCCCCAAAGCCACTGGGTGGGAACAGAGGTCCCATTGCTGGGTTCCTGGTCCCTGGATCAGGCAGTGCAGGGGTGTGCTTTCTGTGTACATTCAGCAGAAATCTCTCTGCTCCCTAGCTGCCCAGATCTCCTTTTCACAGGTCTTTAAGGGTCAGCCACATCTAAAAGGACATATTTCTGAAAATTATATTCTTCACATTGACATGAGAATTGAAAAAATAATTCTTACCATTCAACTATTTGTTAAGACTAAATTAAATGAATAATTGACAATATTTGATATTTATATTATATTGCTACTTTCTGAAAGCATCTTTAATAAATGAAGGAATTTATGAGATTAATGAATTAAAAATTATAAGCTTTTTAGTTTCAGCTTTTATTTTTTCAGTAAGCAAGGTTAAAAAATAATAAAATAATAAGACTTATTTTTCTTCAATATTTCCTTCAATATTTTAATTTATTAAAGATAAATACACAATCATGATATTCTATACAAAATATTGTCACAATCATCTGTTGTTGTTATTACTCCAAAAACTTTCAAAATTGGAAGATAACCACTGAACACTGGCATATTTCTACTTGAGACAGTCAAAATATCATATGGATAATGTTTCTTTTTTATACACACATGAGCGTGTGTATACACACACACATACACACACACATGCATATATTTGAATATATATGTAATTTTTAAAAAAATATGTATTTTATTTTTTTAAACTTTAATTTAAAAAACAAAGATAAATAAAAAAATAAACATTTTTGCATAAATGTATAAAAATATATTTTTCTCAGTGCTTGGCTTTTTCTTTCCTTTTTTTTTTTTTAAGGTTTGATACTCTGCATTATAATCTTACTAGTTACAATGAGCAAAAAGTACATTTAAAACAGGATGTAACACAGAATTAGTCAACATTATCTTGGTGTTTAAGAATTGAGCATAATGTTTTTTTTTGTTTGTTTAGATTTTTTTTTTCTTGAGCCTCACACAGTCTGTGAGTTGTTTCTGGGGCAGTCCGAGCCTCTGGGGTTAGCATTCCACTATCAGTGACTGCATATTATGTCTGTTCTTTTGTGACTGGGTTATCTCACTCAGAATGATATTCACTAGATGCAACATTTTCTTAAGAATTTGGTTAAGTCGTTGTTTCTGATAGCTGAGTAGTACACTATTGTGTAAATGTACCACAAGTTTTGTATCCATTCATCTACTGAAGGACATATGGCTTCTTTCTCACTTCTAGCTATTATAAATATAGCTGCTATGAACATTGAGGTGCATGTATCTTTGTTGTATATTGGAGTGTCTCTGGGGTATAAATGCCCAGAAGTGGAATAACTGAAACTTCAGGTAGTACTATGTCCTATTTTCTGAGGAATCGCCAGACTGATTTTCAGAGTGGTTGTACTAGTTTACAACCCCACCGGCAGTAGAGAAGTGTTCCTCTTTCTCCACCTCATTTACAGCATCTGTTGTCATTTGAGTTCTGGACATTGGCCAATCTGAATGGTATGAGGTGGAATCTCAGGGTTGTTTTGATTTGCATTTCCCTGATGACTAAGGATGTTGAGCACTTCCTTAGATGTTACTCAGCCATTCGATATTCCTCGATTCAGAACGTTTTGTTTAGCTTTGTACACCAATTTTTCATAGGGTTGTTTGATTCTCTGGTGTCTAGCTTTTTGAGTTTCTTGTATACCTTGGATATTAGGCCTCTATCTGATATGGTGTTGGTAAAGATCTTTTCCCATTCTGTAGGTTGCCGTTTTGATTTCTTGACAATGTCCTTAGCCTTACAGAAACTTTGCAATCTCATTAAGTCCCATTTGTTAATCTTTGACCTTAGAGCTTGAGCCATTGGTGTTTTGTTCAGGAAATTTTCTCCTGTGCCTATGAGTTCTAAGATTTTCCCTATTTCTTATCTAAAAGTTTCAGTGTACCTGCTTTAATGTGGATATCTTTGATCCACTTACACTTGAGCTTTGTACAAAGTAATAAAATAGGGTCTATTTTCATTCTTTTGCATGCTTTGTGCCAGTTAGACCAACACCATTTGTTCAATAGGCTGTCTTTTTTTTATTGAATGTTTACAGCACCTTTGTCAAAAATCAGGTTACCATATATGTGAGGGCTCATTTCTGGATCTTCTATTCTCTTCCATTGATCCATGTGCCTATCTCTGTACCAGTACTATGATGTTTCCAGAACAATTTCCTTGTAATATAGCTTGAGGTCAGGGATAGTGATTCCTGCAGACGTTTTATTGTTGTTGAGGATGGATTCCACAATTCTAAGCCTGTTGCTATTCCTGACAGAATTGCACATTCCTCTTTCCAACGCATTGAAAACTGGGTTGGAATTTTGATGGGGATTGCTTTAAATCTGTAGATTGCTTTTGGTAAAATGGCCATTTTCAAAATGTTGATCCTTCCCATTCATGAGCATGGGAGATCTTTCCATTTTCTGAGATCTTCCTCAATTTTCTTCTTTAGAGGTTTGTGGTTCTTGTCATACAGGTCCTTCACTTGCTTAGTTAGTGTCACACCAAGGTATTTCATAGTTTTTTGATTATTGTGAAGGGTATCTTTTCCCTAATTTTTTTCTCCACATGTTTGTCCTTGGAATATAGGAAGAATACTGATTTGTTTGAGTTGATTTTGTATCCAGCCACTTTGCTGAACTTGTTTATCAGCTGTAGGAGTTCTCTGGTGGAATTTTTGGGGTCACTTAAGTACACTATCATGTCATCTGCAAATATTGATAGTTTTACTTCTTCCTTTCCAATTTGTATCCCTTTGGTTTCCTTTTGCTGTCTACTTTCTCCAGACAGGACTTCCAGTACTATGCTGAATAGGTAGTGGGATATTTGGCAGCCTTGTCCAGTCCCTGATTTTAGTGGGATTGCTTCATGTTTCCCACCATTATGTTTGATGTTGGCTGTTTGTTTGCTGTATATTGGTTTTATTATGTTTAGGTATGAGCCTTGGAATCCTGTTCTTTCCAATGACCTAAAAAAAAAATTCTTAAGAAAATCTTCACATCCAGAGAATATCATCCTGAGTGAGCTAACCCAGTCCCTAAAGAACAGACATAATACACAGTCACTGATAATGGGATCCTAACCCCAGAATGTTCTGTACACCCCAGAATCAACTCTCAGACTGTGTGAGGTCCAAGGAAAAAAAAAGAAAAAACAATTATGCTCAATCGTTACACACCAAGAAATTATTAATTCCGGGTTACATCCTGTTTTACATGTACTTTATGCTCATTGTAACTAGTAAGACCTTAATTCACACTATTAAACCTTTGGGGAAAAAAAGCCAAGCACTGACAAAAATGTATTCTTATACTTTTATGCAAAAATGCTTAAAATTTGTTCATTTATCTTTGTTTTTTAAAATAGTTTTAAAAAAGAAATATTTACAATAAAGTAGAAGAGATATTTTCACTTTTTTTTTGGGTGACACTTTGTGCATTAGATTAGTGAATAAATGCACTTGATAATTCAGTTTTATCATAAAGTACATATGATCAGTATCTATGAATTAATTATAAAAAATCATGCCTCATATCTTAAATGAGTGTATAATTTATCACATAGAAAATCCAATCTTAATCAATCTCTAATGGTAGAGATTGTATATATAACAATAAGAAAACTGAAACTCTGTGAATCTGACTAAACACCATTAATTTAAACAAAGGAAACCTCTCTGAAACTGGCATTTCAATTCTTAATATTTATTTATTTAGTTAGCTAATGTATATGAGTACACTGTAGCTGTCTTCAGACACACCAGAACAGAGTGTTGGGTCCAATTACAGATGGTTGTGAGCCACCATGTTTTTCTTGGGAATTGAACTCAGGAACCCTGGAAGTACAGCCAGTGATCTTAACCCCTAAGTCATTTCTTCCTGCCCCAAAAGTAGCATTCCTAAAACAAACAAACAAACAAATTACAGTGATAATAGAGTATGTTTTATATTATCAAATAGTCTCTGCATTTAAGTTATGACAGATCTCTTGTCAAACTATTTAAACAAGGCTTGTATGCTTTAGTGCAGTAATTGTGAATAGTATAACACACAGGCAAACATTCATAAAACAAGGAAGTAGGCTCCAGAAATAGGTTCTTCCTGGATTCAAGTTGTTTGTGTTTGTTCCCAGGTTGCTCCCAGTAAGCTATACAGTCTGTGATTTCCTAGCCAGAAGCCAGCTTCAGCAATAAATTGGGTTAAAAATCTGACAGTTATAAAAACAATTCCAAATGACAGGTCTGTCAGAAAGAAAATATCAAAATAAGAGTTTTGTTACAGCCCCTAGGAACATGAGAAAATCAACTTCTGGAGCCCAGAAGAGAGATAAAGTAATGTTTGCCCTGGATTCTTTCAGTTTCCCCTTGGAAAGAATAACTGTAGTAAGCCACACCTTAACTGGTATGATTTTATGGGAAGAAGTACAAATAGATTCTATTAGAAAATGTCTGTGTGAAGTGACAGGAATTGAATGTACATTACACTTAGTGCATTCCCATTCCTCAGGTAGGGCATGTCACATGAAAAACCTGCAGGTGGGAACAAGTCTCTGTGAGGATATAAAAAGTAATGAAAAGACATAAAAATGGCATTCTGTATTTGCCTTACTCCAAGCCAAAGTCTTCTCTAAGAGCACATTTCTAAACTTCTTTCAGTGACTGTACTATGAGAAATAAAGTGATATCATGAACTAACTACCTGAATGAGGCAAAGAATTTCTAAGAAATGTTTAGGGAGGGTAAAGTTTATGTATAATTAATACCCTCCCAGATGTCAGTATAGACTGTGGTGTAAAATTTTAATGATTTCAGGGAATTTAACATACCAACTTTTAGGTCTTGATAGTCTTTAAAAAACTTAAATAGGGTAACTCTCCCCTTAGGTTAGGATTTTAAAAGCCAATCAGAGAGAATTTATTTTCTAACAAAGAAATTCAGAATGTTTTATATATAGGCAATGTTTGTGAAAATTGAAACAGTTATATCTATGGGGAAAGAGGAAAGATAAAAAAATAGATTTTATTCTATAATTCTGTATAGAGTATACACATGCACAGGCATATATATATATATCTGCTATAGATATTTTCCATATCTTCTGCATTATATGAAAGGTATGCCAGGTAATAATGCCGGTAAATAAATAATAAATAGTTTGAACTCAAAGTCCTCTCAGTAGAAACATGAAAAATTACGATAAAACTTTATTTTCTATTCATGTTGTTAATTTATGCAGATGTCAGACAATTTTCTTTTGTTTAAATTTTATAGTAGTTATTGTTTGTTTATTGTATTGTTTTGAGATTTATTTTATTGTGAAGCTAGGGCTAAGCTGGAACTCACTGTGTAGGATATGCATGGCCTGAATCAAATAGCAGTCTCCCTGTTTCTGCCTCTCAACTACCTTGAAGTAGGTGTGAACATGTTTACCCAATTAAAAATAAGATATCTTTCATGTATCTTACAACATTATTATGATGATGAGAATTTCCCTTATTGGGAGCAAGTGTTCTTGGAAATAAAACAGGCACTGTAATGTAAGGAAAACAAAATCTTTACTGATAACTAGGATGGATGAATAATGTTATCTGCATGAGAATTCCTGGGAAGGGTCTATGAAAATATTGCCACAAAGAGGAAACAATCCAGCCAGGAGAAAAAGTGGTACTTCTGTAGGGAGGAATATTTTCTGAGGGAAAACACTATTGCTGATTCCCTTCCTTTCTTTCTTCCAGATGGGTCTGTCTGTCCCACTGAAGCTGCTGAAGGTGCTGCTTCAATGATGTTTTAATATGCATTGAAGAAAGAATGCTCTCCAGAAATTGGTCATTCCTTCATCATCATACTGGCGCTTCTGAAGCATCCATGGTTATCCACCAGGCAAAGGTAAGCTTTGGATGATATGATGGCCAGTCCACTCTAAAATAGCCTCCCAGCTAAGGAAATTTTTGAATATATATATACATATATATATATGTATTTATGTATGTATGTATGTATGAGTGTGTGTGTATATTGCTTTTCTACCATTTTAAAAATCACATTTAAAGAGTACATTAAAATCATCTTATATTGCAAAAGAAATTATTATTTTTATCCATAACCTGATATTATGAGCAAATAAATGAACATTAAGACATTAAGCATAAAATATAATATAAAGGAAGCTCTTCCCCAAAATATTCTTGCTAGTTTTCTAAAGATAATAAGAAAAAAAATAAATGAAAAATCATTATGCTTAATTTTTACAAACCAAGAAAACTTTGAATACTACCAGATTACATCTTGTTTTACATGTACTTTGTGCTCATTGTAACTAGTAAAATTTTAATACACACTATCAATCTTTTAAAACAATCAAGTACTGCCAAAAATGTATTCATATACTTTTATGCAAAAATTCTTAAAATCTGTATATATATTTTTTGTTTTTTAAATAAAGTTGTTCAATTAAAAAAAAGTATAATAAGACAATAAGGAATAAATATAAAATAGCTAGCTCCATATATTTAGTGGTAAATAAACATGGTTTTTTGCAGTTTTTTTTTTCTTCTTTTTTTTTTTTATAAATGTGTTAAAGCTATAGTTGAAAGGCAATTTCAGCTTAGGGCACCCGGTTTGAAAGTGTACTATGATCACAGCAGAATTTCCAGTACCTCATCCACAGTAATGCTTCCTTTAAAATATTTCTGGAATCATTTTATAGGACAATTATCACCTGCAGAATGAAGTAAATTATTTTGGGGTTTGTATAGCATTTTCCCTGGTTATTGTTAATGGTAAAATTAACTCTATGTGCCTCTGCATGTGTTCTCCAAAATTTGTAGATTATATTAAAATAAATATATGAGGTTTATATAACCTATTGATCTAACTGATTCATTAAGTCCTAGATCACTGCATATGCAAATGTAATAAGGCTAAATATCCAAGTACATTTGTTTCTAAGTGTATTTTCCATAATAATATCTGTAATATTCTGTAAGTTCTGAATGTTTCTGTATATTTTCCCATATATTAATTCATGCTCCTGAGGACTCTGTTTCAGATAAGCATTATCTGTTGGTTCTATTTTTCCTTATGCTCTGTATGTCTCAGTCCTAGTTTTATAAATTTGTTTCAGTCTTGATGAGATTTCTTCCCTTTATTATAGACTTCTCTCCAATTCCTCTTTCTGTGAGGTAATTATTTCTATCATTATTGGAGAAAACAATTAACAGCATAGCATGAAAAATTACTAGAAAAAGCCAGAATGACTTTTAAGAGAACAGTGGAAAAATATTTTGCTCAGATTTAAAATATTGAAAATTGAATAATAGTTTCAATTCTAAAACACATTAGCTTTTATAAAAATATTTAACATATAGCAATGTGTTAAATGATTCTGAGATTTTGAAATGTTTTAAAAAATAGAATTTAAATATGCATATTCATATTTCTCTCATGTGCTGATCTAATATGTGGTAAAGAAAACATGTGTGTCTACCAAAGTACAGCTCTCCTTTTGATCAGTATTTTTGTTATTGAAATTCACAGGGTATTGGCCCATTAAAAATATTTTATATTCATACCATGGGCTAGTATTAGGAGTGTTTAAAATATTATAGAATTTTTATTATTCAAGCATATTTTGCATTATTAAAATAAGTAATAAATTATAGTTTTATTATAACTATATATAATATGTTGGGAAGGGAGGAAAATAACTGAATATATTTTATGGCAGGTTGACTTTCAGTATGTGAGATTCCTGTGGCTGTAGTTACTTATGTTGGTGTCAGTTAATTTCTTCTTCATTCTGAGGTCATTCAAATTCAGTTCCCAACCATGGCAAGATGAATGAACCCCTTAGTAATTCCAAATGTCTGAATGTCATTATGTGAAGAAAGTATGTTTATGTTTTCATGTATACATTCCCTTTATCACTGTACGCAAAAGAAGATATCATTGAATCATAGCCCTGAATAATTAAGGGCTTTCTTAAAGGTTTCATTCAGATACATAGCAGCATCATTGATAGGGAGGAATCTAAGGAGATCGCTATGATTCTTAGCTCCGATACCTGCAACCTGTGCCATTTCCTCTGCTAGAATATAAAAAGATATGGGAAAATGGAGGAAATTTTGACATTTGACTGTGACCACATACCTAATGAAAACCGGTTAAAAGACGAGAGGTATATTTGGTATGTAGCTTCAGGAGAAAAGCTATTTCATTTTGGGAAGGGAGACAGTTGAAGCAGCTCTCTGCCTTTAGTGGTGGGAACATGAGGTAAAAACTGCACTTTTCTTGTGTGTTTTTTATTTTATGTTTACTTTAAATATACAGTTTTAGACACTCTCAATTTATGAAATTATTCCTTTCATATTTCAACATTTTAAAATTAATTTAATTAATTATTGTCATTTTGACTAATAGCCAACCCTTTTCTAGTGTTTAATTTTGGAACATGTTGCTTCATCATGAGTATAAGGATATATGAATTAATATTGAACACAAAGAAATATAAATTTTATGTATATTAAAATATAGAAAATATGAATAAACATTTGGCTCCATTATTTCTGACATTACCACAAATAGAAAGACATAAAATGGCATATTTAATATATAAAATTACTATAAGAGGACTATGGTGGTGTATATAATTGGATGAACTATTTTAACTATAATTATACAAAATTATTGTAATATTTATATTAAAAAGTGTGACTTCTTGTAGCTATAATTTTATTATCAGCACCTAAAAAATGTTATGACTTTATTTTCAAATATATAAAATTTATTCAGTGTAGAAAACAGCCCAACATTTGATATGAATTTTTTACACAGTATCTCTGACACCAGAACACTTACAAAAAAGGAAATAAGCTAACACTTGTGCCTACACATTATTGAACTTCTACTAACTGCATACATTTAATTTGGCTAACTCTTATGACAAATACCTTATTAGAAGTGGAAGTGTTAATCTCTGCTCATGGATTGAGTATATTGACTATCATGAAATGGTATTCAGTCTGATAACATCAAGGTCATATTGGAGACAAAGTCAGGATGCAAAGTGCAAGGCACATTAGTCTTCAGCAAGTTTCTCATTCTCTTGTAGTCTGGGGCTTCAGTCATAAATGATGAAGCCTACCCTGACTGAGTATCTGTAACATAGTTTACTTATTCAAAATAACTCCTCACATAAATGCTCTGATGATTATCTCTGATAATTTCAGGTATGGTAAAATTCAGGTACAAATTTAGAGATCACAACTCACATATAGTTTAAATTTTTACATGTGAATCAACTTACCATTTTCCATTTTATAAAAAATAAAGATTAGTCAACTAATGCAGGTTTAGATGTTTCAGTCTTTGTAGAGGATTTATTTACTTCTATGTTTGAAGTAAATAGGATAATTTACATGCATAAAATGTGATGCCAACTCTCATGATGATATTAAACCAAATATAAAGTGTTGAAATAGGTGCTTCAGAAATCCCAGTAAAATCAGGGACTCAACAAGGCTGCCCACGCTCCCCCTACCTATTCAACATAGTACTGGAAGTCCTGGCTGGAGCAATTAGACAGAAAAAGAAGATCAAGGGGATACAAATCAGAAAGGAAGAGATAAAAACATCACTCTTTGCCGATGACATGACAGTGTACTTGAGTGACCCCAAAAATTCCACCAGAGAACTTCTACAGCTGAAAAACAAGTTCAGCAAAGTGGCTGGATACAAAATTAAGTGAAACAAATCAGTAGCCATCCTATATTCAAAAGACAAACATGTGGGTAAAGAAATTAGGGAAAAGGTACCCTTCACAATCATCACAAAAACTATAAAATACCTTGGTGTGACTCTAACTAAGCAAGTGAAGGACCTGTACGACAAGAACTTCAAACCTCTAAAAAAAGAAATTGAGGAGGATCTCAGAAAACGGAAAGATCTACCATGCTCATGAATTGGAAAGACCAACTTCTTAAAAATAGCCATCCTACCAAAAGCAATCTACAGATTCAATGCAATCCCCATCAAAAATTCCAGCCCAGTTCTTCATGGAACTGAAAAGATCAATGTGCAATTTTATATGGAATAACAAAAGACCTAGAATAGCTAAATCCATCCTCAACAACAAAAAAACATCTGCAGGAATCACTATCCCTGACCTCAAGCTATATTACAAGGCAATTGTGATGAAAACTGCATGGTACTGGTATAGAAATAGGCATGTAGATCAATGGAATAGAATAGAAGATCCAGAAATGAGCCCTCATGTATATGGTCACCTGATTTTTGATAAAGGAGCAGTAAACATTCAATGGAAAAAGGACAGGCTATTCAACAAATGGTGCTGGTCCAACTGGCACTCAGCATGCAAAAGAATGAAAATGGACCCTTACTTATCTCCTTGTACAAAGCTCAAATGTAAGTGGATCAAAGATCTCCACATTAAACCAGATACACTGAAACTATTAGATGAGAAAGTAGGGAAAACCTTAGAACACATAGGCACAGGAGAAAATTTCCTGAACAAAACACCAATGGCTCAACCTCTAAAATCAAAGATTAACAAATGGGACTTAATGAGATTACAAAGTTTCTGTAAGGCTAAGGACATCGTCAAGAAAACAAAACGGCAACCAACAGAATGGGAAAAGATCTTTACCAACACCACATCAGATAGAGGCCTAATATCCAAGGTATACAAGGAACTCAAAAAGCTAGACACCAGAGAATCAAATAACCCTATTAAAAAATGGGATACAAAGCTACACAAAACGTTCTCAGTTGAGGAACACATAATGGCCAAGAAACATCTGAGGAAGTGCTCCACATCCTTAGCCATCAGGGAAATGCATATCAAAACAACCCTGATATTCCACCTCACAACAGTCAGATTGGCCAAGATCCAAAAATCAGATGACTGCAGATGCTGGCGAGGCTGGGGAGAAAGAGGAACACTTCTCCACTGTTGGTGGGGTTGCAAACTAATACAACCACTCTGGAAATCAGTCTGGCGATACCTAAGAAAATTGGATATTGTACTACCTGAAGACCCAGCTATTCCACTTCTGGGCATGTAACCCAGAGACACTTTAATACACAACAAAGATATATGCAACACAATGTTCATAGCGGCTCTATTTATAATAGCCAGAAGCTGGAAAGAACCCAGACGTCCTTCAGAAGATGAATGGATACAAAAATTGTGGTACATTTACACAATGGAATACTACTCAGCCACCAGAAACAATGACTTTACCAAATTCTTAACAAAATGGCTGCATCTAGAGAATATCATCCTGAGTGAGATAACCCAGTCACAAAAGAACAGACATAATATGCAGTCACTGATATTGGATGCTAACCCCAGAGACTTGCATTCCCCCAAAAAATAACTAATAGACTGTATGAAGTCCAAGAAATAAAGAAAACATATATATATATATATATATATATATATATATATATATATATAAATGTATATATATATATATATATTTACAAAGCAAGAAGACTTTGACTATTTCCATGTTGCGATTTGTTTTGCATGTACTTTATGCTCATGGTAACTATTAGGTTTTCAATGCATACTGTCAAGCCCTTGAAAAAATCAAGTACTGACTAAAAAATATATTCATATAGTTTTATGTAAAAATTATTTTAATATCTGAAAAAACAGTCCTGACAAAAATGTATAATTTTAAGCAAAAAAATCTTCTAAATCTGTACATTTATCTTTGTTTTGTAAAATAAAGTCATTTAAAAAAAATAGGTGCTTCAGGGATCTCATTTGCTTTATTTGTTTGTTAATAATTAAATCTCAAGAGCAATGAGATCACAGCATAATTTAAAACATGGCTACACTGAAGTTATTAAACATTTATCTCATATTTATAAATATAACACTTCTTGGTTAGTCAAAATACAGAAATTTCGGGCTTGAGAAATGATTCAATTGATAATAAAACCAACTGTACTTTCAGCAGACATGGTTCTAGCTTCAAGCCACATTTTGGCTTCTGTATCTGTGGGTTACACACAGAAAAAAAAATACTAATACGTGTGAAATAAAGATAAACATTCTAAAAGGAGAAAGATAATATCCCCATAATTAACTTTTTTTCATCATTGAAATTTCAATAAGTAGTCTTACACCAGTGTATCAATCAATTATTGTATTTGATATTATGTAGTAAATTCATAAAATGCATACAAAACTAGACCAATGTGCTGATGTAATATTTTGGTAGAATGTAAAGGAGAAAGTCAATTCATTCATTCAGTAAAGGCCAGACAGTTTTGTTTGTACTGTAGGAAAGATATGAATCAATCCAGACAAACACTTTGTTTTTATGAAGCTTAAGCCCAAGTGAGGGCAGGTACCATAAACAGAAAATATGCCATTTGTCAAGACAGATAACTGCCTTGAGGAAGACACAGGAGAGTAAGAGAGCAGAACGTGATGACGGTTGAAAGTGCCCTATCACATGAAAAAAAGGAGACCTGTCTCAGAAGGTAAGACACCAGCACATGTCAGAAAGAAACTAAAAACTTAGTTGTCAGGACAAAGAGCTTCTCAGAAAAAAGTGGGTAAAGATGGTGGGCAAATAATTATGATAAATTACTAGACTTATGTTTTCCTGCTTGGAAAAGTACACCTTTTGTTTAAGTGAAGTCATTGGGGCTAATTTTATTTTATTTTTTATAAGACACAATCCTGCCAAGGATTTTTACAAAGCAATTCACCTGATGATCAGGTTGCAATAGAAGTGAAAGTGTGTTACTAAGACTAGCCTCAATTGAGCAACCATTAAGAAAAACCATGAAATCAGTTCTTTAGATAAAGTCTCTCATACTTAAAAAAAAGTAGATAAATCACACAAAGTGGTTTTAGTTCCAAATAGATTTCATAAACATTTGCATTCTCTGTGAACAATTAAGAGAGACTGGGTACTCACTTTTTTCTTTATTTATTTATATTTCTATCCCTAATGAGAAATCTAAATACTTAGTATTGCTCAAATCCTTGAATTCACCCAAGGCTAGTACATTTTTTAATTATATAAGCACACAATATTGATTATGTACAGTAATTTTATAAATATATTGTAGAAATATATTTAACTTCAATGTAATTATCTTATTTGAATTTGTATTTACTTTAATAATTTTTTAAATTAAAATATGCTACATATATGTACCAGGTTGCTGACTGATTTATCAGGTGTTTCTACTTCCTGGTTTTCAGTTAACATTCTTGAAATGTTACCTTTCAGAGATAATTTAGTTTTTGTTAATTTTTAGTTATTGGGTGTATGTGATAAGAATATTATTCTATTAAATGTATACTATTTATATTAAATTTGGTAAACCATGAACCAATAACATGACTAAAGTTTTACCAAAACCACTTAAAACATAAAAGTTTTCAAATCTCAAGATCTGTAGATTCATTGTGTAATATGACTATCTTAACTTTTAATCTTATACTACTTGTTTAATTTTGTCCTAATTGGCTCAGGTTAGTGGAGTGTTTTCTCATTTCAAGATCTGGATTAAAGGTTTGTATTCCTACCTCAGTGGTCCAGATGATAACTTGAACTTCCTACTTCAAATGAAGGAAAATTCCCTCACAGGTGTGCCCTCAATTCATTGGTTATAATTATTTCCACATGTAGTCAGAGTGTCAGTTAATAATAGTCATCATAATCATTTCATAAAACAGTTGTTAACTTACTAAAAATATAGCGTCATTCTGTCAATTTGATTATGAGACTGTTTTTAGTGGTAATAAGGAGTAATCTAGTATTCATATATCTGATTAAAATTAAGACTTTTTAAAAAATTTTCTGGGAATGATATCAGAACTATGCTTTCTACAAATACTGTAATAGTCCCTTACAGCTGATCATGGGTAACCATTAAATCAAGTTGTAATAAAACAAATATTATATTGTGCAAAAGCAATTTAACTTTAATATAAGGAAGTTTGATTTAAAACTATTAAAATATAGGGACAGAAGCCTCGTAAGACTGCACAGTGAGTAGCCAGGGCTTAGAGAGGTCTGGGCCAAGCACCCTGAAAGGGAACCCCCTCCATCCCGATTGGTTCAGGGAAGCAGGAACTCTGCCTTAGGACTTGGTTTCCATCTGGAGGGCCCCTGCTTGCAAAACAGGAGCTCAGGCCATCTGCCACCAGGAGCAGCTTATATCCAAGGACACAGGCAAGGTACACGGGAGAGACAGGAATCAATCACTAACAAAAAGACCACATATAATCGCAGCAACAAGATGGCAAGAGGAAAGCCAAAGAACTTACTAAAGGGAAACCAAGACAACCTGGCAACACCAGAACCCAGCTCTCCCATTACAGCAAACAGTAGAATGCCAAACACTCCATAAAAAGAAGACTCAGACCCAAAATCATACCTCAAAATGATGATAGTGATTCTTAAACAAGAATGGGAAGAAAACCATAAAGAAATAGAAGCTTTTCTAGAGGAAACACGAAAAACAAACAAAAAAAAAAATCAAAGAACTAGAGGAAAACAGAACGAAACGGATAAAGGAATTGAAGAAGGAATTTAAAATGGAAATGGAAACAATAAAGAAACACTAAAAGAGACCAACCTGGAGGTAGAAAACCTAAAAAAGGAATCAGGAGTCATGACACAGCATCTGGAACAGACTACAAGAAAGAGATGGAAGAGAGAATCTAGGGTGCCAAAGACAACACTGAAAATATAGACAAAGCAGTCAGAGAAGATGCAAAAGCCAAAAAGCTCCTAACCCAAATGTCTAGGAGATCCAGACACAATGAGAAGGCCAAACCTAAGGATAATAGGAATAGAAGAGGGTGAAGAATATCAAATAAGAGGCACAGTAAATATCTTCAACAAAATCATAAAAAAAAAAAAAACTTCCTTACTCATAAGAATGAGATGAACACGACTGCAAAAGAAGCCTTCAGAACTCCAAATAGGTTGGACCAGAAAAGAAATTCATCTGACAAATAATAGTCAAAACACCAAGTTCCCAAAGCAAAGGAAAAATACTAAAAGCAGTAAGGAAAAAGGGTCATGTAACATATAAAGGCAGATCAAACAGAACCAAACGCGATTTCTCAACAGAGACTATGAAAGCTAGAAGATGATGAACAGACATCATGCAGACCATAAGAAAACACAAGTGTTAGCCCAAACTGCTATGCCCAACACAAATCTCAATCACTATAGATGGAGAGACCAAGATATTCCAGGACAAAACTAAATTTACACATTATCTGACCACAAACCCAGCACTACAATGAATTATATGTGGAAAACCCAATACATGGAGGGAAACTACATCCTAGGAAAAACAAGAAAATACCTATAGGAAAAGCAAGAAAATCAAAATAAGAAAGACACACAGGCACAATTCTACCTCTAAAAGGAAAAAATAGCATGAAATAGCAACCACTATACCTTAATATTTGGTAACATAAATGGACTGAATTCCCCAATAAAAAGATATAGGCTATCAGACTGGATACATGAACAGAATCCAGCATTATGCTGCATAAAGGAAACCCATCTCAGAGAAAAGAGAGACACTATCTCAAAGTAAAAGGTTAGAAAAGAAAAAAAAAAAAACATCCAAGCAAACAGTTCCAAGAAGCAATCTGGAGTGGCCATTCTAATATCAAATAAAGTAGATTTTCAACCAAAAGTTATCAAAAAAGACAAGGAAGGACGCTTTTTCCTCATCACTGGGAAAATTTTCAAGAGGAACTCTCAATCATTAACATATATGCTCCAAATACAAGAGCACCCATATTCATAAATGAAACCCTACTAAAGCTCAAAAAATACATTGCACCCCATCCTAAAATAGCAGAGACATCAACACCCAACTCTCATCAATGTACAAATCATTGAAACAGAAACTAAACAAGGAGACAGTGAAACTAGCAGAGGTTATGAACCAATTGGAATTAATAGACATCTACAGAACATGTCATACTAAAACAAAAGAATACACCTTCTCCTCAGCACCTCACCTCACTTTCTCCAAAATTGACCATATAAATGGTCACAAAACAGGCCTCAATAGATATAATAATTTTGAAATACTAACATGTATCTTATCAGATCACTATGGTCTAAGGCAGGTCTTTAATAAAAACAAAGACAAAAAAAGCCTATATACACATGGAAAATAAATAATGCTCTATTGAATGATAGCATGGTCAAAGAAGAGATAAAGGAATGAAGGATTTTCAAGAATTTAATGAAAATAAAAACACATCACACCCAAACCTATGGGTTGCAATTAAAGCAGTACTGAGAGGAAAACTCATAGCTCTGAGTGCTTCCCAAAAGAAACTGAAGAGAACATACACTAGCAACTTGACATTATAGTTGACAGGTTTAAAAAAAGTAAGTAAATACACCTAAGAGGAGTAGAGAGCAAGAAATAATCAAACTCATAGCAGAAATTGACCAAAGAGAAACAAAAATAACCATTGAAAGAATCAACAAAACCAAGAGCTGGTTCTTTGAGAAAATTAACAAGATTGATAAAACATTAGCCAGACTAACCTGAGGGCAAAGAAAGAGTTCCCAAATTAACAAAATCAGAAAGGAAAGTTGAGACATAACAACTGAAACAGGAAATTCAAGAAATCATCTTATTCTACTATAAAGGATATACTCAACAAAACGGAAAAATATAGAGGAAATGGATGAATTCCTAGACAGAAACAACATACTAAAATTAAACCAGTAACATGTAAACCATCTAAATAATCCCATAACGCCTAAGGAAATAGAAACATTCAACAAAAGCCTTGCAAACAAAAAAAGCCCAGAACCACATGGATTCAGTGCAGAATTCTATCAAATATTTATTGACAACCTAAAACCAATACTTTCCAAACTATACCACAAAATAGAGTCAGATGCAGCACTATGTAACTCATTTTTCATGGTCACAATAACCCTTGTTCCCAAACCACACAAAGTCCAAACAAGAAAACAGAACTTCAGACCAATCTCAGTTACAAACAATGGTGCAAAAATAATGAACAAAATCCTTTCAAACCAAATCCAAGAACACATCAATACAATCAATCACCATCCAAGTAGGCTTCACCCCTGGGATGCAGGGATGGTTTCATATATGGAAATCCATCAAGGTAATCCAACATATAAACAAATTCAAAATAAATAAATAAATAAATAAAAACACATGGTGATCTCACTAAATGCTGAGAAATCATTCACAAAATTTAACACCCCTTCATGTTAAAAAGTCATGGAAAGAACAGGAATCCAAGTCCCATAACTAAACATAATAAAAGCAATATACAGCAAACCAACAGCCAACATCAAACTTAACAGTGGGAAACTTTAAGGAATCCCACTACAATCAGGGACTCGACAAAGTTGCCCCTCCTCCTCCTACCTATTCAACATAGTACTGGAATTACTCTCTGGAGCAATTGGACAGCAAAAGAAAATCAAAGGGATACAAATTGGAAAGGAAGAAGTAAAAATATCACTATTTGAAGATAAAATGATATTATACTTAATTGACCCCAAAAATTCCACTAGATAAATTTTATAGCTAATAAATTACTTCAGCAATGTTGAAAGATATACTATAAAATCAAACAAATATGTTGCCTTCCTCTTTCCAAAGGACAAACATGCTGAGAAAGAAATTAGGAAAAAGAAACTCCACAATAGTCACAACCAATATGAAATACCTTGGTGTGACTCTAACTAAGCAAGTGAAGTTCCTGTATGACAAGAACTTCAAATCTCTAAAGTAGGAAATTGAGCAAGATCTCAGGAAATGGAAAGATCTCCCATGCTCTTGGATTGGAAGGATCAACATTACATTATAAAAATGGCCATTAACCAAAAGCAATCTACCCATTCAAAGCAATTCCCATCTAAATTCCAACACATTTCTTAATTCATTTGCAAAGAGCATTGTGCAAATTCATCTGGAAAAAGAAAAAACCTAGAATATTGAAATCCATCCTCAACAACAAGAAAATATCTGCAGGAATCACAGTCCCTGACCTCTAGCTATTACAAGGCAATTGTTTTAATAACCACATATTACTTGTACAGAGATAGGCACATTAATCAATGAAAGAGAATAGAATATGGAGAAAGGAACCCTTATACATATGTTCACTTGATTTTGGACAAAGGACCTGTAAACATTCATTGAGAAAAGGACAGCCTCTTCAACAAATTTTGTTGGTCCAACTGGCACTCGGCATGCAGAAGAATGAAAATAGACCCTTTTGTTTCCCCTTTTACAAAGCTCAAGTGCAAGTGGATCAAAGATATCCACATTAAACCAGGTACACTGAAATTGTTAGAAGATGAAGTAGGGAAAATCTTAGAACACAGAGGCACAGGAGAAAATTTTCTGAATAGATCACCCATGGCTCCTGTTCTTCTAAGGTCACATACCCATCCCTACAAATGGGACTTAATGAAAATGCAAATTTTATGTAAGGCTAAGGACACTGTCAAGAAAACAAAATGGCAGCCAACAGAATGGGAAAAGATCTTTAAAACCCAACATCTGATAGAGGCCTTATATCCAAGGTATACAAAGAACTCAAAAAGCTAGACAACAGACAATCAAACAACCCTATTAAAAAATGGGGTACAGAGCTACACAAAAAGTTCTCAATTGAGGATTATTGAATGGCTGAGAAGCACCTAGGGAAGTAGTCAACATCATTAGCCATCGGGGAAATGCAAATCAAAACAACCCTGAGTTTCCACCTCACACCAACCAAAATGGCTATGAACAAAAATTCTGATATCAGCAGAAGCTGGCGAAGATGTGGAGAAGGAGGAACACTCCTCCACTGTTGGTGTTTTGTAAACTGGTATGACCACTCTGGAAATCAGTCTGAAAATTCCTCAGAAAATTGGAAATAGTACTACCTGAAGACCCAGTTATTCTACTTCTGAGCATATACCGCAGAGAAGCTCTAACATATAACAAAGACACATGTACCACAATGTTCATAGCAGCCTTATTTATAATAGTCAGAACCTGGAAAAAACCCAGATGTCCTTCAGTAGATGAATGGATACAAAAATTGTGGTATATTTACACAATGGACTACTACTCACCTATCAGAATCAAAGACTTTATAAAATTCTTAAGAAAATGGATGAATCTAGAGAATATCATCCTGAGTGAGATAACCCTGTCACAAAAGAACAGAAAATATGCAGTCACTGATAACGGGATACTAACCCCATAAAGCTCTGAATCCCACAGAAACAACTCACAGACTATATGTAGTTAATGAGAAACTAAGGCCAAAGGAAAAAAAAATGAAAAACCATTATGCTTAATATTTACACACCAAGAAAACTTTGACTATTTCCAGTTTACATTTTGTTTTACATGTACTTTATACTCATTTAATTAGTAAGATTTTAATGAATACTATCAAACCTATAAAAAAATCAAGTACTGTCAAAAATGTATTCAGATACTTTTATGCATAAATGCTTAAAATCTGTACATTTTTTTTATTTTTAAAATAATTTTTAATTAGACATTTATCAAATTATAAATTTCAGAAAGAATAAATTATAAGGACTTCATAATTTCATTCAAATATACCTTAACTCATGAATGGTGACTTATCAAAAAATTATAAGTAATTAATAAAATAGATGTTTAATTCTTTAGGCAATCCTAATCCTAAAAGAATACATATTGCTCATTAAAAATAAATACCGAATATAATCTTACAATTAATAATAAATAATAAATCTTTTAATACAAATTTATATACCTATAATTTCCAAATAAGTAATTTTGTTCATATGCTCTAGAAACAATAACCAAATATTTTGTTGTTGTAAATATATCAATTATCATTTCAAAACTGTTATGAGCTATCTTGTACATAAGAAATTCCATGAGGTATACACAATAATACACATATTTCTTTGTATAGAAAACACAGAAACACATGACACACATCTCAACATTTATTCATATTTTAATTTTAAATATAAATGTGTGAAAGATAGGAGCAGAAGTTTAAGCTGTATTGGGCCATCTGCTGTGCTGAAAGAGCCCCATCCTGTGAAAGACAGTATGTGGCAGATCCCAGTTTTTACCCTGAGCCAAGTTAGATTTTCCTTGTTGGCTTAGGCTCAGTTGTAAGTAACGTGAAAATCTATAGGATGAAAATTTTCAAATGTCCTCTAAAACATTTATCTATGCACAAAAAAATAAAGTGTTGTACTCAGTCTATTTTTCTAACTAGTAAATGGATCTTAGTGTTTTAAATGGTGAAGTGATGGGCAAAAGAATTGGAGGTTCTAGAGGGGATTACATTCAAAGACATATAGAGAAAATATTCAGTAAATAAATTTTAAAAAGAAAAAACATTCATATATTGTTATGCCAAAATGCCTTTAAAAATCAGTACATGTATTTCTCTTTTTCTTAAACAAAGTTGGAAGAAAAAAAGGAAAGAAACAAGAGAAATTTAATAGACTGTTTAAAGTATAACTGAGTTTAAATGTATTTGCTTTTGACTATTTTATACTGTGTACAGTTTGACCAAATTACCATCAAATAATATGTATTCCACACTATAAAAATAATAACTTGGTAAGGAAAGTTTAAAATTCCCAAGGTATGGGTGTTGTATATAAAACAGATTTATGAGATCAATGACCTGCGGTACAAGCTATTATTCACTGTAGAGCTTTATCTTGATGTTCACTGCTATTTGATGACTGGATATTTTTCTTTATAATAATACTCTTTAACATAGACTTCCTTAGTAATGTGGGGATGCCTAAAGTAATTGTATAGAAATTCAAGTTTCTCTATTTTTTATTTATTTCATTTTCCCCTTAGATCGGAATTTTCTGCTATGTGTATTACTCACACAATTATGCAAGGTCATTCCTTCTGGGAAGTGTCTTTCAAGTAACAAAATCATTTTTAGCCTTTTGGCTTCTATTAGAGGAGCAGATGGCTTAGAATAAGAAATATAATAAATGATAAAGGAGTGGCAAAGGTAGACAATAATGTTAAATATATGGTAAAACCATGGCAGTTCAATAAAAAAAAAAAAAAGATGCCAAATTTAAAATAGAAAAATAGCTTCTTTGCAGAAAATTTGAATTTGAATGAGCTCAGGTGACCACAGAGATAATCTTCTCTACTGTTATGGGTACCCATCCATTCTTTCACTGCAGTGTCAGGAAGTAAGAATTCTTAAACAGAACTAATATTTAAAAAGTTTGACAAATACATGATAATGAATAAACAGAAAAGGTTTGAGGAAAAAGTCAATGGCATCAGTGTTTACAAAGTTATTTAAATTAAAGAAATTTCAAAGACATTTAGATTCTTCAGAAAGTGTTTCATTGGCTTAAATCACTGCATAATTCTCCTATATAATCTCAAAAGTACAGTATTTCACTTTATCTGGTCCCTATATTTATGGGTTCTTAGTATTGAAACTCAGTTGAAAGGCATTTAGAAACAATGTCATGATTTATTATTCAAACAAGAGAAGGTTGCAATGTCTTTAATAATGTCAGGATCACAAAAATGTAAAAATCATTATTACAAAGTATATGGTGCAACAATGGCCCTCAGAAAAGTTAAAGGTAAAAACTGAAAGGGACCGGAAGTTTAGAAAGAGCTGCAAAGTGATGGAAAGGTGCAGATCTGAATCCTATTGCATCCAAAGGTATGTGTAAAGTTGGCCTTGTCCAACTGGATTAATTGGTTCGATTTCTTAGATCTTCAGTTCTAAGGATGACTCTTGGAAAAATCTCTTCCTATTTAAAATACACGACTAAGAACTCTATGACACTAATTCTACCATTAATTAGACATTTGATTTATGATTTCAAGAAAAAGAAAAATCAATCCATCCAATATTTCACAAGGAAGACTAAAAGTATCTAGTGGTAATGTTGTATTACACAGTTTCTTCGAAGACAAACACAAACACAAATTTATTCATCTTAGAGAATCAAGAGTATATCACAGTGAGGATACCCCAAAATTTCATGTTTCTGAATCAATGTTTTTTTTTTTTGTTTTGTTTTGATTTGTTTGTTTGTTTGGTGTGTAGTTTCTTAGAAATATGGGTGAGTGATTGCATACAGAAGAACAAATGACTCAAATAAAACTTCAATAGCAAAGGACCACCCCAGCAATACTTACCACATTTTACTTCAGCACTTTGCCTGCATGTCTGGTGTCCTGATTCCAATCCTGGTGGTCATGGATTCTAACCTTCTGGAGTCACAAAGTCCAAAATGAAGGATTTCTCTTATAAGTTAGTTTGGTTATGTTTTCTCTTCACAACTATAGGAAAATAAGACCCCTGTGTTACTGATTTTGAAGTTCCTCCTAGTTTTAGTTTGTAAAATCTAAGCCTGAGCTGTTGGTGTTCTGTTCAGAGGGTTCCTGCCTGTGCCAGTGTGTTCAGGGCTGTTCTCCACTTCCTCTTTTACTAGATTCAGGGTGCCAGAGTTTATATTGAGGTCTTTGATCCACTTGCATCTGAGTTTTGTTTCAGGTGATAAATATGGACCTATTTGCATGTCATTACGTGCAGACATCTAGTTAGACAACTTTTTTGATTATATATATATATATTGTACAGTTTTGGAGTCTGTCAAAAATCAAGTGTTCATAATTGTGTTCTTTAATTTTTGGTTTTAAACTTGATTCCATTGATCAACCTTTGTGCTTTCATATCAATACCATGAGTTTATTATTATTATTGTTCCCAAGTACAGCTTGAAATTAGGGATGGTGATACCTCCTGAAGTTCTTTTACTGTACAGGACTCTTTATAGTTATCCTGAGGTTTTTGCTTTTCCATATGAAGTTGAGTATATCTCTTTCAATACATAAAGAATTGTGGTAGAATATTGATAAAATAAAAAAAGAATATTGATAAGGATTGCATTAAATTTGTAAATTTTAAATTGACTTGAATTTCTTGTCATACAGAATTTTCTCTTGTTTGTTTAGAGTTACATCAAGATATTTTATATTAGTTGTGGGTATTGTGAAGGATGTGGTTTGCACACAAATTTTATTAATAATAGCTAGAATAAATAAAGAAAATGTAGTGCATTTGCACAATGGAATATTACTCAGCTATTAAAATAAGGACATCAAGAAATAAAATTCAAGTCATTCTTGGTAAAAATTATAATGGTCTATGTTTTCTTCTGAAATACATCTATTAAAATTCAAAAAAGGTGTTGTCTTTGTTTTTATATTAAATCTGTGAATTTAATTTAATATTATTAGTTTTTATACTTTATCTTTATTAAAATAACCCAATACCCCCTAAATACATTATGCTGGAGAAAACTCATCATTTCTTCTCTATTCCAGATACTCCTGTGATCTTCATGTAAAAATTATCAGCTATATATGTAAATACTCGTTATCAATCTTTTTCCTCTTGCCTAGATAGCACTATTAAGAAAAATCCAGAGGTTTGAGAGTGGAGAACATCTGGATACATTTTGTAACTTAAAGGTGAATGACCTATTATGAGCTTCCCATATGGTATGCTGTGATGTGTTTGCTCTAAGAATTTTCAGAATTAGCATAGTATGGAAACACTATAGAACTCACAATTAAGTCGTATACAAGGAGCATAGTTTTGGCACTGATATTAATACAGAATTTGAGCTCAGATTTAAAAGAACTGAAAAAATAATTGACTAATTAATAATAATTATTTATTTTACTTTTAAGATTTTAGAATAAGCTTAGATATTAACTGTTTTCAAAAATTAAAAACAAAAACACTTCAGATTGAATGTGTTTAAATATGAAAGTTTATAATAGTTTTTTTAATAACTGGTGGTTCCAAATACATTTTAAATGTTATTCCCTATTATAAGTAATTTTCTTGGGAATATGAGAACACACATGTACTCATTCCAGTTAGGGCATTAGTTACAGCCCAATTACATGGTTAGTTCCAAATCTATTTTGATCAGCAAGAGTTTATTGGAATTACAGGAGTGTACTGAGTAGTTATTCATAGTTATATGAACCCAATAGAATTATGTTATTTAACCCTAGAATAGATGGAATTTTTTCGATAATTACACATGTGGACCACAGTCGCAAGCATCCATTAACATTCTGACCACCATAGTAGCACTCAAGAAGCTATGTAACTGGATAATTATATACTTTAACACAGACACATAAAATTCAAAATTTATGCTCAAATTCTTTAATTGGAACAAATAGACCTTAAAAAAATCAGTGATGATGAAAACATATTTATAGATTAAAAAATATTTACATATCATTTGAAGAAGATTTTAAATAAAAAGATTGTGATGTGAGGTCAAGCCCATATAAAGCAGAATGTATACAGAGCTTCATGTCACAAAGCTCACTATTCTGACTTCACTTTTCTCTGTGTGAGTCAAATGATGGAAAGAGAAAATAGACTCCTACAATTAGCATATTGACCTTGACAAGTGTACTACAACACATGTGGGCTTACAAGTTCCTATAAATATGGATTTCAACATACACTCAGAGAAATAGTGAGGAATATGATAGACAGAAAAAAGTGAAGTATAAAACGAAGCCATGAGGACAAAATCTAATATGTATTTTTTCATTTCATTTCATTAAAATAATAATTAGTATCATACATGATTATTACACAACATTTACAAAATTAATAGACTGTATTGTTAAAAATGGATTGGTCATGTGACTGAGAAATTAGTGAACCACACTTGACTGTAATCAACAGAAGAGTATCAGAGTTAGATTTCACAGGCCCAATAATGCTGCGTTAAAGTAATAAGTAGAAATGTAAACTTTATATCATGTTATGACTTAAAGGTGCAAAATATAATCAGAAAATGTAATATTAAAGTATTTCATGCATGGAAATATCTTTGTTAGAGGCAAAAGTACAAAATTAATACATTTTGAAGACACTTGGAAGAGAAATTGAAATAGAAGCTTCTTTTTCAAATGTTTATAATATACTTTCTAAACTATAACAAAACAATTATATGGTTACTTTATAAAGGAAACCAATTTTTTATTCATCTCTATGCTGTCATGGTTGAAAACCATACAAACCATATTTATATGGATCATGGCAAATGATATAACATGATTCTTTAAAGATATACTCTATTTAAAACACACGTATGTAACTTTATGACACCAGCGTTAATTTGTTTGAAGTGCAGTTGTGTTCCAACTTAGGCACACTTCTTAGAATGTCTATCACCTTGACATTGTCACATGAGGACATTCAACAAATAGCCAATAAATGGTTAAAACATTTATTAATTTGTGCAAAACATTCTTGTGCATATCTGCTTGTAATTGGACAATGGAATTTTATCCTTGCTACTGTGAGACTCATATTTATTATTATCTCTTAGAAAAGTGACATGACTCAGAGTCTTTCTAGATTCATGTTCTTCCATGAGTTTATACTATAGCTTATGTGTACCACCATAACAAGGAAAATCAGCACCCATTATAATATAATTAATTATTTAGAGCAAAATATGTTACCTTTGTTATTTTTATAGATATCTTTAGAAAATTCTTCTAATTATAGGGTCTTTGTAGAGTTTAAAATGGTCACACATTATTTAAAGTATAAAAATTTGCAGATTTAAAATGTAGAGAATGAATAGTATTTAATATAGGAGGGACAAGCACATCATACACATACACATCTGGGGGTATAAAGCAAATCACACACGCTAAAACTTTACTACTTACTATAAAATAAATATTAATTATCATGACTCATTCATCCGTTCTGCCAAAGCACATTCCCCATAGTATATAATTTCCATAACATCATTGAGCTTAAGAAATATTATTAATCATCTCAGTTAGCAATAACTTTACACTTTTGATCCAGGTACTAAATTAAAGCATTGTAATATGATAAGTAGAATCTCCTCACCAGATGGCTGCTCTCTCAGGGAGCAAAGGCCTGTCTACAAAATTAGCAGAGCTGACAATTTCTCTTTTCTTTGACCTCAGTTAATATACTCTTGCTTCAACCTACTTTAAAACTTTGAAGACAAAAAAGAACCCTTCCAAATATTTCTCTTCCATTACCTCTCTGTCTGCAGAGTCTATTCATGCTAAATTAGGTTCTTTCGTTTAATGGTTTGAGGAAGTCAGCTTATTTGCTCACACCAATTTTATAGCTTCGAGTTCAATAGCTTTAATCTCTTAAAATATACAAAAAGCAATAAGAGCTCCTATTTCTCTTGATTGTCATCTCCCACAGTATTAAAGGCACAGTGACACGGTAAGCATTCTGGGTCAGAATTCTGGGAAATGGAGTCATCGAGTATGTTAAGTCCCATATTAGAGATAATGACACTTTCTCTTCTGTCAATGCAAAAAGAGTGTGAATGATGTTTCCATACTACTTTTATATTGTACATTTAATACAAGTATTATCCCAACTTTAGTAAATATTCCAGAAGGACCTTTTCTAGTATAATTTAACAATGTTAATAGATATGTTAAGTATAGTAAGCAAAAAAAAAAAATAAAATAAAATAAAAATAAAAAACTACCAGGAAATGCTGAGAGAATATAACATGCTTTCAATTGTCTATTGTATAATTTCAAGTTGTAAATTCTATTTTAGATACGTATTCAGGTCAATTTGTACTCACCTAAGGTTCAGTATCAAATCTACCTCCAAACTTGGTAAACATAGATATTATTTATCATGTATATACATTTATATGAATATGTATATATTTCTTTTGTGTATATATTTTTGTGTAAAATATGTACACATATTTTCCTAAAAAATAATAGTAATGTGATTTTCCTCCATCATTCAAAAACTTCTGTCGATTGTTTACAATGACCCTTGGACTTTTAAAATGTTATTTATTTACATATATATGTCTCATACATTTTATTATTAATACTGCATTATGAACAACTTAAGATATACTTAGTGAAATTATTAAAAATCTGTTCATAATATTTTAATGTTTAAGTACAATTGTAATTATGAAAGAACTGCAGTTATAGCTTTTAGTATTTTGTCAATACAAGTATAGATAAGTCAAACAAAAGATCAAGGAAAGTCTTTACTATTTATATACTGACAATTAATAGATCTTAGGTATGGTAAGACCTTTCCCTCAGTTTTATACCGACTCATGAGGCTGCCAAAATACTCTGTTTACTTCCATACTTAGTTTCTTACAATTAGTCATGGTTAACTCACTATATAAGAAAGAAACGGAAAAGCCACGGATGTGGAAATAGGAAATGTGCGGAAGACCAGTAGATTCAATTGGTGGAAAAAACTAAATAGAAGATGATCGTGCATGTCAAGAAAATATATTTAATATTGTATAAAAAGAAGAAAAATATAATAAAATTTATTAATAGGGAATTTAAAAATTGTATGCTAATATATCAAAACATGAGGTAGAGTAACTGAGGAAGATAGGACTTGGAATCTTCTGGCTTCCACTCACATACAAATGGGAAAACCAATCTGCATATATGTGTGTGTACATGCTCTAGCACAACAAAACATGCTATTTGAGATTCATTGTGATTCTATAATGAATGCCATGACCAAAGAAAGATACATGGGTGTCTTAGTTACTTTTTGTTGATCTGCTGAGACACCATAACCTTAAGGAAAAAATTTTGTTTGTAGAGGTCTTTCAGATGCAGATGGTAAAGTCTATGACCATCTTGGAGGGGAGAATAACAGCAGGTAGGCTGGCATTTCCCTGGAGCAATATCTGAGACTTTGTATCTCAACAAAATGTATAAGGCATAAGCAGCTGAAAATGACATGGATTTCAGAAACTCACATAATACCTCCAATGATACACTTGGTCCAACAATGTTGTTTGTCTTAGTCATTCCTAAACAATTCTGATAACTGGGATTAAGTGTTCAAATATCTCATTGTAACTACCAGGTTACACAATCTCTCCACTTATAACCTTGAGACCATATCATAATGCAAAATACACTTTGTCCAACTTCAAAATCCCCATAGTCTTTTAGTCTTGACAGTATTGTAAAATGCAGACTCTACTGAGATGTAAGACAACCTCTTGATAAAAACTCGCTACAAAATCAATAGGCAAACTATATGACAACTGCATACAATGGCATGAAATACACACTAGCATTTTATAATGAAAAAATTGTGGTATAGTTAAAAGAAATACAGGACCAGAATAAAACTAAAACCCGGTAAAGAAAACTCAAAAGAGTATAACACTATGTCTATTCTCAAAGGTCTCGGCTAGCTCCACTTGATTTTTGGTTCACACTCTGGCAAACATCCTATGGCTCTGGCATTTCCAACAACTTTCTATCTACAATGAAATTCAATCGTGATCTTTACTTCATCACCTTTATATATGGACTCCCTGTCACAAGCCTGGCCTCATAGGCTTTCCTTGACTACAGAGGAATCCTTTACAATGTTGTAAATCAATATCTCTCATGACTCTAAAAATTGAACAATGTGGCTGGTGCTGCCAACTTCCTTTGCATAGTCTGGATAAAACATGTTAATGAGAACCAAGAATTTAAACATATAAGTTTATGGTGAGTATTCTTATTCAAACATTGATGGGTGTGGTATTTATTTGGATTTATTTGTGATCACAGTACATATTTGGAGTAAATCTTTGAAGACAGTCGAACAGGAACTTGGAGTAAAAACCAGGAAGGAAATTTTCTTTCTGGCTATCTCACAAGGTCATACTTAGTAAAGTTACTATATATAGCCTGATATTACTTTCACAACTAATGGCACCCTCACAATCGGTCAGTTCAGTACAGATATTCCTTGAGGAGAATATGCTGTGAGTAATCTCCCAAATAAGAAATTCTTCTCAGTTGAATTTGAGCTATGTCAGTTTGACAGTTGAGGCTAGCTAGTACACTCCAATATCATGAACTTGTCAAACAAACACATTTCTATAAACTATATTCTATAAATTACATGTACCACAAATTTCATAGTAACATTACAAAATATAGTATGATTGTAAAAATAAATTTGTTTATAAAATTGCGACAATTTAAAACAAAATTTTCTTGAAAATATCAAAATTTTTTCATGAGTATCCCTGTTACAAATAAAGTTACATGCTTTATTTCAAAATAGAATTGTCGCGCATAGTTTATAAACAACCACACTTTAGCCAAACAAAAATCCTGCAGTATAAGCCATGGCTTTAACTCAGTGTCCATCATCTGAAACTCACTTATCCTGTTGTGCTCTTGTTCCAAAGAATTGACAGACTACCACACAGCACGTTATATATGTTAGATCAGTAGAACTTCAAATCTGCCACTTTCATGGTGGAAATCTCATGCTCCTGCAGTCTCTGATATTCTGAAGTCTCTACTATAAAAAATGTAGTATCTTCAGAGTGCTCTGCTTGTCCTCTGTTTAAAGGCTCTGACACTGTCACATAATGTCAACCCTTAGTCAATCTCCATGATATCTCCAATCTTGAAATTTTGTCTTTTAAGCCATTACCACTAAGATCTATCATACATGATCATTTTCAGCTGACAGTTTGAGAGTTTGGTGCCCTTGGACAACAGTTTTATGTGTCAACTCTGAAGAAATATTTTCCTATTGCCCAAATGAATTACAGGATATTTCAAATAAATGGTGTTAATCTTTTATAAACCACAACTATTCCTCAATTCTCACTGAGAAGCATATCAATGTCTCCAAGAAATATAAAAGGTTTTACTTCAGTGATGTTAATTACCTGTTAATAACAGCTGATTCTTCATGCTTCACTGATTATTACTCAGTAATTCTTAAAACAAAATATAACAAAAGAGGACTGGGTCTGATTATAGCGGTGACAATGCGGAAGGGACTTGGAAGAGAGGAGAAAGCAAAGACTGCATTATAGATATAATATATGAGAGAAATAATTAATCAATATTCCAAAATCTTTTTAGAAGTTTTAAGTCTCTAAAATTCTAAAGTCTCTGGAGAATACCCAAAGTCTATCAAATGTTATCTTTTATAAAATGAAAGATGAGTTAAATTTTCTTACTGTAAGGAAAAAGAACCAGGCAACTGTTATAATCAAATCAAAACTATACCAGAATCTATAAGTACAAATGTCAGACTCAGACACAGAATTATGGGACTCACAAACTTCTAGTTTCTCTATGGCATGCCTCAACACATATAGCATTCTTTGGAGGCACTGAGTGGCTATATTCCAAAGCAGCTACATTTATTTTTGTGGTACTCTCATGATATTAAAATCTGCAAAATACAAGGGTCTCCATTGTGACCAGACTTTTCTTCTTCAGCATTTACTTTCTGCTGCACTCTGATCCTGACTGCAAAACTTTAATCATTTGCTATGATCCCTTAAGTCCTTGGCCTACCATCACAACTGAAGCTGCATTTTCCAAAACAATTGATTTATGTGAATTCAGAGAATCTAGCTCTGTCACACTAGACTAAGGATCATTAGCTCTTTAAGAACTCTTCATGGCTTCAGACCAGCATTGCATTGGTAACTCTTACATTTCCCTAAGTTTGGCTACCAGCATGAGATGTATCCTCTGTTCTTCATGAACCATGACATCTGTTTGTTTACACTGAGGAAATATTCTGGATTTTCACCTCAATAATTCTGGTTTCTTCTTAATAACAGCAGAATCTTTAGCCTAAAATGACCAATATTCATTGTCCTAGCAGAGCAAAGTTTTCTCAATTTGGCAAGTCCTCAGAAAATTGAACATAGTACTACCAGAGGACCAAGTTATACCACTCCTGGGCATATACCTAAACGAAGCTACAACATATCACAAGGACACATACTCAACAATGTTCATAGCAGCCTTATTTATAATAGAAGCTGGAAAGAACCAAAATGTCCTTGAACAGAGGAATGGATGTAGAAATGATGGTACATCTACACAATGAAGCACTATTCAGCCTTTAAAAACAATGACTTCATGAAATCTTTGTCAAATGGACAGGACTTGATGCTATCTTCCTGAGTGATGTAATCAAGTCACAAAAGAGTACTCGTGGTATGTATTGACTTATAAACAGATACTAGACTCCCCCACCTTAAAAAAGTTCTCAGAATACACATGAAAACATCTGCAGAAATTATGAAGCTCAAAAAGAAAGAAGACCAGAATGTGAATGGCTCAGTCCTTCTTAGAAGAAAGAACAAAACAGGGGAGGAAATGAAAGGTCAAATAAGGAAGCAGAGATTCAAAAAAAGATCTACAGAGACTGCCTCACCACGAAAACTGTCCCATATGCAGCCACGAAACCCAAGCACTATTGCTGATGCCAGTAAGTGTTTAGTGGCAGGAACCAGACATGGATGTATCTTTAGAGGCTCTCCTGGAGTCATATAGATACAGATGAGGACACTTGCAGCTAAGTATCATACTGAACACAGTGAAAGAGCTAGAGAAAGGACTGAAAAATTTGAAAGGTTTGCAACCTCATGGGAAGACCAACATCATCAAACAGCCAAGGCACTGAGGTGGAGAGAGTGATTGGGAGAGGGAGCACCTTTATGGAAATAAGTTGAGGGGGAGAAAGGAGTGGAATGGGAGGGGAACATATAACATTTAAAATGTAAACACAGAGAATATCCAATAAAATTGAAAAACGAAAATGTTGATTATGGGAAAGGAGACAAAAGATTTTCTTCATCTTTAGAAGGTCTTAATTAAATCTTTAACACAAATGTCCTTGATTGTCTTTCAGAAACTCAAAAAATTCCCCCTAAGCATCACAGTACATACCTATCTTATCTGCATTGATTTTAGAACACATTTTATATGTTCCTATAATCGCTATTTTTTTTTCATTTTTTCCTGCAACCCTTTTTAAAAAAACAGAGATATATGTACAGATTATTAAAAGTAGTTTAGCATAAATCTATGTGAATATATTTGTCAGTATTTAATTTTTTAAAGGTTTGATAGTATGCATTGAAATATTACTATTTACAATGATCAGAAAGTAAATGTAAAACAAAACGAAACCTGGAAGTAGTCAAAGTTTTTTTGATGTGTTAAGAGTAAACAATGATTTTTAACTACCAAAAATTGCCACAAGGCTATCTTCTTAGCTCTTGAGTTATCAATGATTTAATGTCTAGGTGTAACCCACACTGAGAGGGTGCTATACACTTACTGTTTTGCTTTGTTTTTCTAATGTCTAGGTGTAACCCACACTGAGAGGGTGCTATACACTTACTGTTTTGCTTTGTTTTCTAAACCGAGGCTTCCGAGTTTTGGCTTTCTTTCTTTGATCTTCATATGGTCTGTGAGCTGTTTCTTGGATATTTAGAGCTTTCTGGGGTTAGTATTCAATTATCAATGACTGCATATATTTATTAATCTTTGACCAATTAAATAGTTTTTCTAACACAAAGTTCTACACTTTTTTTTAATTGAACATCTTTATTTAAAAAAACAAAGACAAATATACAGATTTTAAGCATTTTTGCATTGTCAGTACTTGGTCTTTTTAAAGGTTTGATAGTATGCATTAAAATCTTACAAGTTACAATGAGCATAAAGTACATGTAAAACAAGATGTAATCTGGAATTAGTGAAAGTTTCTTGGTGTGTAAAGATTAAGCATATGGTTTTTCATTTTCATTTTTTTTTCTTAAACTTCATATAGTCTGTGAGTTGTTTCTGGGGTGTTCAGAGCTTTCTGGAGTTAGCATCCCACTCTCAGTGACTGCATATTACGTCTGTTCTTTTGTGACTGGGTTATCTCACTCAGGATATAATACTACTCAGCTATCAGAAACAATGATTCTATGAAATTCGTAAGAAAATGGATGCATCTACACTCTTTACATACACACGATAACATGAGCAAATATATTGCTTCTTTGGTGTGATGAAGCACCAGGGCACAAATCAACTTGATGAGGAAAGAATTTAATTCTATTTACAGTTTCACATAACACACTATCAGTGAGAAATGATGAGGGCATATTAAATTATGCTAAAATACTAAACAAATACACAGCAGAAACAGGGAGGCAGAATCTTATGCAGAGCTCATAGAAGACTACTTAATGCTGGTTTGCTCCCTATAGCTTATTCAGATAACTCCTACAGCACCCAATAATTCTTTCTCAGCAGTGACATGTCCCAGAGAGTGGCTGTCCTCCTATGTCAATTATTAGCCCAGAAAACACAGGCTTTTTCAGTCTGGTAAAACATTTTCTCAAATCTGGTTTCCTCTTCCAAAATGAATCCAGTTTCTGTCAACCTTGCATAAAACCAACCAGTGCAAAAATAAGTTAACTAAAACTTACAGGTCATGTTTCATCTGGAAGAAACTCTTAGTGAACTTCAAGAAGAAACTTGAAGGACAAACCATGGAAGAATGCACTTTCCTGGTTTATACAGCTTTGTATTTGGCTGGTGTGCTACACCAGATCACATGACAAGAGAACAATGGTTTCCAAAGTGATCTGGAAACTCTTTCATCAGTAAATAAGAAGATAATGCTTTATGGATGTGACTATAAGAAATTCTAACCTGGGAAATCTCACACCTGAGACTCTTATGAGATGACTGCAGGTATTCTACATCACAGTGATAACTAGGACACTTCCTCATAAGCCCATCTATATAGATGTCTAATAGATCATTTAAAAACCTGTAAATTATTAATCTAGATATTTCCAATTTTCAATATTTAAGAAGACAAAAATTAGAATTTGCATATTTTCATTCCAGTTAGTACATTTTAGTGTAAAACACTATTTATTGCTGTGCCATGACATTGATTAGGCAAACAATATCAGTAATGTTTGTTATAGTTTACTAGAAAATTTGCCTGAATATTTATGTTTGGTTAAAATATTAAATAAAATGTATAGCTGGATTATGTCTTATTTTCAACAGGAGTTGGCTTTTGTTTGTTCTGAGTATTGCTTTCGAAATGCTATAAATTCAAATAATTGAAATATATGTAGCTCTCAGTACAATCCCAAATAAAATAATTTTCCTTCCTTCTGTATAGTTGCGGGCAATAGATTTTGGTAGGCAACACTTATATAAGAAGTTTTCAGTATTACAAATTGTCAAATGTAAATAACATTAACCCAAATAATGTGCATCTATCAGGAAGTTAAATAGAGTTATTTTAGCTCAACAACAGCTATGTAAGATATAACTAAATAATCCTTAATATATAAAAAAAATTGGTACATGATTTTTAAGTTATCTTTCTAAAACAAAAATAAATAAGATATGACATAGAAATTAGTTTCCATCACCTTTGCCAACTTCTCACTTACTCATCAGCTAGGAAACGTGATCTCCTCAGGGCTCAGCTTGATGCAGGAGTTATATAATAAAGATTGGGAAGGAGTTTCACTGCCCATTTATTATTTTTAAAGACCAATATTTCTGCCAAATGCCTCACTTCCACAGTGAGAGTCTGTAAAGGGACATTGATCAGCATGCCAGAGACAGGTACACAACCCAGGAATACAAACCAGAACTGTTCTGTTTTATTTTTCTGTTCTGTTTATTTGTTTTAATAATATTATTCTAGCAAAAATATTTTATTCTCCCAAAATATTGTTTTGTGTTTAAAAATAAACCTATGTCCTAATATGTGCAGACACTTTGTGTGTCATTCTTTCTGAAAATATGACCTAGGAAAAATGTTTAAGAATACTTGACAAATAATACATTATTTTTTTAAAATTTTATAATCACTAGGCATAGAAAAGAAGACAGGACACTTGGTAACTAAAAGACACAAACTTTCCTAGGAATGTGCAAGGGGAAATATTTACAAGAATTTTTAAAATGTTATTTTTTGATATATTTCAATAGAAAATAATCTGGGATTTTATGAAAGCTGTAAAAAATCTAAGTTTATAACTTCATAACGTATTTAAGCATATATCAAATTAGTGCAATAAATTATGAATTTGATCTCATAATTATGATTCTCTTAATCTGTTTCTTTGTATCAGCCAGATTTCTATAAGCATTCTTTGTCTTCGTCCAGAGTTACAGGTGAGCCACCATGTTTATACAATATTTATATGGGATATGAACTCTGGTTCTTATGTTTGCATGGAAATTAGTTTCCTCATTGGGCTGCTGACTAGCCATGATATTGTAAGCTTTTTGTAAAAGTTTTAAACTTGTTCCTCAAGTCATGGTTCTCATGATTTAGAATTATTTGAATTTTTAAGACATTTTTATGTGTCAATTGACATTTGTTCATCTTCTTTACCACTAAAATTTTGAAATTTTAAGGGTTCAGTATTTTATACTTAATTACATTAGAATGTTGGAGAATTACAGGTATTTTTTTTAAATTAATTTGTCCAATATTAGGTTATTATTTAATAAATTATTTGTAATAGGAAAAGAATAAATACAATCAAATAAAAACATCATAAGGTGGACATAATTTTTTGATACTTGCTTGCAATTTAAAAGGGCAAACAAGATACATAATTTAATAAAATAAAATAAAATCTAAAAGATTTTTTCTGAAAAGATTCAAGAAATTCATCTCAAAAATTCACTGTCAGTTCATGAACTCAATAATTAACAAATTAACACAGCAGCAGCATGGCTGAACAAACCAATAAAGTAAATTTCAGTACATCACTATCTCTGCACAGCATGACTGTATTTGTAATAAAACAAACAAAAGAGAACATGAATGTCAGATTTGCAAAATAGTAGTACTAATAATAAATACAATATAATATAATGGTAGTAATAATAAAACAAGTCAACCTATCAAATTCAACAAAGTTACACAATACAATTTAAACATCACAAAATCAGTGGACTTTATAGAAATTTAGAACATGAATGAAAGCATTAGTTGACTTGAAGTATATATATATATATATATATATATATATATATATATATATATATATATATATATATATATATATATATATAGGAAAGTGATCCTATGAAGAGCATGTTCATGGGTAAGGCACAGCCTCATCTTAAAAATTTTATCTCAGAAGAAATTTTCTAAAATGTAAAGAAAATTCAGGAACAAAGGATTAAGTAGGGATTGAAGGAAAGTCCATTCTGAGATCTAGTCCACCTGGAGACTTATCCCATATAAAGACACCAAACCCAGGTACTGTTGCTGATGCAAAGAAATGCTTGGTGAGAGGAGCCTGATATAGCTGTCTCCTAACCAATACAGATGCTGATGCTTGCAGCCAACCATTCCACTGAGAATGGGGACCCCAATGGAGGATTTAGGGAAAAGACTGAATATGTAGGCTCTTATGCATGTCAACGTTGTGCTTCTTTTCTCACTATGTTTCTACATTATAATTTAAAATCAGGGTTGGTGATGAGCCAGCAATAATTTTAATGTTCAGGATTTTTCTTTCTTCTGTTAAAAATTGATAGTTTGATTCTTTTAGTGAATAAGGGATTTTTCTCTTTACAAACAATCAAAATATATTAATTAAAATATAACTGTATAATAACATTTACCCATTGCTGTCTTCATCCTCTACAGAGCTGATTCCTCAGTCCCCTTTTATGTGAACCTACTCCATATCAATATGATAATATTTTTATGATTATATATGTGCAAACATATATAAATACAAGTATTTGAGACTATTAAAAAGCACAGCTGGGTATAATTTAGCACATATTAAATTTAAAGATAAAAATTTTCATGTAAGGTAGGATTTCAACTGTGAAAGTCCTACTCTTGAACAAAGTTTGAAAACATTATACCTTGAAACCCAGAAGCAAGGTGGGAAACAAAGCCCCTACAGGTGTGGAATTAAGTGCACAAACTAGAATGAGTTCTCTTTGGTCTGCAACACTCCTCTAGAGCTTTTGCTGTCATTACTGCTTTTGGAAATGTGTACATTACTCCCTAGTCATCTATTCTTTATGTTCTCAAAGGTCCAAATGTTGTTTCATCAGTTTTCCGTTTCTTTCACTTTAAAAAAAAATTATTTTTTCACTTCATATCCCAATATCAGAATGTCCTATTCTCCAAGTATCCCCTCAGATAAATCATTTCCCATGCCCATCCTTCTACTTTGAGATAGAAAGTTTCCTTCTGGGTATCACCCCCATTCAAATCCCCTATTATCCTTGTTAGACCCTAAGAACACAATCAATAACATCATCATTTGACAAATGAAGGTTCATGAGAGTAAAACACAACTACATAACAAAAAGATACAATATAGTAATTAAACAGGCACCATCTGGGGTGGGGATAATTTGGTAGTTATTAGTCTGAGAAAAAGTTCTGCCTAGAATATTCACAAAAATAAAAATAATCTCATCTAAAATAAATACCAAGATAACAACACAGATTAATATAGGTTGTGGCAATATTATATATATATATATATATATATATATATATATAATGATTTCTCATACAATAAAATGTTTATTGTATAAATATTTACAATACTCAAGAAAAAAGAAGAACTGAAGTACCCATGATTTGACAAATGCTAATTTTGATGAATAAGCTCAATGCAAAGGGAGGGATCCTTAGGAATAAATGATATCTATCTTTTTGTAAATAGAAATGGAACTCTATATCATTATACTATGACATACAGGCTAGCTTTGTGTGTGGGAGTGTTGGTAGAACAGAGAAGTTTATATCATAGCAGTGAATCTAGAGACTTTAAATATTGTGTGTTGGAGGAGAGTGAGTACTGCTGAAAAGTTGTATTGATTTCCATTTTCTAAGCATAAAATATCATAAAATGTGCTGGTAGACTGGAGTGGATGCAAAGAAGATGATTTTTAGTGTAATTTTAGTAGCTACACATTTATTTCCTCTTCATTAAAAATAGATTATTCCTCATACAATATATCTGACTTACAGTTTCACTTCCCATTTCTCCTAGATCCTCCCTATCTTCTCACCTATCTGAGTCTACTCTCTTATGTATATCATTGAAAAAGGACAGTCTTCAAAGAAATTGCAACCAAACATTAAAAGAAACCTAAAAAAAAAACAAAGTAAAACAAAATCCAACAAAACAAACAAAAAAAAAAAAAAAAAACAACAGCGACAACAAATAAACAAACAAAAAACCCACACACACAAACACAGAAATAAAGTAACTTTAAGAGAAGTCACATGAATCAGAGGACTACACATTAATGCAATCAGGAGACCCTAAATTTAGTAAATTGGAATCTGTGTTATATGATGAGCTCTCATTGATGCCAGAGAATACCATCCTTTCTGCACATGTACCTGGAGCCATGGGTCTCTCCATGCGAATCCATTGGTTGGTGTTTAGACCTTGGGAGCTGTGGTGGGTTTGGTTAGCTGATTATTTTGTTCTTCACATGGGGCTGCAGCCCCTTTCAGCTCTTTCAGTATTTTTTCTAGCCCCTTTATTGGGGTCCCCGTGTTCTGATCGATGGTTACCTGCAAGCATCTTCCTCTGTATTACTGGCCGAGCCTTTGAAGAGGCATCCAAATCAGATTTCTGCCAGTAAGCACTACTTGGAACCAGCAAGAATGCTTGGGTTTAGTGACTAATGGAATGATCCCCAAGTGAGGCAGTCTCTGGATGATCTTTTTCCAATCTTCTTTCCTCTATTGGTCCCATTATTATGCCTCCTCTAATTTGGGATTCCCTGAGTTCTGTTGACTTGCTGCCTATTGTCTTTTTAAAGCGTAAAGAAATGGCAATATATATGGAATTTTATTCCTGTATTTTAATTCTCCCTAATGTAAATGTTCACACACACACACACAAACACACACACACACACACACACACACACACAGAGTTTACAATGGAATTAGCCTTATACCTAATTAAATGAAATGAATGACAGTAGTCTTGTATTTGACATTCTATCATGTTTGAAGAAGACAACTAAAAAAATGGACCATAAACATTGTAAGAATTCAAAAATAAATCTATGACTAAAGAGAAGTCTTAAAAATATGTATAACATTAGAAGAGATTAAATTATTGGGCCAAATGAAATGCATTCATATGTGCATTTTTTTCTGCCTGTTTTGTCATGAATGGTTTCCGCAGTACTCGTATTAACAAAAGCACACCGATCCTTACAATTAAAATAAGACCATAGTGCAATTCCAGGTCACAGAGTTTAGGAAATGCAGATGGGTATTGCCAGGTGAACGAAGAGGAAAGTTTTGGTTACATCAGAGTCATTAGGATGAGCATCTCTGGAGCCATCTGCTGTTGTTTATCAGATGTACCTCCAAGGACACATCAGAAGCTTAACACTGTAACTCCATTTGTTACAACACAACAGGCTGTAATATATACTCTTGTTATTTCCACATCTAAAAATTTTAAGGTATAATTCTCAGAGATAAAATAAGGTTTATGTTTCTTGTTCAAGAGTGAATATTAATAATTGTTAACATATTAGGTTGTCTCTGTTAGCTGCAGTGCCTACAAGACATCATCACTGAAATTAATAATAAAAATTTATCAGCAGGAGATTAAAGATTAAGCCATATGATTATATGTGCATATGCAGATTATATAAAACAATATATACATTATCATATTTTAGGTGAACAGAAATTATCTGGCTATGCATTATGAGGGGAAACAGAAGTTGTTTGGAAGATTAAACAAATATGTTTTTGAAAATTAATTTCACTCCCCTTAGATTCTATAACAATATAAGAAAAACTGGTATTTCCCCACTATTGACCCAGAGAAATTTTCAGCATTGAAAAAGAAATGCACTCATGTAAAAACAGAATTTTCTTTCTGACTTGCAGACAAAGAGAACAGATTGTGGTCAGATTTTGTTTGCTTGAACTCATAGAGTAGAATTCACAAATGATTCAAATATGCAGAAAACACGCTCCAAAATCACAAATGGGGTTATGTGAGTTTGCCTAAATGAATTAGTCATGGAGGAACTTTGGACATTTCATGTAATGAGGCAGAAGCTCAGTAAAACCCAACAAAGCTCAGGAAACATTGAATAGAAATCTATAAACTTAGCATTTACTACATTCCACACATTATTTCTAGAACTCTGAGTTCATTTGGTTCAATGTAGACATATTATAACATGCATCATTGGGTCCGAAGTACATAGCATAGTTTTTCAAGTCAACGCTATATAGCCAATAGAATTATCCATACATACAATAGGAATATTTAAAATGAGAACAACTTTTTAGGTTTTTTAGATACCTCAATAATTTAAAAGAATTAAAAGATAGATAGATAGATAGATAGATAGAGAGAGAGAGAGAGAGAGAGAGAGAGAGAGAGAGAGAGAGAGAGAGAACATATTAACAGAAGTATTGGAGTTAACAATAGAACTGTATGATTGAAAATAGCAAAAGCACAATGAGAAAGATTACATACAAAACATATGAGTGCTAGATATGAATATCACACTTTAAGCACAGAGGAAAGCTACAATCACTGAAAGAAAATCATAGTAAAAGGCAGAGCTACAGTATTCTAGAGAGTTATGTGCATCAATTGTCAAAAATGTGAAAAATATATGAATGAATAATGAATCCATATGACATTTATCTATTGTTTATAATCTGAAGTCTAAAATTCTAAATGCTCAGTGAAATTTAAGTATGATAAATTTGTGAAAATCATACCCACACTCATAGTAATTAAACCATGAAAGAAATAAGGTGAAAAACACCCAAATAATATTAGTATGCCCTATTTTTTTTCTTGGAGTTGTCTACTGCCTTTGAATTTCACAGTATGTCTCCCTACTTTTACAAATAAATTGTAGAGTATTAAAGGGAAGGGCTCATTAGCATCACAAGATTTAAAGACGAACATTTATTCTTTATTCATCACACTGACATGTAACATTGACAGCAAGCACAAGACTAACATTTCACAAACTCAAACAAAAAACTCTCAGCACTAAAGAAAGAAAAGTGGACATAAAGCCCCACTTCAGTCATAGAGATATTTGCAATTGATAGATGCTAGCAAGTTGTATGTCCTGCAAACTGCAGAGCAGCATCATACCCGAGACTCATTGGTCAAAACAAAATTGAATCAAACATTTATCGTCCAAATTTTATTGTGGTATTTTTGTCACGTTATTTTTAGATATTGTTAGTTAATTTTGATTTTTTTCGATATGGATTGATAATAGCTACAGAGATGATAAATATACTGATGATAGATAAAATAATGTTCACTTGGTAGTATGGTAGAGAAAGGAAAAGAAATAAATTGAAACATAGTGTATGAAATTCTAAAACTATCACGAAAATATAAACAATAATATGGTACTAAGAAACATAAGTTAAAGAGAAAAAATGAAAGTTAAGTAAAAATTTCTCAGAAAACTACATTATTAAATAGGCTAGATAATGAATAGCACAATATTTGTAACTATAGAAACAGGTGTTTGGAAGTACCAGAAGTGGGGTGAGGTTTCACACTTCTGGAGACTCTGAATTCCACCAAACATAGATTCAATTGCTGCTACATTTTTCAGGTGGTACTTACCACCAGTGTCATGTCTGGGTGTTCTTTGTCCATAATCTTTGCTTCTGTAATAATGTGTATCTTTGGTGGCAAAGATCAGATGATTGCCATCAAAATGGATTATACTTTTATAGTTTCCTACATCTAGCTGACAGTACTTCACATCAAATAACACACTGTTTTTTTTTCTCAATTCTTTCCCTTCCTGAGGTAAAACCATATTCAAAGAAAAATAATCCTTCCTATTTTCTTTATTCTATTCTTCTCTATGTATTTTATTGTAGCAGAATGAGATTACAAATATAAGTAATATATAGCAATGACTTTGATTACATGAAGACAATATATTAAAGTTTTATATAACTTATCAAAGCATTCTATCTATGTATTGGTAGTCTATACAAAAATTCATAATTCTTTGTATTTATTTTAACTTGAGTAAGCGCACTTACTACAATTAAAACACATCCAAGTTTGATTCTTAAGTTTTATATTCATAGGTTCACAGTCACAGGAGGACATTCTCCTTGATAAATGAAACAAGGTATAACAATGTTTGTTATTTATGGAGTACTTTCTTGCTAAATGGTAAACAGATTATTAGAAAATGTCACACGTAGAGCACATTTAGCAAACGCAGTGAGGCATTAGACAAAGTAATGACAATGAGGTCATGCTTCTGAATCTTTGAGATCACACTCCTCAAATATTTAGTATTCTGTACTGGACTGAACCTTGGCTTTTAAAGGCAAATTATTTGATTTGTACTAGAATTGCACACAAATGAAATAATTCAGTGTCTGGAGTTTATCCTTCTAAATCCTGTTAATCATTAATTCATTTTGGGCAGAAAAATGTAGAAGACATTATACCTTGAAATGCTTCTTATTGTGAAGGTTATCTTTCCCCTAATTTCCTTCTCCACGTTTGTCCCTTGAATATAGGAATGCTACAGATTTGAGTTAATTTTATAACCAGCCACTTTGCTGAACTTGTTTATCAGCTATAGGAGTTCTCTGGTGGAATCTGTGAGGTCACTTAAGTACATTAACATGTCATCTGCAAAGAGTGATGTTTTAAATTCTTCATTTCTGATTTGTATCCCTTTGATTTCCTTTTGCTATATAATTGCTCCATCTGTGTAATACACCATATAAACACTCAAAAAATAAAATCACATGGTCAACTCACTAGATGCTGAGAGAGCATTTGACAAAATTCAACACAACTTCATGTTAAAAGACTTGGAAATAACAGGAATCCAAGGTCCATACCTAAACATAATAAAAAGCAATATACAGCAAAACAACAGCCACCAACAAAATTAATGGTGGGAAACTTGAAGCACTACCACTAAAATCAGGAATTCCACAAGTCTGCTCACTCTCCCACTACCTAATCAACATAGAACTGGAAGTCCTGGCTGGAGCAATTAGACAGCAAAAGGAGATCAAGGGGATACAAATTAGAAAGGAAGAGGTAAAAACATCATTCTTTGCAAATGACATGATAGTGTATTTAAGTGACCCCCAAAATTCCACCAGAGAACTCCTACAGCTGATAAACAACGTCAGCAAAGTGGCTGGATATAAAATTAACTCAAACCAATCAGTAGCCTTCCTATATTCAAAGGGCAAACATATGGAGAAAGAAATTAGGTAAAAGATTCCCTTCACAATAGTCACAAAAACTATAAAACACCTTCATGTAACTCTAACTAAGCAAGTGAAGGACCTGTATGACAAGAACTTCAAACCTCTAAAAAAAAGAAATCGAGGAAGATCCCAGAAAATGGAAAGATCTCCCATGCTCAGGGATTGTAAGGATCAACATTTTAAAAATGGCCATTCTACCAAAAGCAATCTACAGATTCAATGCAATGCCCATCAAAATTCCAAACCAGTTCTTCATTGAGTTGGAAAGATCAATGTACAATTTCATCTGGAATAACAAAAGACATAGAATAGCGAAATGCACCCTCAACAACAAGAAAACATCTGCAGGAATCACTTTCCCTGACCTCAAGCTATATTTCTAGGCAATTGTGCTGAAAACTTCATGGTACTGGTACAGAAATAGGCACATGGATCAATGGAATAGAATAGAAGATCCAGAAATGAGCCCTCATGTATATGGTCACCTGATTTTTGACAAAGGATCTTTAAACATTCAATGGAAAAATGACAGTCCATTTAACAAATGGTGCTGGTCTAACTGGCACTCAGCATGCAAAAGAATGAAAATAGATCCTTTCTTATCTCCTTGTACAAAGCTCAAGTGTAAGTGGATCAAACATCTCCACATTAAACCAGATACACTGAAACTATTAAAAGAGAAAGTAGAAAAAAACCTTAGAACACATAGGCACAGGAGAAAATTTTCTGAACAAAACACCAATGGCTTAAGCTCTAAGGTCAAAGATTAACAAATGAGACTTAATGAGATTGCAAAGTTTCTGTTAAGGCTAAAGACATTGTCAAGAAAACAAAATGGGAGCCAACAGAATGGGAAAAGATCTTTTCCAACTCCACATCAGATAGAGGCCTAATATCCAAGGTATACAAATAACTCAAAAAGCTACACAGCAAAGAATCAAACAATCCTATTATAAATGGGGTACAGAGCTAAACATAACATTCTCAGTTGAGGAATATGGAATGGCTGAGAAACGTCTAAGGAAGTGCTCGACATCCTTAGCCATCAGGGAAATGTGTCATGCACCGATGTCTGCCAGCTGAAACAGGCGTGCAACAACAGCAAGATTCTTCGGCAGACAACCTTTATTGTACAGCACTCTGAGCAGGGGACTTCCTGAGCAGGAAACTTCTCTCTGAGCAGGGGACTCCATACCGGGGTCTTCTGTATAGGCGATCTCTCACGTGCGGATCTCTCTTCCTCGTCTCTCTCTCACTTGCGATCTAAGAGTGATCCCTCCACGTGCGGTCTCTCTGCCATCTCTCCACTATCTCTCACATGGGAGAGAAATGCACTGCTTATAAATGCCTAAGAGACTTGTGTTGCTACCTGATTGGTGCATCCTCCAGTAGCTAATTCATGTGCTCCAAGATTGGGCTATGACTTATGTGGTTGCCAAGCAACATGAGGAGAAAGGTTTTTAAAGGCTGAATAATGGGCGGGAGGCTGGCACCATCTATTGGCACCAACGGCTTTCTACAGAAATACATTTCAAAACAACCCTGAGATTCCACCTCACACTAGTCTGATTGGCCAAGATCTAAAACTCAGATAACAGCAGATGCTGGCAAGTTTGTGGAGAAAAAGGCACACTTCTCCACTGTTGATGGGGTTGTAAACTGATACAACCACTCTGGAAATCAGTCTGTCGATTCCTCAGAAAATTGGACATAGTACTACCTGAAGATCCAGCTATTCCACTTCTGGGCATATACCCCAGAGACACTCCAATATACAACAAAGATACATGCACCACAATGTTCATAGCAGGTCTATTTGTAATAGCCAGAACCTGGAAAGAGCCCAAATGTCCTTCAGTAGATGAATGGATACAAAAACTGTTGTTTATTTACACAATGGAGTACTACTCAGTCACCGGAAACAATGATTTAACCAAATTCTAAAGAAAATTGTTGAATCTAGAGAATATCATCCTGAGTGAGATAACCCAGTCACAAAAGAACAGACATAATATGCAGTCACTGATAGTGGGATGCTATCCCCAGAGGCTCGGACTGCCCCTGAAAAAACTCACAGACTGTCTGAACTTTAAGAAAAAAAGAAAAGAAAACAAACAAACAAAAAAAACCCAAAAAACAAAAAACAAAAAAAAGAACATTATGCTCAATCCTTACACACCAATAAAATGTTGGCTAATTCCAGGTTACATTCTGTGTTACATGTACTTATTGTTCATTGTAACTAGTAAGACCTTAATGCAAAGTATCAAACCTTAAAAAAAAAAAAAAAAGAAAAAAAGGCAAGCAGTGAAAAAATGTATTTGTATATATTTATACAAAAATGTTTAAAATTTTTCTCTATTATCTTTGTTTTTTAAAATAAAATTTAAAAAATAAAATAAACTTTATAGATGACAAAAAAAGAAATGGTTCATTATAGTGATTTATTCATGTAGACTAAATTTATACAGTGAAGCTAATATAGGGAACTATAATGATTTAAATATTTATATTTAATGAAATGTTTAAAGAGGGCTTTTTAGAAAAACATAACACTAGTATTTTGTGTATTAATGCTATTTTGACATGAAAATTTCAGAATATAACAAAAGTTTGTATCCAATGTGGAGATGCTTTAAATTTGAAATTTTGTAAAATGCAGTATTTTTAATTAATTTTGAAAATTTGAAACATATACACATTTATACACATGTGTGCATCAATGTATGCATAATATAGTTTTGTTCGTACTTCTTTATTTTTCTTCTTTTAAGGGATCATTAGTTTTTATAATTTAGATTAAATGCAGTTTAATCTAAAAATTTTAAAAATCTAAAAACTTTTTTAAAATTAAAGTTTTCACACATTTAAACTTCCAGTTAAATTATTAATTAGAACTATATAAATGTGATGCACCGTGATGTATATTATATTTATTCAAAAGAATACTTTTTCAAAACTTTTCAATATTTTATACATGAGCAAATCATGAATTCTTTAACAATTTCAAGCAAATGCAGTATTATTTCATTTTTTTTATGATTTCTGGTCTACGTACCACATCCTTGAATTCTACCTAGAGACCATAAAATGGAATCAAATCATCCAGGACTGCATCTAAAGAAAAATTGTGGGGAATGGGAGCAAAACCTTGACCTTGGAAAGAACATCACATAATTACTTAGAACTATATAAGCCATTGTTCTACCTAAAAAAATTATTCTTTATTTTTATTTTTATTTTGATTGTAGAGCTCATACCTGAGGCTTCTTTCAAACTCATAGCAAATTTGGTGACTCAGTGGTAATTTGTGTTAACCTTTCATTTTGTTTATCTTATTTAGAAATAACTGTGCTTTGAGTATAAAACATTTCTTTACATTTTCATATATATTCTTATTTCTAATTATGAATATCTGAAACACAAAATTATTTTTCGTGATATTTTCATTAAGAAAACATGACTTTAAGAAGCTGTGAATCAGATTTGGTAAAGATAAATCTTTCTATCATAAAAATATTATTAACCATTCCATAGTTTGAGAAATTATTATATGAACTTCTTGAAGATGTGATATATACCATTGACTTGGGATATATCTTGTTTGTATATATCAGCGGTTTTAAGATAGGATCTTTTACTGTTGTCCCATTTCTACAATGGTGCTTTCAAACATCTTAAAATTTCCCTTTATATCCTTTGCATCTGTGCTCTAACTTTTCTATCTTTAACTCCCATTGTTCTACCGTCTGTTTGATAACTTCTATTGAAAGATTTTTTCTTAGTTTTTTAATTTTATTAAGAAAAACAAAGGCCAAAAAAATGAAAGCCTCAGTCCTTCTTAGAAAAAAAATTTATGTATAGCACCCTCTCAGAGTTGGTACACCTGAACATTAAATCATTAATCCATGAGCTAATAATATAAACTTGTGGCAATTTTTGGTATTCAAAGATCATTATGCTTAATCTGTACACACCAAGAAATGTGTTGACGTGTCTTGCTCTGTTTTACATGTACTGTATGCTTATGGTAATTAGTGGGATTTCAATGCATGATATCAAAACTCTAAAAAAAAATAAGTACTGACAAAAATATTCATATAGTGTTATGCCAAAATGCCTTTAAAAATCTGTATATGTACCACACTTTTTTAAAAAATAAAGTTGAAAGAGGGGGAACAAAAGAAAATTTTGCAACTCTTTTCATTGCAGCTAGAGTTGCTTTCCACATTCCTATTTCTTTATTGAATAGCTTTATTTCTCCTGTTATCCAACTCTATTTTTGTGGGATTGGACACATGACTTAGCTATTTATGGTTATTATCTTTTAGTTCATTGAACAGTTTAATTTGTTTTTCATTCCTTTTCTTTGATAAAGTTTGATTGTTCCTTTGACTTTTTTTCCAGTGGTTTATCAAGGTAGTACTCACTTGGCAATATTTCTAAATGACTGCTTAATTTATCTGTTGTGGCTTTTCATATGGTGTTTGTGTGATGAGTAAAGGCATATGAACCTCTCTTTTGTGCCAAAATAATGATTTTAGCCTGCATCATGCTAGACAAATATGCATGCTATATTATTTGGTGCCTGAAAAGATGTACTAGGAATTCACAAGGGTAGATGGTTTAATAAATGTGTGATCTGGGCTAGAACTGGATATTGGATATTTATCAATGGGGTAGGGTATTAAGTAGGAGAAATTGCAAGACTAGATCTAACCACACAAAGAATATCATGGCCAATACTGGAAAGCCACAACTGCTATGCAATAGTGAGAACATGGATCTTAGAGAAGAACCTACTACCATCACTTGACTAAATCAGATTCAAAATAATGTATTTATATATTATATATTTATACAAGAAAATAGATTTCAGACATTTGACAGAGGCATGAAAGAGGTTGCTACAAAGTGAATAAAGACATGAAGTAATTACATCTTAATAATCATACAAACAAATTGGGTAAAATAAATAAACTTCAATACCATTCCATCTGTGTAGATTAAGCTATTCAGTTCTAGAAAAAAAAAAAAAAAAAGCTACAGATTTTTGCCATTTGAAACAGAACCTTCATTTAAATTTAATCTAACAATTATAAAATGCCAACCAAAAGAAAGGAAATAGGTAACCTCAGGAGGTAGGAGGTTAAGAGACCCTTCAGAATGTACTAAAGAACTGGGAGGTAAGAAACTCTCAGGACTCAAACCTTAGATAAAATGCCCTACAGTGGGAAGCAGGAACTTATAGAGCATACCTCAAGCAGAAAGTCAGGGCATCAAATAAGTAATAAGGTTGCTGTGCCACAGTCAAAAACCCTGACCCATAATTGTTCCTGTCTGAAAGAACTTCAGAGACAAAAATGATAAAAAAAACAAACAAAAACAAAAAAAAAACCTAAAGAAGAGGAAGTCTAGTGACAGGCCCAACGTGGGATTTAAATCAAGGGGAAGCTCCAAAGCCTGACACTGTTACTGTGGCTAAGGAGTGCTCACAAAAAAGGGAACTTTCATGACTGCCTAAAAAGACCCAACAAGTAATAGAAACAGATATTTATACCTAACCCATAAATGGAGGCTGATGACCACTGGGGTTGAAATAGGGAAGGTCTGGGAGAAGCTGAAGAGGAGGGTGACCCTGTAGGCAGACCAGCTGTCTCAACTAACCTGGACCACTGAGTTCTCTGAGCCACTGGATCAGCAACCAGGCAGCATAAGACAGTTGATATGAGGCCTCCAACATATAAAAAGCAAAGGACATCCAGGATAAATTAGAGATTTACCTAACACTCAAGAGATTGGAGGCCCTGCAGGGAGAAGAGGTTTGGTGGGATAGGGACATCCTCATGGAGATGGGAAAGAAGAATGGGGTATGGGATGTGGAACAGTCAAAGCCTGAATCAGGAGGAGGATAAAATCTGGAGTGAAAAAGTAATAAACATTTTTTTTTAAAAAAATTCAATGCAGTATACAACATTTCTCTATATTATTAGTATTTGTTGCTTTTTACTTCTTTAAGGGTTAAAATATTGGTGCTATTCATTTTATATTTAGCTATTTTATTATGTTATTTTAGCTCTATCTCCTTCCTCACACTTATTCTAACCCTACCTCTGAACACTTATTTCACACTAATTCCTTTCAAGAAGGTTAGAGGGGAAAGTAGGAATAGAGCTCTTTTGTATACTTCCAGTTGATTAGGGCACTAGTTCCTTAGCACATGTCAAAAATTTTCCTCAAGATATCTTCTACTCCATGTTTTCAATTTTTGGTCAGCATCATTTGACAACCTGCAACAACAGGCACCAGCATCAGTAGTAGCAGCGAACACTGCAGACACACTAGGTGTTCTCATGTATAACATCTCCAGAGTTCCCAAAATCAAACTACAGCATGAGGAAAAAGAAATCATTGCCATGCTATTTCAATAGGCAAATCATAATCACTTGCTGTAAAGCATCCTCTTCTTCAACACTTGAGATTGAAACAAAAGATATCGGAACGGCAGATCGTAGAGGCTGAGCAACTGGTGAGTGGGAGAACTGGGCTGCCAGGGAGCAGAGAGATCTCTGCGGAGTGCACCTGGAAAGTGCATCCCCTGCCTTGCCCTGCCCCACCTAGTCTGACCCAGCAACCAGGAATAGAACTTTGGAAAATCTGTTCCCACCCAGCTAATCTGAGGCATAGAACAGGGCTCGACCCATTAGCCACCTGGACCAGTGAAGATCCAAGGACACAGACCAGATACAAGAAAAAGGCAAGAACATATCACTGACAACAAAATGGCAAGAGGAAAGAGAAAGAGTATATCCCAAGGAAACCAAGACAACCTGGCAACACCAGAACTCAGCTCTCCCATAAAAGAAAACATCAGAATTCCAAACAATCCGGAAAAGGAAGACACAGACCTGAAATCATACCTCAAGATGCTGATAGAGATACTTAAACAAGAACAGGAGGAAAAGCAAAAAGATTCAGAAGCTTTTAAAGAGGAAACAAGAAAAACACTCAAAGAACTCAAATAACTAGAGGAAAACAGAATCAAAGAGATGAAGGAATGGAAGAGGGAATTTAAAACGCAAATTGACAAAAATAAGAAAACACAAAAAGAGATAACCCTAGAGTTAGAACACCTAAAAAAGAAATCTGGAATCACAGAAGCAAGAATTTCCAATAGATTACAAGAGATGGAAGAGAGAATCTCGGGGACAGAAGACAACATTGTAACATAGACAAAACAGCCAGAGAAGATGCAAAAAAACAAAAAGCTCCTAACCCAAAATGTCCAGGAAATCCAGGACACAATGAGAAGACTGAACCTAAGGATAATAGGAATAGAAGAGGGAAAAGAGTATCAACTAAGAGGCACAGTAAATGTCTTCAACAAAATCATAGAAAAAAACTTCCCTACCCTCAAGAATGAGATGACCAGGAGCATAAAAGAAGTCTTCAGAACTCCAAATAGGTTTGACCAGAAAAGAAATACCTCCCGACACATAATAGTAAAAACATCAAGTGCCCAAAGCAAAGAAAGAATACTAAAAGCAGTAAAGAAAAAAGGTCAGGTAACGTATAAAGGCAGGCCAATCAGACTCACACCCGATTTCTCAACAGAGACTATGAAAGCTAGAAGAGCCTGGACAGTCATCATGCATACCCTAAGAGAACACAAGTGCCAGACCAAGCTGCTATACCCAGCAAAACTATCAATCACCATCGATGGAGAGATGAAGATATTTCAAGACAAATCAAAATTTACACAATATCTGACCACAAACCCAACACTACAAGGAATTATAGGTGGAAAACCCAATACAATGAGGGAAAATACAGCCTAGTAAGAACAAGAAAACTCCTAAACAAGAAAACTATTAGAAGAAAAAGACAAAGACACAACTCAACCCACAAAAGCAATAATGGCATGAAACTGAAACAACTATTCCTTGATATCTATTAACATAAATGGATACAACTCCCCAATAAAGAGACATACGCTATCAGACTGGATACATAAACAAAATCCAGCCTTTTGCTGCATACAGGAAACTAATCTCAGAGACAAAGACAGACACTATCTCAGAGTTAAAGGGTGGGAAAAAAAACTTCCAAGCAAACAGCTCCAAGAAGCAAGCAGGAGTGGCTATTCTAATATCGAATAAAGTAAATTTCCAACCAAAAGTTATCAAAAAAAATAAGGAAGGACACTTGTTATGCATTACCTGGGAAACCGGTCAGGAGAAACTCTCAATCCTTAAAATATATGGTCCAAATAAAAAAGAACCCACATTCATTAAAGAAATCTTACTAAAGTTCAAAAAATATATTTCACCTTACACAATTATAGTGGGAGACTTTAATACCCCACTCTCACCAATGGACAGAACATGGAAACAGAAACTGAACAATGACACTCCAAAACTAGCAGAGGCTTTGAACCAACTAGAATTAATAGATATATACAGAACATATTATCCTAAAGTAAAAGAATACACCTTCTTCTCAGCACCCCATGGCACCTTCTCGAAAATTGACCACATAATTGGACACAGAGCGAGCCTCAATCAATATAAGAAGATTGAAATACTCCCATGCATCCTCTCAGATCACCATGGTATACAGCTGGTCTTTAAAAACTACAAGGACAACAAAAAGCCCACATACACATGGAAGCTAAACAATGTATGTTAAACAATAGCAGGGTCAAAAAAGAAATAAAAGTAGGAATTAAGGATTTTCTAGAATTCAACAAAAAAGAAAATACAACATACCCAAACCTATGGGATGCCATGAAAGCAGTACTGAGAGAAAAACTCATAGCCCTAAGTGCTTCCAAAAAGAAACTGGAGAGAGCTTACATCAGCAACCTGAAAGCACATCTAAAAGCCCAAGAACAGAAGGAAGCAGATATACCCAAATAGAGTAGACGGCAAGAAATAATCAAAATTAGGGCAGAAATAGACAAAATAGAATCAAAAAGAACCATTGAAAAAATCAACAAAACCAAGAGTTGGTTCTTTGAGAAAATCAACAAGATTGATAAACCCCTAGCCAGACTAACTAGAGCGCAAAGAGAGATTATACAAATTAACAACATCAGAAAGGAAAGTGGGGACATAACAACTGAAAGTGAGGAAATTCAAGAAATCATCAGATCCTACTACAAAAACTTATACTCCACAAATGAAAAATCTGGAGGAGATGGACAAATTCCTAGACAGATACAAGATCCCAAAGTTAAACTAGGACCAAGTAAACCATCTAAATAACCCTATAACACATAAAGAAATAGAAGAAGTCATCAAAAGTCTCCCACCCAAAAAATGCCCAGGTCCAGACTGGTTCAGTGCAGAATTTTATCACACATTTATTGGGGATATAACACAAATACTCTCCAAACTATTCCAAAAGATAGAATCAGATGAAATACTACCTAACTCATTTCTTGAGGCTATAATAACCCTCGTACCTAAAACACACAAAAAACCTACAAGAAAAGAGAACTTCAGACCAATCTCACTTATGAACATTTATGCAAAAATACTCAACAAATCCTGGCAAACCGAATCCAATAACACATTAAAATGATCATTCATCATGACCAAGTAGGCTTCATCCCTGGGATGCAGGGATGGTTTAATATAAGGAAATCCATCAATTTAATCCACCATATAAAAAAACTCAAAGATCAAAATCACATGGTCATCTCACTAGATGCTGAGAATGCATTTGACAAAATCCAATACCCCTTCATGTTAAAAGTCCTGGAAAGAACAGGAATCCAAGGTCCATACCTAAACTTAATAAAAGCAATATACAGAAAACCAACAGCCAACATCAAACTTAATGGCGAGAAACTTGAAGAAATCCCACTAAAATCAGGGACATGACAAGGCGGCCCAATCTCCCCCTACCTATTCAACAAAGTATTGGAAGTCCTGGCTGGAGCAATTAGACAGCAAAAGGAGATCAAGGAGATACAAATCAGAAAGGAAGAGATAAAAACATCACTCTTTGCTGATGACATGATAGTGTATTTGAGTGACCCCAAAAATTCCACCAGAGAACTCCTACTGATAAACAAGTTCAGTAAATGGCTGGATACAAAATTAACTCAAACAAATCAGTAGCCTTCCTATACTCAAAGGACAAACATGTGGAGTAAGAAATTAGGGAAAAGGTACCCTTCACAATCGTCACAAAAACTATGAAATACCTTGATATGACTCTAACTAAGCAAGTGAAAGTCCTGTATGACAAGAACTTAAAACCTCTAAAGGAAGAAATTGAGGAGGATCTCAAAAAATGAAAAGATCTCCCATATTCATGGATTGGAAAGATCAACTTCTGAAAATGGCCCTCCTACAAAAATCATTCTACAGATTCAATGCAATCCCCATCAAAATTCCAACCCAGTTCTTCATGGAACTGGAAAGATCAATGTGCAATTCAATATGGAATAACAAAAGACCTAGAATAGATAAATCTATCCTCAACAACAAAAAAATATCAGCGGGAATCATTATCCCTGACCTCAAGCTATGTTACAAGGCAATTGTGCTGAAAACTGCATGGTACTGGTACAGAAATAGGCATATGGATAAATGGAATAGAATAGAAGATCCAGAAATGAGCCCTTACGTATATGGTCACCTGATTTTTGACAAAGGAGCAGTAAACATTCAATGGAAAAAGGACAGCCTATTCAACAAATGGTGCTGGTCCAACTGGCACTCAGCATGCAAAAGAATGAAAATAGACCTTTTCTTATCTCCTTGTACAAAGCTCAAGTGTAAGTGGATCAAAGATCTCCACATTAAACCGGATACACTGAAACTATTAGATGAGAAAGTAGGGAAAACCTTAGAACACATAGGTACAGGAGAAAATTTCATGAACAAAACAGCAATGTTTTGTTCAAACATTTGGCTCAAGCTCTAAGGTCAAAGATTAACAAATGGGACTTAATGAGATTGCAAAGTTTTTGTAAGGCTAAAGACATCGTCAAGAAAACAAAATGGCAACCAACAGAATGGGAAAAGATCTTTACCAACACCACATCAGATAGAGGCTTAATATCCAAGGTGTACAAGGAACTCAAAAAGCTAGACACCAGAGAATCAAATAACCCTATTAAAAATGGGGTACAGAGCTAAACAAAACGTTTTCAGTTGAGGAACACCGAATGGCCGAGAAACATCTGAGGAAGTGCTCGACATCCTTAGCCATCAGGGAAATTCAAATCAAAACAACCCTGAGATTCCACCTCACACCAGTCAGATTGGCCAAGATCCAAAACTCAGATGACAGCAGATGCTGGCGAGGCTGCGGAGAAAGAGGAATACTTCTCCACTGTTGGTGGGGTTGCAAGCTAATATAACCACTCTGGAAATCTGTCTGGAGATACCTCAAAAAATTGGATATAGTACTACCTGAAGACCCAGCTATTCCACTTCTGGGCATATAGCCCAGAGACACTTTAATACACAACAAAGATATATGCACCACAATGTTCATAGCGGCTCTATTTATAATAGCCAAAAGCTGGAAGGAACCCAGATGTCCTTCAGAAGATGAATGGATACAAAAATTGTGGTACATATACACAATGGAATACTACTCAGCCACCAGAAACAGTGACTTAACCAAATTCTTAAGAAAATGGCTGCATCTAGAGAAGATCATCCTGAGTGAGATAACCCAGTCACAAAAGAACCGACATAATATGCAGTCACTGATAGTGGGATGCTAACTCCAGAGGCTTGCACTCCCCTAGAAACAACTCACAGACTGTATGAAGTCCAAGAAATAAAGGAAACAAAAAAAATATATTTACAAACAAGAAGACTTTGACTGTTTCCATGTTTAGTTATGTTTTGCATGTACTTTACGCTTATTGTAACTATTGGGTTTTCAATGCGTACTGTTGGGCCCTTGAAAAAAATCAAGTACTGACTAAAAAAAATATATTCACATGGTTTTATGTAAAAAATTATTTTAATGTCTGAAAATACAGTACTGACAAAAAGTATAATTTCAAGCAAAAAATGTTTAAAATCTGTACATTTATCTTTGTTTTGTAAAATAAAGTCGTTTAAAAAAAAGAGAGATAATTATAAAACAAAACAAAACATTAAAAAGACTATATAGATAGTTTATCTGATCTTGATTAGATTTGATAATTTGTATCTATGTAAACAAAGGTCCATATCATTTACACTTTCCAATTGTGTATAGTACAGGCTTGGCAGTAAGACCTACTAATTCTCTGAATGTACACAGTGTCTGTTGTTATGTCCCCCCCCCTTTAGTTTCTGATTTTGTTAAGTTGGGTCTCATCTCTCTGCCTTTTAGTTAATTTTGGTATGGGTTTGTCTATCTTGTTGATTTTTCAAACAATCAGCTCTTGGTTTCATTGATACTTTCTATTGTTATCTTTATTGATTTTAGCCTTGAGTTTGAATCTTACCTACCATCTACTCATTCCTCTTGGGTGTGTTTTCTTTCTTTCTTTCTTTCTTTCTTTCTTTCTGTCTTTCTTTCATTCTTTCTTTCTTTCTTTCTTTCTTTCTTTCTTCCTTTCTTTCTTTCTTTCTTCCTTTCTTTCTTTCTTCCTTTCTTCCTTTCTTTCTTTTTTTTTAAATTTGTAGAGATTTCAGATGTACTTTTAAATTTTAAAACTTTTCTGATTAGAAGGCACTTAGTGCTACTAAATTTTCTTTTAGCCCTTCATTGATCGTGCCCCATATGTTGGGGTAGGTTATGCCCTAATTTTCATTGAAATCTACAAAGTCTTGATTTTATTTATTTTTGGTCTCACTTTCTACAATTATTTAGGTTTTCAGTAGTTTCTGTTGTTGGTGTAGTCCATTTTTAATCCATGATGATATAATAAAATGCATGAGGTTATTTCCATTCTCTTGTATCTGTTGAGGTCTGCTTTGTGATCCTGTACATAGATTATTTTGGAGAATGTCCTGTGAAGTGCTGAGAAGAAAGTGTATTCTTTTGTGGTTTGGGGAAATACTTTCTAGATAGCTGTTAAGTACATTTGAATCATAAGCTTTGTTGGTTTTATTGTTTCTCTGTTTATTTTTTGTATCAGTGATCTGTCCTTTGGTAAAAGTGTGGTGATAAGGTTTCTTCCCACTATTAATATGTAGGATTCAATGTGTCATTTAAGCTTTAGTAATGTTCCTTTTACAAATGTGGGTGCTCTTACATTTGGAACCGAGAAGTTCAGAGTTGAGATATCCTGTTGGTGGGTTTTTACTTTGAGTATGAAGTATCCTTCCCTGTCTCTTTTGATTACTTCTCATTTTAAATGTATTTTATTAGATATTAGAAGAGTATTCCAGCTTGCTTGTTGGGTCTACTTGGTGTTCCACATGGCCCCTCCATCTACATCTGAAAACACTGAAAGATTTTCATTTAGATTTAAATATATCAATGAATGAACTCTGTAAAATGAAAATTGCTGGAAATTAAAAATAAATTACTTGTATACCAAAAATATAGTAGAATTCCTATGTTCTTAGACTGGAAAATAGTATTGTTACAGTGCTCATGATAACCAAAGTGATCAATAAATTTAATGCAAAGCCAAAAATGGCTGCATCTAGAGAATATTATCCTGAGTGAGATAATCCAGTCACAAAAGAACAGATATAATATGCAGTCACTGATTGTGGGATGCTAACTGCAGAGGCTCGCACTCCCTCAGAAACAACTCACAGACTGTATAAAGTCCAAGAAATAAAGAAAACAAAACAAAACAAAAAAATCTTTACACAAGAAAACTTTGACTATTTTCATGTTACATTTTTTTTTTTTGCATGTACTTTGTGCTCATTGTAATTATTGGGTTATCGATGCGTACTGTCAAACCTTTAAAAAGACCAAGTACTGACTATTCATAAAGATTTATGTAAAAATTATTTTAAAATCTGAAAAAAAAGTACTGACAAAAATGTATTGTATAATTTTTACGCAAAAAAATGCTTGAAATCTGTGCATTTATCTTTGTTTTGTAAAATAAAGGTGTTAAAAAAAAAAAAAAAAACAACCCTTAGATTCCACCTCACACCAGTCAGATTGGCCAAGATCCAAAAATCAGATGACAGCAGATGCTGGACAGGCTGTGGAGAAAGAGGAACACTTCTCCACTGTTGGTGGGGTTGCAAACTAACACAACCACTCTGGAAATCTGTCTGGCGATACCTCAGATAATTGGATATAGTACTACCTGAAGACCCAGCTATTCCACTTCTTGGCATATACCCCAGAGACACTTTAATACACAACAAAGATATATGCACCACAATGTTCATAGCGGCTCTATTTATAATAGCCAGAAGCTGGAAGGAACCCAGATGTCCTTCAGACGATGAATGGATACAAAAATTGTGGTACATTTACACAATGGAATACTACTCAGCCACCAGAAACAATGACTTAACCAAATTCTTTAGATAATGGCTGCATCTAGAGAATATCATCCTGAGTGAGATAACCCAGTCACAAAAGAACAGACATAATATGCAGTCACTGATATTGGGATGCTATCCCCAGAGGCTTGCACTACCCCAGAAACAACTCACAGACTGTATGAAGTCCAAGAAATAAAGAAAACAAAAAAAAATATATTTACAAAACAAGATGACTTTTACTATTTCCATGTTGTGTTTTGTTTTGCATGTACTTTACGCTCATTGTAACTATTAGGTTTTCAATGCATACTGTCAAGCCCTTGAAAAAATCAAGTACTGACTAAAAAATATATTCACATAGTTTTATGTAAAAATTATTTTAATATCTGAAAAAAACAGTACTGACAAAAATGTATAATTTTAAGCAAAAAATGTTTAACATTTGTACATTTATCTTTGTTTTGTAAAATAAAGTTGTTTAAAAAAAAAAGAAAAAAAATAAAACAAAAGATATAACATACCTGGTATTAAAAAGAGCTCATTACAAAATGAGTAGTTAGATTGCTTCAAACTTTTCTGTTTAATTTTTCTCTTAAATTATTGGTGTATAATAATTCAAAATTGATACTTCATTATTTGTTTTCCATGCAAGTTACATGATTTCTTCCTTGCTACTTCCAATTATATGTTCTAATATTTTTTATGATATTTATTGACTAGTATATAAAATGAAAATGATATTCATTTCTTTAAATTTTTTATTTCATTTCTATTCAGATATGAACATAATGTCATTGGGAGGATGAACTATATTCTGATTATCCAATATTTATTTAATCAGTATCTATGCTGATTCTATTTTCTAACAATTGTGGAGAGTATAAAAAATTATTAATCTGCACCCATCTTTATTACACTGGAAAACATTTTGCAAAATCCAATAAAGAAGGAATAGTGAGACAGATGCCCTATGCTATTCCTCCTCTTTTCATTCTAAATAAAGTATTTGGACATTTTTCTAAGTCACAGTATATAGCAGTATAGGCAAGGAAACAAGAAATGAGCTATGTGTTGAAAGGGAATAGACTGAATCAGGACTGTAGACAGCTGTGTTATACAAAAAGAGACTCAAGCATATGTAAAAAGGTATACAGAAGTGGGGGATGAGGGGAAGGTGGAGAAGGAAAAATAAACCCATAGATGTGATATATTTAAAAGCTATATGTGAAAACACTATTTTACATACTAACTTTAGAGTAAAAGGTAGCAGAAGAATAGGAAGGAGTCTAAATTGAAAATAAGCCATAGGTATATGTATATGAGTTTGTCTGTGTGTATGAGTGTATGTGTGTCTGTGTGTGTGTGTGTGTGTGTGTGTGTGTGTGTGTGTGTATGTGTCTGTGTGTTTCTGCTTGACTGTGTGTGACATCTTCTGTTTTCTCATTCATTTCTTCCACCTGTGAGAGAAAATATTTGATTTTTGAAATGGATTACTTTCTTAGCTTCTTTTCAAATATTTATATTATTTTTCTCTCATATATTACAACCCAACTGTAGTTTTCCATTGTTACTTAGTCTTTTTAGGTCTTTGAATTGTACCATGACTTTGCAGTTTATATCCCCTTATAAGTGAGTATATTCCATGTTTGTCCACCTGGGTCTGGGTTACCTCTCTCAGAATTTTTTTTTCAGGTTTATCAATTTGTCTAAAAATCCAATTTCTTATGTAGCAGAGGATATCATTGTCTGGCATCAATGGGAGAAGAGGCTTTTGGTAAGTTGAAAGCATGTCTTCACAATGTAAGGGAATGCCAAAGCATTAAGGTGGAGAAGGTGGTTGGAAAAGGGAGCACCTTCATGGAAGCAAGTGGAGTGGGAGTGGGGAGTGGGAGTGGAGAGAAAGCGAATAACATTTGAAATGTAAATACCTGGAATATTGAATAAATTTAAAGTCTCATGCTGTCATTTATTTATAACATATGCATGATATGGCACTGTGTAAATAAAACAGCTTTTCTTTATCAATTCTTCCTTTGAGAGGCATCTAGGTTGATTCCAGTTTCTGGCTGTCACAAGTAAAGGTGCTATGAAAAAAATCGAGTGCCTTTGTCGTATAATTAATTATCATTTAGACAATGACCAGGATTGCTATACCTCAAGTCTTCAGGAAGATTAATCCCCAATTTTACAAGAAGCTGGCATATTGATTTCCAAAGTAGTTGTATAAAGGTTGCACTCCCCCCAGAAATGGAGACATGTTCTGCTTCTTCCTTAACAACATGAACTGGCACTTGTGTAATTTTTTTTTTTTTTTTTATTTTAGCCATTCTAACAGATATAAGATAGATTTTTAAAGTTGCTTTAATCAGTATTTCCCTGAGAAATAAGGTTGTTGAACATTTTTTAAAGTTATTCTCTGCCATTTGATATACATCTGTTCAGAATTATCTGTTTAGATCTACACCCTATTATTAAGTGGATCATTTGGTATTTTGATTTCTAGTTTCTTGAGTTCTTCACATATTTTAGAAATTATCTCTCTGTCAGATGTGCAGTTAGTGAAGATCAATTCTTATTCACTAAGCAGCCACATTGATCTATTGGTGGTGATTTTAGTTTTTAGTTTTGAAGATTCCATGTATTAATTGCTGATTTTAATGACTATGCTATTGGTTTTCTGTTCAGGAAGTTGGATCCTGTGCCAATGAGTTTAGGTCTTTGTTTTCTATCACATCCAGTATATCTGGTTTTACATTAAGATCTTTTTTCACTTGGATTTCGTTTTTATGCAGATCAGTTTACATTATTATACATGCTGACATTCAGTTAGACCAGCACCATTTATTGAAGATCCTGTTTTTTGTGTATCCTGGGAGGTGGTAGCACACACATTTAATCCAATTACTCCATGGCAACCTAATCTCTTTGATTTCTTTTTTTTTTAATTTTATTTTAAAAAACAAAGAAAAAAGAAAACAAATTAAACATTTTTGCATAAACGTATACAAATACAATTGTGTCAGTGCTTGGCTTTTTTTTTTTTTTCTTTTTTTAAGGTTTGATAATCTGCATTAGGATCTTACTAGTTACAATGAGCAAAAAGTACATGTAAAACAGAGTGTAACCCGGAATTAGTCAACATTTTCTTGGTGTGTAAGGATTGAGCATGACTTTTTTTTTTTTTTTTCTTGAACTTCACACAGTCTGTGAGTTGTTTCTGGGGCAGGACGAGCCTCTGGGGTTAGCATCCCACTAACAGTGACTGCTATCATGTCTGTTCTTTTGTGACTGGGTTATCACACTCAGGATGATATTATCTAGATGCAACCATTTTCTTAAGAATTTGATTAAGTCGTTGTTTCTGATGGCTGAGTAGTACTCCATTGTGTAAATGTACCACAATTTTTGTATACATTCATCTACCTAAGGAAATCTGGGTTCTTTCCAGGTTCTGGCTATTATAAATAGAGCTGCTATGAATATTGTGGTGCATGTATCTTTGTTGTATATTGGAGTGTCTCTGGGGTATATGCCCAGAAGTGGAATAGCTAGATCTTCAGGTAATACTATGTCCAATATTCTGAGGAATTGCCAGACTGATTTCCAGAGTGGTTGTACAAGTTTACAACCCCACCAACAGTGGAGAAGTGTTCCTCTTTCTCCACAGCCTCTCCAGCATCTGCTGTCATGTGAGTTTTGGATCTTGGCCAATCTGACTGGTGTGAGGTGGAATCTCAGGGATGTTTAGATTTGCATTTCCCTGATGGCTAAGGATGTCTAGCACTTCCTTAGATGTTTCTCAGGCATTCGTTATTCCTCAATTCATTTTGTTTAATTATGTTCCCCATTTTTAATAGGGTTGTTTGATTCTCTGGTGTATAGATTTTTGAGTTTTTTTTTATATACCCTTTTGCTTTTCCTCTCGTTCTTGTTTAAGGATCTCTATCAGCGTCTTGAGGTATGATTTTAGGTCTGCATCTTCTTTTTCTGGGGTGTTTGGCATTCTGCTGTTTGCTGTGATGGGAGAGCTGGGTATTGGTGTTGCTAGGTTGTCTTGGTTTCCTTGGGATATACTCTTTCTCTTTCCTCTTGCCATCTTGTTGTCAGTGATATGTTCTTGCCTTTCCCTTGTACGTACAAGGTCTGTGTCCCTGGATCTCCTTTGGACCAGTTGGTGGATGGTACAAGCAAGCCCTGTTCTGTGCACCAAAGCCACTGGGTGGGAACAGAGGTCCCAATGCTGGGTTCCTGGTCCCTGGATCAGGCAGGGCAGGGATGCGCTTTCAGTGCACATTCGGCAGAGATCTCTCTGCTCCCTGACTCCTCAGATCCCCTTCTCACCAGCCTTAAACTTTTGGGAACTCTGTGATTTCAAGACCACCCAGGTTTACACAGTTAGCCAATACATCCAGGGATACACAAAAACCTTTGTTTCAAAAAACAAACTAACTTACTAACAATCCAAAAGACAGTGACTCGTGGTTTTAATCTCAACAGGCTAGAGGCAGAAGCAAGTGAGATTCTTACTTAAAGCCATTATTTTCTATAGAGTTAGTAAGCTACAGACTCAAAAGCATCTTAAATTATCATTTTCTTTCCCTCTGAACTCCATTATTTTTATGATACATGACCCTGTGGATATTTTATTACCTTATTCCATTAAGATGCTGTTATATGTATTGGCTATAATTAAAGTATTATGTGTCTCAATATAAGTTTATTGAACTAATTTTACCTGCCATTCACATATTGTAGTATTTTTTTGATCAGTGAAAAAATAACATTATCAATTTTGTATTGGAAAAAATAATTCTTTACCTTAGAATTATGTGTGTTGTTCAAAAAGACAATTGTACCTAGAATATTAATATCTTGTCATTTTGCACTTATTTTAATCCTTGTTCAACTGTTCTTTATGTTGGGTTGTAACATATGTTGAACATGTTAAGTCATAATCTTCCTTTAATATTAATGATACTTTAACTGTAAACACTTTTAAATTAAGCATGTTGTATTATTATCTATGTGAAACTATATATATCTTTCGACCAATGGCCTCATTTCATACATAACTTTATCTTGATTTACTAATTGTAAATTCAAAATATGAGTTATTAGTCATAAACAGAACAGAAATGCTAGCTTTCTCTGCTCGTGAGATATTTCTATTTGTATTAAATACTTTTTAAAATTCTAATATTCTGCAAGCAATAAAATTATAAATTTTACACTTGTCTGTTTATTTGGCATTGATTGTAATATATGTGTTGCACATTGTAGTATGCTTTAAGCCATTATGGATTGGTTCATTTGCCTTCGAATCTCTATGCAATACTACTGTGCTGTGGTTAGTACTCAAGAAGGGCTGGCACAAGATAAGGCAAGGTCTTTAATTGGACCGAAAAAGATAGATGAGGTCAGACTTTTAGAAGAGGAAAAGAGAAGAGAGGAAGAAAGAGAGAGAGAGAGAGAGAGAGAGAGAGAGAGAGAGAGAGAGAGAGAGAGAGAGAAGAAGAAGAAGAAGAAAGAGGAGAAGGAAGAGGAGGAGGAATCAAGGATGAAAAGGGCAAATATGACCCAATTTTATGTGCCTCCATACAGCCATACGTAGTTACAAATATTTTATTAGACATGGATTATAACAGGATGATTTGTCATGTCTAGGTAGGCAGATTGTATTTTGTAAATTGACTATGAGTTTATTATGTGGATGTTTTGTGGAGAGATAATTTACTGAGATAAATCTGATTGTTAAGCTACAAGTTTCTAGGGGGTTTTTGAGAGGGGTGGTCAGGCTAGTGGAAATTGTAACAATAACCAGAGGGGACAATTGCTGAAATTCTGAGCAGAGTTCACCGCAGAGAGCAAGCCAGGAGTGAGCTGCTATGTTGTTAGCAGTGGGGGTGGTACCCTGGAACCATTCATACACACTTTTTAGTACGGGCCAAACACTACTATGCTGGTTTTTGTTCACTGTCAAATACCTCTGGTAATCTCGTTTTCACTCACAAATTATATTTTACAATTATTGTATAACATATTACCAAGGAAAAATTATCAATTTTCTATTAGTTGTTAGAATTTGACTACTCTATATTAGTCTTAAAGGTTAATTTTAGCCTGTATATACTCAACATAACATCAGCAAAAATATTGGATGATGCAGGTCAATGGGGAAGATAATGAACATTATTTTTTTTCAACTTTATTTTTAGAAAACAGAAGTACATGTACAGATTTTTATAATCATTTTTGCATAAAACTATATGAACATATTTTTGCAAGTCCTTAATTTTTTTAAAGGTTTGATAATATGCATTGAAATCATACTAGCTACAATGAGCATAAAGTACATGTAAAACAAAATTTAACATGGAAATAATCAACGTTTTCATGGTGTGTAAAGATTAAACATAACAATTTTTAAATACCAAGAATTGCCACAAGGATACACTCTTAGCTCTTGAATTATTGATGATTTAAAGTCTAGGTGCACCCCACTCTGAGAGGGTGCTATACACTTATTGCTCTAAGATCAAGAATGGCTAAATGGAACTTAATGAGATTGCAAAGTTACTGTAAGGCTAAGGAAACAAAACAACACCCCACTGATAGGGAAAGGATCTTTACCAGTCCCACATCTGATGGAGGTCTAATATCTAATATATCCAAAGAACTCAAGAAGTTAAACTCCAGAGAATCAAACAATCCTATTAAAAATGGGGTACAGAGCTAAACAAAGAATTCTCCATTGAGGAATACTGAATGGCTGAGTAGCACCTAAGGAAATGTTCAACATCCCTAGTCCACAGGGAAATGCAAATCAAAACAACCCTGAGATTCTACCTCACACCAGTCAGAATGGCTAAGATCAAAAACATTAAAGTTTATAACATGAAAATAACTGCTTTTCAGATTTTGGGTGTAATTATTTCTATCAATTTCCTTTATATATTATGTTATTTTTATATTAAATTTTGTTCCATCTTAATTATACTAATAATCTAACTTAACTTTGATTATTAATTATAGTAGTACCAATTATACTAAATTATTTATAGTAATTTAAAGTATACTATATTACTAAGTTTATTATAAATACATGCATTCATGCATATGCTTTATAAGATAGGCAAAATGCCACACTTCGATGTTTGCATATAGGAATTTCAGGTTGATTTAGCATGAAATTTGTTGTGCTAAATACTCAGAAAAGAGGAGACCTTGAAATTGAGTTGACATGTTAATATCATAGTTTATAGTGGGTCATATTACAGTTAAATGGGGATTTTATTGTAACTAGATATGGTGCATTTGCCTTCTGAAACCACTGTTGCTATAAACAATTAAATGGGGCTGTTATCAGCTTTGTGAAGAGGATTGTTTGAAAGCTGCTAAAGTTTCTGGGGTTTATATATGTCAAAATGTGAAGGCACTGTGTGCTCCAGCATTCATAGTGTAGAAGTATGTGATAAAAATAAAAATTAAAAACAAAAAGAATTGGTAAGGAAGAAGATATGCACGATTACTACCATGAAATTTTAACTGTCTTTTGAAATTATGTATTGTACATTTAGTTTATACCTTCATTTCCTAAATACCTGCTAAATCAATACATCATTTCTATACAGAAACATCTGGCCAGTGATAAAATTAGTCGTTTTATTCCATGTTAACAATGTAGAACATTTGCCATTTTCTCTGAAATATAACCAGCAGGTTATTTCTGTATAAGTCAATTTTCAATCAATATATTTAATATAGCTATAATATTTCAGTGCATCAAACTACATTACATGCAAGTGTTAATATTGTGTTCATTAGTTAAAAACAATCATTGGTTACAGTTGGCATCATAAGAAAGGTTACATCTATTAAAACAATTCCTGTGCTCATAATTAGAACCATGTAAATAATGTTGACAGCTACGTTTAATGCCTTTTTAGTTAATTTTAATGGGCTTACCTTTAAGAACAAAGTGAAGATAAAGAACTTATAATTTTGTTTAGGTCACAAATTGATTTATACATGGTTTTGATGATGAGTCAAAATATAGTCTTAACATTTCTTATTAACTTTCCCCAACCCTTTATACCCATTTCAAATTCTGTTTGTATTTATTCACAGTAAGATGAATGTTACTTTAAGGTCTGTATATATTTTTGACTGATTTATTTTAAAGTATGCTTGACTTTAATAATACATCTTAATCCCAATACTTCAAGGCCAAACAAAATTGTTGTACATAAGTGCTAACTATAAAGTTTTGTTTTCACAAAGTCAGTTAATTGGTAGCTCATTACTAAGCCAACTATATGATACAATGGTTACAACATTAGCTGTGCAAAAGATTCTAGATGAAAAAAAAACAAGAACTTGGCCCTGAAAATATTCATCAGAGTAAGAAAGTAAAAGTTATCAAAGGCTCCAATTAAGTATATTTTCTGTATGTATGTATGTATCTATTAATATAAACTATATATATTATATAATATTCATATAAAACATCACATATGTTTTTATATTAATTATATATGTTAATATGTATTATGGTTATATAAGTTTATCTTGAGTTAGAAGCTAATTTTAACAAAGGACAGACAATTGTGTCTAGAACTGTTATCTTGTTATTAATTATCTTCTTTTAAAATATATTAGGTATTATGCTTTATTTTCTTATTAACCTTTACATTTTATTCAAAATATCACATCATCCATAAATAAATCATTATTTTATTTTTTAAAACAACTTATTATACATATAATGAATGTTTATTTTTGTTTTATTTCACATATTTTAATATCTGTATTTTTTGAGAGTTCCTTACAATGTGTTTGGATCATATTAAACTTCTCCTTTCTTCAATATTTCCCATATCTAACAGATCATATATTTTAGACTCACCAAAATAATTTTTTGGTGTGAAAATATACTCAGATGTATGGTATTCCACTATAGTGGGGTTATAAAGCACAGTTTCTCTCATGAAGTTTTGTCAGTACTATCTGTCTGCCCAATTAGTATTAGTTATCAACATGATCTGGTTTAGCAGATCTACACTGTGAGAAAAATAATTCTCAATCTCATAGCATCTAATTGTAGTATGGAATATTTTATGTGTCTGGTCCTTTAAATAACCTTATGCTCTAAACTGACAGGAGTGCCTTGGACTTCTGGGAAAAGGAGAGGATATAAAAGTGTGCAGAGACTGGGAGTTAGGAGTGGAGTGATAAAAATCTGGAGAGACGAGTATTAGCAGGCAACAGAGAGTAGTATAACGGAGGGTAGGAAGATGTAGGGTCAAACATGTAAGAGGGTAGGTTTAAGTGATGATAGTTGATGCAGGAAAAAAAGAGAAGTGAGTAGGACTAGAGAGGAAAAGAAGAAATGAGAAAAGAGAAGTTTTCTGGATATTTCTTGTATTTACGTTTCAAATGTTATTATTCCCTCCCCCCTCCCATTCTCCCCGAACTCCCATTCTCCACCCTCCCCTGCTTCTATGAAGATGGTCCCATTCCCAAACACCAATGTCCACCTCATCGCCCTGGCATTTCCCTACACAGAAGATGCAAGTTTTCTTTTTTCTTTTCTTTTTTCTGGCCACAGGAAGTCAGCCAGAGAACTAAAAAGACACTGCACAGATCAAACTACTAAATACCAAACAGTATTTTATGCACACTTGTTTTTATTCTAAAAATAGCCACTCAGCATTTTTAAGAACCCGTGGAGTAAAATATTGCAAAACATATTCAAATTTCTCCTTGAAGAATTTCATGCTGAGTAAAACTTTGTTTCTTGATATCCATAAGCCATTATTAAGCAATACTCATAATGTAGGAATGTACTAAGAAATACAATTCTGAATGCGAAAATCAAGAACAATTATTGCAACCTCTCCTCTCCTCTCCTCCCCTCTCCTCGCCTATATCCTCTCTTCTCCTCTTCTTAGAAATGCTTAGATGTAAGAAATACTAAAGTAATAAAACAATTTTCCTGGCTTTAGTATTTTTATGGCATGTTGGAAAATGACTCAAATCTGTAGTGGGTGTTTTAAAGTAGCCATTTAAATGTAAAATATTTTAACATTTTAAATATATTTGGAAAACCAGAAAAGAAATATAGTGAAGATCTCTTGTGAAAACAGAATGAAGGATATACAGTAAAGGTAGTATTAATGGAATTCTGTTATTATTTTCAGGTTTACATTCATAATTTCAAGTTAAATAAATTATGAAGTCAGATCATCAATGCATCTTCATGTAAGTCAGAGATATTCTAAGAACCTCTGTATTAAATGCATCCATCCAATATGTGCAATAGCATTGCAATAGTAAGGGTTCTGTATAAACAGAATTGACAGGTTGTATACATACTACAAAGGGAATTTATTAAATTACAGTACAGACTGATTATTCCACACAATGTTAATCCACAGAGACAAAGGCTTAGACCCAAGAATCTGCTCAGTATACAAGGATAGAACATACAAAAACCTAATTCTAATTTGAAAGCTGTAACAACCCTTGAAGGGTGTTCAGACTTTTGTCTACATTGTTAGGATGGGCAGGCTAGTTTCATTGTCTGAGGAATTAATTGTAGACGGAAACACTATGTGCTCACAAGCAAAAAAAAAAAGGCATATTGTGAAAGCAGCTGTTCCCATAGACTTATTTATCTGAACCTTAATTAAAAGGCATATAGTACTACCTGAAGACCCAGCTATTCCACTTCTGGGCATATACCCCAGAGACACTTTAATACACAACAAAGATATATGCACCACAATGTTCATAGCGGCTCTATTTATAATAGCCAGAAGCTGGAAGGAACCCAGATGTCCTTCAGAAGACGAATGGACGAATGGATACAAAAATTGTGGTACATATACACAATGGAATACTACTCAGCCACCAGAAACAATGACTTAACCAAATTCTTAAGAAAATGACTGCATCTAGAGAAGATCATCCTGAGTGAGATAACCCAGTCACAAAAGAACAGACAGAATATGCAGTCACTGATAGTGGGATGCTAACCCCAGAGGCTTGCACTCCCCCAGAAACAACTCACAGACTGTATGAAGTCCAAGAAATAAAGAAAACAAAAACTATACATATATTCACAAAACAAGAAGACTTTGACTATTTCCATGTTGCATTTTGTTTTGCATGTACTTTACGCTTATTGCAACTAGTACGTTTTCAATGCATACTGTCAAGCCCTTGAAAAAAATCAAGTACCGACTAAAAAACATATTCACATGGTTTTATGTAAAATTTATTTTAATGTCTGAAAAAACAGTACTGACAAAAATGTATAATTTTAAGCAAAAAAAAAAAAAAAAGGCAATGCCTATTCTTAGAAACTCTTCATAGCTCAGTTATGCCAGACACTCAAAGACAAACCAGTATCTACCTCTCTTCCTCAGAATTCTCATCTCCATCCTCTAAGTTCAAAACCAATATCAAGTATTACAGATAAATAAATGAATCAACATTCGAAATAAAGTGCAAGTATTATTAATCTGTTCTGCAAAATTTCTTACAGATACATTTGAGAATTCATTGTATAGATAGAGTCTTTCTATAATTTGGGGTTTTAAAAACACATTACATTTTTGAGACTCTTTTGCACTATATTTATAACTAATTCAGCATCCCTCCATCAAAGCTTCCCACACACAACTCCTTCATACCTACTCAATTTTGTGTCCATGTTGCGTTGATACTTTAGTGCTTAATCTCTGCACGTTAGCTAATTATGGTAGTTATGCATCTCCATAATTATCATCTACCACAGGTATAAGGTTCTCATAAGAGTGATTAGAGATGCACTGTTGTATGGTTACAATGGGAAGGCATTGAAGTCAGTTTAATAATATATTTACCTAGCAACACACAGCCATAATTTAGTTTTTTTTTTCTTTCTTTTGAGAATGATGTTCAGACATGGGTAGCTGCTGACTGTCTAGCCAGCCATTTTATGCTGTTACTAATATTACAAGGAACCTTTTTGATATTCTTTTCTTCCTATTACAAAGAAACTTGATCATGTGCTGTGAATTGAAAACTTTCTTATGCACAAATTGGTTGCATATTCAGTTCTATTCTATGCTTTGGTCTTCTTGGAAACCAATAAAAATACAAGTCATTTAGAACTGCTTTGCATAGTTAGACACAATGAGCTTAGTCCTGAACTAACCACCCAGCAGCACTTCCTGCAACTGAGTATGTGCTTTTAAAGGGTTTTACCCTGGATAGACTACAACATAAGACAGACAACTGAAACAATATAAGTCATGTGGAATAAGATTTACATTTGGAGTACTAGACTAGTTAAGTTTTAAGTTCCCAATACTTCCTTAGGAACTGACATTTTGCTTGTCAGGAAGAGACGTTTACCTGAATAACCGACATCCTGGTTTTCACGGTAAGACATAAATGTTAAACAAGACACATCACCCATTACATTTGAATAACCCAACCAAGGGGAAATTGTACAACAAAGGCCTTTTCCTATGGAATCCCCCATTCCTAAATCCTGATTGGTATAATAACTTGACATAGGTGTTTGTGGATGGCATGCTTAAAAGCTCTGTACAATTATAGCTGACTACTGCTGTTAGCTCTCCAGTCTAATCAGCAGCCCTGTGCTCTCAGTTCTGTGGTGAATGTCCAATAAACTGTCCATGTCTGACTGTGATAGTAGTTTAAGAGTTTTGTGAGGCAACTCCTGAACCCCAGCACTCTTTTCAGATCTGTAATCAATTTTAATCAGATTCTTTTTCTTTGATTTTTTAAATATTTTCTTGTATATTATTCACATTAACCCATCAGAAACTTAGCTGAAAAATGTAATTGCCCTCTCAATGTTCTTCCTTCTCACCATATTAATTGCTTTCTGTGCTTTAAAGAATCATTGGGCTATCAAGAGGTCTGACATCAATTGTTAATTCCTGAGCATGGAGTCCTTCTCTCCAATTCATATGACAAAATTGAAGAATTTTCCTAAAATATTTACTCTCTAAAACCCACATTATATGATGGAGAATATAACTAATCATTAAAAATCATGTTCTGATATTGCTACCTGAGGATCCAGCTATACCACTCCTCGGCATATACCCCCAAAATAGCTCCAATATCTAACAAGGTCACATGTTCTACCATGTTCATAGCAGTCTTATTTATAATAACCAGAACCTGGAAAGAACTTAAATATCCTTCAACAGAGGACTGAATACAGAAATTTTGGTTCATATATACAATGGAGTACTACTCAGTTATTAAACCAACTTTATTAAAATCCTAGGCAAATGGATAGAACTTGAAGCTATCATCCTGAGTGAGGTAACCCAAACACAAAATAACACTCATGGTATTCAACACTTATAAGCAGGTATTACCCCCCTTCCAAAAAAATAAATAAATAAAAGCTCAGAATACCCAAGAAACTATCCACAGTACTTATGAAGCTCAAAAAGAAGGGAGACCAGAATGTGGATGCCCTAGTTCTTCTTAGAATGGGAAACAATACAGGAGATGAAATACAAGATCAAATAGAGAAGCAGGGATTGATGAAAAGATCTACAGAGTCTGCCTTACCTAGAGAACTACCCCCATATACAGCCACCAAACCCAATTATTATTGCTGACACCAAGACTTATTTACTGGCAGGAACCAGCCATGGATATCTTCTCAGAGACCCTGCCAGAGACAAATAGATACAGATGAGGATGCTTTAAGCTAAACATCAGACTAAACATGAGGACCCCAATGAAAAATCTAGAGAAAAAAACGAAAAGAGCTGAAGGGTTTGTACCCTCATAGGAAGAACAAAACCATCAATAGCCAAGGCACATAGGTGGAAAGAATGATTGGGAGAGGAAACACCTTCATGGAAACAAGTTGAAGGGGAGGGGTGTGGGGGGGGAGAGTATAACACTTGAAATGTAAAAAAAGGAAAGAAAAAAAAAAACTCTCTCCAAAATAAGAAGAAAAAGACAGCCTGGGCACTGGGGGAAAACACCTTTAATCCCAGCACTTGCACTTGCAAGACAGAAGCAGGTGGATCTCTGTGAGTTCTAGCCCTCTACGGAGTAAGTTCTAAAGCAGCTAGTACTACACAGAGCAACCCTGTCTCAGAGAGAGAGGGGGGGGGAGGAGGGAAGGAGGGAGGGAGGAAGGGAGGGAGGGGAGAGAGGGACAGGGGAGGGAGGGGGAGAGGAAGAGAGAGAGAGAGTGATCATGTTCTGACATGGAGATATGTTGGCCTCTACAAGTCATGTGCTTGCAATGAGTAAAGCAACAAAAGTTTGAAACAAGTACCAAAGTTCCTACCAAATAATCTTCCTGTGTCATTTTTTCCTCTTTAAAAATTATTTTGTTGGATATTTTATTTGTTTACATTTCAAATGCTATCCTCTTTCCTGGTTTCTTCTCCACAAAACCCTTATCCCATCTCCCCTCCCTCTGCTTTATGAGGGTGACCCCACCCCACCCACTCATTCCCACCTCATTGTCCTGCCATTCCCCTACACTGGGGCATCATGCCTTCACAGGACCAAGAGCCAAAAAATGCCAACCTCTGTCATATGTGGCTGGAGCCATGGACCCTCCATGTGTACTCTTTGGTTGGTTATTTAGTGACTGGGAGCTCTGGGATGGGAGGGTAAGGTGGGTTGATATTGTTTTCCCTCACAACAGCTATATTGGACTTGTATAAAGCACAGTTTCTCTCATGAAGTTTTGTCAGTACTATCTGTCTGCCCAATTAGTATTAGTTATCAACATGATCTGGTTTAGCATCATCTTAGAATAATCATCAGTTCAGGACTAGCTTAGGTATGATTAGCCTGTCACCATCTCTGTGAATAATTGCCTTAGCTATTGATTGATCCTGTAGGACCTGGCATAGCACTAGGCATGTGACTCTGTGATATATAAGAAAACTAAATGTAGCACATTGTATTTTTTCTACTATCTTCTGGCTTCCTGTATTCATGGGAGTACCAAGAATAGTCTGATTTAACAGGTTTTATGTGGTATTCTACAAAAACCTAGTTTTATACAGGATATTGTCTCAAGGACTATGATAGTAATTTTATTTAGTTTCTCATCTTGCACATTGTTAAAGTTTATTGTATGTCTCATAATATCACAAGCAAGAATTTAAGAAGTGTTTCCCCCAAATTCAACATGTATAGGTGTCTACAATTTCCTGATGACCAGTTTCCTGTCTTAGGTCACTATTAAGCACCCAATATTTTTCTTGCTTTGTATTAAAGGGAAATGTAAATAATTTATAATATATTATATAACATAATATAATATATTGTCTATAAATTATATATCACTCTCTCACACTTCACTGTCCAGTTTACTGAGTAAGTTTCCCTGTTTGATTATAAAAAGAGCTCTTCATTGCCATTCTAATTTCATTGGTTTTCAGTGTATTGTGCCAAGTGTCAGCTATTCCAAGCCAATATCCTCACCTCATCTTCTACTGTATCCTATGTCCTCTCCCCCACTCTAATCCTTCCCTTCAACAGACACCATCTACCTTCACTGGGGTGGATAATTTTTAATTGAGCAACATGATTTTATGGCAAGGTATCCCATTCTACATCTATATGATGCAGCTGGAATGCAGTTGTGCTCTAGATAGCAGTATGATCGTGTTAAAATACAAACATGCCCTTAGTACTCACCTTGAATCTAAAAATGAAGGTATGAATAGTTTTTAAAGGGAAGTAGTCATGCTTTTAAGTCTAAATGAATAGAAATGAATGATCAGAAAGATTTTAGTGAATGAGTAACAAATAAGATATACCCAACTTTAATGAAAACTATCAGGAAAGATAGAATAAGCTAGAAATGAGGTGTCAGAAGATTATAACAGATGCCAGAGTTAATTTGATGGCAAGCAGAGCAATACAGTGAAGAACACTTGACACCCCATTAGTGCACAATTCGAGCTAGTTTAAATGGCTTCTTTTTTTGTTGGTTTTGAGATTATAATATAATCAGAACATCTAATCTTTACTTTTCCTTTCTTTTATTTTCACATATACACTTTCTCATTTTTGTTCAAATTACTGGTCACTATTTTTATTAATTGTTAACATAAGCCTGTATGTGTATGTATGAGTATATGTGTGTGTGTGCACATGTGCCATATATCTTAAATGCATATATATTACTAATATAACCTGATCAGTCTGTATAATGTTTGCTTCTCTCCCTCTCTCTCTCTCTCTCTCTCTCTCTCTCTCTCTCTCTCTCACTCTCCCTCCCTCTCCCCAATGTGTGTGTGTGTGAGTGAGTGTGTGTGAGTGAGTGTGTGTGTGTGTGTGTGTGTGTGTGTGTATGTGTGTGTGTGTGTGTGTTCAGGGCTTAACATTTGGTATTAATATAATCAACTGGTATGTAATTCTGAGCAAAAGATCACCTCTCCCACTCCCAGGTATCCTCTATTGTCTAGGGTAATTTCTTCAGGGTTGAGGCCCTTCACACATATTTGGGAGGCAGTGTTTATTTATTTTATGTTTTGCTTTGTTTTGTTTTTTTTGTTTTCTGTTTTTTTTTTTTGTTTCTCTTTATTTTTGGTTAGCATGTCTATTTCTATAGTACTTTTTCAGTATAATTTCTTAAGTTACTAAAAAAAAGACTGTGTGTGTGTGTGTGTGTGTGTTTGTGTGTGTGTGTTTCAACTGTGTTGGTATGTCATGTCTTATTGTGATAGGATAGCTGGGCTCTCCGTGGTGTTTGTTAAGTGACTGCTCTGTTTCTTGATTTCTGTTTATTCTCTGAAAGTTTCGAGAGTGTAATAACTGTGTGTTGCTTGGTAGACACTTTTGATTGGACTTGATAATTGTGGTCTGGGCATTTCTGATATCATATTTTTTGGGGTATTAGGAACCCAACTTTTGAAATGGGAATAGGGTAGGGGAATTGAAGTTATTGACAGGAGGGAAGAAAGCAGAGTTTTCAACCAAAATCTGTTTAGTTTACCTCCTCCATTGAACTTCTAAAGAGAAAGAAAAATCTTGACACCCTAACTACCTCCCTGACAGGAGTAATTTGTTGGAGTTCAAGTCTGAGATAAAGGACAAGTAGAAAAAAGAATATTAGTAGGGGACGGTCAATGGTATTCTTAGGAAATATGGTCAGAGAAGGAAGAAAAGCTGCAGCGGTTATTCTGTGGCAGAGATATGAATAAAATCTGGGTATTTTATGGTAGTAATGATGGTCTTTTTTGTGAGTTGCTTCCTGGCCTGTTCAGCAGGTATGCTCCCTGTGAATGCCTTCAGGTTTCAGAGGCTAGGATACTGAGTTTAAAGAAAGTATCTTGTTGAAGAAGATCTTTTTCATCATTTAGGAATAGGGTCAGAAAGGAAATGTAGATGGCAACAAATTTTCTCCTACAGAGTGGGGATGGGGCTTCTGACAGAGAAAGGCTAGGTCCACTCTTGTTTGCTTCGTATCAAGGTTTAGGAATGGGGAATGCAAGGAATGCCATTTCAAACAATCTTTTGGCTAACTCACTTTCTTCAAGGAAAGCATGAATTCTTTGTGCCTCTACACCCAATGATAAACCTTCACTGATAAGTGAATTTTATCCCAAAATCTCAGAATACCCAGAATATAATTTACAGACCACATGAAGATCAAAAAAAGAAGATCAAGATGTAGATTCTTCAAGACCTTACTGGTAGGAGGATGAAAATACATTTGTAGGAAACACTGGGACAAAGAGCAGAGCAGGTTCTGAAAGATAGGTCATCCAGAGACCCCCATCTGTGAATCCATCCCATATGCAGCCACCAAACCCAGTCAACTATTGCTGATGCCAAAAAGTGCATGTTGAAAGGAGCCTGATATGGATGTCTCCTGAGAGGCTCTACCTGATCCTTACTAATACAGATTAAGATGCTAGCAGCTTATCATGAAACTGAGCAGGTAGACCCAATGTAGGAGTTAGAGTAAGGACTAAAGGACCTGAAGGGTTTTGCAAACCCATAGGAAGAACAATATCAACCAACTGTGCCATTCAGAACTTACAGGGACTAAATTACAAACCAAAGAGTACACATGGAGGGACCCATGGCTCCAGCTGCATATGTAGCAGAAGATGGCATTGTCTGACATAAATAGGAGAAGAAGCCATTGGTCTTGTGAAGGCTCTATGCACCAAGGTAGGGGATGCCTAGGAGTTGAGGTGGGTGTGTGAAAGGGGGAGATTGCTCATTGAAATGGGGAGTATGGGAGAGGAGGGAACCAGAAAAGGGGATAACATTTGAAATGTAAATACATAAACTATGTAATAAAAAAGGCAGAAAATAAAAGTTTTGGCTTTTGTTTGTTTGGTTTTATTTGTTCTTTTTAATAAGAAAACCTGTGTATTTCAGTGGTTAAGGTATTTTTTTTTCTTGAACCAAAATTCTATGTGTACATTTAATGTTGTTTCTTTATACAATTTACTTCAATTGCCAAGGTTTCATTTTTTATACACTTTATCTGAAGCTTTATTTTCTACTCATTCTATGTAACCCCTTTAAAGGTATCTTCCTACATCCTAGAGTCATTCGATACCTTTTATTTATAATATAAAGTTTAGGATTTATTTATTCAATATGTCAAACATCTGAGTGACATATTGTTGCTTTCTTCCTGATTCTTTTTTAAATAAGAAGTAGATTATTTTGTTTGTAATTACATCATATTAATGAGTATCTACTTGCATTAAGCAACACCAGAACTAATACATTTTCACATAGGGAGGTAAGATCGTGATAGAAAATGTCTAATATGATTAATTTTGGTGTATGATTAAGGACATTTTAATAGCAACTACATAATATTAATCTTCAATTTTCAGCCCAGTTGAAGCAGATTTTGAAGAGTTGTTTATTGTAAAAGAAGGAGTCACAGTTTTCGCCAAATATATTTTTTTTTCTAAACCAAAGGGCATTACAGATGTTAGCTATGTTTCCTTGCAGAGTCTTTTGAACACACAGGCCTTCAGTGCAGATGATGGATGATAACACTTCTGATGCGGTGAGGTTGTAATCTGTTTCTTGTTCAAAGGGGATGCCAAAACCTCTAATAAATCCCCTACCACTAGAGAAAAGGGCCTGTGGCATGTAGAAAGTTAGATATAAAAAAATTGGATTTTTTTCCTCTTAGCTTGCTAAAGGACAGGCCCAAAGTCCCTAACCCCCAAAGTACTTCTATCTGGTTTGTACCAGGTTCATTTGACAGCAAAACCTCATGTGAATTAATAAAAAATATAAGGTTGAATATAGTTACCACATTAAAGATATCAAATGGTACCATATATTAAATTGCTGGAAACTTATTCGAACTCATACTTGATATACTTTAGTTCATCTATGCAGAAAAATTTGGAAATACAATCTGAAATATATCAGTAGAAGTGTTTTGTGTAAGTTCTTAAAAAATAGATGAACAGTCTTTATATGTTAACTTTGGTTCTCATTGTTTATGATTAATTATAAATATTTTATACTATGAATGTTCTATATTTTATTAAAAAAATATATGTACTTTGAAAAATATTAATCTTAAATTATATACATACAGTTATTATCCTAGTAGAAAACCAAAGCTCACTCATAATTTTAATTATTTTATCATACAACTTTATTTATTAATTATTTAGGACATATTTTTCATATATAAAAATATGGATACATACATACACACAGACACACATATGTATGTGTGTATTTATGTTGGTGTGGATGTGGCTAAATTCATGTTTGTAGGTAGATGTAGGATGTAAATTAACAGTAGTTAGGGTTGGTATAGGAAGTCAATTATTAAATAACCCAGATTTTAATGAAATGAGAGAATTTTAGGGGTCTGTGTCTTGTATAAAATGGTGACAAAACTCAGTAGTTATTGTATCAATGCTTTGAATATGCAGAACATTCTAAAATTTGTTCAAAGACAAGTGTATCTGTGGTAATAATATCTGAGGTATGTCAAGTGGATAATTTTAGACTCTGAATAACATAAAAAACTACAGTGACTTTCCCTTTTTTAAAACAATATTTTTATAAATGAAACTGGTACATTTAAATGTTCATCTCCAGCATTCTTTTTATGTTTTCTTATATTTTTGAGATTATAATATAATTGCATCCCTTAGTCATTGTCTATATACAAATTATCCTATATATTCCTTCTTGCCCTCACAAATCTTTATGCTGGTCTTACATCTTTTCTATTGTTCTTACATACATATATGTAGGGATTTATATTTATTAACACTGTAAAACATATTGGTGTACCCACACAGAAACAAACATACTGATACATACACACACACAAACACAGACACACACACACACAGACACACACACACACACACACAAACACACACACTGGCCCAGTGTGTATAATGCTATAATATGTATTCACTCAGTTCAGAGCATTTGGAATTGGTAACCAATTGGTAATATCTTATCTTCCCTGGGGAAGGTTATTTCTACCACTATCTACATACCTTAGATGTCTGTAGGTTTTATGTAAATTTAAATTTATGTATGCTTTCCTCATCTACTGTGCCATGCTTATCTTTTATTTATTTTCAAATAATCAAAATTTCTATCTCTGTAGGTGTGTTTCTTCATGTGAGAGGCTGTGAGAAAGATGATTTCAGCCATATGTGTGAAGCTCAGTGGAGGACAGACATTGTAAAGGATGCCACAGAACCAATTTTTCAGAGATTTGTGAACTTGGGCAGAGAGAATGAAACACTGGTCTTTTCAAAGAGCAGCAAGCACTCTTAACCACTGAATATATTCCATCTACTATTACTTTGCTTAACATAATTAAGTATGACATGCAACTGGATAAATTTATCAATTTAACTGGATTTTAGTATCTATAATAACATGACTATATAGGATACAGATATACCATGATTAAAATCTGTAAGATTGTAAATAAATTTTCAGAAACTATTACTAAAAGTTATACTTGAGACATTTATTTTTTATAACTTTATTACTTTAAAAAGATGGATACATATACAGATTTTTAAAGTCATTTTGGCATAACACTATATGAATAGTTTTATAAGTACTTAATTCTTTTAGAGGTTTGATAGAATGCATTGAAACCCTGCTAGTTACCATAAGCATAAAGTGCATGTAGGATAGACAGTAATGGAAACAGATTTCTTGGTTAGTATAGAATAGCTGAAAACTGCAAGGTACTGGTACAGAAATAGGCACGTAGATCAATGGAATAGAATAGAAGATCCAGATATGAGCCCTCATGTATATAGTCACCTAATTTTTGACAAAGGAGCTGTAAACATTCAATGGAAAAAGAACAGCCTATTTAAAAATGGTGTTGGTTCAACTGGCAGTCAGCATGCAGAAGAATGTAAATAAACCCTTTCTTATCTCCCTGTACAAAGCTCAAGTGTAAGTGGATCAAAGATCTCCACATTAAACCAGATATACTGAAACTATTAGATGAGAAAGTAGGGAAAACCTTAGAATTCATAGGAACAGGAGAATATTTCCTGAACAGAACACCAATGGCTCGAGCTCTAAGGTCAAAGATTGACAAATGGGACTTAATGAGATTGCAAAGTTTCTGTAAGGCTAAAGTCACTGTCAAGAAAACAAAATGGCAGCTAACAGAGTGGAAAAAGGTCTTTAAGAACCCCACATCAGATAGAGGTCTAATATCGAAGGTATACAATAAAATCAAAAAACTAGACACCAGAGAATTAAACATCCCTATTAAAAAATGGGGTATAGACTTAAACAAAAAGTTCTCAATTGAGGAATATTGACTGGCTGAGAAACATCTAAGTAGAAAGAAATTAGTGAAAAGGTACCCTTCACAATTGTCACAAAAACTATGAAATACCTTGGTGTGACTCTAACTAAGCAAGTGAAGGACCTGTACAACAAGAACTTCAAACCTCTAAAGAACGAAGTTGAGGAGGATCTCAGAAAATGGAAAGATCTCCCATGCTCATGGATTGGAAAGATCAACATTTTAAAAATGGCCATCCTACCAAAAGCAATCTACAGATTCAACGCAATTCCCATCAAAATTCCAACACAGTTCTTCATGGAATTGGAAATATCAATGTGCAATTTCATATGGAACAAGAAAAGACCCAGAATAGCGAAATCCATCCTCATAAACAAGAAAATATCTGCGGGAATCACTATCCCTGACCTCAAGCTATATTACAAGGCAATTGTGCTGAAAACTGCATGGTACTGGTACAGAAATAGGCATGTGGATCAATGGAATAGAAAAGAAGATCCAGAAATGAGCCCTCATGTATATGGTCACCTGATTTTTGACAAAGGAGCCGTAAACTTAGAATAGGGTCCCCAATGAATGAGTTAGAAAAAGGACTGAATTTCACATGGTCTGTGAGTTGTTTCCGGGTATTCAGAGCTTTCTGGGGCTAGTATCCAATTATAAGTGACTATGTATTATGTCTGTTCTTTTGTGACTGGGTTACCTCACTTAGGATAATATTTTCTAGATGCATCCATTTTTTCTAGGAATTTCATAAAGTCATTGTTTTGATAGCTGAGTAGTACTCTGTTGTTTAAATACACCACAATTTTTGTATCCATTCATTTACTGAAGGACATCTGGTTTCTTTCCAGCTTCTGGCTATTATAAATAAGGCTGCTATGATCATGGCGGTACATGTGTATTTATTACTCTGATTTCCCAGTCATTGTCTTTACTTTCATCCATTTATTTATTTGTGTATGTTATCTATATATCTATCTCAGTTTCACTCTATCCATATAACATAGTGTCTGTCTGCATGTATATTTGCACACTGTACCGGCAAATAGAGTATGTACAAACTTATGTAGTAGTGAAAATAGATAATGTAATTAGTTTAATCTAATGGACCATTCTCTGTCGCTGGAGGATGGTCTATATGGTAAGAACAATTATTTCTCTTGGAAAGGACCTATGTTGACATCAATTTTCTACTGCAAAATGGCCTGCCATTCCAGTCTCAGATAAACTTTATTTCCTATCTCTTTTCTGCTCTCACCAAGCACCCACATTGTATACATCTATGCATGTAAGCAAGACACTGAGCCTTTAAAATAAGCTTAAAATTATTAAAATTATTATTAAATATATTAAACTAAAATATAAATATGTATGTACATGTTATATGTTGTTTGTGGTAATGCATATTATATATAATAACTGTATTTTAAGAAATAATGAAGTTTAATAAGACTTTGAGGTCAAGTGGACAATTGAGGTAAGTTTGTGAGAGTATAAATAATGTGTTGTTTTAGTCAGGGTTTCTATTCTTGCACAAAACATCATGAGCAAAAAGCAAGTTGGGGAAGAAAGGACTTTTTCAGCTTACACTTCCACATTGCTATTTGTCACCAAAGGAAGTCAGGACTGGAAATCCAGCAGGTAAGGAGGCAGAAGCTTCTTCAGAGGCCATGGAGGGATGCTGCTTACTGGCTTACTTCACCTGCCTTGTTTAGCTTGGTTTCTTATAGAACCCAGGTCTACTAGTCCAGGTATAGGAGCACCCTCAATGGGCTGGACACTTCCTCCCTGGTCACTAATTGAGAAAATGCCTTACAACTGTATATCATGGGGGATTTTTGTTAAGGGAGGCTACTTTCTTTGTGATAACTCCAGTTTGTGTCAAGTTGATACAATTGCTCTCTCTCTCTCTCTCTCTCTCTATATATATATATATATATATCATCCATGCTAACTTCAGAAACATTAAATCTTAAGGTAAATAACAAGCAAACAAAAAATGTTGGATAATACAAAATAGGAAAAGAGATTGGAGGATGAAAATATACATGAGTAAGCAAGTTTTGCAAGAAACAGTCTTCTTTTTTCTTCTTATATTTGATATTTCCAGTTTCCCCTCTGGAAAACTCCTATGCCATTCCACCTTCTCCTTCTTATATGAGGGTGCTCCTCCACCTACCCACCTCTCCCTTCTGCTCCCCACTCTGTCATTCCCCTACATTGGGGCATGTAGCCTTCATTAGACTAAGGGCCTCTGCTCCTCTTGATGTCCAACAAGACCATCCTCTACTACGTAATGCACTTTTAACTCAAGGCAAAAGCAGAAATTTAATATGTTGAAATATAAACAGTGGAGTTGGAAAGGATCTGTTCTGTTCATTATTTATACTTCTTATTTCTAATCTATGCCAGTTTTCCTGATGAATTCTTTCTAAATGGGATAAATGCTTAATTAATTTCACTATTAATGTAGATATTTTCATTTTTCAACATGTTTTTATGTAAATGCATTAGTTTTGGTTAGCATCAGGAGTTAATTATTAATGAGATTACTTCATCATGACAATAAATGTGTGGTATTGGTCTAATGTTTAAACTGTTGTATGTTTAATGATTATTTATCTATGACTGTCAGTATTTTTATTAATTGGAACCATATATTTGAAATGTATTCTTTCTAGCTCTAGGATCAACTTTTCAATATTTTAATGAAGCCTGTGAGGTTATAGCATCATGCTACAATTTCATTAATGCAAGAGAATAAACCATACTTAGGTCATCATCATAACCAGTGAATAATTTAATTGGGTTATTTCAGAAGAGTCATTGGCTCCATGGCTGACTTAATCTCAAGTATCAAATACTCTGTTGAAACTCACAGGAATATTGCATATTATAATTGGACTTGTATTCAGTTAGCTTATAAAAATATTTCCTTCTGTATTTTTCTTTTAACTATTTAAAAAAAAATGAAAAGATCAATTTTTTATACTTTCTTCTCAAGTATGTTACTGTAAGGTAGATTTTTATATATTTATGTAGGCCAATTATGAAGCACAGGAATTTTTATTTCGGGAATAATATGGAATGAATACTAGAAAGGGATACCAAAATAAGGGTGCACATTTGAAAGCCATCAGGCTGATCACAAATTTAAGGTAATTTTGTTCTATGCAGCTAGATCCTGTACCTGAATACTTGTAAGGACAAAGTCAATTTTTTTTTTTTAAAAGTGGCAGAATTCACAGAAATGAAAATGAAAAGAAGCAGTAGACTAAGTAAGTCACAGATCTACTTGAAAAATACCACATAATATAAAAACATCATGATTTCTGTATGTATATGTGTATGTGTGTGTAGCATGTGTATGCATGCATGAGTTTTGGAATGTTTTGAGGATTCTGTGAATGATTTACATGCACACATGTGAGTAAAAATGTGAGGTCCAGGAGTACATGCCTTTCTTACTCTCTCCTCTTTGTTTCCAGAGGCAGGATCTGTTATTGAACTTAGAGCTTGACAGTCTAATCTGGTTTGCCAGCTTTCCCCAGGAAGCTCCTGATCCATCTCATGGATATACAGATTATTCAGCAGTGGGCTGTTTAATCCAAACTCTACTTGTTTTAGCTGTACATTTTTCATTGTACCTTCTCTTCATCCCATAAGAACATGTATTATCTAAATAAGAGAACTTTATGGGTCAAAATTGTGAAGGAAACCAGAGAAGCACTATAAAAAATATGTGCTTACATTCAAAAATTATTAATAAGATTCTGATGAGTACTTTTGCTGTTCATGCCTTTCAACCTTTCTTATATGAAAACATGACCATAGCAACATTATTACAATAACAAATTCTCCCAAGAGGTTTTATTATATCATAAAATACTTTGGCAAGTCTCAAAAGTTCTATCTAATATTATTTGTTCTGTGTCACCAAATTGAAAAATAAAAATGTGTATTTGTAAATCAAGTACTAGATTGTACCATGTCTACTTATATTTCAGTTTCATTTTACTGTAGACACATATATAAAACAGAGCACAAAACATATAAAACTGCTTTAACTCATTAAATAAGACATGTTATATATTTATATATTGTAGAAGCACAATTTCTACATTAACTATTATTTTAATAGCTTCATTTAAGACTATAATTTCAAATGTTTCTTTAAAGTATCCATTAAATACAAAAATAAAGGTGTGTTACATGTATGCACATGGGAAAGAAACACAATTTTACTTTTGAAAACAGTCTAAGAGTTAAAACACATGGGACTGAAAAGTATAAAAAGAAGGCAAGTGTTGATTAGCCTGTGATTTGGCAAAGCTCACAGAGGACCATATGTAACAAAAGGAAAGATTTGAATATACAAAGATTAGAAGTACATTCTTGAATCAAAAAGAGGAGGTAGTTTTCACAATTATCAACAACTTTACAAAATAGCTGAAGTGGAAAGATATCAAAATATCTTTTAGTGACCTAGTAAAAATTCTCTTTTAAATGCTAATCACATCAGAGAAATTCAAGTGCATACACAAGCAAAGACCTTTAAGGTTCTCATTTATATTCAATATAAAAATCAAACAATAAATTAGAAGCTTGATTTTCATTTACAATATTTAATTAAGCCAACACACATTTTTTTGTACAGAGAATCTCTTTCTCTCTATGTAGGCCTGGATGTTTTGGACTGCAATATAGATCAGCTAGTCTCAAATTTATAACGATTCAAGTAACTCTTCCTCTTGAGTGCTAGTACTAAAGTTGTGTGTTGCTATGCCTGCCAAAGCCATTATTCCTAAATACTGATATCTAACTCTCACTTTCTCTAATACTACTAATAAAAAGAAATAAATTTTCTACATATAATATTTAGTATAGGTTATGTGTCACAAAAATACCCAGAGTTTAACTAAGTATCGTGTGCAGGCTGTTTCTTCACAGGATAAGAAAAGATTTTTATGTCTGTTCCCCTGACATACGCTAATTTTTACCTCCTACTGGTAATCACAATCATAGAAATAATTATTTTGTTACACATTTTTGCGATATATTCATTCAAAACAACAAATATTAATTTTAAAACATTTTCTTACTATATGAATTATTCTGTGTGTGATTTGATTATTTCTTTTGCTAGTTTTCCTTGATATTTTCTATATGTTGAGAATTTCCTGCTGAGGAATGTGAGTCATTATACCAATTAAGCGATTCTAGGTATTCTTTGTGCCTTGTCTCTTACCATTAGGTGTTTCTTTGTCTCTTAGTTTCTCAGTCTCGAATAGCTACAGGTTAAATATTTATGCATTTTCCCTTCTTTTTTTATATACTGCAACTTCTTTCTTCTTATTGAATTAATAATATTTTTACAAGTGAAAAATATTTCTACTAGGCTCAAAATTGATTAAAAGCATTGATCACAAGCTTGGTTTAAGAATTATATGTTATTTTAAACTTTTAATCTATGGCTGGAATCTACATACATATTTGAATGAGAGAGTCTTCTTTTATCTAAATACATTTTTTTAGATTTAAGGAGCAGAGGTGTTCTAGGGCTGTCCAATGACATCCTCATTGTAGTAGATGACAACAGGTCTGACATATGTTTGCTTCTTCTTACCTTTTAGTTTTCACTGTGTTTTATTTTCCCTTGTGGTGACTTATCTTATTTTGTGTTCTTCTGATTTTCGTGTCCTACAACATGTGGGAATTCCCCAAATCCTAGTTTGAAGATGTCAGCTCTGTCTTCCCAAGAAAAGAATTTACATCTGTCTCTGCCAAACACTTGAATCACTACAAGTATAGAACAGTATCTAACCAGCCATATGGATGATTTCTGTTGCTATTATGAATGACACATTTTATTCTGTTTACATTGGCTAGTATTTCAGTCAGCAAAAATATGTATATCTATACAATAATAACCACATGTGAAGTATCTAAATTCAAACTGCCTCCTAAAATGACTCTTTTCCTTCTGAAATAACTTTTTAGATTATATCTCAGTTGTTGTAGGCTGTCATCAAATCACTATGTAGCCAAACTATGATCTTACCTTCTGACTATATTTGCCTAACACCTAGATGAGCTTAGTACAATTTCTGATTTAAATTTTGTTGAAAATAAAACTTAAGGCTTCATGCAAGTTTCAAAGCCCTAGTAGCTGAATTACATTTAGACTTCAAGTGTGATTCTTGACTACCATACTTAAGATAGTTCATATGTGATGCTGCACACCAATACAACATGATCATTTTTTGAACTGTCAGCAACTACTAGCAGGGCTTGAATGAGATTGGCAGCATTAGATTTCTGTCACAGAGTATGGATATATCTCAGAGGCCCCTCTTTTTCAAAGAATATATATATATATATATATATATATATATATATATATATATATATATGTATATATATATATATATATACACATTTTATTTTCTGGGTGATATGTGTAGAATACAACATGCTTATCCATAATTTATTGGTCAGTAACAGATATAAGTACAGCTAGGCTATCAGAAGTTAGAAAATTCTGGGTCGCAAACTCTGCATGTTTGGTTTTGATATAGTAGTATAGAATTTCATGTTTTTTCTCCAGTAGCAATTGCATGATTCATGGGATTAATATGTTGACATCAACATAAGGCTTCTGAAGAAATCTTAAAGAAGTCATTTTTATTCATATGATACAACGTGATAGCCCCTGTTGAAATAATTTATCATATATTGTGATGTGCATGCAAAGTCATTAATAGAATCTTGGAGTAGGAAATATATTACAGTTCCTTAATAATGGCAAATAAGTTGAAATTCTTACCAACTTTGGTGTAATTTAGGTGACCTTTAATTTATAAAATAAACCATGAACTGAGGTGTGCTTATGACTCTAAAAGGACTTGCCTCTTGCCTATGGTCCATTTTTATTGCTATGAAGAGACATAATCACATAGTTTATTGGTGGCTTACAGGTCACAGTGTTGTTCATGGAAACCATGGTGTAGAGCATGTGAGCAGAAGTCTGGCATGGTGCTGGAGCAAGATATCTTACTGGGAATGCTGTCATCTTATAGGAATATGAAACCCACATCCACAGGGAAGCATCTCCTTCAATAAGGCTATATTTCCTAATTCTTCCCAGTTATACCAGCTCAGAAACAAGCATTCAGATATATGGGTCTATGAGGACTATACTCATTAAAAATATTCAATCTGTGGAAAAGGAGAATTATAATTAGAAAAAAAGGCATGGGGGTTCTTCTACAGAGCCTCTGAAGTGATAGAGAAAAAAAAAAAAAAAAAAGACACAAGTGCTGCTTTCCATTTCTGACAGCATAAGGGGAAAAGGAGAAAAATACAATATATTTTAAATATCCGCTCCTGGGAATCCAAATCATGTAGGCATCACACGATGTATCAGACAATAAAACTGGATTATCTGTGAGGAAGAAGTCACAGATTTCCCTCGGGCACATTTTAGAGAGAAAGGGAAAGATCTATGGTAAAGAATAAACATGAGATATTTAGTAAATGGCTCAGGACAAAAAAGTTATTATCTGCAGACATTCTGCTTTTGAACTGAATTTCTAATGCATTTTTAAGCAAATCAGACTTGCATACAATGTACTATGATTATATTTATCTCAATTTCCTTTTATTAGTCACTTATAATGCCTACTAAAGACCACCTCTGCAATTTGTCCCCTCCTTCACTCTATTTGTAGAGTGTGTTTTAATAAATTAAATGCTACTTTAATATCTAAGGGACAGTTCTCAACTGAACCGTTTCTCATGAATCATCTCAATATCTGTCTCATCTATTGTAATTATTCTTAGGTCTAGGAAGTAATACCTTAATGTCATGTTTGGGGTTAACCACAGAGCCACTTTTCTCAGCACACTGCATAGCATATTCCAACATAGAACATCAATCACTAGTAAAAGGCTCCTTTAATCAAGTTTGAAATCTACCTGGGTCTATGGTATGACCATTTCACAGGACTCTAATAGCCCATAGTCCTTCTCAGATAGGCTGTTGATTTTTCTGTATAGCAACAGACATGAAAATTCTCTCATGTATTTAGCTTCAAAATCAAACAAACGCCAGTTGGTTATACCCAGAATATCTATTTCATATTGTAGCACTGAACGTATTGTTGGCAGCTGTTCAGTGATCTAACATTCAAGATGTACAGCTGCATGAGACTGTTGATGACATTTCTCTCCACAGCTTAAATAACAACACTTACAGCACTGTGATCATTAGTAAGTATAGAGGATGCTTCTTGTATCTTGGGAGAATGCTTTATTCAGCATCGGGACTTATTGGATGATTCCAATAGCTATTAAAAGCATCAGAAACACCTGTTGTCTTGGGAATCTCTAGAAGTATTTGAAACTCAAACAATAGCTTAATAAATCTATGCATGATAGAGCAATCCGAACACAAACAATTAGTTTATCACAGAGGTGAAGTGAACATTTATTCCTGGACAGAGATTTTGTTTATCTGTGTTGATATACCTACCAATACATTTCCCATCTTCCTATGAGTAAACCCTCACCTATGTTCTCCTAATGAACCCTAACTATACTTATCATATTTCCCACCCTGGACTTTTAGTGGAGTTGTTTGTTTGGTCTATAACCAGTGTCCTATCTGAAGTAAATAAATACCTGTTCCTCTCTAAAAGAAAATGTTGCACAGCACTTACTAAGTTCCCATATCTTTACTGAGTAGATACATTTTTAAGAAAATAAAAATACATCTAAAATATTGAGGAATATTATGTTAATTTATGTGCCACAGTTTGGTCTGAATTGAAATAACTTCTGTATGTTAGATTTTAATTTGATATTATTAAAATTGAATATGATTTTCTGTTATTACTCAAGTAATGCCATTTTAATTACTAACATCTGTAGTCTATATTCAAGTATTCTTTCAGAGGTAATTAATTTGATTTTTGTCTATTGTTTAGTGCCTAAAAATATGTGTTTCAAATATTATGTATTCCTTAAATTCATCAACTTACTAAAATTTAGATATTAATTTTTTTGGTTTTTATAGAATCTTGGGTATGGTCTTTGCTTGTTATCACTACTATTTTTAACACCTCAATATATGAATGTTTTAATCACTCTTTATGTGTTTTAAAATATTAATCAGCTTTTCGAGACCTCTTCAGTGAAAGAAAACCCTGTTTTCAAAGTAACTAAAATTGGAGAGGGAATATTCAAATTAACAAAATCAGAATAAAGGAGAGGGCATAAGAAAAGGAACCAAGAAAATGCAAAGACCCATTGAGTCATGCTTTTAATTAAAAGACATCAAGTCATCTGTATTGCAAAATATAAAAAAAAATGGATGATTTTTTTTCAAATAGATACCAGTTACTAAAGTTAAATGACCAATATTTGTGTGTGTGTGTGTGTGTGTGTGTGTGTGTGTGTGTGTGTGTATGTGTGTGTGTGTATCTCCTCACTAATGAAATAGAAGCTATCATTTAAAGTTTTCTGCCCACCTTTTGAGGGTGGGGGAAATCCTCAGAGCCAGATTTTCTTAGAGCAAGTTTTTACAAGGCTTTTAAAGAAGAGCTAATACCAAAAACGGCTTCTATTGTTCCATAAAGAAAACTCCAAAATAACATTGCCAAATTTATATTGTGTGACCACAGTCACTCTGATACCACAACCACACAAAAATTCAAGAAAAAAAGCCTAATTTTGTTCAGTAACGTAAATGAAAATAACTTAATAAAACATTCAGAAATTGAATCTCAGAACACATTTTTAAAAAGATATGTAGGTTTCATCTCAGATGGGCAGGCTTAGTTCAATATACAAAAATCAGTAACTATAACACATCATCTAATTGTAATTTAAGAGAACAAAAACCAGAAACAAAATTTATGACCAACTTTAATTTTATACAATTCTTAATTTTCATTTATACCAGTGAACAATAGCTAACTAAAAATAAATTTCATAATATCTAATGTGCTCCAACTGATTAATTTTTATATACCCCCTTTCACTTGTGATATGAATAGTACAATGAGAAAAAGTAGTCTAACATTTTATCAGATAACTCATTTCATTTTTTTACTTCCTTTTTTTTTGAGATCATAATTACCTCATTTCCTCCTTTCCATTTCAACCTCCAATACATTTTACTAAATACTAGTCAATTAATACATATCATAATTTATTACAATCTCTCTTTTATATATCATTTTATTTTCTTCCTTTTTTTTTTCTCCAGGGTGAAAATCCATGTGATTGAAAAACATCATGTACAAATATGTGTTCAATCAATTATGACTTAAGTATTCCTCTATAAATACTGAAATCTTAATCAAATATTTTCATAATGGAATTTTCACATTAATTGAACTCTTTATGTTTAGCTATTTCAAATAATAAAATATAAAAGTATGTACAAAAATATTTAAGCAAAATGTCTTGTAAAATTGATATTATGAGATTAAGTCTATGACTAACAATTTTACTATAAAATATCAGAAAGCTAATAATAACTTTGGATCTAAGGTTTCTTAATTTTAATTCAATAATATGAACAGCTTAAGATTTTATTGATATTAGACATGTATTAATCAGTATATAAATATAAACAAAGAATAAAACTGATTTGTAGTATGGAAACCTGGACTCTATATTCAAATGATATCTTCATATACATGCACTTATTTTTTGAAACCAATTTATATTTAACTTGAATACATATTTGTGCTATATAAAATTATCTCCACTTCTGCAGCTAGTAGATTTAATATGGCCTTGAATTAAATCTTTCTAATAAACTTTTGATGATGGCCTTTGTTATAACAATCCTAGCATCATTTTGAAATGAGACAACCTGTCTTCTTAGCTGCTTTACCCCTCACCACCTTCTCTTCCATAGTATCTTCAGTTACTATTTATTAATGGCTTAGATATGAGGATCTCACAGGGCATCACTGATATTACATTATTATATTACATCATGCAATATGGTTTACCAAACAATGTTATCTGAATATAAAAATGATTATATAAGTTATCTGTTATTCACCAGAAATAATTGTACACTTGGAGCTTTACAACTAGATAAGCTTATTCTTTCTAAGACTCACAGGGTTGTTCAGCTAAAGTTTTCTAGTCAAACCTCTCTAAGCTGTATGATTCTAACAGACTTTCCTTGGTTTCTTTCTGACTGAACTGCTCTGCATGGTCTCAAACTAACACTGGAGATCTATCCTAATCTTCTGGATTCTTCTCACTCTCTGATTCATTCTGTCTTCAGCTGTAGCCTTTCTCTGTAAAAATGTAGCATTACTCTCTCTCTCTCTCTCTCTCTCTCTCTCTCTCTCTCTCTCTCTCTCTCTCTCTCTCTCTCATTCTCTTTCTCTCCCTCTCTCATCTCGTCACTGTTTTTTCCTTTGTGTTCTTGTGAAACTTTATTGTATCCTTTCTCTATCTATGACTCATTCCATCAATTTTTCTCTGATTTTTCACTTTGGCCCTTAATTAAAATTCATTTTTATACATACCTTCTTTTCTCCAAGAACTAAGTTTTCCTTCATTTTATGGGATTGCATGTGGGTACGAGGCCATATTTGTATTCCAGCCAAATAGGTTAAAGGTGTGTGACATGTGTGCATTCCAGATGGCATTGTATAGAATCCTTTGCCAGAGCAGCTATGTTTCTGGACTAAAATTTCTCTACATAACTTTATTACTTTATTAAATGATAAAAAGTATATCAATATAAAATCTTCATGTGATATTTAGCAATGAAGAATTTTTATATAAATGAAAGTAGTCATCACTTGATATCAGAATAATTTTATGAGAAATTAATAATGTCATTTTAAATTTTTTGAAAGATGTTAGTTCATAATGGCACGTTTATTTACTACACAGTGTTACTAATATTGAAACAAAATGTGATGTGTGTGTGTGTGTGTGTGTGTGTGCGTGTGTGTTTGGATATTTTGGATTTAAAAATTCTTCTTTGGTTATTTTCTAATAGCAAGAAATTAATGATTCTAAATAAACATTCTTACTTATAGAATAATTAAAACAATCAAATTCATATAATTTGGTTTTCAGAGAAGCACACAAAGCACTTTATAGGCTCTTCTTCAGATTTGTTGAACCTATGCACATATAAAAGATGTAATTTTTTATTATTTAAAAGTTCCATGAATTTATACATTATATGTGGGTTATATCTACCTACCATCACTTCCCTCCAATTTCTGTTAGTGGCTGATCCAATCTCCCTTCCAAATTTATGTCCCTTTTCACTTCTTTATTAGAAAATTCATTTCTTTAAATAAAAATAACAAGTGAAATTGAAAAGAAAAATTGGAAAGGAAGAAAGGAACTTCCATCAAGTATCTGTTTCTTCGAATTGAATGATTGAACTCCACTTTCACAATTAATAGTTTATTATGGGAGCTGAAGAGATAGCTCAGTAGATAAAGGGTTTTAGTACCCGTAACACTGATGTCTTGTAATCAAATTGTTCGGAAAGTCTGTAAGTATGAGGATGGTGAAACAGGCTTCCAATAGCACTGCAAGCTCAGAGTCAGAAGCAATCATAACAGAAAATAAAGTGAAAATCAAATGAGGCCTGGATAATAGTGGATATAGGAAGAATAAAGAGTCTTTCTAAAAATCTCCTTGCTAAATTCTGAATTGACATCGTGTCCATGCCACTGAATTAAAAAAAAAAAAAAAAAAGTAAATTCTTAAGAGATAATAAGTTTGAGTGTCACTGAGACTGAAAAAAAAGAGGTGGCAATCTTCATGGCTACTAGCAATTTCAGTTGAGTTTTCTGGCTGAAAAACTTTAGTTGATGACTACAAATCAATTACAGTTAACTTATTTCTCCCCACTGTTCAAAGATTGACTTGAACTGCAAGGGGCTTGTTTCTATGTACACAGGGTTTCGCAAACAATTGAAAGAGTTACTTTCTCAGGAGGAAACATTCTTAAATTGAAATAGTGAATAAAAAGAAAAAGAAAAATTCTAGAGATTTTGGTTCAACAAACATGTACTCGTGTCTTGGAGTGTTTGTAGATCAACTGCAGATTCTCATCTGAGGAACACCGAATGGTCAAAAAGCACTTAGAGAAACATCCCTACTCATCAGGGAAAGGCAATTTAAAACAACCCTGAGATTCCACCTCACACCAGTTAGAATGGCTAAACTTGAAAACTCAAATGACAGGAAATGCTCGCTAGGATGCAGAGAAAGAAGAAAAGGCCTCTACTGTTGGTGGGGTTGTAAGCTGGTACAACTACTCTGAAAATCACTTTTGTGATTCCTCCGAAAATTGGACATAGTACTACCTGAAGACTCAGCCATTTCACTGCTAGAAATATACACAAAAGACTGTCCAACTTATAACAAAGACACATGCTCCATTGGTCCTTCCTCTAACTCCTCCATTGAAGTACCTGGGCTCATTCTGATGGTTAGCTGAAAACATCCTCATCTGTATCAGTAAGGCAGAGCCATTTTATAAATGCATCATTTTACTGATAAAATTTACCTTTCTAGTTTCATTATTGTCAACTATAGTTTTGTTAATCCCTTTAAATTTTTTAAAAAGCTTGAAAATCCTTTTGATAGATCAGATATTTTATCTTAGCTATTTCATCAGCTTAGCAGATTGGGGCTTAATTTCCCTTTCCTCTAAATACTGTGTACTTTATTTTTATTTTAAAATGTATCCTAATAATCATTCATGCTGACTAACATGTGTACATATAAGTGAGTGAGTATGTGTGTGTGTGTACGTGTGTGTGTGTGTGTGTGTGTGTGTGTGTGTGTGTGTGTGTGTGTGTGAATTTGCCCTAATGGAAAATTTGAAAGACAGCAAGAAGTTGTGAATAGGATGTTTCAGGGGAAGGTAAGCAAACAAAGAAATCATGAAATTTGTAATCTCAATAGTGCATTTTGCTTATAGACAGGCAAAAGTTGTCATCTGAGAGGCTCCACCCAAAAGCTGACTCAAACAAAATGGACACCCAAAGCCAAAAGTAGATGGAGCTTGGAGATGCTTATGGAAGAATAGAAGGAAGCATTGTATGATCAAAGAGGTTAGGACCTCCACAGAATGACCAACAGTGGTAACTAACCTAGATATCTGACTCTGAGAGTCTGAACAACTAACCAAAGTAATTACAAGAACTGGACCTAGGCCTTTCTGCATATTTGAAGCAGGTGTGCAGCTTCGTCCTCCTATGGGTCACCAAACACCTGGAACACAGACTATCACAAAAGCTGCTGTCTATATGTGTTATATGTTCTTTCAGCTGGACCTCCTTGTCTTGCCTCAATAGGAAAGGACACACCTAGGCTCACAGACATTTAAGTGCCAGAGTAGGGGTATACCCCGGGGGACCCCAACATGCTCAGAGGAGAAGAGGTGGAGAGGACTGGTTAAAGATTGTTGGACGGGTGCTTACATGGTAGTCAATGAGCAGCACATAAAGTGAATAAGTACAAAACAAAGCAAAAATCTAAATTAAAATGTAGAATTCTAAACAATAAATAAATAATAAATAAATAGTTCATAACATAATACTAATAGTGCTTTTATCCTAAAATGTCTTTTAAAGATATATTTTATACTTTGAGGATAGGTCTCTGCTCCATTTCTTTAAAGCATAGATGTATAATTTTTAATTTGAGAAGTGGCACATTTTCTTACTATGATCCTGTAAGCTTTTCTTGTGTGTAGTATTCTTGAGCAGTAGGAGTAATGCTCTTAATTAATCAGAAGGCATCTAGTATACCAACTCCACACATAAAACTGTCCAAAGGCATTTCCCCAAAGTCAAAATGTTGGATGCATTTTCTACTCTTTAAATCTCTTTCCAGAAATGTTGTCAAGTGAAACTTTTCCTGCTGTGCCAAAATGTTTCAGCTTCCTTCTGAGTTTCAACAAGTTCAGCACTGCTAATGCAAGCTAATAAACTTTCTCTTGCTCTCAGGGACAGTTGAATATCTCAAGATATTCAAACTGTCCAGTTCAACCTGGAATGTGAATCATGAAATTGAAAATTCAAGTACTAGGGTAGAAATTCCCTGCTCTAACCCTCACCCCTATATCGTGATATAGGGTACACATGCACATTATATACATATATAATATGTATGTAATATATATTATATACATATATAATATACATATTATATTTTTTTTCTAGAACATAGAAGTGATCAACATTCACGCCCAGCTCTGAATAATATATATTATATACATATATAATATACATATTATATTTTTTTTCTAGAACATAGAAGTGATCAACATTCACGCCCAGCTCTGAATTCTGAGCTACAATAGTGACTGGCCTAGAAAGATATGTCAACTGGTGAAATACTATCTGGAGCATAATGGAAAGAAGCATCCATGTTGTTATTGGAACAAAGATACACTCTATAAGATAATTCCATAATGATTACTACTAGACTAAGAATTTGAGATTATATATGTCATAGGCACTGGGGAGGGAAACTACTACCATTTTTCTTCTAATTATACATAGCAACAATTAAACTTTATTTATGTGTCATTACAAAGTTCAGTGAATTTATTCATGAACTGTAAGTGACTTCATATAATAACTCACTTTATAAAAAAAAAGATACAATAGACCCATAATTATTATCACTCAGAAAATATGTGTATATATGTACATAGGTGTTAGTGTTTGCAGATTTACATGGAAAAAATGTCCATACAACTGGGACACATAGGGTAGCTTCATGGGTTGTTTCTCTTCAGATGTCATTCACCTTGACATTTTAATACATGGTCTCCAGGGTCTCTCTCATTTGCCATATCACTGAGTAATGAAATAATTCCAGGTGGCCATCGGTGCCCAGAAATCCTGCTCTCTGTAACTTTCCCGATCTGTGAAGCACTGAATTTTTACTTAGTTTCTAGCAATTTAAGAACTCATGCATGCAAATGTAATATCCATTTGGACTAAAGTTGCCCTTACGATCACAAATTGAATTGGACTGAGAACAGGATCCCCAATAGAGGAGCTAGAAAAAGAACTAAAGGAGCTAAAGGGGTTTTTCAACTTCATACGAAGAAAAACAATATCAACCAACCAGACACCTGAGCTCCAGGAACTAAACGACCAACTAAAGAGTACACATTGGAGGGGGCTCACGGCTCACATGTAGCAGAGGATGTCCTTATCTGGCATCAGTGAAAGGAGAGGCACTTGGTCCTGTGAAGGCTTGATGCCCTAGTATAGGAAATGCCAGGGGGAGTGAGGGGGAGTCGGTAGTTAGATAGAGGGGAGCACTCTCAGGTGGAGGAGAGGAAGAGAGAAGGGGAGAAGCAAAGGGGGTGGGCAGAATCAGGTATGGGAGGAAATGAAAGTGATATACAGAGGGTCCTATAATTGAACAGAAGTGTGTAGCAATGGGAGTTGGTGTACTGGAGTTAGCCACCAGAAAGTTCCAGATGTCAGGAAAGCAAGAGCTTCCCAGGACGCTATGGGATGACATGAGATGAAATACCTCACAAACGGGAGAAAGAACCAGTTGAAACCATATCAGGAGGTTAGGCATGCCCTCCTCCCATTTGTGGGATGGGGCCACCCATCTACAAAATTTTAATCCAGAATTGCTATTGTTAAAGGAAACACAGGGGTAAAGAGTGGTGTAGAGAATGAAGGAATGGACATCCAGAGACTGCCCAACCTGAGGATCCATCCCACATGCACACACCAAACCCAGACACTGTTGCTTATGCCATAAAGTGCTGGCTGACAGGAGTCTGATACAGCTGTTCCTGAGAGGCTCTGCCAGATCCTGACTAATACTAATGTGGATATTCAAAGCCAACCATCAGACTGATCGCAGGAACCCCAATAGAGGAGTTAGGGTAATGACTGAAGAAGATGAAGGGGACTTCTCTGACATCAACTGGAGGAGAGGTCCTTGGTCCTATGAAGGCTTGATGCCCCAGTGTACAGGAATGCTAGGGAGGTGAAATGGCAGGGGATGGGTTGGGATCGGGCACCCTCATAGAAGCAGGGTAAAGTGGGTGGAATAAGGGGTTTACAATGGGGAAAATGGGAAAGTGGATGGCATTTGAAATGTAAACAAAATATCCAATTTAAAATATTAAACAACATCAGGAATTCCATAACGTTCTACTTTTCTAATAGGGCAAATTTTTAAACAGTTAATTTTTAATTATATCATTCACTACTGAGAAAATTTAGTGTTGTCTATTTTATTAGCTTTATTTTTTAATAAATTTGTTCTATTAATAAAAACAAATTTAAATTATTAAATCCTTTTATATATTTATGTTACTTTAAAAGGTTATATATATATACATATATATATGTATATATATATATATATATATATATATATATATATACGCACACATATGTACATATAACATCTAGTCATTTCCAATTCATTTAAAGATTTAATTTTAGTAATCCAACTGATTAATAATATGCAAGTGAAAAACTATATGTTACCAATTTTAGATGCAGAATTGTAACACTGAAGGAAACATAGGTTTAGCCTACAATTTTAAATTTATATGAGTTCTTTAACTATTCAGAAGGCTTTATTTGCTAATTAGACAATTGGAATACTTAAAAAGAAATTGAAGGTATTAAATTTATGACTGCAGCTTAAAACGTTGAAGGTGTTTAATTAACCGTTTGCAAATGGTACAAAACATTATTCAAAAACCTATTAAAATAGGTGTAAAAACTTACTAGATTTATAAATATAATATTCATATGTAGAGCTTAAAAGCTTAAGGAAGAACTAGTTTCAGGATTTGTAACTTTAATAAATTGAATATTAATTTTTAAAACCTGAGTAAACTCTAAATAAACCACTGGAACATAAAAACCTCCTTTGAGAACATAATAAATTTCATAGCTATCCGCAAAGGTTTGTTTAGCTAATACTCAACATGGTAATTTTCTTTATGGAACAGTTTTATTTCCCTTTCATTCCTTCACAGTGAACTTCTACTTTGTCAGTGAGTAATGGATCTTAGCATTTTATTGAAGACATGTGTTTCCATTCTTCCCAGGGGATCTACAGTTCTTATATGTGCTCACCCTTTTTTAAGATAGCTGAAGGGATTTTAATTTCCATAGAAAGAACAATATCAACCAAACTGATGACCCAGAGCTCCCTGAGAATAAACAACCAACCAAAGAGTACACATGGAGTGGGTCATGGCTCCAGCTGCACATGTAGCAGAGGCTGGCGGGCATTATCGGGTATCAGTGCGAAGAGACGCCCTTGCTACTGTGAAAGCTTGATGCCCCATTGTAAGGGAATGCCTGGGTGGGGAGGGAGGAGGGAGGATGTGGGTGAGTGGGCGAACACTTCATAGAGTCAGGGGAGTGGAGATTGGAGAAGGGGATTCTGGAGGGGTAACCAGGAAAGGGAATAACATGTAAAATGTAAATTTAAAAAAAATCCAATATTTTTTTCTGATAAAATTGAAAAAAAAAAAAAAAAAGATTAACCAAGTTAAACAAATAAAGCTTTCTGTGTTTGCTACTCAAAATTCTCAGGAGAGACAGTGAGATCATGGAAAAGACAGCCACATATCATTTTATTATTTAGTTATGAAGATTCAGTCCAATGAACTTGTGTTAGTAAACTGGAGTCTTGCATTATTTATTATAATAGGTCTGGTCTAAACCTGAGTCTCTCAACACCTGGGAAGCTACTATAAGAGTTACGACCGCAGAATAGGGGATGCAATAAGCTAACTGGTATCCAAAACCCTTGGTCCCCAAACAAATATTGAAGTCCACATTCTAGAGTGGAGTGAATGCCAGCAGTGTTCTATAGACACAACTCTGAGGATTTTTTTCTTTTTTTTTTTTTCTGTTCTATTTTTTTTCTGTTCTACTCACAACAGCAAGAAAATAGAATCACTGCAGATTACAATAAAAAAACAAAGATAAAAAAAAAATGAGCTTGACATTTATAATGAAAACTTACTGAGATATAAAAATGTTAATCATTAAATGTACATGAAAATGTGTGTCTCTGTAGTCAGGTGAAAGGAATTAATATAGGCCTATAAAGAAAAGTCATATGAAAATCTAATATTTAAAAAAAAAACTGTGTTTGTATGTATGCATATGTGTCCACATACTTGTTGGCAATAAAACCATGAATGCAGCATGAGAGGAGAAAAATTCTTTTCATTTAAAGATTTATTGATTTTATGAATATGAGTACACTGTTGCTGTCTTCAGACATAGCAGAAGAGGGAATCAAATCCTATTATACATGGTGTGAGCCACCATGGGGTTGACGGGAATTGAACTCAGGAATTAACAGTTGAGTCATCTCTCATGCCCACAAAAAAGTTTTAATTGAGAGACACTGAAGTAATATAATGATGTGATATTAAAAATTGAAAGAGAAAAGAGGTAATGGTGGAATAGTTGGAACATTCATGTGCAAAGACATTTGGAGATGTATAGTTGAGAAGTGTCTCCAAAAACAAAGCATGTATAAAAAATAGGATCATGAAATGTATAATTTTGTATGTAATTGAACTGTACAAAATAAAGTAAGAAACTCAGAATTTTTAAAGTAAATATTCTGCAAGTGATGTCCTTCTGAAAGCCTTCCTAAATATTTGTTAAATTTCTGCATTTATTTGACTTATTTAATTTTGAAATTTTAGAGAGCCTTGGTATATGTCTTTCGTGCTCATTCTTTCTGAAGATTTTTTGGCTTATTTCAATCTCCTCTTCAGAGTCATGGATCTTCTGGTTTTTATAAAGGAAATCTTGGTGCTTAAATTTTCAGAAACAAATTCATGAATATATGCCATGGTTCTGAAAATTATTTCAAAGAATATTACCTTGGCTCACTGCAATTTTATGTCTACTCTTTGTCTACTCTTTCTGTTCAGTGGCATATTTCTGGCCATAGAACAGGTTGAATATTCTTTTAAATACTCATTTGATGACTTTATGAACATAAACAATTTATCTTAATCATATCTGATCTTCAAACTTGCCAACTATCCCAAGATAGTTTTTACATCTTCGTTCAAATATCATGCTGCTTCTTTCTTATAAATATCCTCAGAGTTGAATTAGACCTCCTCATATAAGTGTGGATCATACAATGGGAAACAGGCAGTCTTAGATTTCAACCACCTATGAAATTTAATTCTGCCTCCACCAGATGCCATAAAACTGGAAGTTTGAACAGTGGCACCAAATATTAGTAAAATTCAATTATCTTAGAAGACAATGATTAGTAAGTGAAAATTTTAGTCCAAAATTAAACCCAAAATGTTTATTCATGAATGAAGTCTTAGGAATACAGAAAATATTATAAGCTATTATTGGTGCCCGTAAGTAAGTAAATACTAAGACCCTCTTGCTGAATACATCAGATACTTTGTCTACAGGTACTTCTTAAATTAATTTTGTATTAAAAAGATAAGTCAGAAAATTATTTTTATTGAACAAATTTATTTTAAAAAACAAAGATAAATGTACAGATTTTAAGCATTTTTGCATAAAAATATATGAATACATTTTTGTCAGTTCTTGGTTTTATTTAAAGATTTGATAGTGTGTATTATTCATATAATGTAATTCTAAAAGGCCTTTAAAGATCTGTAAATGTATCCTTTCTTTTAAATAAAGTGGTAAAGAATAATAATATTAAAAATGATAGGTCAGTGATTAAAGTAATTGATACTTTTTCACAGGACTAATGTTCTCTACACAGTACCTAAAAGGAGGCTCACAGCCATATTTTGATTTGTCAGTTCACAGTATCCACTGCCATCTCTGGGCCTCCATGTACATGGTATGAACATGGTTCACCAGTACATGCCAGGTAAATATTCAGTCACGTTAGGTATTTTTGAAATTAATATTGAGAAAAATTTAATCATATTTGAATTGTCCAGAAAATAGTAGTGAGACTGGCTAGTATTAGAGCAACTAGAAGGTACCGAAAACATAAGTTGTTTGATCCAGCAATAGACATTATATGCTAGAGTACTGACCTACTTGGCAGGAATGCAAATCCTGTGGCATAATAGTGGCATGTTTTTATTCAGTAACTAAATGTTCACAGGACAGATCTTAAGTATTCTCCAAAAGGAAGAATCAATGGCTGTTATTGTAACCATGGTCAAACACAGGATTTAATCTATTGATATTGTTTTGTTAAATGATCATCTTTCAGAATCATCACTTTGTAAATATTTACATCTATATCCATAATTTTTTCCTACTTTTAATCTTGGTCGGAAACTTTCTACTGGATTTCTTGTTGTTGCTAATCCATAGAAATATAACTGTTTAAAGTGCTAAAGAAAAATGACTGTGAAAGCTCAGATAGGACTCCCATGAAGATCACTCTACCCCAACCTACAGACAGTTGCCAAGATGTAAAGAACCCTGCAGAAGAGAAGAGGAGAGAAGTAGGAACCTAAGGCCAGGAAGGAATAATGGGAAATGCTGTTTCATTGCCATGGCTTACCGTTGGTACATAAAATCTTACAACACTTTTGGTTGTCTGAGAAAGACACGAGTAAGTTTGAGCAAGATAAAAATTACTTGATCAAGATTAAAGATTCTGCTGAGTCTACTCTATAGCAGAGAATTTAACCTTTCAACTTATTAATCAGAAGAATGGAGTTTAATCAATTTTTATCTCACAATACTTTAAGGTTAAAAAAATATAAATTTTTACACACCAAGAAAACTTTGAATAATTCCAGGTTACATCTTGTTTTACATGTACCTTATGCTAAACGTAACTAATAAGATTTTAATTCACACTATCAAACCTTTAGAAAAAGTCAAGTACTGACAAAAATGTATTCATATAGTTTTATGCAAAACTGCTTAAAATCTGTACATTTATCTTTTTTTAAATAAAGTTTTTTAATTTAATAAGAAAAATAAGAGAAATAAATATCACTGATCAAAATGGCAAAAAAATTATACAAGACAACGAATAAATTTGTAGGTACCATTACAAATCACATTTTAAATTGTACTACTATCTAGGGTCTAAAAACAGAAATGGAATACACACATACACACACACACACACACACACACACACACACACAGAATGAGAGAGAGAGAGAGAGAGAGAGAGAGAGAGAGAGAGAGAGAGAGAGAGAGAGAGAGAGAGAGAGAACCTAGGTATAACCTAGGTATAGGAAACTTGGGAAATAGGACAGGAGTCATAGACAGAAGCATCACCAACAGAGAGAATCTCAGAGGCAGGAGATAACATTGGAAGCATTGACACAACAATCAAAGAAAATGTAAAAATTAAAAAGCTCCTAACCCATAATATCCAGAAAATCTAGGACATAATGCGAACATCAAACCTAAGGATAATAGGTGTAGAAAAGAGCTAAGGCTCCCAATTAAAAAGCCCAGTAATTATCTTACCAAAATTATAAAAGAAAACATTCTTAACCTAAAGAAAGAGATAAGACCATGAACACACAAGAAACCAAAAGAACTCCTAATAGATTGGACAGGAAAAGAAAATTCCCTCTGGACACATAATAGTCAAAACACCAAATGTTCTTAAAAAAAAGAAAAAAAATGCTAAAAATCAGTAAGAGAAAAAGGACAAGTAACATATAAAGGCAGAATGATCAGAATTACATCAGACTTCTCAACAGAAGCTATGAAAGCTAGACGATCCTGAATAGACATTATAGAGAACGTAAAAGAGCACAAATGCCATCCCAGGTTATTATTTCCAGCAAAACTCACAGTTACTATAGATGAAGAAACCAAGATATTCCAGGACAAGACCAAATTTACACAATATCTGTCCAAAAACCCAGCCCTATGAAGAATAATAGATGGAAAACTACAACACAAAGAGGAAAGCTGCACACTAGAAATAGCAAGAAAGAAAAGTAAAGGAAGAAAGAAAGAAAAATTCCCTAGCAACAAAATCAAAATCAAAAGAAGAAAGCACACAAATATAATTCAACCTCTTTCTACCTCTAACAACAAAAATAACAGGAAACAACAATCATTATTCCTTAATACCTCTTAAATCAATGGATTCAATTCCTCTATAAAAAGACATAGATTATCAATCTGGATACATAAACAGGACTAATCATTATTTTGCTGTATACAGAGAACACATCTTGGTTAAAAAAAAAAAAGCACTACCTCAGAGTACAATGTTGGGAAAACACTTTCCAACAATATTTTACCAAGAAACAAGCTAGAGTAGACATCCTCATATCGAAAGTAATAAATTTCCAACAAAAAGTCATCAAAAAAAAAAAAAAAGATGGACATATTTTACTCATGAAAAAAAAATGATCAAGATAAATGCTCAATCATTGTAATAGTGGTCATCTTGCCAAAAGTAATCTACAGATTCAATGTGATACCCATCCAAATCCAACTCAATTCTTCATGGAGTGGGAAAAAGCAATTTGCAAATTCACGTGGAATAACAAGAATGCTAGAATAGGAAAATCTATTCTCAAGAATAAAAACACTTCTGGAGTAAACACAATGTCTGATCTCAAGCTACATTACAAAGGAATTGTGATAAAAACCACATGATATGTGTAAATAGATAGGCATGTGGAACAATGGAACAGAATTGAGGACTCAGAAGTGAACACACACACCTATGGCCACTCAATATTTGACAAAGGAGTTGAAAACATTCACTGGAAAAAGGACAGCCTCTTCCACAAATGGTGTCATTTCAACTAGATGTCAGCATGCAGAAGAACACATATCAATCCTTTCCTATGCCCTTGTATAAACCTCAAGTCCAAGTAGATCATCGATCTTCACATAAGACCAGCTACACTGAAACTATTAGAAGAGAAGTGGGGAAGTGTTTAGAATACATATGTATAGAGGAAAGATTCCTGAAAACAACATCAATGGCTTATGCTCTAAGATCAAGAATTGACAAATGTGACTTCATTTAATTGCAAGGCTTCTGTAAGGCTAAGGACACTGTTAAGAAGACAAAAATGGCAGCCTACAATTTGAGAAAGAATCTTTACCAATTCTATGGGCTAGTATCCAATATATACAAAGAACTCAGAAAGCTAGACTAAGAGAATTAAATATTCCAAATAAAAATGGGTAACAGAGATAAACAAAGAATTTTCTATTGAGGAACATTGAATGGCCAAGAAGCACCTAAAGAAACGTTCACCACCCTAATTATCAGGGAAATGCAAAACAAAACAAACATTCTAACCTCACACCAGTTAGAATGGCCAAGATAAAAAACTCAGGTTTCAGCAGATGCTGGTGAGGATGTGGAGAAAGAGGAACACTCTTCCACGGTTGCTAGGGTTGTAAGCTGGTACAATCATTCTGGAAATCATTCTGGCAGTTCCTCAGAAAATTGAGCATAGTACTACCAGAAAATCCAGCCATTCCTCTCCTGGGCATATACCCCAAAGATGCTCTAACATATGACAAGGACACGTGCTCCTCCACGTTTAAAGCAGTCTTATTTATAATAGCAAGAAGCTGGCAAGAACCCAGATGTCCATCTAGAGATGAATGCATGCAAAAAATGTGGTACATTTACACAATGGAGTACTACTTAGCTATTAGAAACAATGGCTTCATAAAATTTGTAGGCAAATAGATGGAACTAGAGATCCTGAGTGAGTTAAACCTGCCTCAAAAGAACACACACTGTATGAACTCAATGATAAGTGGATATTAGCCCCAGAAAGCTCAGAATACCCAACACTCAAGAAACACTTCACAGACATTGTGAAGTTCAAAAACAAGGAAGAACAAAAGGGGGATGCCACAGTCCTTCTTAGAAAAGAGAACAAAACACTCATGGGACGAAATTCAAGGTCAAATAGAGGAACAGGGATTGAACAAAAGATCACTCAGAAGCTGCCTTGCCTGGGGATCCACCACATATACAGTCACCAAATCCAAGCACTATAACTGGTCCCAAAAACTACTTCCTGGCAGGAACCAGACAGAGATACCCCTTCAGGAACTATTCTAGATTCATATAAATACAGCTGAGCATACTTGCAGCTAACCATCAGACTGAATTAGGGGATTCCAATGAGATTGTTAAAGAATGGACCTAAGGAGCTGAAAGGAGTTCCAAACTCATGGAAAGATAGCAACATTATCAACCAAGGAAACCCTCCAATACTCCCATGGAATAAAACACCAACTTCTGTGCCTACTTTGAGAGCTCTATTGATATAGTTACATATGTAGCTGAAGATAACAGTATCTGGCATCAATGTGAAAAGAGGCTCTTGTTCCAGAGAAGTCACATTTTCTCAATGTAGAGGAAAGACTAGGCAATTGGGTGAAGAGCGGAACAGAATCAATCACAAACCATACAAAGACCCTACAAAGAAAGAAAATTTCAGACCAAATTCCCTCATGAACATTGATTTAAAATATTCCATAAAGTTTCGCAAACCAAATCCAAGAACACATCAAAGTAATCATCCATCATTATCAAGTAAGCTGCATCCCAGGGGTTCATGGGTAGTTCAATATATGGAAATCTAAGAATGTAATCACTATGTAATGGAATCCAAAGCAAAAACATGTGATCATCTCTTTAGATGCTGAGAAAGAATTTGACAAAATTTACCGCACCTTCATTTTAAAAGTCTCGGAAAGATGTGGAATTCAAGGCCTATACTTAAACAGAGTAAAAACAATATACAACAAACCAGTAGCCAACATCAAACCAAGTGTCAAGAAACTAGAAGTAATTCCACTAAATTCGGGGACAAGACAAGATTGCCCACTCTCTCCCTAGCTATTCAATATAGTACTAGTAGTACTAGCTGGAACAATCACACAGCAAAAAAGGTCAAAGGGATACCAATTGGAAAAGAAGAAGTCAAAATATCAGTATTTACAGATGACATGATAGTATACTTAAGTGGCTCAATATAAAATGAACTCAAACAAATCAGTAGACTTTCTCTACTCAATGGATAAACAGGCTGAGGAAGAAATGAGAGAATCTACAACCTTCACAGTAGTCACAAAGAATATAAAATACCTTGGGGTGACACTAAGAAATCAAGTGAGTAATCTGTATGATCCCCACAAGATCTCTGACCTCTTCAGGTCTCAAGTCTCTGGAGGAATAGGATCCTTATTAGAAATTATGCAGCCTCAAGTGGTGGCAGGTGGGAGACTCTCTTAGAAAGGAAAAATCCCTCAGGAATTCATTGTGGGCAATATTAGCCAAAATAGCCAAAATAGAAGAGAAAACTCAAAGAATCTGCCACCAAATGGACCTCAGCATGGCCACAAATAGAGGGATATTACCAACTCACAGTTAAAATTTCTGACACAGAATTATTCATGTCTAACAGAACTCGAGTGACAAAAATGGAGAAAAGTTTGAAGGAAAGGTACTCCAGTGACCAGTCCAACTTCAGATTCATTACTTGGGGTCCACCAACACCTGACACTATTACCTAAAATTTTAAATTATAAATTTTATTTTTATTTATATATATATAAAATATTAAATGTGACCAGAAATTATAATTTCACTGAGAAGTGAACCACATATTTTTTTAAAATGACTTTATTTTACAAAACAAACATAAATGTACAGATTTTAAACATTTTTGCTTAAAATTATACATTTTTGTCAGTGCTGTTTTTACAGATATTAAAATAATTTTTACTTAAAACTATGTGAATATATTTTTTAGTCAGTACTTGATTTTTTCAAAGGCTTGACAGTATGCATTGAAAACCTAATAGTTACAATGAGCGTAAAGTACATGCAAAACAAAACACAACATGGAAATAGTCAAAGTCTTCTTGTTTTGTAAATATTTTTTTTGTTTTTTTTTTCTTTATTTCTTGGACTTCATACAGTCTGTGAGTTGTTTCTGGGGGAGTGCAAGCCTCTGGGGTTAGCATCCCACTATCAGTGACTTCATATTATGTCTGTTCTTTTGTGACTGGGTTATCTCACTCAGGATGATATTATCTAGATGGAGACATTTTCTTAAGAATTTGGTTAAGTCATTGTTTCTGGTGGCTGAGTAGTATTCCATTGTGTAAATTTACTACAATTTTTGTATCCATTCATCTTCTGAAGGACATCTGGGTTCTTTCCAGCTTCTGGCTATTTTAAATAGAGCTGCTATGAACATTGTGGTGCATGTATCTTTGTTGTGTATTAAAGTGTCTGTGGGGTATATGCCCAGAAGTGGAATAGCTCGGTCTTCAAGTAGTACTATATCCAATTTTCTGAGGAAATCACCAGACTGATTTCCAGAGTGGTTGTATTAGTTTGTAACCCCACCAACAGTGGAGAAGTGTTCCTCTTTCTCTGCAGCCTCGCCAGCATCTGCTCTCATCTAAGTTTTGGATCTTGGCCAATCTGACTGGTGTGAGGTGGAATCTCAGGGTTGTTTTGATTTGCATTTCCTTGATGGCTAAGGATGTCCAGCACTTCCTCAGATGGTTCTCAGCCATTCGGTGTTCCTCAACTGAGAATGTTTTGTTTAGCTCTGTACCCCATTTTTTTAATAGGGTTATTTGATTCTCTGGTGTCTAGCTTTTTGAGTTCCTTGTATACCTTGGATATTAGGCCTCTATCTGATGTGGTGTTGGTAAAGATCTTTTCCCATTCTGTTGGTTGCCGTTTTGTTTTCTTGAATATGTCCTTAGTCTTACAGAAACTTTGCAATCTCACTAAGTCCCATTTGTTAATCTTTGACCTTAGAGCTTGAGCCATTGGTATTTTGTTCAGGAAATTTTCTCCTGTGCCTATGTGTTCTAAGGTTTTCCCTACTTTCTCATCTAATAGTTTCAGTGTATCTGGTTTGATGTGGTGATCTTTGATCCACTTACACTTGAGCTTTGTACAAGGAGATAAGAACAGGTCTATTTTCATTCTTTGGCATGCTGAGTGCCAGTTGGACCAGCACCATTTGTTGAATAGGCTTTCCTTTTTCCATTGAATGTTCAGGGCTCCTTTGTCAAAAATCAGGTGACCATATACATGAGAGCTCATTTCTGGATCTTCTATTCTATTCCATTGATCCACATGCCTATTTCTGTACCAGTACCATGCAGTTTTCAGCACAATTGCCTTGTAATATAGCTTGAGGTCAGGGATAGTGATTCCCGCAGATTTTTTTTTTTTTTTTTTTTTTTTTTTTTTTTTTTTTTTTGAGAATGGATTTCACTATTCTAGGTCTTTTGTTATTCCATATGAAATTGCACATTGATCTTTCCAATTCCTTGAAGAACTGGGTTGGAATTTTGATGGGAATTGCATTGAATGTGTAGATTGCTTTTGGTAGGATGGCCATTTTTAAGATGTTGATCTTTCCAATCCATGAGCATGGGAGATCTTTCCATTTTCTGAGATTCTCCTCAATTTCTTTCTTTAGAGTTTTCATGTTCTTTTATATTTCATGTTGACAGCAAATTTCAGGTTATTTTACAATATTTTATTAAATCTTTGAGATTTTATAAATGTATTTTGATCATACTAACTTTGCTACTACTCTTTCTACACTCACTTCTCATAACTACAACTTTGCATTTTGTTCTCCTCTTCCTTTTCTTCTCATCTTCCTGTTCCTCTTGTTCTTCCTATTCCTATTCCTCCTCTTTCTTCTTCTCCTCTTAATAGTCTAGATTGTATTATCTATTTGTCCGTGATTGTGCCTGACCTACTAGTATACTAAACTCAGTGTTATGGTTTGCATATGTTCAATTTAGAAAATGGCACTTTTAGAATGTTTGGCCCTGTAGGAGTAGTTGTGTCACTGTGGGTGTGGGCTATAGGACTCCTCCCATCCCTGCTCCATCCTAGATGCCTGGAAGCCAGTATTCTTCTAGCAGCCTTCAGATGTAGAACTCTCATCTCTGCCTGCATCATACCTACCTAGATTTTGCCATGTTCTTGCCTTGAAAATAATGGGCTGAACCTCTGAACCTGTAAGCCAATTAAATGTTGTCTTTTATAAGACTTGCCATGGTCATAGTGTTAGTTCAGAGCAGTAAAATCCTAAGGTGGAAGTGGTTCCAGGAGTTGAGGCTTGGCACCATGAAGAGAGACTATGAGAGTTTATTGGTGAAGCTTAGTTGAGGACGAAGACCTAGGTGTATTGAAAATGCTAGTACCATGGTATCACCATCAAGAGCAGTAGTAGCAGTGAAATAAATCAGCTGAAGCTTAGCAGTCTAAGAGGGCAGAGCTGGAGAATTCACACTAGCCCTTAGGAGAAGCCCAGAAGATCATGTGTGGATCACAACATTGGAACAAGGAGCCGTAACATTGAACTTGCCTTGGATATCCCAGGATATGCAAGATGCCAGAGCCATAGTCAATCTGCTTAGGAAAGCTGCTAACAGGAAGTGGAAACAGCCCAAGAGAAGGAAGTTTGTTGAAGTCAACAAAGATGAAAAAGAAGTTGGAGATGTGAAGACTGATTTGATATCATACATGGAGATGCAGAGTTTAGAATTTTCCCAGCTGGTTTCCTGTCTTACTTTGGGAATTACAATTAAGTGATTGGATGAATCTCAGAAGAAACTTTGAACTTTAAATTTTTAACATTGTTGAGACTGCTGTAAAGTATGGGGAAACTACAAGATGGACTAAATATATTTTGCATTATGTTATGTTGAGGTATGACACCCATATGTGCATATGTTTGGACAAGCTATATGAGGGCCAGGGTTGGAAGAGGTAAATGGGAGAGGAATAGAGGAACAGGTCAGGTATATGTCATTTCTTATGTTGAAAATGTTTTTATCAAGAAAGAAAATATCTGCAAATATATTACTCAATGCAATATTAAAAAGAAAACAAAATTGCGGTTAGGAGAATTTTTTTTTTTTTTGTTTTTAATAGGTAATCTTTTAAATTTTTTATTAAAGTCTCACATTTGTTTGAAAAGGAAGGTCCCTTAGATTAAAATGAAATTAATGAAATAAGCTCAATTCTCTAATCTTAAATTATTTTAAGTGTAAAATAAATAAAAGTATATTCTAAAGTACTTTGTAACTACTGATATTCATCTTGCAGTCACATATTATATTACTTTGATAAAATAGTGATAAATGTTGGAAAATATTTTTTCAAGCTCAAATAAAATTGACAGTAAAATTTAAACTTACATTACACTGGAAAGTCAGGGGATTTCGAGTTGAACCTCAAGAAACTAGAAGTACTAGTTAGAAATATGTCTGTAAGATTAAGTAGTTTTGGCTTTAATCTGGAAATTGTGGACGAAATACTTTCAAAAATGCCTTACTGTGCAAGACTTTTAAGTGATGTTGGAAAGTGATTTTGATTTAATAAACATTAATCAGCCATTATTGTTTGTTAGGAGCTGTTCTAGATCTAGGACACAGCATGAAAAATCATAAAATATCTTTTAATTTACATGTTATTAACTAAGCAAATTTTAATATTTTCTTTCAAGACAAAAAATTTTCAACATGAAAAATGACATATACCTGACCTGTTCGTCTTTTCCTCTCATCTTCATCTCTTCCACCCAGTTCCCTCTCTTTCTCTTCCTCCTTTCCCCTTCTAAGTGAAATGAAACCAAGCTCACAGGGATCTTGTATGTGTTAAACTTCTTATTGTCAATTGGTTGTGTCCTTTGAAGAATCAAATATCTCTTGTAGAATAATGCCAGGGTATGGAGGCAGGAATGGTTGGATGGGTGTGTAGGGGAGAACCCTTAAAGTGGCAGGGGGCAGGGGAATGGGATAGGAAGTGTCCAGAAGGGAAACCTGGATAGGGGCTAACATTTGAAATGTAAATAAAGAAATTATCTAATAAAAGAAAAGGAAAAAGAAAAAAGTCCCAGATGCCAGAGATGAGAGATGCTCATAGGATCCAGTGCGGATGACATGCTGAATACCCAACATTCGGGAGTAAGAACATGAAGAGACCATGTCCAGTAATTAGATATATCCTGAAATTAAGAAATGGGGTCATTCAAACACCTAGAAATCTTCAATCCAAAATTGTTCCTGTATAAAAGAAATTCAAGGTCCCAAAACAAACAAACATCTAAACAACAACAACAACAATGGAGCAAAGACTAGAGGAAAGGCCATCCTGAGATGGGACCATGTCTTCTGCAGACACCAAACCTAGATACTTGCTGAAGCCATGAAGTGCTTGCAGAAAGGACCATGGCATAACTGTACTCTGAGAGGCTTTGTCAGCATCTGACTAAGTTAGATGCAGATATTCACAGAAAAAATATTGGACTGAGTCAGGGGACTCCAATGGAAAAGGGAAAGAACTGAAGAGCTGAAGAGATTGCAACCCCATAGGAAGAAGAACAATATCAACTGACCAGACCTGTCAGAGCTCTCAGGAATTAAGCCACTAACCAAAGATTATATATATATATATATATATATATATATATACACATATATACATATATATATACATATACATATATATATATATATATACACACACACACACACACACACATATATATATATATATATATATATATATATATATATATATATATATATATATATGTATGTATGTATGCTAGGGTTGTGAGACAGGGGTGGATGGATGGCAGGGGGAAAGTAGTCTCTTAGAGGCAAACTGGAAGCATTGAGTGGGGAACTTGTGCAGCTGAGACCTGGAATGGGAACAACATTTGCAATGTAAATATTCAGTTAAAAATTCTATAAGTAATTTCTTATATTTGATGCATAGTTTACTGAATTTTGGACTTCTGGTAATATTAGAAACTTTACCATTAAGTCTCATCAAGATGACTGTCTAAATATAAAATTAATTGTCAATTTCAATCACCAAGGATAACATCAATAGGTATGCCAAATTGTATAGGAAAAGTTCATGGAGCCTTAACTCAACAACAACAACAATGTAATTGAGGCAGGCTAGAAGCCAAAGACTTAGCCTTGCCCACAATTATTAGAAAAACACAATGATTAGTTTTCCAGAGTCATCTCTGAAAGCATATGAACTTAAGAGTTTTTAATTTGAAATATATACATACATATGTGTATATATATGAAAATGAGGCTATGAATTTAAAGAAGAATAAGGAGGCATACCTGGGAGGGTTTGGAGTATAAAAATGGAAGGCAGAGATTTATAATTACATCATAATGTTCAAAGATATTTAAAAATATTCATAACGTATAAGACTATAATAAGGAGAGCACCGAGTTCCCAATTTTTGTTACATGGTCAATATTTCCGTGGAAGTTTATTTTCTTTTTCTGCCATATTTTAACTTAAATGTAATGTTTTATATGCTTAACTGTATAGTGTAATCATTAATGCACATAAGTTTATTATTCCAGAAAAGATATAACTCAAGAAGAATTTCATTCAAATTGAGTTTCAACTAATGATGCAGAAATTATTTTTAAAGTAATTTATGGGAAAAGAGTTTAGATTTTAAATAAAGTTTCATAATAATTTTAATTGTAAAAGTTATGATAATGTCTCATTTTTCCAACTCTGAAATATTGAAATTGAAAACTGGATATTTTTGAAGGCCACATATAAGGAAATTATAATTCAGCAGAAAATTGATATCATCAGCTTTTGGGTATCAGCAAGATATACTAATTTGGCCTTCAGTATATTAAAAACTAATTCAAATTAGTGTTTCAAAAAAGTTACAGATATAACTTTATAATCTACATATATAGATATATAAAAAATAAATACAGAGTCATAGTGCTGAAATATTACACACTGTTGTGACTAAATTTTATGTTAAATGACAGTTTATGTTTTTAAGCCTTTTTTCCAGTAACTGCTACACTTAATATTGGACACACAGGTAAACTCTACACTTCATTTATTGTTGGGTTTCTCATTAGAATCTACACATCATTTTAGCACATTCTTTTTGGTTCAGTATCTTCTTTGTAAGCAGATTGGAAAATTCATCAGAGTCCCCATGGGCTCAATGCAAGAACCACTAAAACTTTCCTCAGGGATAATCTCTTGTTAAGTATGTATTGTGTGGTAAATGGTTACTTATTTATGGCTGACATAGTCCTGTTTCAAAAGAACATAAAATTAAAGTAATAGTTAATAACTTGCTACTTGGTATGATACCTGCATTTTTACTCTCTTACAGTTAAGTTTATGTGAGTATTTCCATGAAAAATTGATTTTCAGTGGTTTGTAACTTAAGTGAAAATGATCTTTCCATGAGAGATGAAAACTGATATATGAGTGCATCCCTTAGGAGCCAATGCATAATTAAATCTGCATGGCTGTTTTAATGTTAAATCACTGCAGGTGAAGGGTGATATAAAAAAGCCATGGCTTTAAGGGAACATTGTAAATCAAATTTTGATTAGAATTTTTCAATTTTAATTAGCAAATATTATTAATTAAATAATCATTTTAATTTTATAGAAATTATAAAATACCTAACTACATAATATGGTCCCTTTAAATTTTCACAAGTTCATCAATAGATTAGATTAATATCTCCATGTATTAAGAAAATTCCATAGATATCATCATGTATGGTTTTTCTGTTAAAAGTCATTTGGTATTAATGTATTCCATTATCTTATTTAAAAATTATTGACTCAGTTGTTACAACAAATTACTAAGGTAGTTTTCCATTCAGTAGGTGCTCACTGTCTAATTATGGATCTGAAATGCATAAGTCAGTGTCCACATGTGAGAATAAGTAGACACATAAGTAATACACTCTTATAAACCAAATGTTTACATTATTAAATACCTCAAAATCCCAACAGTTAAAAAAATTCAGTAAACACAAGTGAATTCACACTTAACTTTATTGACCAATGCAGTATTGTATAAAAAATTTAAGCTCACATTCAGTTTTAAATAGGGCACTACAGTGATGTCAAAAACACATTGTCACATATATCAGAATATTTGACAATGAGTCTGAAAAAGTATCATATGAAATAATGCACTATGGGTTCGCTACTTTCCTTTGTAGAACTTTCAGTTGTTCATTTACCAGCCTCCTCCCACAAAAAATCCTGTAATATTTATGAAATGAGAGAATCATAAATTTCCTAATCTTCGATCATCCCATAGTGCCTTGTATGGAATGCATACCTTTTTGTTGAGTATGTGCTAATAATGTGCAAGTCATTTATAGCTTTGCATATGTGATCACCATGTATCTTAGGGGTTGTTATATCCAGTCATCAACTGCACCAGCTGGGAAGACTGAAACACCTTCACTTAATAAAGAAGGACCACCTTTAGTTTTATGATTACCCTTTGGGTAATTTTCCCATATTTCATTTTGAGATAAAATATGTATGTATGTATGTGTGTTTATCTCTATCTATCTATCTACCTATCTATCTATCTATCTATCTATCTATCTATCTATCTATCTATCTATCCATCTTTCTATCTATGTTACTTTGTGAACTTGAAAGACCTTATTTCTCTAATTTACAGAATATTTAAAATAGAAATACCAGGATGATTTTTATCTTTATTCATAAAAAATATGCTTCTTTTGCAATGATGGAGTATTAATAATATAAAAATTTTGTACATAGCATCATTCATAAATATGTAATGACTAGCAGTTAGGGTATTTAACTTATTGAATAGGAAGAAATATTAATGCACAAAACAAGTAGTATGGAAGTCAATAATGTTGTTGATGATAAATAGTTGATGTAATTGAACAAGGGTTTTAATATTCAAGAATCAAACTTAAATTAGGCATGTAATATAAAAAAATGAAGACAAATATAAATAAGACTTGTTGTCTGAATTGAATATTAATAGAAGCATAGTTAAAATAAGTAATTTCAGGTTTCAAGAATAGAAAACTCTAAAGTAGATAGGACAGTCATGATCATAAAAGTGTGTTACTAATAATCATTTTATAATATAAAATTCCAAAAAGAACGAACATAAGTAAAATTGCTACACAAACAACCGGCACCAAATACTGCCTAAAACATTTGCAATGATATGGATGACTCCTCAGAGGCTCTGCCTGAGGCATACTTATAGAGGAAAATGCTTGCAGCTAGCCATCGGACACAAGGACCCCAATGAAGGAGCTAGAGAAAGGACTGAAGGAGCTGAAAGGGTCTGTAACCCCATGGGAAGAACAAAATTACTATCCAAACCCACCACAGCTCCCAGGGACTGAACACCAACCAATGAGTTTGCGTAGAGTCCAGTGGCTCCCGGAATATGTAGCAGAGGATTGTATTCTCTGGCATCAGTGGGAGGAGGGGCCTTTGGTACAGGAAAGCTCTTTTCCCCAGTCTAGTGGAATGCCAAGGTGCTGAGGTGGGAGAGGGTTGTTGGGAGAGGGAGCACTTTCATGGAGGCAATGTGATTGGGAGGGGGGATTGGATTAAAAGGGGATAACATCTGAAATGTAATTAAATAACCAATAAAACAAAAGAAAAAAATAAAAAAACACAACTTATAAACAACAAAAGTAAGTAAAATTGTTATGCAAACAACTAACAGAAGACTGCCTGAAACATTTGCCATAAAAGTATTTATCTCTACATTATGCTAATTATGTTGATTGAAAAATATAAATAATAATTTATAAAAGTCAAATATATTATTAAAATAGGAGTGAACAAAACCCCCCAAAAATACATACTCTTACAATGAAGAGAAAGAAATGCCATATATCTCTATATTCTAAATTATTTATTCATGTGTTCCTAAAATTATACCCAAATATATAAATGTTACAAATAAATTATATTCTTCTTCAGTCGAATGACCTTAATATGTCAATGATATTTTTACAAAATTTTACTTGAATTTATGAGTATTACTGTTGATAATGTTACTATTTCTTCAAATATCAAATATAATTCTTAGGCATCCTAATTTTGATTATTTATTTTCTGGTACTTCATATTGTGACTTTTAAAAATAGGTTGAAAATATTTCCACCAATTTTAAAAACGAAGGTATCTTTTTATCAACTAACATTGTTCAAATATTTTCCATTTACTTTTATAGGTAGTTTAGAATTTATTATTTTTATCACGAAAATATACTTTAAAATCATCCTATAGCATAACAATACATTATAAAACATCCTTATGTAGATGTTTACTAAATTAAAATTGATGGTTTTAAAATTTCTGATTTAATATCCATATTTCAGACTGCTTATCAAATGTATATAATATATAATATTTACTCTCTCCATATATCCCTCTCTTATAGATCTTTTTTCCTCTCATACCTCACTCATCATTATAAATCCTGTTCTCATATTACTTTTAACATTAAAGATTTTTAAATTTCTTTTTAATTTATGAGAATTTTATCTATCTATTAAACAACATATTATTGTCTTGTTTAACTCTTAAGTCCTCCAGCTCCGTAGGGATTTTCCCAAGCCCTCTCACCCCCAATTTATGCTCTACTTTTCTATTCTTATAATTAATTGCTCTCTGAGTTGCTAGCGCTGATTATATGATGATCATGAGTTAAAATTGGATTTCTTAATATGAGACAGGCCTTAAGTTTAATTTTATTACAGTTGGTTACCTCCACAACAATCATTTGAGATTTTACAAGTATATACTTCTTGATTATCAGGTTCAAATTTTGGCTCATAGGGATAATAACAATTCATAATAACATAATATAAGGGATAGAAGTATATGTGGCACTAGAAAGCTGAAATATTTGTTCCTTTATATGTTTTCCTTGAAATTATAATTATAGTAATTGATGTAGTTAATTTTAAATGTCTACTTAGAACCGATTCACCTCATAAGGATGTCTTAATAAAAGATTTTCTACATTATATTGTTTTATGTGCAAATCTCTGTAAATTATTAGCACAGTGACTTATCCACATCGGACAGTATTATTTCCTGTTCAGGAGACACTGGGCTAATTCATTATTGAGGAAATAATTGGAGCACTACAATATACACATCAACTGTTTCTTTTCCTGCTCTTCATTGTGGATGTGATGCAATAAATTCTTCACCTCTGTGCTACAATGATGTTCTACAAAAATGGACAGTATCTTAAAATTCTGAGTCAAATAAACATTTGTAGCTCAACTTTCTTTTGTCAAGTTATTTTATAACAGCAACAAAATAGAACAGTAAGACATTATTATGTAAAAGTAATCATATAAGTGTATTCACTTCCGTCTCTATAGAACATAAAAAATAATATGAATGCCCATTTACCAAAAAAAAAAAAAAAAAAAAAAAAAAAAAAAAAAAAAAAACAATAATAGGTAAAAAACAGCCGTCATTTTATATTCCCATCTCTCTATTTTTTATTGTTTGGTAATTATCAAACAAAATCATGAATTTCCTTATAGGGTTTTATGAAATTCTCCGTTAACCTCTCAAATCCACTACAATCATTGTTTGTATGCTTCCTTCCCTCAATATTCTCTTTGCAATTTTCTGTCATGAGTATTTTATTACTATGTTCTTCTCCATGCTACCTGAAGACCTCTTTAAAATATTTGAGTATTCATTAATAGTTTTATGACACAAAGGTCTCCCCGATAAACACACACATAAATTTTTTTAAAAGAATTACATACTTGTATATGAGATTATATCCTGTAATTATATTTCTGAAAATAAAAAATTATTTGAAGAATTTGGAAAAAGAAGAATACTTTTAACAACAAAAAGGATCAATATAAGAATCTCAAAGTGAAGAAATTACTACAACCCACACCAACCTCACTTCCTGAATAGATATATGTTTATCTTCCTGTACAGATTTCTGTTTTATAAACTACAACACTTGGAAATTATTGACCATCAAGAGCCTGTTTAAGAGTTTCTTGCTCACTTTTGAGTTCTCTCAAAATGACTGGCTATCTGTCATATTTCACATGTATAGAGCAGATATGAAAGATGATTCTTAAGAGATGGAAGGGTGACTAAAAATAAGGCTGAAATAGCAAGATGTTCCTAAGGTTTCGAGTATAGTCATAGGAATAGGAAAAGATGACTTTATTCTGAGATTAGAGACAATGGCATCCAAAGTTTAGCCTTTAGTAGAAAAATTATTTTAATGTCTTTATTAGGAATTTTAAAATCTATTAAGAGTTCTTTGGGAATACTTATATAAAAATGAACCGTGCAGTTAAATTAAACTGTTTTATGTATTGATTTTTTCTCCCTTAACTACTAAGATCAATTTATCAAACATTTTTAGTCATTAAAATATTAAAATAATGTGAAAACCACAATACTAAAGATATCATCACTGATTTTAATCAATTTTAATGAATCATAATTTAAAAATATTTTTAAAAAGGAGTTTAATATTATATATCATTAATTACAGTTGTAATTTATAATGCCATCATAAAGCACAAATAAATTTATTTCAATTAACTTCAATATTCAGAAAGTTTTTCTCATAAAAGCTGCCAGGAATAATAGATTACCCTAGTTTACATACAAAATTGATGAAAGTATAGTAATTCTTTCCTAAAATTTGCTTCTCTTTTGGGAGCTTCATTATAATTTTTTTTTGCATTTTCTTGGATATTTATATATTTACATTTCAAATGTTATTCCCTTAACCAGTTCCCCTCCTCTCTCACAACATATACCCCTGCTTCTATGAGGATGCGCCCCCTCCCAACTACCCACTCCCAAGTACCAACCTTGACATTCCCCCCCATACACTAGGGGAAAATGCCTTTACATGATCAAAAGTTTCTCCTCCTATGGATGCTAGACAATGCCATTTTCTGCTAAATATGTGGCTGGAGCCATGGGCCCCCTCTATGTGTATACTTTGGTTGGTTATTTATTCCCTGGGAGCTCTGAGCTGGTCTGGGTGTTTGATACTGTTGTTCTTGCTATCAGAATGAAACACTTTCAACTCATTCAGTTCTTTCTCTACCTCCTCCATTCCACCCCACCCCACTCCACCTTGAGCTCAGTCTGACTGTTATTTGCAACCATCTTAATCTGTATCAGTAAGGGTCTGGCATAGCCTCTCAGGAGTCACCCATATCAGGGTCATGTCAACAAGCATTTCTTGGCATCAGCAATAGTGACTGGGTTTTCTGTGGGATCAATTCCCTAGTAGGGGAGTCTTTGGAGGGCCTTTCTTTCAGTCTCTGCTTCATTATTTGTCCCTGTATTTCCTCCTGTGAGTATTTTGTTCCCCCTTATAAGAAGGACTAAAACATAGTTTGGACTATGTTTAAAATCAAAGCGCTCATATGGAAACATTATTTTCTTATTACAAAATATAAATCTGGTACAGCTATGGTTTTATCTTATTTTTAAGAACAGCCATAATACACACACACACACACACACACACACACACACACACACACACACACACACACACACATCACATCACATATAAAGTCTTATAAAATTAGTGTTTCTGTTTTAAAGTATGTTCATGCATCTCTACTAGATCACCCTCCCTCTTTATTTCACCTTCTTGGATCTAACAATTATAGCATGATTATCATTTACTTAACAGTAATATCCACCTATAAGTGAGTACATAACGTATTTGTCTTTACAGGTTTGGGTTACTCAGGAAAATTATTTTTCAGGTTCAATCCTTTTGTCTAAATTTAATGATGTTATTTTTTAACAGAAAAATAATGCCATTGTATAAATGAGCTCTTCTTTGTCCATTATTCGGTTGAGATACTTCTAGGTTATTTCCAGTTCCTGGCTATTCTGAATAATGTTGAAGTAAACATAGTTGAATAAATCTCACTGTGTTAGGTTGGAGTACCCTTTGAATATATGTGCAGAAGTTTTATACATCATTTTTAAGTATATTTCTTCCTAATATTTTGAGCAACCATCATATTGATTTTCATTGTGTCCACACAAGTATCCAGTTCCACCAGCAATAGATGAATGTTCCCCTTGCTCCATATCCTTGCCAGCATAGACAATTGTTGTGTTATTTATCTTAAACACAATAAGTTAATCTAACGGGATTAAAATAGAATATCAACTGAGTCAGTAGATGTTTTTAAAAAAATAAGTTTGGCAAAATAATTCAATAAAATTTTTATTAAGGATATTCTGTTATCTAGTAGATCAACACTTTGTCCAGCCATCATCAGAGTGCCTTCCTGCAGCAGCAAATTGGAACTCATGTACAGACCCATAGACAGTTATCTAATGGAGATCAGGGTACACCTCAGAAGAAGGAAAGGAATACTTTTGGAGTCAGAGACAATGGAAGCCACCAAGAGCACATATCCCACCAACTCAGATAAGCTGTACTTACATGGTCTCATAGAGAATGAAGCAGCAAGCACTATTGTGGTATTCTGTACCAGGTCCTCTCTGTTTGTGATATGGCTGTTACCTTGGTATATTGTGGGACTCCTACAAGGGAGAACAGGCATATCTCTGACTTTTGTCTGTTCTTGAGACTCTTTTCCAACTTTTAGATTGCCTTGTCCAGTCTATATATGAAGACTTTTGCCTTGTATTATTGTATCTTGTTTTGTTTATCTTTTGGATGCCTGCTCTTTTCTGAAGGAAATTAGAGGAAGAGTAGATCTTAGGGAGAGGAGAGATGGGTGTGGAGATTGTGGTCAAAATGTGTTGTATTAAAATAGAATCTATTTTCAGTAAAAGTGTTATGAAAGTTGATTAATATATATTGAAATGCTTATTTATTTACTATGTATTTTTGTGTATTGAGTGTATAAAATAATCTGAACTACTTGTTTACTACTCCAGAAGATGCTAGATATCCTCTGGAACAGAAGTCACAGCAGGTCGGGAACAGCTGATATGGAATCTGATCCCAGATAGCTTTTTAATTTTTTTTTTGCAAAAGAAAAAAAAATGCTCTTAATATGCAAAGCTGTATTGTCAATATATTTTAATTTGACGTAACCCACCTGTTCCAAAGCTAAGTTAATAATGCAAGTTTTTGTTTTGTTTTGTCTTGTCTTGTTTTACTGACAGTGTCTGAAGAATATGAATCTGCAATCTTGTCATTTGTTTATTGTTTCTGTGTCCTTTCAGCATATTTTCTTTTAATTTCTGCTTGAAAATATTTTATTGGGTTAAAATTTTTCTGTAAAATTGAAGATCATAGAAAATAAATGATTTTCTCAGATTTACTCATTTCATTTTGTATAATTATTTTGGCTCCATGTATATATGTGGGCCACACACAAAGAAATCAGCAGAGGGAATCAAATAATTGGGAGATAGAGCTATTAAAGATTCCAAAGTACCTTTTCATTTCTGGGAAACAGAACTCTTATGCAAGATAAAGAAGTGTTCCTAACTGCTAGATATCATTCGTACCTGGAATAAAATTTTATATAGGATGGATTGTATTTGTCAAATTTTCACCTTTGTTAGACTTAAATATGATTTTAGTAATTGTCATTATTTTTGTTTTATTTACAAATTTACCAAATCCTTCTTCTATCACACATGCACACACACATACAAACACACACACACACACACACATACACACACTCTCTCACATACACATTATTCACTCTTTCCTGTGATAAACTGACATGAATAAAATTTCATAAGAAATCAGAGACTATAGTACAATGCAAATGAAAGTCTATGTGTGTGATATACATGTACAAATACAGGTACATGTATGTATATATGTACACACACACACACACACACATATATATATATACATATCTGTATATTCTCTATATTTACGCTATTGTATCATGAGATACTTTATCATTTTTTCAATTTTCTGTTGGATTTTGTGCATACTGTTTTGTCCTGTAGCATAATGTATTTTCGTTTGTGCCCCTTCTAACCATTTTAAATGCCCTTTTGCATTTTTTATTAAATTAGAAGGAAAGACAGCTATTTCTCCATGTTCACCTCTGAAGCATTCTATAAATCCTAATATCATGTTCTTAAACATAGATCAGCACAAACTTAATAATTCCTGTCTTCAGTGTTTCTTCAGGTTTTACTTCAAGAAGAGATAAGGTTTTTTTTTTTTTTTTTTTTTTTTTTTCTTTGTCTGGGGTTTCACTGTTATATCATTAGAGAGTTACCCTTTAGGCATAACTAGTAGTAACTAAAATGCTTGCAACTGGTAAAGAACACTTTGCTTTGGGATAATCTCTAAATATTACCATGTAGTGATTTACCTCCATGTAAAATAGGTAATCATATTTTACTAACTTCCATGGCTAGCAGGCTTCTCTGACTTTGCTAGGTACTTTGAGTCACTTGAATGGAAAAAGAAATTGAAATCCAGGACGTTATTACTGTTGTTATGTAGAAAAATGATATTAAAATACAGCTGTATCTGTATGCTTCCCTTGGGCCATTGTCCTTTATGTTTTCACATTATTCACTCTCTTCTGTGTTAGACTGCCATGAATATAAATTTCATAGGAGATCAAAGGCTACCAGTACAATGCAAGTGCTTGAAACATTCCCTGTAAGTCAAGAATTAGTTAGGCTCTGTGGTCTCCTCCTCCTAAATTTATATAAGGATTTATTCCTTTGGTAAGTATATTTTCTTTTCATGGAAGTATGACTTGGCTGGTATATGTATAGCTAGATGGAGATTCTGAATGTGTTAGAAATCTAAAATACATTAGCTTAAAGTCTAATTTTTCACATGAATTACTTGCCTTAGTAGATTGGATAGTGCCTTCTTAAGTCACGCGTGAAATAATTTTATTTTCTCTTTTCAACCATCTACAATAAATGTTTTGTCTTGTAATGGTTTTGATACCAGTTTTCCAATTTGAAAACACAGTTTTAAAAACATAGCAGTAAACAGAAAGTATAGGAATTTGCACATTTTCAGATTGTATTTTAAACCACATTTTCAAGAGCTAAATCTGGGACTTTGTATTATGTTTTCAACTTTCATAATTGTTATCAATGCACTTAACTATGTGTATGGAAACTATGTTCATAGTCCTTGGGCTAATCACACTTTTTTCACACCCTGAGGTTTTCATAAAAGGTTTACATATACCTACAAATGTTAGAATCATGTGCTCAAATTAAGGAAGTGAATCAGTATTTGTTGCATCCAACTTGACCGGCAAGGAATACAGGACACTCCAGATTCTTCTCAACAGCCTTTATTCAGGAACGCATTGATGCTGAGTATGGGAACCCGGAGCGCTGAGCGCTCTCTCTATTTATCTCCCTCTAAGGGGGGATGGATGATTTGTCTCTCAGGGATTGGTGAAGCGGGGATCACCAAATTAGCATAGCACCGCCTGGAGCCAAGAGCAGTATTGCACACGTGTAGTACATTTGTTTACCACAGTGCAAACTGGATGTTGGTACCATCTTAGAGGGCATGGTTGGGGAACTGCTCCCTAAAAATATTGAGAAATATGTCAAAAATATTTTGTAGTCACCAACACTAGTTTTATAATTTTTGAATACTGACATTTTTATAAATTGTGATGAATTAGAAATCAGATGTATAATATAACTTAACATACAGTCATTTCAGATGTAATGATTATGTTTTGAGTTTGGTTCAGAAATTTTAACCTTATGCACACAAATTAATTTTTTTTTATTTCCATGGAGTGATATCCAAACCAGTACCAAATTTTAGAAATAAGAAGGGCAATTTCTGTCTACTTTAAATTTTTCTCTTATCACTTAAAATCAAAATCCATATTCATAAAAAGTAGTGAAAGCAATATAAAACATTCCAGTAAATTTTTAGCCAAATACCCACATTTTACTAGTGTAAAATAAAGTATTACTTTGTCTTAAAGTTTTCTGTAGTGTATAGGTACAAAGAAAATATGCATATTGATTAACATTTTTGCATAATAAAACTACAAGAATACAGTTATCCTTTCAGAAAGGGTGTTATAATGTGTCTCCCTTGTCTAGCATGCAAACACAATTCATATTTCACCAAGTATATCAAACTTGTCCTGCAGAGTAAATAAGACATATCTGATTTAATAATAAATTTTCTTCTCTTTTGATTTACAGTAATTCTTCATTTATAGTTATGCTACATGACACTCTCATATATCTTTATGTATATGTAATATTTTGCAATCTAGTCATTATTCTCTACTTATCTGCCTTTTGATTTTTCCTCAGCCCATTCCTCCTTCCTTGTCTTCAAGAGGATATCACCACCCATGGCACTCCACATTGCCAGGCCTCTCCACACTCCCTGGAGCTCAAGTCTCCCTAGAGTTAGGTGCACCTTCTCTCAAAGAGGCCAGATCACACAATCTTCTGCTGTACATGTATTGGTGGCCTCAGACCAGCTTGTTTATCTTGTCTGGTTATTTGATCATTGTCTGAGGGATGTCAAGTGTCCAGTTTAGTTGAGATTGTTGGTCTTCTTATGGGGTTGCCCTCCTCCTCAACTTATTTTAGCCTTTCCTTCGTTCCATTACAGGGGTCCCGAATTCAGTCCATTGGGTAGGTATAAGAATCTGTGTCTATCTTAGCTATTTCTTGGGCCTCTCATAGGGCAGCTGTTCTAGGTTCCTGTCTGAAAGCACACTATTGCATCACTAATAGTGTCAGGCCTTGGAGCCTCCCATTGAGATGGATCTCAATTTGGGCCTTCCCTGGGCCCCCTCCTTTCCCTCAGTCTCTTCTCCATTTTTTTGACTCTGAAGTTATTTTAAACAAGAACAATTCTGAGTTAGAGTTTTTGATTGTGGAGTGGCAACTCCATCTCACCATTTGATGTCCTGTCTTTCTACTGTATGTGGACTCTAAAAGTTCCCTCTCCCCACTGTTGTTTTAAAAGTTCATTTTAAATATTCCCTATTTCTAATTAATAGGTGTTTTTAGAGATAAGATCCATGGACCCCAGAATACTAAAACAAACCCATTACTATTATGTTTGTTCTTGTTTACATTCTAGAGCTGTAGATGTGATTTATTGTTCTTTTTGAGCAATGGAATCTTTATTAGTGCTGTAGGCTGCCTAAAATCACCTGACTTGAAAATTAGGTATAAAAGTCAACTCTTCACAGTTTCTTTGTGAGGCTAATTGTTCTTTCTAAAATACTGAGATAAATTATTTCATAGTTTCCTACCATGTGAATGTACAAGAAAATAAACAATATTCAATGAATATCAAAGACAGACATATTGACAAAAATGAAAAAGATAGAAAGGAGATGAGTCAGACAAGGGTAAGAGAGAGGTCAGACAAAGAGAAAGAGAGAGGATAAAAAGAAGAATAGAAGAAAGTAAAAGATTAGAAAGAATGGAAAGATTAATGAAAGAGAGAAAGGAAGGAAAGAAAGAGAGAAAATTAAAATAAAGAGAGAGAAAGGAAAAAAGAAAAGAAAGATAAACAGAATAGAATGTAATAACATTAGTTTAGACAGATATTTGTGTTTTAAGTTTTTGTGTTTATTCTGTTTTTCACAATAAAATTTGTAATATGAGAATGAACTTTTTATGTTTATCTAGCACCCATGAATTAATATCTTTATAATAAGAGCTATTTGGCACATGCACAGAATTTCATATGCTAATTATATAAAAATATAATTTTTACTTATCATCAGGCATGAAATAATAGCGATGACATATATTTTAAATGATCTAAGAGTCTAGAACCATATCATCTGCCAAAACTAATATTATTTGCATTTTTATGCTGTCAGATTCTTGCTAAACAAATATAAGTGGATAAAATGGGAGACTCCCCGTAAGGACAGTAAATATATTTTTTTGTAGATAACTTGAACTACATTCAGAGAGTGTTCCTTTCTCCTTGCTTTGTATTAAAACATTTTAAACAAATCATTATATATGTATATATATATATATATATATATATATATATATATATATACATATACATATATATCTTCAAGCTTTGAAAGCCTGTAAATTTAAAGTATCATTTCCCTATACCTTCAAAAGTGCCATTGAATTGTGTAATGCACTTTTTGGGCTAGTATCAGATGATCAGTGACTATATACCTGAGTGTTCGTTTGTGACTGGGTTACTTTACTCAGAATGATAACTTTAAGTTCCAACCATTTGCCTAGGAATTTCATTAACTTGTGGTTTTAATTAGCTGAGTGGAACACTACCCTCTAAATGTATCATAGTTTCTTTGTCATTCCTCCACTGAAGGACATGTGGGTTCTTTCTAGCTTTTGGCAATTGTAAATAAGGTTGCTAAGAACATGGTAGAACATGTGACCTTGTTAGATGTTAAAGCTTATTTTGAGCATATTGCCAGGAGTGGTATGGCTGGGTCTTCCGGTAGTACTGTGTGAAATTTTCTGAAGAATGCCCAGACTGATTTCCAGAGTGGTTACGCCAGCTTACAACCCCACCAACAGTGGAGGAGTGTTCCTATTTGTCCACATCTTCGCCAGCATCTGCTGTTACTTGAGGTTTTGATCTTAGCCATTCTGACTAGTGTGAGGTGAAATTTTAGAGTTGTTTTTATTTGAATTTTCCTGTATAAATTAGAAATAGTTACCCTCCAGTAATTTTCTTTATTCAGTCCAATTATAACTTTCCCATAGTGATATGCATTTTTTTTTCAGAAGACAATACTTTTGGTGAGAGCTACCCACAAGTAAATGCAGATACAGAAATAAACATTTAGAAGGCAATTAAATGTTATATCTTAGGAAAGTATCAGAAATATAATCTGGTTTAATAATATAGAGGAGGCTTGAAACTATGACCTTTGGTTACAATGTAAATACTCTATGCAAAATATTTAAACTATAGCAAGAGAAGGGCAGGACAATCAGATCTATTTGTGAATTTGGGGAAACAAACTAAAGGGGTACTTGGAAATATTGTAAATTATTACTCAGTCTCCCATTCTTCTTTTTGCTTTGAAAAAATAAAATAGTCATACTATCAATTTTAATTTGTAATTTTTGTTAACAATATCAAAAGTTACCATATATGCTTTATGTATTTGTTAGTGAAAAGAAAAAATGGAATTCATTCATCCCAAAATGTTCTGAGCATCTACTAAGCACATCATTGTTCTGGGTAATTCAGATAGAAAATGTGTCATGGATCAGCATGTGATACCAGGTAACTGTTATCAAAAGTTAAAAACAATGAAAACAAAACCAAATTCTTAAATATAAATAAATTCATGAGTTAAACATATAAAGCAAAACACAGGGAAGAAACAAACTTTTCTCCTTGGTTTTGTATCATCTTAACTCATTTAAGGAGTCCATTTAGGAGGACTCAAATGAATAAACCAGAAAGAGTTTAGAAGAATCATGACACATGTCATGAGTCATAATTAGTATATAGATTAAATATTGGAAAAATCAAACTGTATAACATGTTCTATCTATTCTGAAGGAAGATATTTTGTAACTACAATGAAATATGTATAAATATTTAAAGAAATATTTTAAATTAATTACTTTTAATTTTTTACAAAAAAATTGTTACATTGTATTACTTGAAGAAAATAAACAATATTAAACTGAAACATTGTAACAAAAATAATCATCTCTTGATTTAAACTGATAGAATTGTTGTTAATAATGAATGATTAGTAGTCACCAAACATCATTTAAAAATGATTCTACTTCAGCCTGAAGTTACTCTCAGGTAGTCCTGGTAGCCTGTTGCGCATTGATTTTCCAAAATATACTTTTAGAAATTAAAATGAGAGTACTTTCTCATACTAGTCAATGAAATATAAAAGTCTTATCAACAATTATTAAGAAAGTGTAATGAAACTCTACCCCTCAGTTAAGAATGTATTTCTGTCTCCCAATATGCTGTCCTTTATCACCGCCTCTCAAACATCCGCATGTGCCTTCTGTTTACACTTCCCTACATCTTATTAGTAGTTTGTCACTACTTTCTTTTTACTTGCTTGAAGCCATTATTCTAAGTGAATACATTCTGTGGGTGGAAGAGTCTGCACCCATTAAGGCTGTCAAATTCAAATTCCACACTTCTTTTAGTTATTCTTGTTACCTGAGCTCTCTCCCTTCCGTTTTTTTTCTTTCTTTCTTTTCTTTCTTTTTTTTTTTTTTTACCTAAGCCTTGCCACTCACTTGGCAGATGCACTGACAGATACTTGACTGACATGAAAATTTATTCACAGAAAAGAACATTTTTGTTCTGATGTTTTATTTTTATCTTTATGTGCTTTCTTTATTTGACATATTATAAAGCCATATTCATAGTAGATACGTTTTTTAAATGAAGGGCAAATTTGCCATATCAATATTTTCTTCCCACTTCTTTTATTTCTATATTCCTAGAAGATTCCATCAAAAGAAAATTTCTCACATATAGTGACAGTAATCCCCAAAGATGGATGGTGAATAGAATTTATTATTATTATTATTATTATTATTATTATTACTATTATTATTATCGTGATTAGATATAGCATTAGTATTTATTAACACAAGCAAAAATTGTGTTGTCATATAATGTGAAGACTAGTAGATTTGCAGATATTCTACCTTTTCATTTTTAATGCTTTATGTTATCAAAAGTGTAAAAACATAAAACATAAAATAATGAAGGGATTCAGGTAGTCTAGAGTAAACATCTGCATGTTACTTTAAGTAGGACAGAATTTTTCTGTGAATGACAAAAGTAATTCTTTGTCAGTTAAGTGGGGAAAAGAGCTTCTTGATTTAAAATGACTATGTTTGATTTTCCCCCCTTTAGACATTGCTTTCCAGAGCTAACACAGGGGTGATATGTCTTAAGAAACGGTTTAGAAAAATGTCAATGGATTTATGAATATGGAAAATATTATTTATCAAGAAATTGTCTGATTCATGTAAACCATTTTTACATTGTTATCTGATTAGAGACCTATTAATTTAACTGAAAAAATGAGAATGATGATGAGAAAGTAAGAAAATATTTATGTCCTGTCCTGCTCTATTTGTTCAATTTTTACAACAATTCTAGTTTGCAAATAGATAACTTGAAATTAAATATATCATAATTTACCATCTTATTAAATTTTCTAGTAAGTCTTCATTTTACTTATATCATTTTACACATGGTACAAACTTTTCTTAGATTTTTGTTACATACAAAATCTCTATATATTTTAGTGATAAAATCTAATGGGTTTCTTTTTTATTTCTAAAAGTTTTGTTAAACCTAATTGTATAAATTCCATCCGCTTTCATTCAAATTTGTCTTATATACTTTTATTTGTAAATTATTATTCAATTCATGTACAATATGGTCTTGGTACAAATATCAAAATTTCTAACACAAGGATATGATATATAATATCTTTTTCTGTTTCACTGAAAAAATGCTGTCAATTTACTAATTTAGAACTATTTTGAAAACAGTATTTAATATATACGTTGAATTATGTTTATCCAGTCTTGAAACGTTGTGTTTCATTCCAAACAGAGAACTATATAAGTATTCGTCCACTTTTGTTGAATGTGTAAGGCAGCATATTCAGCCTTGAAAGCAAACATATGTGTGGGTATGTGTGTGTATGTGTGTGTGTGTGTGTGTGTGTGTGTGTGTGTGTGTTTGTGTGAAAAGAATTTTCTGGGTGGAGGGAGGGAGAGATCTGGAAGGGAAAATGGCTGGGGCAGGGAGAAGTGACCACAATCTGGTAGGGGAATACAACTCAAAACCCAAGGGCCAGCAGAAAGAATAGAAACCTTAGGAAGTAGGAAATTAAGAGGACCCTACAGAATGCATCAAAGTCATGTGAGGTGAGAGATCCTCAGGACTAAAAGAGGGGTTTGGGGTGAGAAGACCCTAGATGTAATTCCCTACAGTGGGGAGATGGATTCTGTAGAGCCCATGCCCAATACAAAGACACAAGGCCCCTTACTTGGGATGGAGTTGCTATCCCACAGTCATAACTCTGACCTATAGTTATCCTGTCTGAAATAACTGCAGGGATGAAAATGGAGAAGAGCCTAAGGTAAAGAAGGTCCAGGGAAAGGCCCAAAATTGGATCCAGCTCAAGGGGAGGCTCTAAGGCCTGACACCATTACTGCAGTTATTGGATCACTCACCAAATCACCACTGACCTATCTCGACTGTCCTCTGAAAGACACAACAAGCTGCTTGTGTGTCTTTTTTAAAAAGTAGAGTCAGATGTAGATATTTGCACCCAACTAACCAACAAATGCTACTGACCCTGAAGTTGAATTAGGGAAAAGGTGGACGAAGCTGAGAGTGGTAACCTTGTAAGAGGACTATCATTCTCAATTAACTTTGACCCCTGAGATCTCTCAGACACTGAATCACAAACCTGGCAGTATACACACGCTGATATGAGTCCCCAACACTTATACAGCAGAGGACACACAGGTCTGGGTTCAGTCAAAGAAGATGCACCTGAACCTCAAGAGGCTGGAGGTCCCAGGGAGTTTAGAGGTCTGGCTGGGGGTGTGGTGGGGACATTCACATGAAGACAGGTAGGAGGAGTGGAGAGAGTGAAGGGAGCAGGTATGGAATGTGGAAAAGTAAGAGGATGGATCAAAGGGCATTAAAATCTTGAGTGTAAAAATATAAATAAAGAAGTAAATAAATCAAATCAATAAATCAATAAATAAGAGAAAAGAGAATTTTCTAGAATTGTACTCAAGCTTCCTAGGCCACTTGTTTGAATAATCTACCATAAGCCATAGGGGGGGAAAATATGAGTTTGTTCTCCTGTCAATCTCTGTCTGGGTTGATATTATATAACAGTGGGAAATTTTGGATTACCTTACTTACATAGTGGTCTCCTTTAAAAAAAAATCTTATTGGATATTTTCCTTATTTACATCTCAAATATTATCCCCTCCTGGTTTTCCCTCTGCAAAACCCTGTTCCTTCCCCGATTCAGATGCCTCTATGAGGGGGCTCACCCACCCACCCACCACCCTCTCCTGACTCACCACCCTAGCATCTAGTATCTTCAGTGAACACATATTTTCAATTATTGTCAAGAAATTCTCTTTGGGTATTGTAATGACTTGTTTTGAAATTTTATGCTTTTCTTTTTAACATTTACATTATTTGTATTTATGTTAAACATTTATAAATGGCATATGGAATTTAAATATATCAACATTGGAAAACTATATAAATGTAGACAGAACCATATGTCAAGTAAACCATACTATATACTAATAATTCAATACAAATTATGAAATTACTTTAAAGAACATAATATGACTTACTATGTTTATGGATTCTGTCATTTTAAGTTTACTCTTCGATTGTTAGTAACATATTAAAAATACACAATATAGTACACATATTCCTGAGAACACAGATTAATCATTTTTTTGTTCAAGGATGCTTAATTAATTTAAATGTAATGTTGTACTGAATGTTTGTAAATACGCATTTCTTCCTATTTAATGTATATTATTAGTTGAATAAATATTTTAATCTTGCTTAATATATTAATGGTGTTGATGGAGTGGGATTTGTGATGTTTAATAGTTCTTTTTAACCTGAAAGGAATGACAGTTTCCAGAGAGATGCAGCAATGTGTGTTTTCTTTAAGGTATTTCAAACTAAATTTCACTACGTAAAGAAGAGCATTGATTGGATGAGGTCCTCCACCAAATATAAAGGGAAAATAGAAGGAGTAAGATGAATACCTGCATTCAATTGCTCTCTGCTTCCTGAGTGTGACTGCAGACAGACCCGTTAAATCATGGGCCTACTAACTATGTGCTATCCTTCCAACTAGTGTGGATTTTAATTCCTCAATGCATATGACACATTATGATTGCTCTCTTTTAAATTGATCTTGTCAGATATTTTTCATGGAAAAACTATTATTAAAAGTAGAAAATATTTTAAGCACTTTCTAATTGAATACATTTAAAGCACTTAAAACTATATTTCATGTTTTTAACTATATTAAAGTTAATTCACAGTAATACAAAATGAATAAATACCAAAGCTCCTTCAGGAGTTTATGAAAAGTTGAATCTCAGCACTAAGTATTTTACCTTGGGCCACGCGAATGGCAGCACTTTACCAGAATACTGTAACCTTGGCTCTTTCACATTTACTATTTACTTCAGGTGAAATTTCACTGAATAGCCCACTGTGGCCTTGAACTTGCTCCACTGTCCGTGCAGAACTTAAGCTTACAATTCTCATTTGTAATGATGAGAAGGAGCTGTTAGATAAGGTGCTTGTTGTGTAGCTGTGATCAAAGTATGTTTATTTTACTAAAATGAAGAAAATATTTTTCCAGAAATAGATATTTATGGAAAAAGTCCTATATCTGAATGTTAGTTAAGATCATGAAAATTACACACAATATAAATCCTATTTATAATCTAAAGTTAGCCATAATGATGGAGTATACAATTCATAAAAGGATTTTAAAGCAGCCTTCATGTAAAAAGATATGCTTTCAATTTGTGACGTTCTTAAATCTAAAACAGTAGGAAAACTGCAATTCAACTGAAGAGTTTTCTGTCTGTAAGATGAAAATAATAAAAATTTTACCTTTTCCACTATTAAACACTCCTTGGCAGATGACTTTAATTAGTTTGCAACAAACCAGGCCATTATTCTATATCTGATTAATTAAATATATTGTTAGAAATGTAGAAATGCTTCTTTGGAATTTTAAATGATAAGGCATGTTTAATAATATTTAATCTCCTATACATGTTAAAGAAATTTAAAATTAAGGAAAAAGACTTGAAAATAGATATCACCTGGCAACTTACAAATTCAGTGCCTCACAGTGCCTTGGGCTAGCTGAATATTAGAAAAAAAAAAAACTTTTATTTTAAAATTTTATCCAGAACTTTCAAATCTATATTTCATACAGGCTTACACATGTGGATTCATAAAACTTTATTTTTGAAATCAAATCTCTTCAGATAGAAATTAAGATCAGTATATCTAAGTTATATATTGACAGTTCTATATTTTAGTCTATTTGTTAATTCTTACAAAAGTTGGTTCATAAAAGCACCAAAATATAGCCAAAATACACTTAATCATGGTGATTTACAGTTTCCAGTACATTGATAAATTCTCATGAAGGGTAAAATGGAAAAATAAAAGTATTCTACTTATTTGTTGAATATGTATTATATACACATATGAAACCTTTTTAGTTATGCCCATTCTCCAGTGACTTCTATATAGTTGTTTATTGCAGAAATGTTCTGAGATCATTTGCAATCTCTTCATAAGCTATGTTTCTCATTCTAAAGTAAAACTTTCCAGACCCAAACAAAAACCAGGAAATCTGTAGTTCATTTGCCAGAATTTCTGAATATGTATCCAGGATTGACAAAGGATTGATACTGTCACTCAGCTTTCTAATTAAGGGATGGAGCAATGTGAAAAGAAAAGTTGCTCATGAAACTTTTTTTATTTTCAAAGTTTAAAATATGGATTCTTGTTATGGGGTGATGTGAAAGACAGAGAAGGAGATGATTATGAAAAAATCATTCAACCTTTCCACCCAATATTTCAAGTCTTTGGACTAACAGCTGTCAGTGAAATCCACATGCTTAGGTTTGAGCCCTAATAAGTCTTTCACGTGGAAGTACAATTCATTTTATTTTATTTTATTGAAAAACTTAGGTATATAATTTTGACTATGGGACACAAGATTACCAGATTAAAATAAAGCCTTATGAACACAAAAGATCTCATTAAAATAAGATGCATTTGTTAGTTATTCCTGGTGCTATATTATTGTTTTAAATTTTAATGATTTTAAAAATATTTTGTATGAGAGTCCATAAGACTCAACAATTTCTATTTCTGAACTGACTACAATTAGCAATCAAGAATGTTTACCTAAGACCCTGCTAGGAGCTATGAGGCATGGTGTAGCATTGGGTTTTGTTGTTTATTTGATCCACAACTGTAAACATTAATTTACTTTACCTTCTCTGCCCTCCTTCTAATTATTGAAATAAAATTTAGATCATCTCAATATTTATATCTTCTTTATTTGTTTTATTTTATGTATATGAATGTTTACATCCATAGATATGGGTGTGTACGCCTGATACTTGCAGAGGTAGAAGACAGAGTCATATCACCTAGAAGTGGATATATTTATGGTTGTGAGAAATTTTGTGCATACTTACTTAAAACCCTGGATCCTATGGAAGAAAACATCTGTTCTTAACTTCAGAGGCTGCCCCTACTCTCTCAGTAGTTTTATTCTCTCAGTAAGACACACACATAAGAATAAAAACAGCACACATTGGCAAGTAATTTGTGAATTTCCCTTGTTTTGAAAAATTAAACAATAATGTAAGAAAATATACAAATGATCGAAATAATATCATCTTCAATTGCTATAGCAATTTTCTTTGCTTTTAATTATTTTTTAGTGTTGTCTTGTTCAGATAGCCAGAACTGTTCTGTGATCATTTCTGCAATGGTTAAGGTAGCATTTCAAAGAACTCCCTCAGTTTCCAGCTTTCAATAGTTTTCCACCTTTTCTGCAATAATTTTTAGGCCTTCAATGCAGAAGCCATTTATAGCTTTCGTAAGCTAGACAATAAAAGGCTATTATCTGTATTCTGCCTTGCAATAAAGTGCCATACTCTGTTTTCACTCAATTATAATTTAATTTTTCCTCAATTTTTTTCTGAGACTTTCCTGTGGCTACCTTCATTTCCCAATCTCCCATTGCTACACTCCTTTGTTGAAATTCCTGACCCTCTGTACTAATTAGTACATTTTCTTTATCCTTACTGTATTACTTTCTCACTCCTGCAATAAACACTATTCCATATTCAACTTTTCTGAGACCACCAGTTTAGATTCGATACTGTGACAATATATGACAACACAACATTGCTTTTCTGTGCCTGTCTTAGTTCAATAAATATGACCTCTAGCTCATTAATGTTATCATATACAACATAATTTCATTGTTTCAATTGTGTATCTGGTGTTGTAGCCACCTTGTGTAGGAGTGGTTTGTTTTATTACTTACACCTCAAAAGCACTATACCAATATCTGGGACTAGTCCTTTTTACACCATTCTACTAGAACTAATTAGGACTAAATAAGTCCTCTATCCCTGAAGTAATTGACTATATCATGTAGTAACTTGAATTTTTTTCTTAAGTTTACTTTGTTTATATAGAATCCTTGTTCTCACTTTATACAGTATTTTGTTTGCTATGTGAGCTTGTAGTCACTAATTTGCTTGTAGTATGGAGAAATTACTTCAAGAATTGTTCTTAATATTATTAGGATTACTGTTACAAATAAATTTATTAAAAATGAATTAAATGTGTGTGTGTGTGTGTGTCTGTTTCTCTGTCTGTCAGTGTGTTCCTGAACATAGGCTTATCAGCATTCTGTGTCCAGAATCTATCAGGCTCCTGAATATTATAGTATGTGCACGGATAGGTCAAAGGACAAAATTAATCGTCATCTTCAACCTTGTTCATCAAATGGTCTTTAGTGTTGTTTGCAATGTATAGCAGGCTGCCTTTTCTAGAAGATTCTGGACGTTTTAAAAAATCTGCCTTCCTATTCCTTGTGTGATTTTTGAAGTTACAGACATCCATACTATGCATTCAGCTTTTAGGTATACTTTAGGAATTTAAACACAGGACTTTCAACCCTGTGTTGCAAGAAGTTTCACACATGGATTCATGTCTCTAGCCTACTATCCAGATGATGAAAGAAAGTAAATATCTAGAAATCATTTGCACACAGTGTTAATATGTTGCTATAGAGCAGATGTGTGTATAGTATTATTGTAGATATGCAAGACCATAATGTGACCATTTGACCATTTCTGTCTTATCATATTCCTCACATGAAGCTGAGCATTTTACAGAGCCTCTGTGGACAAATTCTTTTTTAACATAGAATTATGAATGTGAAATGTACAACCAGCATTTTACTATTAGTTATGTGTCACAGATTTGGTTCTTGTTCTCAATCCTTATATCAGCTGATTATCCTCTGTAGTCTTATATGAATGAATGTACCACAGGTTTTGCAGTATATAATATGCATATTTTTCTAAATATTTCTCGTTATGTTGGTACTATTACAATTAGTTTTCTGGAAATAAAATAACTAGAACTTTTTTTCTGAATTTATGTTAGCTAAATAGTAACTTAAATGTTCTTGAACACAAAAGGCAATTAATCAGTATTATCTGGTTGATTAATTTGTAATTAAATTTATGAATACCTTACAATCTATTTTTCTATTAATACTGATAGATTCTTATACTCATATGATCTATGTTCTCACCTAGAAAGGAGAACTAAGATTGTCCTAGAAATTGAATGTATTACTTTAAGAGAAAAAAAATTTTAAAACATTACAATTTGCACCTCAAAAATCATAAAGTTTTAGCAAATAAATAATAAAAATATCACATTTTTATGATCAATGTACTTCAGAGTGCTGATATGGTAGGAACTTACTGTGCCTGTAGTTTATACATGCAAGAATGTACATATTTAATGTATGTATTTACATACATTCCTATGTCCAGAAGAGTCCAGTGCAGAAAACTATCAGACATTTATTTACAACATAATACGAATACTCTCCAAACTATTCCACAAAATAGAATCAGATGAAACAGTACCTATCTCATTTATCAAGGCCACAATAATCCTACTTCCTTAACCACACAAAGACCCTACAATTAAAGAGACCTTCAGAGGAATCTCACTTATGAACATTGATGGAAAAATACTCAAAAAAATTCTTGCAAACCAAATCCAAGAACACATCAAAACGGTCATTCATCATGAGCAAGTAGGCTTCATCCCTGGGATGCAGGGATGGTTTAACATAAGGAAATCCATCAACATAATCCACCATATAAAGAAACTCAAAGATCAAAATCACCTGGTCATCTTACTAGACACTGAGAAAGCATTCAACAAAATCCAACACCCCTTCATGTTAAAAGTCCTGGAAAGAACAGGAATCCAAGTCCATACTTAAACAAAATAAAAGCAATATACAGCAAACCAACAGCCAACATCAAACTTAATGGATAGAAACTTGAAGCAATCCCACTAAAATCAGGGACTCGACAAGGCTGGCCACTCTCCCCCTACCTATTCAACATAGTACTGGAAGTCCTGGCTGGAGCAATTAGACAGCAAAAGGAGATCAAGGAGATAAAAATCGGAAAGGAAGAGATAAAAACATCACTCTTTGCCTATGACATGATAGTGTAATTGAGTGACCCCAAAAATTCCATCAGAGAACTCCTATAGCTGATAAACAAGTTCAGCAATGTGGCTGGATACAAAATTAACTCAAACAAATCAGTAGCCTTCCTATACTCAAAGGACAAACATGTGGAGAAAGAAATTAGAGAAAAGGTACCCTTCACAATCTTCAAAAAAACTATGCAATACCTTGGTGTGACTCTAACTAAGCAAGTGAAGGACCTGTATGACAAGAACTTCAAACCTCTAAAGAAAAAAATTGAGGAGGATCTCAGAAAATGGAAAGATCTCCCATGCTTATGGATTGGAAAAATCAACATTTTAAAAATGGCCATCCTACCAAAAGCAATCTACAGATTCAATGCAATCCCCATCAAAATTCCAACCCAGTTCTTCATGGAATTGGAATGATCAATGTGCAATTTCATATGGAATAACAAAAGACCTAAAATAGTGAAATACATCCTCAACAAAAAAAAAAAAAAAAAAAAAAAAAAAAAAAAAAAAAATTTGCGGGAATCACTATCCCTGACCTCAAGCTATATTACAAGGCAATTGTGCTGAAAACTGCATAGTACTGAAACAGAGATAGGCATGTGGATCAATAGAATAGAATAGAAGACCCAGAAATGAGCCCTCATGTATATGGTCACCTGATTTTTGACAAAGGAGCAGTAAACATTCAATGGAAAAAGGACAGCCTATTTAACAAATGGTGCTGGTCCAACTAGCACTCAGCATGCAAAAGAATGAAAATAGACCTTTTCTTATCTCCTTGTACAAAGCTCAAGTGTAAGTGGATCAAAGATCTCCACATTAAACCAGATACACTGAAACTATTAGATGAGAAAGTAGGGAAAACCTTAGAACACATAAGCACAGGAGAATATTTCCTGAAAAAAAACACCAATGGCTCAATCTCTAAGGTCAAAGATTAACAAATGGGACTTAATGAGATTGCAAAGTTTATGTAAGGTTAAGTACATATTCAAGAAAACAAAAAGGCAACCAACAGAATGGGAAAAGATCTTTACCAACACCACATAAGATAGAGGCCTAATATCCAAGGTATACAAGGTACTCAAAAAGCTAGACACCAGAGAATCAAATAACCCTATTACAAATGGGGTACAGAGCTAAACAAAATGTTTTCAGTCGAGGAACACTGAATGGCTGAGAAACATCTGAGAAAGTGCTCCACATCGTTAGCCATCAGGGAAATGGAAATAAAAAAAAAAAAAAAAAAAACCTGAGATTCCATATCACACCAGCCAGATTGGCCAAGATTCAAAACTCAGATGACAGCAGATGCTGGCAAGTTTGGGGAGAAAGAGGAACACTTCTCCACTGTTGGTGGGGTTGCAAACTAATAAAACCACTCTGGAAATCAGACTGGCGATACCTCAGAAAATTGGATATAGTACTACCTGGAGACCCAGGTATTCCACTTCTGGGCATATACCCCAGAGACACTTTAGTACACACCAAAAATATATACACCACCATGTTCATAGCAGCTCTATTTATAATAGCCAGAAGCTAGAAAGAACCCAGATATCCTTCAGAAGATTAATGGATACAAAAATTGTGGTGCATTTACACAATGGAATACTACTCAGCCACCAGAAACAATGACTTAACCAAATTCTTAAGAAAATGGCTACATCTAGAGAATATCATCCTGAGTGAGATAACCCAGTCACAAAAGAACAGACATAATATGCAGTCACTGATATTGAGATGCTAACCCCAGAGGCTTGAACTCCCCCAGAAACAACTCACATACTGACTGTATGAAGTCCAAGAAATAAAGAAAACAAAACAAAACAAAAAAAAATATTTACAAAACAAGAAAACTTTACCTATTTCCATGTTACATTTTGTTTTACATGTACTTTATGCTCATTGTAACTATTAAGTTTTCAAGGCATACTATCAAACCTTGAAAAAAATCAAGTACTGTCTAAAAGTATATTCATATAGTTTTATGTAAAAATTATGTTAAAATCTGAAAAAAGTACTGACAAAAATGTATAATTTTAAGCAAAAATGTTTAAAATCTCTACATTTATATTTGTTTTGTAAAATAAAGTTGTTTAAAAAAAAAGAACACATCAAAGCATCATTCACCTTGATCAAGTAGGCTTCATCCCTGGAATGCAGGGATGGTTTAATATATGGAAATCCATCAATGTAATCCACCACATAAACAAACTGAAAATAAAAAAACCACATGGTCATCTCACTAGATGCTGCGAAAGCATTTGGCAAAATTCAATACCCCTTCATGTTAAAAGTCTTGGAAAGAACAGGAATCCAAAGCACATAACCAAAAATAATAAAAGCAATATACAGCAAACCAATAGTCAACATCAAGCTTAACAGTGAGAAACTTGAATCAATCCCACTAAAATCAGGCACTAGACAAGGGTGCTCACTCACCACCTACCTATTCAACATAGTAATGGATGTCCTGGCTGGAGCAATTAGATAACAAAAGGAAATCAAAGGGACAAAAATAGGAAAAGAAAAGTAAAACATCACTATTTGCAGATTACAAGATATTGTATGTAAGTAACCCCAAATATTCCAACAGAGAACTTGTAAATCTGATAACCATCTTCATCAAAGTGGCTGGATATAAAATTAACTTAAACAAATCGGTAGCCTTTCTCTACTCAAAAAACAAACATGCGGAGAAAGAAATTAGGAAAAAATACCCTTCACAACAGTCACAAACAATATGAAATATTTTGAAATGACTCTAGCTAAGCAAATTAAGAACCTGTATGTCAAGAACATCAAGTCTCTGAAGGAGAAAATTGAAGAAGATCTCAGAAAATAGAGAGATCTCTGATTCTCATGGATTGGAAATATCAACATTGTAAAAATGGCCACCTTACCAAAAGCAATCTACAGATTCAATGCAATCCCCATCAAAATTTTAACCTAATTCTTCATACAGTTGGAAAGAGCAATATGCAATTTCATCTGGAATAACAATAGACCTAGAATAGCACAGTCTTTCCTCAACAACATGAAAACATCTGTGGGAATCACCATTCCTGACCTCAAGCTATTTCACAAGGCAATTGTGCTAAAAACCGCATGGTATTGGTACAGAGATTGGCACATGGATCAATGCAATAGAATGGAAGGTCCAGAAATAAACCCTCACATATATGGTCACTTATTTTTTTACAAAGTGGGAGTAAACATTCAATGGAAAAAGAACAGCCTATTCAGCAAATGTTATTGGTCCACCTAGCACACAGCATGCAGAAAAATGAAAAAGAGCCTTTCTTATCTCTTTGTACAAAACTCAAGTGCAAGTGGATCAAAGATCTCCACATTAAACCAGGTACCCTGAAACTATTAGAAGAGAAAGTAGGGAAAACTTTAGAAAACATAGGCATAGAGGAAAACTTTCTGAACAAAACACCAATGGCTTTTGCTCTACCACCAAAGATCGACAAATGTGACTTAACGAGATTGCAAAGTTTCTGTAAGGTTAAGGACACTGTCAAGAAAACAAAAAGGCATCCAGCAGATTGGGGAAAGATATTTACCAGCCCCACATCTAATAGAGGCCTAATATCCAAGGTATACAAAGAAATAAATAAGCTAGACACCAGAGAATCTAACAATCATATTAACAAATGGGGTACAAAGCAAAACAAATAGTTCTTAATTGAGGAATATTGAATGGCTGAGAAGCATCTAAGGAATTGCTCGACATCCTTAGTCATCAGGGAAATGTAAATCAAAACAACCCTGAAATTATATCTAACACCAGTCAGAATGGTTAAGATCAAATTTCAGATGACAGCACATGTTGGTGAGGATAGGGAGAAAGAGGAACACTTCTCCACTGTTGGAGGGGTTGCAAACTGGTATAACCTCTCCGGATATCAGTCTGGTGGTTCTTCAGAAAATTGGACGTAGTACTACCTGAAGACCCAGTTATTCCACTTTTGGGTATATATCCCAGAGATGCTTCAACATAGAGCAAAGACAAAGGCACCACAATGTTCATAGCAACCATATTTATAATAGCCAGACGCTGGAAAGAAATCAGTTCTACTTCAGTACAATAATGGATACAGAAATTATTGTATATTTACACAATGGAGTACTACTCAGCTATGAGAAACAATGAATTTATGAAATCCCTAAGTAAATGGATTCATCTATGGAATATCATCCTCAGTGATATAACCCAGTCAAAAAAAAAAAAAACAGACATAATACACAGTCGCTGATAATTGGATACCAACCCCAGAAAGCTCTGAACCCCCCTACAAACAATTTACAGACTACATGAAGTTCAAGAAAAGAATGAAAAATAATAAGAAAATGGAAAACCATTTTGCTTAATCTTTACACACCAATAAAATTTTGACTAATTACAGGTTAGAACTTGTATTACATGTTTTCTATGCTCATTGTAACTAGTAAGATCTTAATGCACACTATCAAACCTTTAAAAAAACCAAGTATTGACAAAAATGTATTTGTATATTTTATGCAAAAATGCTTAAAATCTGTACATTTATCTTTGTTTTTTAAAATACAGTTGTTCATTTAAAAAAATAAAGTTACTATAATAATCCACACAACAATAGATAATAAAATGGCTACTATTTACTGAAAGTTGCTCTATGCACTCTGCTAAGGTGTGCATTTTAGCAGAATGAATTGTCTTCACATAGCTAGAGTCTATAATTCTGAGTTAATTTCCATTTGTCTTCTCAACTTGGAAAGTGACTTGAGAGAAAACCAACGTCTTGCTTTTTGAACTTCCCAATGAGCAAGAGTAGTAGCACGCACCGGCTCGCTGCGTGGAAACTGAGACCCTAAGGCAGAGTTCTTGCTCCCCTCAACCAATTGGGGGCTGGAGGGGGCACTTTCAAGGCGCTCCACTCAGACCTCTCTCCTCCCAGGCTACTAGCAGTGCAGTCTCACCGGGCCTGTGTCTCTGGATCTCCACTGTTCCTGGTGGCTGAGAATTTTTTATCTCTGTACCCCATTTTTAATAGGATTATTTGATTCTCAATACCCTAACTTCTTGAGTTCTTTGCATATATTCGATACTAGGCCTCTTTTAGATGTAGCATTGGTAAGGATATTTTTTCCATATGATGATTGCCATTTATACTTTTGACAGTGTCATTTACTTTACAGAAGGTTTGCAGTTTCATAACGTGCCATTTGTAGATTCTTGATCTTAGATAATGAATGTTCTGTTCAGGAAATTTTCTTCTGTGCCTATGTGTTCTAAGCTCTTCTTTAGTTCTGTTCTAGTAGTTTCAGTGTACAGAAGATAAGAAAGGATTGATTTGCACTCCTCTGCATGCTGACTGCCAGTTGACCCAGCACTATTTGTTGAAGAGGTTGTCCTTTTACAATTGAATGCTGTTAGCCTCTTTGTCAAAGATCAAGTGACCATAGGTGTGTGGGTTCATTTCTTAATCTTCAATTCTATTCCACTGATCTACCTAAAAATCTATGTACTAATACCATGCAGTTTTTTAATCACAATTTATCTGTCATACAGATTGAGGTCAGAGATTGTGTTTATCCTGAAAGTTTTTTTTTTTTTTTTTTCTGTGTTGAGATGTTTTGGCTATCCTGGTTTTTATTATTATTATTATTATTATTATTATTATTATTATTATTATTATTATTATTATCATCATCATCATCATCATCATCATCATCATCATCATCATTATTATTATTATAAATGATTTTACAAATTACTTTTTCTAACTCTAGGAAGAATTGAGTTGGAATTTTTATGGAGATTGCACTGAAGCTGTAGACTGCCTTAGGCATAATGGCCATTTTTACTAAGTTGTGCCTTTCAATACACAAGCACGGGAGATCTTCCCATCTTCTTAGGTCTGCTTCAATTTCCTTCTTCAGAGATTTGATATTCTTGTCATACAGATCCTTCACTTGCATGGAAAGGTCACATCAAGGTATTCTTTGTGACTATTTTGAAGGGTGTCAAATTCTAATTTTTTTCTCAGCCTGTTTGTCTTTCAAGTAGAGGAAGGCTACTGATTTGTTTGAGTTAATTTTATATCTGGCCACTTTGCTCAAGTTATTCAGCATATATAAAAGTTAATATAGTGGAATTTTGGGGTCACTTAAGTATACTAATATCATCTGTAAATAGTGATATTTTGACTTCTTCCTTTCCAATTTATTTCCATTTGACGTCTTTTTGCGCTCTGATTGCTTTGGCTAGTATTTCAGTACAATATTTAATAGGTAAGAAGTGAGTGAGAAGCCTTGCCTAGTTCCTGATATTAGTGGGATTGTTTCAAGTTACTAGCCATTTAGTTTGATGTTGGCTACTGGTTTGCTGTATAATGCTTTTACTATGTTAAAGTATGGGACTGGAACTCCTGAATGTTCCAAGACTTTTAACATGAAATGTTGTTGAATTTTGTCAAATACTTTCTCAATATCTAGAGTGATGATCAGGTGTTTATTTTTTTCCCTTTGAGTTTGTTTATATAATTGATGACATTGATGGATTTCTGTATATTGAACCATCCTTGCATCCCTGAAATGAAGCCTACTTGATCATGGTGAATGACAGCTTTAATGTGTTCTTGGATTCTGGTTGCAAGAATTTTATTGGTAATTTTTGCATTAGTGTTCATGTGAGAAATTGGTCTGAAGTTCTTTTTCTTTGTGGGGTCTTGGTGGCTCAGGAATGAGCATAATTATGGCTTAGAAGAATCAATTGTGTAGTATGCCCTCTGTTTCTATTTTGTGGAAGAGTTTGGAGAGTATTAATATTAGGTCTTCTAAGAAGTTCTGATAGAATTTTGCACTAAATATATCAGGTCCTGGCCCTTTTTAAAAAAAATAGTTTTGTTGAAGATAATATTGAGCCTTTTAGTTGGGAGTCTTCTGTCTTGTCTACACCTGCTATCCTTAGGTTTGATCTTCTCATTGTGTTTCAGATTTCCTGGATGTTTTGGGTTAGAAGCTTTTTGATTTTTTTTTTTTATTTTCATTTTCTCTGATGTGTCAATGGTTTTTATGGTTTCTTCTGCTCCTGAGATTCTCTCTTCCATCTCTTGCATTCTGTTTATGATGTTTGTACCAATGGTTTCTGATGTCTTTCCTAGGTTTTCCAACTTCAGGATTTCCAACTCCTCTTGTGATATCTTCTTTGTTTCTATTTTCATTTCCTTCACCTGTTTGTTTGTTTGTTCCTTAACTCTAAAGTGATTTTTGTGTTTAAGTGTTATTTATGTACATCTTGACGTTCTCCATCATCATCATGAAGTATGATTTTAAGTTTAAATCTTGTTTTTTATGTGAGTTGGGATATCCATTGTTTATGGTGTTGGGAGAACTAGGTTCTGATGTTGCCAGTTTGTCTTGGTTTCTGTCTTTTATATTCTTAACCTTGTCTCTTAATATCTTGTTATCAGTGAACCTAAGTGATCTTGTTGTCTTTTACTGGAGCTTGTCCTGTATGTGGGTTTATGGGTCCCTGGGTTCCAGAGGGAGATTTTTCCTGGGTTTTAGTGTCTCTGGGTAGGCTGTGATTCCCGATGGCAGAACCCAGTTTTGATGCAACTTTGCTGGGTCTGACCTTGTGCTGGAAGTGTCTTTTACCAACAGCACCACCAACTGGGTCCTGTGAGTTTCAGGTATCTTCTCTTGTGATAGACTGTGGGGAGGAAACATGGACTCACCCTTATGCTTAGGAGTAAGAGCACCCAGCAACCTGAGGTTGGGTGAAAGTGGCCAGAGTCTGGCCTTGGGCTAGAAGTGTCAATTTTTCCATTTTTATTAATCATTAATGTTCAAAATGTTTTCAATCTTGTAATTAACATAATAACTTAATTACAGTTGCAGAATTATAGAAGTTTTATCTAAGAAATTTCATTCATACTATATCAGAATTTTAAAACATTGTCATATATTAATTTCATGATATAATATGTGATTTTTTTTCCATTTTACAATTAGGATAATTTATTTAGTTCTTACATAACTTTTCTAAATGAGATTAACATGTCTATTTTTAATACAGAAATCCATGAGCTGCTTTTGATCACATTTCAATGAATTAGCATTATATGAGATATAGATATAAATGTTTATTTTATTCTCTACATATATGATCAAAATTTTATTCATTACTTAAAATTTCCAACTACAAATCTGTAAGAAATATGAAATCAGGTATCTTATTTTATAGCATTATAAATATGATGTTTCAGAGAAATTGAATAGGAATTTCAATTTACAATAATTTTAAATCAATATTTTTCTGTGTATCCAAATAAGTTTAAAAAGGAAACTCATAGATATAGTGCTACCTAGAAGAGAAAAAAAAAAAAAAAAAGAAACAACAAAAAAAAGCAAAATACATTTCAGTTTATGTTTTAACCCAACAATATTTATCTAACTAAATGAACTGAAATCATTTTAGTGGTTCTTAAAATATTTTTTCCTTAAACATCCCATTAAGCCCACAAGAAACAGTACACAAAATAACGCAATTAAAACATGACAAATCTTGAGAGGAAACACTCACAAAGCACCATTAGGAGATTTCAGCAGTACTGAGACCTTCTCAGGTTAACCTGCCAACTGTCCTATTTGCAAGTAAAATTTGCCCTCTTTTCTAATCAGCTACTGGAGAGCTGATTATTTTTCATTTATGTAATGCTATCTGCCAGGCTCTCAAATGTTTTAGTTCTTACTTTAGGACCATCTCAGACTCATTAGCCTTCTATCTGACAGAGCCAATGAAACTATCTGACAGCCAGAAACCAGGAACAGTTATATATTTTTTCAGAGAGGTAAGATATTTTCAGGAAAAGTTATTTAAAAATAAAACATTAACTATACATGTTCATATAGTTAAATACACATTTATATATAAATTTAACAAAGTCAAATATTCAATATTAATATTAGTAAACCATTTTTGTATTTTTAATTCAACCACAATTAATTTTTTTTATTTTTAATAAGTATTGTAACAATCTTTTTCTAAAATTTTCAGTTTCTTTTCATCAACAATCTAACTTCTTTAATCATATCTAGCTAATAATGAAAAAATAATTTGATCATGACAAAAATCTGTGTTATTTTCAATTTTTACCATAAGACAGTACATAATTATTTATATTTTAGCAATATATTACTTTGCATTCATAGATATATTTGAAGTAACACTTTGAGATTCAAAAACAATTACTTTAAATGTGTCTATGAATTAAAATGAATTCAGTAAACTAAAATATCAAGAACTTGATAAATAAGGACAGTTTTTAAAAGTGTATCATCAGTTGTAAGATAAATTAAGTGTGCAAATAGTTAATTTTAATATGTGTTAGCTTGTACAAATGAGCTATGTGGTGTGGGCATTTCAAACCATTTTCTATGATAGGCAGAGGTCCACAGAAATCAACTTAAACTAGTGTCCTAAGTTATTTATGTCATCTGTCTGAAAAATCTAAGCTTGCCAGTCTATTTTGATTTTGAGGTAAGAAAATCAATTGGAAGGGCATAGAATCTTACAGCATGTCATAAATTTACATAAAAGAGCTATAAAAATCACATGGCTTCGTGATTTTTTTTGCTAGGCACTCTAAGTTCAATTATATAGTAATTGGAAGCATTGAATAACTTGGACTGGTGTCAGAGAGGTAATGCTCACACCCGAATCCAACAGTTCCTAAGATTTGGTTATTGTCTGTTTTTTTTTTTTCACTGTATTCTTAGCCAACCCATTGTGTATATTTCTATTTTTGTCATTCATATTATTTTCACCAGTGATTAAAAGTAGAAGCAAAATGGTAACTTACATATGAAATCAACAAAATGGCTTTTAATTATTTTAAATGAAGACCATATTTAAAAATCACTTTAAACATTATTACATTGACAATTTGTATTAGAAGTTCAGATTTTCAAAAACAGTGGACAGTCATTATAATATTATTGTTTGTATATACATAGACAACAATACTCCAATATAATGTAAATTGTAGATCAAGTGCTAATTTATACACACACACTCATGTATATATGAATTTGTGCACCTGTTGTATATGTTCATATATACTTTGTAAGTTAAAGAAAAAATAATTAAACCACATTTTAATGATGGGTTGCAACATGAGAAATTTTAAGAGAGAGACAGACATCAAATGCCAGCAATAAATATGCAGGTTGTGTGAAAATTGATCCTTGTAATAATACTGCCTTGCAATATAATATTTTTACTATGCTTGCACTATAAAAATGACAGAAAAGTTATTGTCTTAGCCTTTAAGATATTTTAACAATAAACCAGAAAAATTGTCTCCCAGAAGATAAAATCCCCAAAATAAGACTCTTTTCTATGATTCTTTTGTACATTTGTTTTTGTTTTTATTTGTGTTTTCATTAATCTTGACCCTTCATGTTTCTTGCCATTTCTTAGTAGTACATCATAGTTTTCTTTACCTTCAGTGGATATTAGTTACCAGTACCAAATTACCTTTGGCTTTTCTTGTTATTTCTTTTGTTCTGCACTGGATCCAAGTGCTAGGTCATAAGCAGAAAACAAGGCTGCAGACAAACTGGCCTTTCTGCTCTTTTCTGTAAGCATTACAGATAGGCTTACAGCAAGGTCAGCCAGGAAGGTACTGAACACCTACTCTCCCACTGAGAACAAAGTCACCTCCACACTGTGCAGGAAAGTTCTGCCACTCTCTCTGTTCCTCTCTGTAGGGAGAAACCTCTCTGGTGAGACTCCAAACTTGACCTTCCAAGCATGACAAGGCAGTCTCCCGGATTCCACACTGTTTAGTGGCTCACACCAATCACTCACAGTTTCAACTTCTAACAAGCCATACTCTTCTTAAAGTCAAGAACTTGGGTTTTCATTATAGTGTTATCTTTTCATCAACTTAGTTCATGTTGCATATTTGATTTTTCTTGATATTCAATTCTGGGGTATTGTCTTTCATCTGTGAGTTAATAAAGACACATGATTTTATCCTGTTTTGCTTACCAGGTACTATGAATATTTAAACTTAATATATTATTAAATGAAACTTTGCTTTTGCTAACAATAAGATAACAAGAATCAGACTTATAATAATCTAAAATTAACAAATAAGAAAACAAAACAAAATAGATAATATAATTGTAAAAAGAGTAGATAAAAAGTTCACCGAGACCTTAAAATCAGAAATAAATGAGATAAGACCCATGTGAGTTTCTGTAGTACCTAGCAGTTTATATATATACAGAGAAAATAGAAAACAAATGAGTTTTTCTTTTACCAAAGAGAAATCATTATTTTCATAATGATTTTTTGAAATTATACACTGTTGAATTTCATATTAAAAGATAAAAATGTAATAATCTAGTTCTTTATGAATGGAGACTTGTAGGTGTTAGGAAAATCTGAAGAAGTGGCCAGTACCAATAGGGGGAAAAAAAAGATATCCTTGGATTTGAATCCAATTTAGAAAAAAGATAAAGAGAGTGGGTGGAGGACATATGCTCCATGGAGGTGTGGTGAGGTAGGTATGGGGCAAGGGGAATTCTTGTTGGGAATTACTTCCCCCTGAGGGACCAGCCATACAATGATATAGTACATGATATATTCTAATCAGTGCATGTGGAGAAAAATAGGAAGGGTAGTAGAGGCAAAGAGAAAGAAGATGAATAGAAGTAATGCCCTGCCATGACCATGTAGAGAAAAAGGCAGGGGGATTGGAAGAGGATCTTCTATTCTGTTCCATTGATCTACCTGCCTATCTCTGTACCAGTACCATGCAGTTTTTAGCATAATTGCTTTGTAATATAGCTTGAGGTAAAGGATGGTGATACCCTCAGAAGATTTCTTGTTTTTAAGAATAGATTTCAACATTCTAGGTTTTTTGTTATTCCAGATGTATTGCAAATTGCTATTTCCAAATCTAAAAAGAATTGAGTGGGAATTTTGATGGGGATTGCATTGAATCCGTGGCTTGCTTTTGGTAAGATGGCAATTTTTACAATATTTATCCTTCCAATTCATGAGTATGAGAGATCTTTCCATCTTTTGAGATCTTCATTTTCCTTCTTCAGTTGTCCTTAAATGGTTGAATATATAGAGAAATTGTGGTATATTTACACAATGGGGTACTACACAACTATTAGAAACAATTACTTTATGAAATTCCTAGGAAAATGAATATATCTAGAGAATATCATCCAGAGTAAGGTAAGCCAGTCACAAAAGAACAGACATAATATGCAGTCAGTGATAATTCGATATTAACCTAAGAAAGCTCTGAATACCCAAGAAACAACTCACAGACCATATGAAGCTCAAAGAAATAAAGGCCAAAAATTAAAAGCCTTATTCCTTCTTAGAAAAAAAAAACAATAAGTGTATAGCACCCTCTCAGAGTGGGGTACACCTAGACTTTAAATCATTAATAATTCAAGAGCTAAGAAGATTATCTTGTAGCAATTTTTGATAGATAAAAATCATTATCTTTAATCTTTACACACCAAAAAATTTGATTATTTTCATGTTATATTTTGTTTTACCTATACTTTATGATCATTGTAAATATAAGATTTCAATGCATACTATCAAACTTTAAAAAAGTCAAGTCCTGACAAATTTATTCAAATATTTTTATGATAAAAGGCTTTTAATAATCTGTACATGTATCTCTGTTTTTTAAATAAAATTGTAACGAAAAAAAGAATGAGGACAGGAGCAGCCAATCAGGGAGAACTAGAGCAGAAGAGCAAAGAGCAGGAGCACAAGAGGCCATGAGAGATAAGAAATGCAAGAACCCCTTTTAGATTATCAGGTAACTGGGGCAGAGCATACCTATCTCTTGCCAGGAAACTGTGGGGTGGAGTTTACAGAATCCCAATTTTGGGTCTTAGTTTCATATATCTATGTAAATTCTCAAGACTGTGATTATTTGAAATTAATACAATAAAAAATAATTATCTGAAACACTATATGGGTTTATACAGTTTGGTAAATATTTCAGATTTTATGTATTCTTGTTTCTCTTTAAGAAAATAATGAAATCACGTTTTCACGTTTGCATTGACATTCATAATGAGCAAATTTGTTTTTCAGCACGTTCTGCTCAGTTTAAGAAGAGAAATTGCCTGTGACTTTTATTTAGAGTTATATCATGTATAATCAATTTAAAAATGGAAAATATGTTATACCATTCTTCCACACTTTTGTAGTCTATATTTTTCTGTACTTATGATCATACCAACTTCTGCCATATTTCTGATCCCATTTTCAATTAGAAGTGTAGTAACATTCTTCTTTGATTCTTAAAGTAAAAAAAAAAACAAAACAACAAAAACAAAAAAAAATTAAATATTATTTATTTTGATCATGTACTGTAAATAAGTGATATGCCAAATTTGGCTTAGCTTATTGTATCTATAATATTAAAAGATACATTGAAATTTTATAAATGAAATCTAAGTGAAATTCTAAAGCATAGGAAACAAATGTGGCCTTTTGTATATGAACACAGCACTTCTATTTCTTATTTTATATTTCTGTTCTTTGATCAGAACAATAAATGTGTGCTTAAGTTAATTCATATGATTTGTATGTTACTTCCTGATAGTTCTATGTGTAACTGGTAGAGTTTATTTTGTATTTGTGGATGTGAATCAAAGTCTCCATATAATCATAATTATATGAAGCCATAACAAATTTGACTACTTTTAAATTACCATCACATAGTATAAGGATAAAAATATGGTTCCTGCCACATATGCAGCAGAGGATGGCCCTGTCAGACATGAATGTGAAGAGACACCCTTGTTCCTGAGAAGGGTAGATGCACCAGTATATGGAGATGCCAAGGTAGGGAGACAGAAGTGTGTAGTTATGTGGGGGAGCACCCTCATTGCAGCACGGAAAGGGGGGATGAGATAGGGGTTTTCTGTAGTGGAAATTGAAAAAGGGAATAACATTTGAAATGTAAATAATAAAATATCCAATAAAGTAAAAGAACAAGAAGGAGGAAGAGGAGAAAAAGAAGAGAAGGATGAAGAAGAGGAACAGAAAGAGGAAGAAAAAGAAGAGGAAGAAGAGAAGGAGGAGGAGGAGAAGGAGGGTTAGGGTTAAGGGAAAGAATAGGAAAGATATGAAAAACTCATTTAAATCTCACTCTAATGAAGCTACAGTCTATATACTCAAGGTACAGTTTTGTATTATTGATAAGCCCATCTAGAAAATTTCCCCTGGGCCTCCATTTCTTTATATAAAATGTTTATTCCCCATGGAGGTGTTTCATGACTTTAATCGCAGAACTCGAGAGGCAGATGTAAGCAGAACTTGGAGTTCAAGGTCAGCCTGGGCTATGGTGTGAATTCTAAGATAACCATGACTACTTAAAAATTTTGTCTCCAAATATTGTCCTGCAAAAGTTCATGATACATATCATTTGCATATGTCTGTCTAAATGTAAGACATGTCTACTGAACTCAAGATATTCTAGTCCTATTAGTGTCTTGATGCCTTATGCTATCATTATAATGAAAAAAATCATTCTAAGATTGAATCCACCTTGTAATGTTGCAGTAAATATTAAAAAACTGAGGGTTTATCTCTAAATTATCTCTGTGATCTCATTCCAAGTGGGCCATTTCTAGTATGGATCTGCCGTACAGACCCAGTTCCAAACCACCCGAACAGTATCACTGACAACACAACTCCTTTTTCTTGGCTGTTTACTCAGCCTTCTCTACTTCCTCCATCCTGGGGTGTTCCTTTACTCCAAATCTCAACACAAAGACAACTCTGAGGCCCAATACCTTTTCATATAGGGTTATATATTCAATATTCAATCCATAAACCTTTTATACAACAATATTTCACCAGATACCAACTGTCCTTCTATATGAGAAATAAGACTTATAAAATCCTTAATATGTTCATAGCTACTTAACACCAATAATTCATCCTTCCTGAGGTCCCTCTTTGAACTCCTCTTCGTCCTTCAAGTCCTCTGACTTCTGAACTGCTCTCTCCACACCCCTTCCCTGCCCAATAACCTGCTCTAGCCTTTATTTTACAAACTAAAATGGGAAGGTTCAGATGAAGTCACCTACATGACAAGGTGACTTCTTGGGGAAGTGGGATTAATATCAAAATGAGAATGGTTGTAGGACCAGCTACATAATAACCGTACTGTACTTTAATAAAAGTATTGGATCTTTCTGTTCTGTCCATTTAGTTGTAATATTTAAACAACATTATCAAAAGGATTCTAAATTGTAACATTTGGGATACAAGTCTGTGGATCTTGTTTCTTGAAATATAAACTTAAGATATGGAAACATACTTAAGTTCAGATAAAAAATTTTACATGTAAGAAATGAGAAGATCTTTAGTTAAATCTTTAGAACCATCACAGTATCATCCTAAAATATTGAGCTTAATTGCAATAAGACTGATTTTAAAAATTCACAGCAGTTGTTCCTGTGACTGAATGTAAACATTAACCCTTTCAACAAATTATTTCTGAAACATATTGATTAATTGTTTGTTCTCTCTGTTTCATTACTTTACATGCAAATATATTTAAAACATAAAATATATGATATTTTCTCTGCTTCACAACTTATGTTCAGTCCACAATCCTATGAATCCTTGTTTTTTTCTTTCTATCAATGTTCTCTTTCATGTGTATGCATAGCAAATGCTATCCTGCTTCTGGTTCTCAGCATAAAGTTGGAATATGTCTAAATCTCCTTAACTGGTTATTGTTTTCTGGTCCTCATGGAATCACATGAAATACACTATATTGTGTAATGTTGGACTTTTCTTTTTTGTTTGCTTTGTTTTTCAACTATATTTAAAAACAGAGATACATGTACAAATTTTTAAAATCATTTTTGCATAATACTATATGAATATATTTATGTTAGTAATTGATTTTTAAAGGGTTTGATGGTATGCATTGAAATCTTATTAGTTATAATGAGCATAAATTACATGTAAATTAAACATAACATGGAAATAGTCAAATTTTCTTGGTGTGTAAAGATTAAAAATAAAGATATTTAGCTACTAAAAATTGCCACAAGGCTAAATTCTTACTTCTTGAATTATTGATGGTTTAAAGTTTAGGTGTACCCTATTCTGAGAGGGTAGTATACACTTAATTTTTTTTCTCTAAGGAGGACTGAGGCTTTTACTTTTGTGGCCTTTTCTTTTTCTTTTTATTTCTTTCCTTTTTCTTTGAGCTTCCTAAGGTCTGTGAGTTTTTTCTTGGGTATTCAGAGCTTTCTGGTTCTAATATCCAATTATCAGTGACTGCATATTATGTCTGTTCTTTTGTGACTGAGTTACCTCACTCAGGATGATATTCTGTAGATCCATCCATTTACCTAGGAAATTCATCAACATAATTTACCATATAAACAAACTCAAAGAAAACAACCACAATAACAACAACAACAACATTTTTTGGTATCCAAAAATCATTATGTTTAATCTATACACATCAAGAAAACTGACTGTTTCCATGTTGCATTCTGTTCTAAATGTACTTTATGCCTACGGTAGCTAGTGGGATTTCAATGCATGCTATTATACCTCTAAAAGAATTGCCAAAATGCTATTAAAAATCTGTACATGTATCTCTCTTTTTTTAAATAATGTTATAAGAAAAAAAATTACCAAAAATAAAAGAAAAAACAAACAAACAAACAAACAAGAAGGATCATCTCACTAGAATCTGAGAAAGCATTTCACGAATATAAATACCACTTCATGTTAAAAGTCTTGAAAAGAGCAGGAATCCAAGACTAATAAATAAATATAATAAAAGCCATATACAACAAACCAGTAGCCAACATCAAACTAAATGGTGAGAAACTTGAAATAATTCCACTAACATCAGGGTCTAGACAGGCTGCACACTCTCTCCCTTCCTATTCAATATAGTACTGCAAGTCCTGGCCAGATCCATTAGACAGCAAAAGGAAATCAAAGGGATACAAATCAGAAAGAGAGAAGTCAAAATATCACTATTTGCATATGTCATGGTAGTATACTTAAGTGACCCCAAAAATTCCACCAGAGAACTTTTTATAGCTGATAAACAACTTCAGTAAAGTGGCTCGATATAAAATTTTCTTTCTTCTAAAACATGTTTTATTGGTTATTTTATTTATTTACATTACGAATGTTATTGTTCTCTGAAAGCCCCCTATACAAGGCCCCTGCTTCTATGAGGGTGTTCACTGATAAACCCATCCCCTCCTGCCTCACTACTGTAGCATTCCTATATGCTGGAGCATCAAACCCCTACAGAACCCAGGACCTTCCCTCCCATTGATGCCAGATAAGGTCACCCTCTGATACATAGCCACATGGAGCTACTCTTTGATTGGTTGCTTAGTCTCTGGGATCTCTGGGGGGTTCTGGTTGGTTGATATTGTTGTTCTATTTGTTTGGTTGCAAAACCCTTCAGCTCCTCAGTTCTTTCTCTAACTCCTCTGTGAAGGTCCCTGTACACAGTCTGATGGTTGGCTGAAAGTATCTGTTTGGGTTAGACTATGGCAGAGCCTCTCAGGGGACAGCTACAGCATGCTCCTGTCAATAAGCCCTTTTTGTCATCAGCAATATTGTCTGGGTTTGGTGTCTGCAGATGTGATTGACTCTATGTTGGACAGTCTCTGGATGCCCTTTTCTTCAGTCTCTGCCCCACTCTTTGTACCTGCATTTTCTTTAGACAATTGCAATTCTGCATCATGCCTAACCTCTGGATATAGTTTTTATAAGCTATAGAGGGGTGAGTGATCTGGTAGGGAGAGAGGACTGGAAAGGAAAAAGCACAGGATCAGATGTGAGAGGAGACTGAAGAGACTTACAGAGGGTCAGGAATTGGAACAGAGGTGTGTAGCAGTTGGGGAAGGGTAACTGGGTAGAGCCACTAAAAAGTACAAAATACCAGGAAAGCAAGAAAATCCAAGGACCCACAGGAAATGGCATTAACAGAGAAAATGATTAAAAACCAAATTATTAGATACTCTCTGTATTTACTGTCTAATTGGGTTTTATTTTGTCATAATACCTTTAGCATTTTAATACTGTAATTAAAATACACAAAAATAATATATTCAAATAAATTTGAGAAATGCTGAATGTTATTTACTTAATCTGTTTCCACTATTTAGATATCACTCAGTTAACTCAACATGCTTTACAACATCATCTAAATGAAGTTAATGAATGGGCACTCCATTATCATCTAGTGTAACTAAATACAATTTAAATACAAAAAGGGAAACAAACAGTGTTGGATCATCTGGCAGTCAGCTTGGATAAAAAGGTAAATTGATCCTTTCTTAAGTTCTTGTAAAAAGCTCAAATGGACGTGGATCAAAGATCTCCCCATAAAACTACGTACACTGAATCTATTAGAGAGAGAATGTGGGGAAAAGTTTAGAACACATAGGAACAGGGTAAATTTTCCTGAAAAGAAAGACAATGGCTTATGCTCTATGATCAAAAATGGATAAATGGTTAGATTGAAAATTTTTTGTAAGACTAAAGACACTGTCAAGAATACAAAACAGCAGCCAATATGTTGGGGAAAAATCTGTGCCAATCTCACATCTGATCAAGGTCTAATATCCAATATATACAAAAAACTCAAGAAGTTAGACTCCAGAGAATAAAACAATCCTATTAAAAATGGGGTACAGAGCTAAACAAAGAATTCTCAAGTTTTCATTTGAGGAACACCGAATGGCTGAGAAACATCTGAGGAAGTGCTCCACATCCTTAGCCATCAGGGAAATGCAAATCAAAACAACCCTGAGATTCCACCTCACACCAGTCAGATTGGCCAAGATCCAAAACTCAGATGACAGCAGATGCTGGCGAGGCTGCGGAGAAAGAGAAACACTTCTCCACTGTTGGTGGGGTTGCAAGCTAATACAACCACGCTGGAAATCTGTCTGGTGATACCTCAGAAAATTGGATATAGTACTACCTGAAGACCCAGCTATTCCACTTCTGGGCATATACCCCAGCGACACTTTAACACACAACAAAGATATATGCACCACAATGTTCATAGCGGCTCTATTTATAATAGCCAGAAGCTAGAAAGAACCCAGATCTCCTTCAGAAGAAGAATGGATACAAAAATTGTGGTACATATACACAATGGAATATTACTCAGCCACCAGAAACAATGACTTAACCAAATACTTAAGAAAATGGCTGCATCTAGAGAATATCATCCTGAGTGAGACAACCCAGTCACAAAAGAACAGACATAATATGCAGTCACTGATAGTGGGATGCTAACCCCAGAGGCTTGCACTCCCCCAGAAACAACTCACAGACTGTATGAAGTCCAAGAAATAAAGAAAACAAAAAAATATACATATATTTACAAAACAAGAAGAAATTGACTATTTCCATGTTGTGTTTTGTTTTGCATGTACTCTACGCTTATTGTAACTATTAGGTTTTCAATGCATACTGTCAAGCCCTTGAAAAAAATCAAGTACTGACTAAAAAAGTATATTCACATGGTTTTATGTAAAAATTATTTCAATGTCTGAAAAAACAGTACTGACAAAAATGTATAATTTTAAGCAAAAAATGTTTAAAATTTGTACATTTATCTTTGTTTTGTAAAATAAAGTCGTAAAAAAAAAGAAAATGAACTCATAAAATTTACAGGAAAATGACATTGGAAAATATATTAAGCAGGATAAAACAAACACATTAAAAATCCCTGCACATTCTCTCATATGTATAGATTTTATTCATAAAATAGATCCAATGCTATTCCCCAAACGTGGTTTCAACTCTCTCCTAGGTATTTTTCCTCATTTCAGTGATAGATAATGAATTCAGTCTTCTGGGTATTGAAATAGCAGGAGTCATAAAAATGAGAAAGCACCATAATTGATAGTGCAAATGTAATAGCCCCAAGCAAAAGCCCAATGCTCTGTGGTGGCCATCTAACCATATCATTGAGTTCTACAGTTCGATACTGTGTACATATTTCATGAACTTCTTTACAGTATCTGAATAAGTTTATGTGGATAAATTTCAATATCATGTTATTTACAAAAAGTAAACAATAATAGAGATATATTCATACATGGCTGAATCGGATGCACTGCTCTCATATTCTCCATTCATTATGGTAGTCCACATTCAACCCTATAGATATCATCCCAGTTTCCCATTGAGGGAAGGTATCTTGTAAGTCAAAATAGATAGGATCACTTGCAGCCTGTGGCAGGCCTGTCATGTCTGTTCACATTGCTGCCAGGCACCTGAAGTGCTCACTTAGAAATGCACTTTTAAAATTCAAAAGGAAAGGCATTTAGAATTAATGTGAATAGATTTGGGATTTTAGGTTTTTGATTTTAGTTTTTGGTTTTGTTTTGTTTTTCCTGAGAAAAAGCCTGTGTTTTAACCAAAACTGACAGTACATGCAAATAATTTTAAGACAAAAAAAAAATTTCTTGTGAATTGGCTTCCTATAGAGAGTGATGGAAACTTTATGAAATCTTAGAAGACATACAGTTTACATGTGCTAAATCTAAAATCTATCCTATTATTTATAGAACTAGCATATTATAATATAAGTATTATAAAGGCTTGGAGTAAACACTCAGTGAATGTGTATACAGTATCCTGCAGAGTGATGAAGCCCCACTATGCTGCCCCTTGCTGCAGTGGAGTGTGTGAAATACCCCAGGACTCACACTGATGCAATCTAATCTACAAATGCTCACAACAGTTTTCAATACATTGATTCTTTGCCTGTGAAGAAAAAGCCACAGTGCCCACTTTCCTTAGTAGAACAAAATAAAACTCAAAGATCTCTTTGGGCGATTGATTCTCAGTCCTGACAGATGTGGGATATGCTTGATTTTACTTTAACTTTTAATAAGTGGAGATGAGGTAACAGGTGACAGCTATAGTTCAGACAATTAAGGATTAATCTTCTACATCAATATACAGGAAATGTGATAAATTTATTCATAAAGTCAATTGCATTTTGCTCTCAATGTAGAGTTCACTGCTGTTTTCTCCTTTTATGGTTAAGTTGACGCTTGCAAAGAAGTGATTGTCTTTTTCCCAGAAACAACAAATGCACAAACAGCTATTTTTGTAAAATATTCTCTGACAGCCAGAAGAGAATTGAGTAACTACCATAGTTCATGTTGTAAACCATAGTGAAAGTGTTGAGAGGGCAAAAGACATTTACAAAATCTCTGAGAGTTAATCTTAGACTTGGCAAGCCAACCATCAAATACACCAATACATTTTTATGTATATTATTTTGGATTGGCAAGGGGCAAGGAAAAAGATAAAATACATGTCAAAATAACACAATATAAGTTAATAAAAAATTAACTTCCCCTTTTTCAATCTCTCTCTCTCTCTCTCTCTCTCTCTCTCTCTCCTTTCTCTTCCTCCCTCGCTCTCCCTTCCTCCCCTATCTCTTTCTCTTTTACAACATACTACATATGTTTGAATTACAAAGCACTTTGACTTAGTGAAAAGAGAAACATTATTTTTCTTCTTTCTAACAATATACAGATCAAGGATTTTTAAACTATTGTTTCCCAGTCAGCAGCCTTGATTTTTATTTTATAATGTTTCTGCTCCATTGCTTTTTTTTCTCTCTCACTCTCTATTCCTCCCTTCTTTCCTCCTCAAATTCTTTTCTTCCCTTCCCTTTCTGTCTTTTCTTCCACTCTCTATATGGTGTTGTCTTTTAGTAGACTCGTATATAACATAATTTTATAGTCATTATTTTAGAGTATTTTAAACTGTAGGTATAGAAATCCCAATAGCTAGAGCTTAAAAACAGTACATTCAGAATTGTCTTATTATGACTTTATCATGGTTGTGGCTTGCTATTGTCCTAACTGTGGTTGATTTTTCTCTATTGTGGTCATGAATTACTCTGTTATTTGAAACACATCTAGTCTTTAAAAGGTTGCAGTTCATAGACCACTGAAGCTTTTTGTTGTTCTAATTCACTTGCTGGGGAACACACATAAACAAACAAAATGATGCAATATAATAAAATAAAAGGATTTGTACTGTAATTATTCTGTGATCCAAGAGGGAAAGATTCAAATTTCCAAATAAATGTTTTTAATTTTTACGTCGCTGTATACTGCACAGTTATCTCAATTAAATTTGAAATTATTCCATAAGTGAGAAGAAGCTTCCTAAACATTTAATTTAGTTTAAAGAACATTCACTGTAAGATTAATTGCTTAGGTTCCTCAACAAGCAATTATATTTTCTAAACAAATTTACATTCTAGAAAAATATCAAATACTTATACATGACTTTCTTACATTTTGAGTCAAAAAATTTAATTAGAATTAAAATTCAAAATTGAAGTTTACTGTGTTTGGTTGGATAAAAACCACAAAAAAGTAAATTATTGTAGAAAGGTTTTCTTCCTTGTAACCTCATACATTCTGCTGAGCTTTGATAGCATGACTTTCCCACAGTTAAAATAAATATTTTGTTTGCTTGTCTGCTTGAAACACTGCCTGATGTCTTCATTATATTATAATCAAGAAAGGTAAATAAAAAGCTTAAAACCTTGATAACCCTTCAATGTTTATATTTTCTGACATCATATTCTATTTTAAAAATTTACAGTTTGTGTTTGGTCCTGCCATCTTCTTTGTTTTCTGGAAAATCAAATGGGTAAGCCTCTTTCTTGGTTTTCCTAGCATGGTGGTAGACCTGTTCTTATCATATTAAAAAAGGGGGTAAAAAGGTATCCTTTGGAGTTAAGATTGACATAAAAATTTTCTGAGGTTTACAGAGGACAAAACTGATGCTTCTCTCCCACAATAAAGTGCAATCATATTTCCCCCTCCCTCCATTCCTCTCAACTACTTCAACAATACCTAGCCCTAAACCTACTCCCCATCTATTTCTTTTTCAGAAAAAAACAAAACAAAACAAAACAAAAACAAAATAAAAACAGGACTCTAAAAGAAGACAGCCAAACATGGCAAAACAAATGTATATGTATATGACAAAACAAATGTATATATATATATATATATATATATATATATATATATATATATATATATACACGCATATGCATACGTGTATGCGTATGCATATGAGTATGTATGTATGTATATATATATATGTATGTATGTATGTATGTATGTATGTATGTATGTATGTATATACACTGATCCCACTGTGAGAAGTATAACACCACACTAAAACTCATAGCAAATACACAGAGGATGTGGTACAGACACAGGCAGGTCATAAACTTGCTTGCTGTTTCAGTCATTGTGGGCCTATTTAAGTCCTAGTTAGTAAATTCAGTTGGCCACGTTTTTCTGGAGTCTTCTTTCCCTTATTGCACCTAAAATATTTTTCCCTGCCTTCAGAGGTGCTCTCTCACTGATTTCCTAATGAATGTGATACCTTTGACAGTCCCTAAAACATCTAAACAAGTAATGTCTTTGCCCTTCATGTCGGAAACTTCTTTCGGCAATGGAGCCAAATCACTAGAGAAAACTAGAATCAATTAAATTTCTGAGTTGCCACACCCAGTTTCAATGGATGCATCTAGAAAATACTTTTGAATCTGACCCTGAGAAAACATAGCAGAATATGGGCCGGAAAGATTGTAATAACCAGAAGAACAGAGAATTTGCCATTTATCTTCACATATCAGACACTTCACTCATGGAGACCTACCAATATGAATAGCCAAACAAGAATTAAACAAAGTTGATACTAATAATAATTAAAAAAAATAAAACATGGCAGAGAAAAGCCTCTGAGGCCTCAGTGGCCTCATCTCAACACAGAGCACTATCAGCAAATGAGTAATGGTAAGAGTGCTAGGAATGACTCTCTGGGAAAGAGTATTCTTTTGGGTATCCAGTGCCTAATGATTATCCTTATGAACATTCATACAGGAACATGAGAGAAACTGACTAGGTAATACTTAAGCTTACATATGTATATACTTATAAATATATGCATTGCATAACAGTGAAAAAAGGCTGTGAGTTGGAAAAATGATGAGAAGGGATATATGTGAGTTTGGAAGGGAGAAAGGCAAGAAGAAATTTGTAGGTAAATTACATTTTAGAAAGAAAAAGAAAAGAAAATAAGCACATCTATGCAATATACAATATTTCTTTTGTAAAGAATAATTACTAAAACGGTGTTTGCTTTTAAGGTGATAACTTTTGGATATGAAAGGTAAGCCACACCTAAGATCTCACCAACATAGCTGCCTTAGCAAAATTTGTACATTTCTACAGTAGTTGACAGGACAACTTGGTAACCTTATAGGGTACTACCTCTAGATAAAGAACTAAAAATTATCAACTACTGAAAATAGAAGAAGAATTAGCTTTTCCCATGGATGTCTCTCCTACTAAATGGTTACATAACATGAAGGGAATAAGTGACTAACCATGAACTCATACATATAAGCAAGCAAATCTAAGCAACTTACACAGGTTATATATATAACACGGGTAGGAGGAGGAGAGAAGGGAGAGAAAGAGGAGTTGGAATATGAAGATTAAAAAGAGAGGAAGATGACTTTATACTGTTCTAGACAACAACAAATTTCATCTTTTCTTTTAAAACAAAGAACATGGTTTCCAGTTTTTATCTGCTCCCAGAGCTGGGGTCTCACTCACTGCCATTGAGACCCAAAACCTGCTATTCTTCTAAGAATACGCTCACTCCTAACCCACAGAAGTTTATGTTTCTAGTCACTGACTGTGCAAAGAGAAACCCAGCAGAAGCACACAGGGTGCAAGAACCATGGGCTGCCTAGTACTGGATCCTTCTAGTTTCTATCTGCTCCCAGAGCTTGGTCTTTCCCCACTGATATCAGGACACAAAATCTGACCTCAGAGAACTGATCTCCCAGTAGCACTCTCACTGCTAAGCTCACAGGCTCATAAAACCATAATAAAGAAAAGCTACAGTGAGAAAGAACAAGAGCAGCTAACAATACAGATAACAGAAGGCAAGAGGCTAACACAAAAACATAAGTAACATTAACTAAGACAACCTGCTATAATCAGAACCCAATTCCTCCAAGACTGCTAGTACTAAATATCCCAACACATCAGGAAAGCAAGATTTGGATTTGAAATCATACCTGATGATGATGATGATAGAGGACTTAAAAAATCTTGAGAAATCCCTTAAAAAATAGAGGAGAACACAGGTAAACTAGTAGAAACCATTAAAGAGGAAAATAAAAACTTCCTTCAGGAACTATAGAAAACCACACCCAAAAAGGTAAAGAAATTGAACAAAACCATCCAGGATAAAAAATGGGAATAGAAAGAATAAGAAATGACAGGGTCTTATTCCTGGAAACAGAGAACCTAGAAATGAGATCAGGAGTCATAGATGCAAGTATCACTACTGGAATACAAGAGATATAGGAGAGAATAAGGTGCAAAAGATACCATAAAATATTCACAAAATAGTGAAAGAAAATGAAAAATCTAAAAGCTCCAAACTCAAAACATCTAGAAAATTTAGGATACAATGAGAAGACCAAACCTGAGGATAATAGATATAGAAGACAACAAAGATTCTCAACATAAAGTGTAAGTACATATTTTCAACAAAATCAAATAAGAAAACTTCCCTAATCTAAAGAAAGGGATGCTCAAGAACATAAAAGAAGCCTACACAATCCCAAAGAAATTGAACCAGAAAAGAAATTCCTTCCTTCACATAATAGTCAAGGCACCAAAATTCACAACACACACAAAAAGGAATATTAAAAGTACTAAGGGGAAAAGGTCAAATAACATATAAAGCTAGACCTATCAGAATTGCACCAGACATCCCAACAGAGACTAGGAAAGTTAGAAGACGATGAATAAATGTCATGCAGAAACTTAAAGAAGACAAATGCCAGCCCGTGCTACAATACAAAATACAAAAATTCTCTCAATTACCATAGATGAAGAAACCAAGATATTCCATTAAAAATACCCACAAATTTACATAATGTATTTCCACAAATTCAGCCATACAAAGAATAATAGATGGAAAACTCCAGCACAAGGAAGGAAACTACACCCTAGGAAAAGCACAGAAGTAATCTTGCAACAAACTCAAATGAAGAAAAGCACACAAACAAAATGCTACCTCTAACAACAAAAATAACAGAAAACAGCAATCTCTATTCTTTAATATCTCTTAACATCAATGGATGCAATTCCCCAATAAAAAAGTTAAAATCTATCAGACTAGATATATAAATAGGACCCAGCATTCTGCTGCATACAGGAAACTCATTACAGTGGCTAAGACAGACAGGACCTCTTTGTAAAAGGCTTGAAAAATGTTTCCAAGCAAATGGTCCAAAGAAACAATCTGAAGTACCCATTTTAATATTGAATAAAAATGACTTTCAACCAAAAGTTATCAAAAGTGATAAAGAATGATACTTTGTACTCATCAAAGGAAACATCTAACAAGATAAACTCTCAAACCTAAACATCTATGCTCCATATGCAAGAAAGTTTACCACATTCATAAAAGAAAATTACTAAAGTAAAGCATATATTGCAGCACACACAATAATAGTGGAAATCTTCAAACCCACACTCATTATCTCACTTAGGGACTTATTGCTCTGAACAGACCACCATCAAGGCAAGTCTTACAAATAACAATGTTTAATTGGGGCTACCTTACATGTTCAGAGGTTTAGTTCATAATAATCAAGGTAATATCATGGCAGCATTCAGGCAGGTGTGATACAGGAGGAACTGAGAGTCTACATCTACATCCAAAGGAAGCCAGGAACAGACTGAGCATCCTCAGGCAGCTATGAGGACTGTTCCCAAGACCAGGCCCAGAGTGACAACTTCCTCCAAAAGGAAAAACCACACCCTCTAATAGTCTACTCCTTGGGCCAAGCATTTGTAAACCATCACACTCATCAATGAACTGATCATGGAAACAGAAACTAAACAGAGACACAGTGAAACTAACAGAAGTTAGGAACCAAATGTATTTAATAGACATCCATAGAACATTTTATTATTGTCCCATGAGTTCTTTCCCTCCTGATCCCATGTATTGGTGAGCACACAAGAAAAGCCACAGCAGTGCTCTACCTGGAGCCCATGAGTGAATTCACACTTCCTCCTTACTAAGTGTCAAAGGAGAGGCCCACAGGAATTCTCAGGGAACAAATGGCAAAATACAGCCTGGGAACAGAAAGTCCCAGGCCAAACCCAGTACTCACAGCCTGATTGCAGGTTGCTGAGCAATTAAACCTCAGAGCCTCAGGAGAGCTCTCCCTCTTAAGCCCTCATGGGAGAGGCCACCAGGAATTCTCAGGCTTCACATATTTCAGTGCAACCTGGAAACAGACAATAACATCCCAAAGACATAGCTGGCCCATTGCAGTTGGAACCCACTTCCTACCAACAGAGGACAGAAAAACTCCTTTCTGAGCCCATAGGTCCACAGACCCAGAAGATGGAAGCACCAGATAGAGACACCCAGGTCACCTAGGTTAACAGACATCAAGATGACAAGAAACAAATGCAAGAATCTAAGAAATAGAAACCAATACAGCCTGGCAACATCAGAACCCAGGGTTCCCACCATAGTAAATAATGGATACTCCAACACACCAGAAAAACAAGATTTGGACTTAAAATCATGCTTCATGATGATGATGGAGGTCCTGGAGAATCATTACATCAATAACTTTCTTAAAGAATTGCAGGAGAACACACATGAACAAGTAAAAGCTCTTAAAGTGAAATCACAAAAATCACTTAAAGAACTAAAGGAAAACACAGTCAAATATGTATAGGAATTCTAAACAGAAATAGAAACAATAAAGAAGTCACAAAAGGAGACATCCCTGGAGGTAGAAAATTTAGGAAAGATATCAGTAGTCATAGATGCAAGCATAATCAACAGAATACAAGACGTGGAATAGAGAATCCCATGTTTAGAAGATAACATAGAAAACATTGGCAAAACAGTCAGAGAAAGTACAACAATCAAAAATTTCCTAACCCAAAACATCCAAGAAATCCAGGAAACAAAACAGACCAAACAAAAGGATATTAGGTATCGAAGAGAGTGAAGACTCCCAAATAAAAGGCCCAGTAAACACCTTCAAAAAATCATAAAAGAAAACTTCTCTAACCTGAATAAAGGGTTGACCATGAACATACAAGAAGCCTACAGAGCTCCAAATTGATTGGAACAGAAAAAAAAATTCCTCCTCACACATGAAAGTCAGAAGACCAAATATTCAAACCATGAAAACATACTTAAAGCAGTAAGGAAAAATGGACAAGTAACATACAAATGCAGATAGATCAGAATTACATCAGACTTTTCAACAGACACTATGAAAATGAGTAGATACTGGCCAGACATCAAACAGACTCTACAAGAACACAAAGGCCAGCATAGGTTACTTTATTCAGCAAAATTCTCAATTAACATAGATGAAGAAATGAAGATATTTCAGGATAAAACCAAATTTACAAATTATTTATTCACAAACCCAGTCCTACAAATCATAATAGATGAAAAACTTCAACACAAGGAGAGAACCTACACTCTAGCAAAAGCAAGAAAATAAACTCCTTGAAAAAAAAGAAGAAAACCACACAAACACAATTCTACCCACAACATGAAAAATAATAAAAAAAAACAACAATAAATGATCCTTAATATCTATTAACATCAATGGACTCAATTCCCCAATAAAAAACATATAGGCTATCAGACTAGATATAAAAAGAAGATCCAGCATTTTGCTGCACACAAGAACTCATCTCAGTGACAAAAGCAGATAGTACCTCAGAACAAAAGTCTTGGAGAAAACTTTCCAAGCAAACGGTCTTAAGAAATAAGCTGGAGTATCTAAATACTAAAATACTAAAAGCAGTAAGGGAAAAAGGTCAGGTAACATATAAAGGCAGACCAATCAGGCTCACACCCGATTTCTCAACAGAGACTATGAAAGCTAGAAGAGCCTGGACAGACATCATGCACTCCTTAAGAGAGCACAAGTGCCAGCCCAAGCTGCTATACCCAGCAAAACTATCAATCACCATCGATGGAGTGACAAAGATATTTCAAGACAAATCAAAATTCACACAATATCTGACCACAAACCCAGCACTACAACGAATTATAGGTGGAAAACCCAATACAAGGAGGGAAAATACAGCCTAGTAAAAACAAGAAAACTCCTAAACAAGAAAACTAAAGAAAAAAAAAACACAGACACAACTCAACCCAAAAAAGCAAAAATGGCAGGAAACAGAAACAATTATTCATTGATATCTATTAACATAAATGGTCTCAACTCCCCAATAAAGAGACATAGACTATCAGACTGGATACATAAACAAAATCCAGCCTTTTGCTGCATACAGGAAACTCATCTCAGAGACAGAGACAGACACTATCTCAGAGTAAAAGGGTGGGAAAAAAACTTCCAAGCAAACAGCTCCAAGAAGCAAGCTGGAGTGGCTATTCTAATATCGAATAAAGTAAATTTCCCACCAAAAGTTATCAAAAAAGATAAAGAAGGACACTTTTTACTCATTACCGGGGAAATCTGTCAGGAGGAACTCTCAATCCTTAACATATATGCTCCAAATAAAAAATCACCCACATTCATAAAAGAAACTCTACTAAAGCTCAAAAAATACATTTCACCCCACACAATAATAGTGGGAGACTTTAACACCCCACTCTCACCAATGGACAGATCAGGGAAACAGAAACTGAACAAGGACACTGCAAAACTAGCAGAGACTTTGAACCAACTAGAATTAATAGATATATACAGAACCTACTATCCTAAAGTAAAAGAATACACCTTCTTCTCACCACCCCATGGCACCTTCTCGAAAATTGACCACATAATTGGACACAGAACGAGCCTTCATCGATATAAGAAGATTGAAATACTCCCATGCATCCTCTCAGATCACCATGGTCTACGGCTGCTCTTTAACAACAACAAAGACAACAAAATGCCCACATACACATGGAAACTAAACAACACTCTGTTAAAGGATAGCAGGGTCAAAGAAGAAATAAAGAAAGAAATTAAGGATTTTCTAGAATTCAACGAAAACGAAAACACAACATACCCAAACCTATGGGATGCAATGAAAGCAGTATTGAGAGGAAAACTCATTGCCCTAAGTGCTTCCAAGAAGAAACTGGAGAGAGCTCACATCAGCAACCTGATAGCACAGCTAAAAGCACTAGAACAAAAGGAAGCAGATATACCCAAAAAGAGTAGACGGCAAGAAATAATCAAAATTAGGGCAGAAATAGACCAAATAGAAACAAAAAAAAACCATTGAAAAAATCAACAAAACAAAGAGTTGGTTTTTTGAGAAAATCAACAAGATTGATAAACCCCTAGCCAGACTAACTAAAGGGCAAAGAGAGAGTATCCAAATTAACAAAATCAGAAAGGAAAGTGGTGACATAACAACTGAAACTAAGGAAATTCAAGAAATCATCAGATCCTACTACAAAAACTTATACTCCACAAAATTTGAAAATCTGGAGGAAATGGACGAATTCCTAGACAGATACAAGGTCCCAAAGTTTAACCAGGACCAATTAAACCATCTAAATAACCCTATAACACCTAAAGAAATAGAAGAAGTCATCAAAAGCCACCCAACTAAAAAAAGCCCAGGTCCAGACTGGTTCAGTGCAGAATTTTATCAGACATTTATTGGGGATATAACACCAATATTCGCCAAACTATTCCAAAAGATAGAATCAGATGGAATATTACCCAAGTCATTTTTTGAGGCTACAATAACCCTCGTACCTAAGCCACACAAAGACCCTACAAGGAAAGAGAACTTCAGACCAATCTCACTTATGAACATTGATGCAAAAATACTCAACAAAATCCTTGCAAACCGAATCCAAGAACACATCAAAACCATCATTCATCATGACCAAGTAGGCTTCATCCCTGGGATGCAGGGATGGTTTAACATAAGGAAATCCATCAATGTAATCCACCATATAAACAAACTTAAAGACCAAAATCACATGGTCATCTCACTAGATGCTGAGAAAGCATTCGACAAAATCCAACACCCCTTCATGTTAAAAGTCCTGGAAAGAACAGGAATCCAAGGCCCATATTTAAACATAATAAAAGCAATATACAGCAAACCAACAGCCAACATCAAACTTAATGGCGAGAAACTTGAAGCAATCCCACTAAAATCAGGGACTCGACAAGGCTGCCCACTCTCTCCCTACCTATTCAACATAGTACTGGAAGTCCTGGCTGGAGCAATTAGACAGCAAAAGGAGATCAAGGGGATACAAATCGGAAAGGAAGAGATAAAAACATCACTCTTTGCCAATGACATGATAGTGTACTTGAGTGACCCCAAAAATTACACCAGAGAACTCCTACAGCTGATAAACAAGTTCAGCAAAGTGGCCAGATACAAAATTAACTCGAACAAATCAGTAGCCTTCCTATACTCAAAGGACAAACATGTGGAGAAAGAAATTAGGGAAAAGGTACCCTTCACAATAGTTACAAAAACTATGAAATACCTTGGTGTGACTCTAACTAAGGAAGTAAAGGAACTGTATGACAAGAACTTCAAACCTCTAAAGAAAGAAATTGAGGAGGATCTCAGAAAATGGAAAGATCTCCCATGCTCATTAATGGGAAAGATCAACATCTTAAAAATGGCCATCCTACCAAAAGCAATCTACAGATTCAATGCAATCCCCATCAAAATTCCAACCCAGTTCTTCATGGAATTGGAAAGATCAATGTGCAATTTCATATAGAATAACAAAAAACCTAGAATAGCGAAATCCATCCTCAACAACAAAAAAAACATCTGCGGGAATCACTATCCCTGACCTCAAGCTATATTACAAGGCAATTGTGCTGAAAACTGCATGGTACTGGTACAGAAATAGGCAAGTGGATCAATGGAATAGAATAGAAGATCCAGAAATGAGCCCTCATGTATATGGTCACCTGATTTTTGACAAAGGAGCAGTAAACATTCAATGGAAAAAGGACAGCCTATTCAACAAATGGTGCTGGTCCAACTGGCACTCAACATGCAAAAGAATGAAAATAGACCCGTTCATATCTCCTTGTACAAAGCTCAAGTGTAAGTGGATTAAAGATCTCCACATTAAACCAGATACACTGGAACTATTAGATGAGAAAGTAGGGAAAACCTTAGAACACATAGGCACAGGAGAAAATTTCCTGAACAAAACACCAATGGCTCAAGCTCTAAGGTCAAAGATTAACAAATGGGACTTAATGAGATTGCAAAGTTTCTGTAAGGCTAAGGACATCGTCAAGAAAACAAAATGGCAACCAACAGAATGGGAAAAGATCTTTACCAATACCACATCAGATAGAGGCCTAATATCCAAGGTGTACAAGGAACTCAAAAAGCTAGACACCAGAGAATCAAATAACCCTATTAAAAAATGGGGTACAGAGCTAAACAAATCATTTTCAGTTGAGGAACACCGAATGGCCGAGAAACATCTGAGGAAGTGCTCGACATCCTTAGCCATCAGGGAAATGCAAATCAAAACAACCCTAAGATTCCACCTCACACCAGTCAGATTGGCCAAGATCCAAAACTCAGATGACAGCAGATGCTGGCGAGGCTGCGGAGAAATAGGAACACTTCTTCACTGTTGGTGGGGTTGCAAGCTAATACAACCACTCTGGAAATCTGTCTGGCGATACCTCAGAAAATTGGATATAGTACTACCTGAAGACCCAGCTATTCCACTTCTGGGCATGTACCCCAGAGACACTTTAATACACAACAAAGATATATGCACCACAATGTTCATAGCGGCTCTATTTATAATAGCCAGTAGCTGGAAGAACCCAGATGTCCTTCAGAAGACGAATGGATACAAAAATTGTGGTACATATATACAATGGAATACTACTCAGCCACCAGAAACAATGACTTAACCAAATTCTTAAGAAAATGGCTGCATCTAGAGAAGATCATCCTGAGTGAGATAACCCAGTCACAAAAGAACAGACATAATATGCAGTCACTGATAGTGGGATGCTAACCCCAGAGGCTTGCACTCCCCCAGAAACAACTCTCAGACTGTATGAAGTCCAAGAAATAAAGAAAACAAAAACTATACATATATTCACAAAACAAGAAGACTTTGACTATTTCCATGTTGCGTTTTGTTTTGCATGTACTTTACGCTTATTGCAACTAGTACGTTTTCAATGCATACTGTCAAGCCCTTGAAAAAAATCAAGTACTGACTAAAAAACATATTCACATGGTTTTATGTAAAATTTATTTTAATGTCTGAAAAAACAGTACTGATAAAAATGTATAATTTTAAGCAAAAAATGTTTAAAATCTTTAAAAAAAATAATAAGATGTTAGTCTTTTGTGTAGATGGAAATATCTCAAGAAACACTTCTTGTTATGATTAATAAAAAAAAAAACTTTCCTTTAAAAAAAAAAAAAAAGAAAAGAAATAAGCTGGAGTATCGATGCTACAACAAATGACATACATTTTCAACCAAAAGTTATAAAAAAAGATAAGGAAGGTCACTTTTTACTAATCAAAGAGAAAGTTTATCAAGATGAACTCTCAATATTGAACATCAAGGCTACATATAAAAGTACACACCCAATCATAAAAGAAACTTTATTAAAGCTCAAAGCAAATATTGCACCGTACACAATAATGGTGGTAGAGTTCAACACCCCACTCTCATCAATGAACATATCGTAGAAACAGAACAAATGGATGGAAGTAGAAAATAGAACCTGAGTGAGGTAACCCAGTCACAAAAGGACACACATGGTATGCACTCACTGATGATCAGATATTAGGCCCAAAGCTCAGAATACCCAATAAACAATTCATAGAAAGATGAAAACATTGCACATAAAAAAAGCTGTGTTTATTCCTAGGAAGTCAAAGAAATTATTATTTACTTTAAAGCTAACAATCTTGACTTGTGTGGTGTAAATTGCTTACTGTGTCATAACTGGCTGACCTGAGGCTAATATATATTTCCTGTTTATGTTTCAATACACCATGAAATTGGGTTTTTATTAGAAAACAAAAATGAATCTTGGGAATACACTTTTGTTGAAAATTAAATTCTTAGCTTGTCAAAAGTAGTACACCTTGCTCACTTTTTAGAATTATGATCACACACCATCAAAACTAAAAATATACCTCATTTAAATCTAATTGGTTTGGTATTATAGTTTAAAAAATACCATTATGACTGAATTTGTCTTTTTATTTTTTGAAATGATTGGTAAAGATAAAACAAACTCTGTAGGCTACATGATATGATTCTCTCTTGAAAATGAATAACTATTTTAACTTGAAATTTCAGCAATATAAGCAACCTTGTAAAAAATAGAATCTGTAATTTCTGATCTAATCACAACAGCAGTAGTATCTGCTTAGACCCTAAAGACAATGCAGCTAAGGCTTGGTTATGTTAATTCAGGGCAGTGTTTTTCTTTTACTGCTACACTTTAGTGCAAACTTCACTCCCACAAACCACACAAATTCATTTCCTACAAATTTAAATATTTGCCTTATAAAATCATGGCAAAAGTATGCATCAAATATTCCTCAGATACCAGGAAAGAATCTCTATCTTTTCTCTACATTCCACCTGTTCATGCTCATGTTTTCACATTGGATTGGGGCCTCTTTCCTTATTCTTAAAGGATATTCATGATTTTATGTAATGCAGTGGGGATATAACAGGGTAATGTTCTAGTCACTGAGTGCCAGTTTGAATGTCCTTTGAACAGCCTAAGGTGTAAGGGAGTACTATGCGGACATTTTTGAAAAAAATGTCTAAATAAAACTGGAAAATATGTACAGTCATTTGCATATATTTTGTTTTATGTACTATGTCTCACTTTTTCTGCAAACATTGGCATTTTGGAGAAAGTCAGTTGATTACATGGAATAGCAACCCTGTGTTTGGGAGTCTGTCTATTGTCTATTTTCAGACGTGTACATTGTAACTGATGTTGTATTTTTCCTTTGACAGCCACAGAGAGACTTTTCTTGTTTGTGATGAAATGTTTTAGTGTTATATGCTAGGCACATTGCATAGTCAGACACATTTGGTCACTGCCTGATATCAATTTAATTTCAGTATATCAAAACTCAAGATGTATTTTAGATCCTAGATTTCAACACATTGCCATGATAAAGCCACTTCAACAATCTTGTCATTTCAATTCCTCACACTTCTTCATTTGTTTGTTATTTTGACAGTAATATCCCATAATACATACCAGTAGGGACCATATAAAATATGAAAAATTGTATGATCAAAGCTGTGAAACTATACAAAATTCTTACATTATAAATCCAAGATGCTGCAAAATTATGTCTGATGAACTCTTAAATTATTTTACTAAATTTTGTTTACAATAGTTTTTGTATTGATGAAGGTAGAAGTATACTTAAACCTTAGCATCACCACTTCTTTCTTATTGTATTAAATAAAAGGCTTGGGATTGGATAAAGGAGGCTTTTTCTCCCTATTAGTACTCATGAAAATAATAAGCTTGTGGATGACCATGACAGATTTTAATGTATACAGCAGACATGCTCATACACAGCCATAACATTTAGACATTTGTAAGCATTTTACCTAAGAACAACTTTCATATCTTATTATGTGATTTATCATTATATTTTCTTCATATGCAGTATGAATAATATTTAAAAATTAAACATTATATTTTCCCAAATTTGTCTATGTTTAAAATTTTTATTTTAGTTATTGAGCTGTCCTATGATTCTCTAGAGTTTTAATTTTAATCAAATATTTTTTGTAATTCATCCCCCACACTACAGATTTTTATGGTTCTATAATGTTTGTCTCTGTGTATATGTTCTCACACATAACTTATGTGTGTATGTGTTTAGGTATGTGTGTATTTGTATAACATGCATGCATTCCTTCCATTACTATCTATATTATCTGTATTGATTGCTACCCATAATGGGCAATGTCATTAAACTATGTTATTACCCAAGGTCCTGTGCTTCTGTACCATTTGATATTATTGTAGAAAACCAATATAAGTTTTGTAAATTGTGAATTAAATACTTTTTCTATATTCTTGAATGATTTTCTTACTGTTCCTTTTCTAAAATAAATTGATGCCAATGTCGTGACAGATAGAAATACTATTTTGCTGCCTCTCATATCACTTACTTTGTTCATTATGGAAAAGGTACACTTCATACCTGATGTTTCCAAGAAAGAGCTAGGCTCTTGCAGCTTCTTAAAGACCTTTCTCTCCCAGTCTTTCAGGTCTCAGCTTTAATATCAATGAGAAATCTATGCAAGCTTTCTTTTACTGCACCACATACACTGGATAACTATATTAATTGAATTTTCTATGACATTCTTTTGTATTTTACAACACTTAAAATAGCTTATGATATTAATTATATGTGGGTATTTTTATGTAACATTCAAATACCCAGTAATCTAAATATCAAAAGAGAATGAAAACAAATTGGAGAACAAAACACTCACAGGATCAAGTGGACAATCTGGGATTGAAGAGGGGATCTTTCAGCAGCTGCCTCACCTAAGGATCCACCCCATGTGCAGCCACCGGGCCCAAACACAAAGAATGAAGGAGCTGAAAGGGGTTGTGGTCTCATGGGAAGAAAAACATTGTCCACCAAATAAATCCTCCACAGCTCCCATGGTCTTAATCACCAACTATCAAGCATGCATTGAGAGGGCCATGGCTCCAGTTGAATATGTAGTGGAGAATAGCAGTGTCTGGTATCAATGTGAGAAAAGACATTTGGTCCAGGGAGGGCAAGTTTTCCCAATGTAAGGCACTGAGATAGAGAGTATGATTGGGAGCTAGTGCACCTTCCTGAAGAAATGAAGAGGGGGGTGGGAGGATGGGAGTGGGGTGTGTGAAAGGGATAACATTTTAAATGTAAATATAGAGAGTATTTAACTTAAAAAAGATAAGGAAGCAAATTGTCAATCTTATATTGTAGTCTACAGCCTAAACTGCACAAGAAATTGTATGTGACAGATCGTGACTCAATAGTTCTTCTTAACAATATAACTATGTGTAATTATCAGGAAATCAGATTGTACCATCTTCCATCATATATTTTCAAAATTATGTTCAAGAATTATTTAAGAGAGTTTAATATTGATGAATCATGGATGAAACTTCTCTAACTCCATTCCCTGGGGATCTGATACCTTCTCAGGCACTACAACCATGTGGCTAACAACCATGTCCAAGGATAATAGCTACATAAATAAAATAGCTAAATGCATAAAATTTTAAATGACATAGGGATCTTGACATCTATAAAAGACATTTTAATGTATGTGTTATAATTTTTTGTTATATCAAAATTCCACATTCATCATACCAAAAGTGCTTAAAAGACATTTTTATTCCTATTTATTTTTTTGTCTGAATATTATGTAGTACCACACATGTCCAACTAATGGAACTTAAACTTAGGATGTTGTTTCATATTTATAGTTTACTGACATTTCAGTTATTGATTTATATAGTAGTAGTATTCAGAGTAGTGGATATATATATATATGTGTGTGTGTGTGTGTGTGTGTGTGTGTGTGTGTGTGTGTGTGTGTGTGTGTGTGCTTGTGCATGCTGAAGTGTGGATATGCAAACCAAAATAAAACTTTCACAAATGGGCTCTGTTTTTTCAGTTTGGTTTATCTAGAAACTACTGTCTTCCATCATGCATCCTATTTCTCTAATTATTACAACCTACCCCACTTCTGTGTCTTTGATCTGTCTGAACTTCAGGTATAGAGGTAACATTGTAGATGTATCCTTTGGCATTGGAAAAACCATGGGTATATTCTCACTGCATTTTAACTAGTTATGGATCACTATAATGGTAACCAAAGATAGTAAAAAGAAGCTTATTCAATGACGATAAGAGCTACCATTATCTTTGGGAATTATGGGATGATGTCTATATGCAATCAAGGGTGGAAAAAGATAAGGAAAGACCTGTGATTGGGCAGGGAAATAAGGGTGGGCACATAGATTTTTAGAGGCAAGAGAGAAAAGAGAGAAGGAAAATTAAGAGCAAAGATAGAGAAAGATGAGGAGGATCCAGATCTCTGTGGCTTTAAGTAGCTATAGGTTGCTATGTATATTTTAGAAGGGATGGATTATTACAGTATAATTTGTCTTATTAAGTGGGGAGTTTACATCAATATCAATTGGTTCTAAGTTTATTGCGTGGATGTTTTATGAGATGAGATTTTACTGATACAAATTTAATTGATAAATTACAAGCCTCTAGAATTTGATTTTATGGGATTATTGGGAATTGTGACTATAACCACAGGGAGCAGATCCTGAGTTTGTGAGCAGTCTAAAGCAAGAGAGGCTCCAGAAAGAGGTCTATGCATAGAGATGTCATGGCAGCAACCTGTCATGGGGCTAGCCATGCAGGCAGACAGAAAGCCACTGTGGCAAAAGAGTGGACACCAGTGGTGTGGTATGCTGTGATTTTTCTTTATTTAATATTTACCACTATAGGAGATAGAAACTTAAAACACATTTACATCTTATATTAGTGCAGGCTGATATAGTACTATTCCTATAGTGAATATTAGATATTAATGATACAGTTTATTCTTTTTATAAGGCTTTAAATAGAGTTAGGAAGCTGTTGATTCCCTGAGATGTAAGTGACACAAGTGCCCCACTGAACATATCTTTCCAAGACAGATGCTGTTCTTTGTCAAAGGATATAAAGGTGTATAGGAATTTCAATTGCATTTTTCTCAGGAGAATGAATAAGTCTTTTTTAATTTTTATTGGATATTCTTTACAATTATAATTACATTTTAGATGTTACCCCTTCCCCAACCCTAGCTCCCCTGCCCCGCCCATTGCTTTCACGAAGGTTCTTCCTCACCAAATACACTCTCCCATATCAGCACCTTGGTGTTCTCCTAAACTTGGAAAACAAGCATTCCCTGGACTAAGGAAGATGAACAAGTCTCCATTGTTGGTGGGATTTAAAACTGGTACAAGCACTCTGGAACTCAGTCTGCCTGTTTCTCAGAATTATGAACATAATACTAACTGAGGACCCAGATACACAATTTCTGGACATATACCCAAAAGATGCTCCAACATAAAACCAAGCTCATGTATGCTCATGGTAGCCTTATTTATAATAGCCAGAAGCTGGAAAGAACCCAGATATATTTTAATAGAGGAATGGATACAGAAATGTGGTACATTTTCATAATGGAGTACTACTTATCTATTAAAAACAATGATTTCATGAAATTCTTAGGCAGATAGATGGAACTAGAATATATCCTAAATAAGTTAACCTGGACAGCTCACAACAAAAAAAAAAAAAAAAAAAAAAAAAAAAAAAAAAAAAAAAAAAAAAAGAAAGAAAGAAAGAAAGAAAGGAAACAGAAAAAGACCACCTATTTTTCTCAGTAAAACATCCTCTCACCTATCTGCTTCAGCAAAACATCCTCTCATAAGACAGTTTCTAGGAAAAACATGATGTGACACAACTTTATGTCAAGCAAAATCAGAAATTCCCACTTCATTGAGCCACCAACCAGAGAGTATGTATGTCCTAAGTCCTCTGTATACATGTAAGAGTTGTATAGATTTGTCTTTATGTGGACTTCCAACAGTATGAGCAAGAGCTGTCTCTGATTATGTTCCTTGTCTCTGTAACTCTTTCCCCAAAGTGGGTTGCTTTTTACCCTCAATAGGAAAAGATATACTTAGTTCCAAGTTGTACTGCAAGTTAATGTGCCAAGGCAATGGGGACACAGTCCTTGTTCTGAAGAGAAAATTAGTAGATAGGTGGTAGGGGAGTTGACAGTAGGGCTAAAAGAAGAGGAGGAAGAGGAAACTGCAATAAGGATTTAAAGTAAGATAATTAGTTAATTAATTAGTTGCAAATAAATAAAAATAAGGATAATTTTATTTTGACAGGACAAAACAAACAAATGTGAAAGAGCCCACAATAAGGCAGAAAAATATAGTAATACATACATGAACCAATCATTCCCAAATTTTTGATTCACATAAGAACACAAAACTGGGAGCCATAATATATACACAGAGGACCAGTAGAGCAAAAAATGGGGGGGGGATGACAATAAAATTAAAACTTATGAAATGACAAAGTTTAAAAATAACATATCTCATGATATTATGAGATAAGTAATATCCAAAAATGCCCTTAAATTTATTTTCTGTTTTCTATCAACTGCTGAGCAAGTAGCTTATCCTTAAAAATAGTTTTTATTTTGTTTTGTTTTATCTTGCATGTTTGTTTGTTTGTTTTTCTTTAGTAAGACTTTTTACAGATTACTAAATTTTGATTTGCAAGTGGTTATCAATTGGAAATAGCTTCTGGGTTATGGATGGAGACATGTGCCTACTTGTAGGACTCCATCTGGTAAAGAAATGTACAAACCCTATGCAAACTGCCTAAGTCTCTGTGAGTGAATTCTTATCCATATGTTCAATATTCGTGTTACGTTTAGAAAGCCTTGTTTCATTTGGTTACATCTATACTATCTGGCTCTTATACTGATTCTAGCTTCTCTTCTGTGAAGTTCTCCAAACATTAAGGGTTGGAATTTGATGCAAGAGACAAACTTGTACATCCATTATGGAAATAGTCTGGTACTTCCTTGGGAAGTTCAGCACTTAACTCTGTCAAGAACTGTCTGTAAAACCTTAAGGAATTCTCAAATGAGTCTTATTTTTACCACAGGATTATTTAATCAACTACACTCACAGCTACTTTAGACATTATAAATTATCAAAATGAATCTCAAAAGAAAAATAAATAAAATTTTGTGCATTTCAACAAAGGATTTTATTCTGCCATTGAATAGAAAAGTGATATCACAAAACTTGCAGGTAAATTGGTTGGAACTAAGAGAAATAATTCTGATTGAGGTATTCCAGACCCAGAAAGAGAAATGCATTATTATAAAAGTGGTTATTATCTGTTAAGTCAATGATATCCAAGATATAATATGAAGAATCACCAGATTTTCAGTATAGAGTATAAGATGAGGGGTCTAAAGAAAATCTCTTCACAGAAAAAGAAATAGAACAGATAGTTGTGAACAACATCCCAAATCCAGGATCAACTTGAAACACTAAGAGAATAGATGAAAGAGGAATGCAGTATAGGAGAAAGACAGCTGAAAGGGGGGCTATTTGAGTGGAATAATAGCAACCTTACATATATGGAGATGATCTAAATGAAATAGCCAAATAACAGAGAGACTGAGCCGCAACTAGTTATCCCTTGTCACCAGATGAAGCTTATGGTACCATGACTAGTCTATATATAGTTGAGTTGTTAATAAGGGGTCCATTGGGATCTCCAAAATAGGCCACACTATTGACAAGGATATAGGTTGTTCTTAGAAAACTGTTGGAAAGACTCCAGTCTTAAAGAAAATTCCTACATAACTCATTGAACATGAGGAAGTAGAACTGCTGTCTACTTGGAGCTCACCTCTGTGCACTAGCATGTCTTTAAAGTACCAAGGTAGCATGCAAGCTACCAAAGTAGAACAATAAACAATCAACCAGCTACATATCTGGTTTCTTATCTGCAAGCTATGCTAGTGCAATGGCAAAATCATGTTCATAGGAGTAATCAAACAATGTATGATTTGTTGTGAGACCCACTTCATGAGTCGCTACAGCAGAGTTCCTACTCCCCTGGACCAATCTGGGCCCATGCTTTCAGCGCACCAGGTTCAGCCCTCTCTGAGCCCCGTCTACTCGCAGTGTAGTCTCACCAGGCTTGTGTCCCTGGATCAATGCTGTTTCTGGTCAGTCCGCACGTGCCTTCTGGGTGAAAACCTAGTCCCTAAGAAAGAGTTCCAGCTCCCCTGAACCAATCGGAGGGGTCACGCTTTCCTTACACTCAGCCCAGAACTCTCTGCACCCTGGCTACTTGCAGCACAGTCTCACCAGGTCTGCATAGCTGGATCTTCTCTGTTCCTGGTGGCAAATGGCCTGGGTGTTTGGCAAATGTATAACTTAAATTTGAAGAACTAAAATTAAAACTTTATAGCAACCTACAAGAAAACTAATACCAAATGCAATTAAGTTGAAAATTTTACATTATGTAGTTTATAATATTTATAAACTAATGTTTAGAAGTTGGAATTATTTATAATAATATGATTTTTTTTTAAAAAGGCATAGAGAAAGAAAAAGTTTCATATTAAATGCCTTAAATGCAACTTGCAATGTTCATTGTGTGGATATCACTAGATTATGTCATTTCTGTCTTTTCAAAGATGAAGAGATTTTGTTCTAGAATCTCTTTTTGATCATTAATTTTGTCAACTGGATACAGGGTTTAGACAGATCTAGTAAGATTGACTTTCTATTGAGGAAATGAATCACTAGAGCAAACTTTTTAGACTGGTTTTCTAGAACTTTAGCAGAACATGATTGCTAATGAATTGAGTTGGAACCATCCATGGTGCAGTGTTATAATGAGTATGACCATCGTGCTTTGAGAAGGATTAAGAAAGCATTTGAAATTTATATTTAGAGATCATAATAGTATGTTTTATGAAAAACTGAATGACATTAATGTAAAAATAAAAGCAATGGTGGAATTATTACTTGTAAATTTGGAGAAAAAAAAACCAAAGAATTGATCAGAGTTCAAGCTGTTTGGGACAGTGAGTACTGACTGCCTATAGGGAAAATTACTAACTGTAATAAACACAGATACAAATACACACACACACACACACACACACACTCACACACACACACACACACACACACACACGTGCACCTCTGTACCAGTAGAGGCATAAGTCTACATATTAAGCTGGATTAGAATTTGACAAACATTGCATACAAGTTTCTCATTTGACTGGTTTAAAGGCATTAAAGACTTAAGGAGAGAAGTTGAGATTTGATGCTTTTTGTTTGGGGTAAAGTTTCTCTATGAAGCATGGCTATTGGTTATAGTGCTACCAAAAAAAATCTAGCATTATGGAGATTATAGGAAGACTATAGACTTTTCACAACAATGTACAAAATTAGAATGTCCAGCAGGCCATAAGATGCTACTTGTGAAGAAAATGACTTTACTGTGGTGGAGATTTCTTTGTAATGGTGATGCGAGGACTGAAATGACCATAAAGAACAGCAAGAAGTAGGGAGAAAATCTGAACCTATATGAAATGACATGTGTTATCATCGATGGAATTAGAGAAGTATAGCGGCCCAAGTGCTTTGGAGCAGAAAAGATAATGAGTGAGCCCTAGATGGCATACACTCAGCTACAAGATTTGGAACCATAGTAATATTCTTTGGCTTTGTCATGATGTGATTGTCTTAGTACACATATCTTCCCTTTTGGAAGAAAAAGAATAAAACTTATTTATTATTTTACAAGAGCATACATTTTAGAAATGTAAGGCTTTTCAAAAAAGATTGAACATTCTTAAACTTTGGAAGATTTGAAGGGCTATTAGTCTATTACAGCTCTACTGCACATTACATAATAATATTCACTGGCAAATTTTGAAATAAAAAGAATGGAAAGACCATGGGTAAAATTATGTATTTGTGTTTACAGGTTGACAAGGAATGGGCTGTGCTCTTTACTTTCTATGAACTTGGTGTAGGGGATGGAGTGATGCTGTTTATACTTAAGTGCTAAATTCTGTTGCTCCAAGATGAGCAGCCCTTCACTTGTACCAGCTCTTTTGTATAAATCTTGCTTATATAAAAGTTATCCCTGATTGGTTAGGAAAGATGCCTACAACCTGTATCTGTGTAGAAGAGAGGTAGGAGGGGCTCCACATCTCTGGCTTAGCAACTCAGCAGGGAAAACAAAGGAAAGCAAGATGGAAAAGAGAAAGTGCCCTGGTCTAGGTGGATTGTGATCACATGGCCATGAGAGCTTGCCTGTTGGAGTAGGAGCAGCTCAAGCAGAACATCATATTAAGGGCTAATATGTGCCCAGCTCTAATGCATTTAAGTTTATTATGAATATAGAGGCTTTTCTATTTCCTATTTGGAAACTATGTAGTCTAAATGTGGTAAAATCCCAAAATAATATTCATCCCAACAACTTCACCAAACCATACATACACTTGAGAAGAGGAAACCCCATCTGAGATTTTCTCTATTTCTCTATATTCTCTCTCTCTCTCTCTCTCTCTCTCTCTTTATATATATATATATATATATATATATACATAAAACCACACCATGGGATGAAATCTAGTAAGTAGCATTGTTGTTCTGTGTTTTTCCCCTGTTATTGATTGACATCCTTCCCTTAGATTTTTTGGTTTGGTTTGGTTTCTTTGTGGGGAGGGAATAATTGACACAGCAACATAATTAGAATGGCTTTGTAGAATTCCAGCCATGTTCTCTAAAGTTTGACCATGTGGGTGCAGTAGTCATGCAATTACCCATATGATTCATTTTGATTTTCTATTAAGTTTTTTTGAGAATTATATACATTATTTTTATATTTATATCATTCTCTCAATTCCACACTTTTGCAGTCCTCCCCAATTCTCCCCAGTCTCTTTCAAATTTATGACACGCATACATTTATGACACACAAACCATATGATCAACTCCAATGACTGTGTGTGTGTGTTCACGTGCATGTGCTTTTATTTTGTTAAATTTGGATTTATCTTCATTTTTAGTGTGGTTTTACTTTGCTGTTTTAGCTGTTGTAGATGTTGTTGTATTGTGTTTTGTGCTTTGCTTTCTTTTTCTTTGTTTCAATAAAGCACTTAAAGTTGGGTGCATGGAGACATGGCAGAAGAACTATAAGGAATTGGGGGAGAAGAATATATCAAAATATATTTAAATATTACAAGTGTTTTAAATAATGAAAATATAATAATATTAATAATGAATAAGGGAAAAATTAGGGGAAGAAAATAAAGATGAGGAAGAGGAAGAACAAGGAAAAGACAGAATCAGCATTGCATTTAGAAATCTAAAGGTAATGTTTGGATAAAGTAAATTTCTTTTATGTAGAACTCTTAATTTTATGACAGAAACACTGTAATTCTGCTCTCACAGAAGTATATCTTTCTTAAGATCACAAACTACTTTAAAGAAATAGAAGAAGACAGAAACCATTTTACCAGTTATTTTGTACTCTTCAATCAACTGTTGCCTTTTACATGGAGGATTATAAAATATAAGTAATTCTACATAATAAAATCATAGATCACATTTTTCTGCTCGACCTAATATTAGGTTATTAAATACATATACTCTCTAGGGCAGGAGAGTTTAAATAGATAATTTGATTATACTTCCCCTTGTCTTTTTTTTTTTTTTTAATCAAATGTCCCCAGCAGGAAAAATACATTAAAATACTCTGTGTACTAAAAAATACATTCATCACTGTTAGATGTGTTTAAATTTCTTTTATATTTTCATCTGAGTTTTGCTGGTCCCTTACTGTGTAACCTTAGGCAAGATATCCATTGCAAACTTTATTCAGTTTTTTTTTTCTTTTAATAGCAAAAGATATGTGTATTCATGAATGTCATTGAATGACTGTCGGGGGGGGGGTAGAATTGAGGTAATGATCAGAGAATTGCAAAAGGAAGGAGAAAGTGATGTAATACTGGGCAGGACTTGATGAATGCATGATGCCTTTATGATGATACAGCCTGGCAATGAGCACAGAATCTGACATATTTTTTATGGATTGCTTTTCAGTATTCACTTTCTTATCTGTTGCCTGTGATTTTGAAATAGATAAACTTTCTGAGCAGCATTTATATGGAGGATGGGAATAAACTTGAGATTGAGACTTTAGTTAAACTGAAACCAATGTTACATAATGTATTAACCTATAGATGTTTATTTTTTTAGAAATCACAAAGTATTAAGAATGAACAAGGGAACCACAATTCAAGACCTAGAGAAATAACTGAAGGATTTGAAATGGTTTTCTCATGGATAAAACAGCAATATCAACCAACCAAACCCTTGACAATTCCCTTGGACTAAAATAACAACCAATGAGCACACATGAAGAGAACCATGGCTCCAGTTGCATATGTAACAGAAGATAGCATTGTCAGGCATCAATGAAAAAAGAAGCCTTTGGTCAAGTGAAGGAGCACCTCCCAGTGTAGAGGAATAAAAGGGAACTGAGCTGGAGAGAGTGATTGGGAGAGGGAGCATCTTCTTGGAAGCAAGTGGAGAGCTAGAGGGGATGGGAGCAGGTGAGGAAGGGAATAAAGTTTGATATATAAATGCAGAGAATATCCAATAAAATAATAAAACAGAATGATGTATAAAAGAATAAAAATTTGTTGTTTTTTCAAGCTATCCTATCTCTTTTCTCTTTCCCAAAATATTTTACAGTAGGCATCAATAGCTTAATCGATGCTTCAGGGCATATTTGAATTGCAAAACTCAGTTTCTTCAGGAGTAACAACAATAGAATATATCCACTCCTTCTTTAGAAATCAGACTTTAAATAAATTTTGCACTTCATCCCCAAAACTTTTCCTCATTTTTCTCCTTGACATTTTTAGAAAAATTTTATTAAGCTCTGAAGGAGATAGGAACTCTACAAGAAGACCAAAGAAGTCAATTAACTTTGAACTTTAGGGCCATTAAAGATTGAACCACCAACCATAGTAATTACATGAGCTAGACCTAGACACCATGCACACACAGATGTAGCAGATGTGCACCTTGGGTTTCAAGAGGGTCCTGAACAACTAGAGTGGGAGCTATCCCAAAAGCTGTTGGCTATCTGTGGGATATGTTAGTCAAGCTGAGCTGTGTTGTTTGGCTTTAGTGGTAGAGGATGCATTTATCCCTACAGAGACTTGATGTGCCAGGGTGGGAGGATAACCAGGGAGCAGAGCTCCACTCTCTACAAAGAGAAAGAGTGAGCTAGAAGGATACAAGAAAGGGTGATCAGGAGCAATGGCAGTGAGTACAGGATGTAAAGGGAATACATAAAAATTTAAAACAAAAAAGTAATAATAAAACACAATCAATAAAGTCTTTGACTATTTTAAGGTAAGTGATGAGAATCTATTTGTCATAGTTAACTTAGCAGTATCTGCATGTATAATGCCTTGGCAAACATCCAGAGAAATTCTCTAGCATGAAATCACATAAAGCTGCCCTTTAGCCTTGAAAATAATACTAATAACTATTCTTAGAATTTAAAGAAAGATGTCACTCAAATCCACATGTCACAGTTTTTCCAATGCACAGAATTCTTTAGTAACTCATATATGGTTTGTGCAGCTTCTACTTCACATCTTACTGTTTCACTTTAATTTTAAAGTCCCACACATAGCAATGTGACTTCAATATTAAAATGTTGAGAACTAGTGATGGACAAATCTGGAGCCAGGAAGATATGACCTAGATGGAAATCAATTAAGGTCGATGTCAACAGACACCTTTCCAACAAATGACATGACAAAGTCTTTGCAGAAGAAGAAGCAGCAGTATGCACATTGTTCTCTGCATAGATATTTTGGAAGAAATTGAACAATGAGTCATTCAGACCGATGATAGTAAAATTTCCACTGAATGACAAAATATAAATTTAAAAAGTTTGTGCTTTATAATTGGGATGAGGTACTAGCTGGTTTTTCATATGTGACAAATGTGAATATATAAGAATGTTTTGCTTTTCAAACCATTTGATTTCCTTATTCATAATGTACATTTGAGGGAAACCAACAATAATAAGCTAGTGATGAAGAAAAGCATCACTAGTGTGGGAGATTTAGAGCTCTTCTGTGTGAGGAAAGGATGGTTTATGAGCATTAAAAGAGACAGAGAAAGGTGAGAAATCTGTGAAAATAAGACAGGATGAATGAGTTCTATTTTCCCTGGAAATCCTTTTCTACAATCCTATTGAATATCTGTACCCTACCTGATTTTATAACCTGCTCCTAAGATCCAATGAATTGGGTCATTAAAAAGAAATTAGATTTATGAAATGCATATAGAAATGAGGACTACAAAAGGATAACAAAATTAAATAATTTAAGGCATACCCCAGCTATAGTATTAAGTAAAATTGCCTCTCTAGATTCCCTTTTATTCATTTTTGCCCTTTTCTATTACAAAACTTTACATTCTTAGAATAATTTAGAACTTTTCTTGAACATTAAAGCTGTATTTACTTAATGAATTTTTCTCTAAATGTTTTTTCCTATTTTTTTTTTATTTTTTAAAATGTGCATTGCAAGGTAAATTTTGCTGTTATATCCAAAATTATTTTTCTACATCTAGGAACAATTATGCTACTATTGAAATGGAACAGATAGCTAGGTTATTATGGGACATTAATACTTAAGCTAAAACATTAAGAGAAATATTACTTGTGCCTTATGTTAGGCTTTAGTTTTTTTAAGGAAATAAGTAATACATTTTATATTAAAGTATTCTAGTTTGTGTTTTACTTCTATAATACACATATTAAAATACATTTTTAATCTGAAGAAAAATATTTCTAAATATACTTCTCATAAAATGATCAATTGTTGGCATAGGCTGTTTTTATAAGGTGGTTGTTAAATAGGAAAAAATCCACAGAACATGAATTAATATATCTGAACCATAATGATTGTTTATTTTGTACAATCCCACCCACAATAAAAATGGATCTAAATAAATACATGAGAGGAAATAGTTGTCGATAGTAAAAGAACTAATGACTTTCATTGTTGGCCATAATCATGGCAAGAGTAGAACACTTACCCTTTCTAATAGAGTGAAAAGCAACAACAACATCAGCAAAAACATCAGAAACAATGTAAACAAACCAACAGGAACAGAAAACACCAGACCATGCTAGTGTAGTTATATTCCTGCCATGCTGGAAAGGGGGGCAGCATATCAGAGCCTAAAGAGCATGCATCATCAGTGACCCATAACTTAAACTACAGGATTTTTGTGACAATAACATGGCAATGAAACACATAGCCTGCACAAGATATGAGTCTATTACTTGGGATATAAATTGTAAGTGCATGAGAATGAGAAGTTTATGAAACTTGTATTTCACTGTCATAAGTGAATCATCTTTGCATTGAAGGAAAAGGCAAAGTGATAAAAACAATCATCATCAACAGAACCAAATTAATTGCTCACACATTCTGCAACAAAACTGAATCTCAAAATAATTGTGTTAAATGAGTGAATAAAATGTAAATGTAAAAACAAATATGGATCAGTTTCTTCTGCCTGGTCCTTTCTTCTGATACAGACTGCTACCTAGTGTGCTCCCTAGAAGAGGCTGTATAGAGAGGTATACCAGAGGATCCATTGCACTTAGAACATTTGGTAAGAACTTTCCCAAAGTCTGAAACTGCCTCCAGAGCCCAGTAGACTCAGGGACCCAACATGTCTCAATCTTCTCACTCCTTTCCAGCACATGAAAAACCATTTTCCTTCTACCTGGACCTTTTTGCGGAGTTAGACTGCTAGATAGAATGCTCCCTAGAAGACACCATATCCTGAGACATATCAGAACATTGGCTACACTCAGAACACTTGATGTCAGAACACTTGATACCACATCCTGAGGCATCCCAGAAGATCTGCTGTACCCAGGCCTTCTGACACCAAATATGGAGAAATCTAAGGCGACCTACAGCACCCAGGAAACCAGAGCTTGAAGGAAACTCAGTAGCAACTCTGTGCAGAGGACAAGTGGGTAACCGACAACAAGTCTGAAGACCCTGTGGCAGCTCCATGGCATGCAGGGCTACTGATCAAAAAGACTGAAAGCCTCGCTGGAGTTCATTCACAATCTGGAAAACAGAAACTACATTCCGAAGCACTCTGAAGAACAGCTTCACATATGACAACAGTTTCCTCTAAAGACACTCCAGGTAAAAGGCCACACATAAGATCTGCTACAGCCAGTGTCTCAGGCCTACCAGGCGACCTGTAGTAACACTGGAACAAAAGAGGCAGACTCACCTAATAACCAGATGACGAGAGGCAATTGCAAGACCATAAGCAACAGAAGCAAATGTATGTGGCCATCATCAGAGCCCAGTTCCCTCTGCACACCAAACCCTAATTACACCAAGACAACTGAAAATCAGGAAGATCACCTAAAATCCTTTCTAATGAAGATAATAGTCTTTTAAGAAGGATATATATATATATATATGAATTTATATATATATATATATATATATATATATATATATATATATATATATATATATATATATATTTATATATATATAAAATTTCAGGTAATATTTGTTCTTAGATGTCTTATGGAGTTGAAGGTTATTTTAGTCTCATATCCTACCCATGCTAATTAACTTTGAGAAAACAGAGTCATTTAGAAGATTTTATAATGGTAATAGTTGTTCATAGCTTATATCTGAGGATAAAAAAATTAAACAGAAAGAGTGGTGTGTAGAATGATGTTGTTTTACAACAAGTCAGGCCAAGCCTATCATTGGATGAGAAGGAAGTGCAGCAGGGAAAATACTATAAAGGAGAAAAGAGTATCAAGAGTAGATTCAAGATGGAGACAGCAGATAAGGATGGTTTAGATCAAGGATCTAAAGCAATTTCATCTTGTTTAGGTTAGCAACTTATATCTTTATTAATTGCAGTGAACTTGTTATTTTGATGCATTGTGAATTGAAATTTTAACATATAAATCTGATTGATAAATTATTAATTGTTGATTTATGATTTTACCGGGACATGGAGGACAGTTTGGGAAAACAACGGATGTGGACAGTTTGTGAAAATAATGGATGAAAGAAAACTGGAGTTTGCAGATCTGGTTCTAATTTGTGTATGGGGTGAGAAAGTATGGGGTCCTCAGAGCAAGATGTGTGTATGTCAGGTGGGATAACTACCTAACTAGGGTATTCTCGTGGAGTGGACTTCTTGGAGACAGTGTGGCAGAGCAGCAGCCAGGTGTGCATGTGCCATGTGGCCCTAATGGTGCAAGGAGTAGCATGGAATAAAATGTTAACATTTTTTTAAATTTACCACAACAATAGAATATCAAACAAATATGACAAGAAACTATCATTTCTAGGATACATCTTGTTTTACATGTACTTTATGCTCATTGTAACTAGTAAGATTTTAATGCAAACTATCAAACCTTTAAAAAATCAAGTACTGACAAAAATGTGTTCATATACTATCATGAAAAATGTTTTTAAAATCTGTACATTTATCTTTATGTTTTAATATAAAGTTGTTCAATTAAAAAAAGAAAGAAAAGAACATCCTCTGGTCACATCATAATCAGAACATTAAGCTCATAGAAGAAAAGAATAGTAAAAGCTGAGAGTGAAAATGGTCAAGAAACATACAAATAAAGACCTATGATAATTACACAAGCCTTCTCAACAGACTATGAAAGCAAGTAGAGCCTAGTCAAAAGATATGCAGCCTCTAAGAGAACACAAATGCCACCCCAAGCTAGTGTTTCCAACAAAACTCTCAATCAACATAGATGAAGAAGACAAAATGTTCCAGGACAAAACCAAATTCTCCCAGTATCTATCTACTATTCCAGAAAAACAGAGAATAATAAAAGAAAAACTCCAACACAAGAAGGTAAGTATAAACTACAACAACAACAACTAAAAAGAACAAAGTTATTAAATATCTTAAACAAAGCAAAAATGAGAGAACTATAAGCACATAAAGCCACCTACAAAAAGAAACGTAACAGGAATCAACAGTCATCTGTCCTTATTATCCCTTAATATTACTGTACTCAACTTACCTATAGAAAGACTGAAGCTAAACTACTTTGTAAGAAAACAAGATCCAGCATATTGCTGCATTCAAGAAACATACCACAGTAACAATTACAGACAATATCTCATAGTAAAGGATGAAGAAATGCCTGTGAGCAAATGGTCCAAAGAAACAAGCTGGAATTGCCATCACAATAACCAATAAAACAGACTTTCCACCAAAGTTTGTCAAATATTATGAGGAAAGACACTTCATAGTCATCAAAGGGAAAATCCACCATTCTCAACATCTTTATTCCAAATGCAAGGACAACCACACTCATAAAAGAAATTTTATTAAACCTGAAAACACATATATGGTTGGAGAATTTAACACTGAACTCTCAACAATAAACAGGTCATTAAAACAGAACTAAACAGAAACACAGTAAAACTAATAGAGGTTATAAACTGAAAGGATTTAAAATAGATCTACAGAATATTTCATTTAAAAAAGTAAGGAAGAGGAGGAGAAGGAGGAGAATGAGAAGGAGAGGAGAAGGAGAAGGAGAAGGAGAAGGAGGAGAAGGAGAAGGAGAAGGAGAAGGAGAAGAAGAAGAAGAAGAAGAAGAAGAAGAAGAAGAAGAAGAAGAAGAGGAGGAGGAGGAGGAGGAGGAGGAGGAGGAGGAGGAGGAGGAGGAGGAGGAGGAGGAGGAGGAGGAGGAGGAGGAGGAGGAGGAGGAAGAGGAGGGGGAGGGGGAGGGGGAGGGGGAGGGGGAGGGGGAGGGGGAGGGGGAGGGGGAGGAGGAGGAGGAGAAGGAGAAGGAGAAGGAGGAGAAGGAGAAGGAGAAGGAGAAGGAGAAGAAGAAGAAGAGGAGGAGGAGGGGGAGGAGGGGGAGGAGGAGGGGGAGGGGGAGGAGGAGGAGGAGAAGGAGAAGGAGAAGGAGGAGAAGGAGAAGGAGAAGGAGAAGGAGAAGAAGAAGAAGAGGAGGAGGAGGAGGAGGAGGAGGAGGAGGAGGAGGAGGAGGAGGAGGAGGAGGAAGAAGAAGATACATTCTTCTCAGGACCTCAGAGTACCTTGTTCAGTTTTGACTATATAATCAGTCACAAAACAAGCCTCAGCAGATACAAAAAGATTGAAATAATCTCATACAACCTATCACACCACCATGGCTTAAGGCTGGCATTCAATAAGAGCAAAAACAACAGAAATCCTAATACAGTTGGGAACTAAACAACTCTACTCAATGATAATTTGGTCAAAAATAAATAAAGATTTCAAAGACTATTTGCATTTAACAAAAATATAAAATACAAAATACCCAAGATACTGTCCTCAGAACCCAAAAAGTTTAACAAACTGGAGAGCCCAAGTATGGAAGCCCCAGTTCCACTTTGGAACTAGAAGAAAGCCACCCCAGGTGGGGAGAAAGGGAGGCATCTGGAAGGAAAACTGGATTCAGGGGGTAGGGGAAATGTGATCTGATCTGGTATTGGATAGGGTAAATTGTCTGAAGGCCTGATGGCCAGCAGAAAGAATGGAAACACGCAAGCTCAGGAAGTAGGAGGTTAGGAGGACCCTCCAGAATGTACCAGAGACCTGAGTGGCTAGAAACTCTTCAGACATTAAGGTGTGGGGAGGAAACTTAGATGCAATGCCCTATAGCAAGGGAGAGGGAACTTGTAGTGCTCAGCAACAAAAGAAAGACAGAGCACCAAGTGAGGGATGAGGTCGCACTATCCGACAGTCAAAACTCTGACCCATAATTGCTTTGGTCTGAAAAAAATGTAGGTATACAAGTAGAGAATAGCCTGAGGAAAAGGCCAGGGGAATGTGCACAAAAGGAAATCCAGCTCAAAGGGAAGTCCCAAGGTCTAACATTATTACTGAGGGTATGAAATGCTCACAAAAATGGACTAACCATGACTGAACCTACCCAGCAACCAGCTGAAAAAAAATCAGATGTGAATATTTTCAACCAATGAAAAACCTGAACATTGCTGAGGAAGATGGCAACCATGTAAGAGAACCAGTAGTCTCTATTAACGTGGACCCTTGAGATCTCTCAGACACTGAACCACCAACCAGGCAGCATACATCAGTGGATATATGGCCCCAATATATATAGAGCAGAGGATTACATGGTCTGACTACAGTCAGAGAAAATGCACCTAACCCCCAAAGAAGTTTATAGGTATGGCAGGGTGAGTGGGGTAGAAACATACTTATGTAGATGGTGGGATTTGGGGGAACCAGGTATGGGATAAGGAATAGTATGTTGGTGGAACAAGATGGGACTAAGATCTTGAGTGTAAAAATTAAAAAAAAATAAATTAAAAAGGATATGTTTTATTTATTTGCATTAAAGTCTAATAACATAATCATAAGACCTAATATTTTGGGAAGACATAGATATAAAGAATCTGGGGAAAGGACTGTGCATCTTCATAAAAAACACATTAATATGATAATTTGTCTACTGTCTAATTAAGATAAGGATATCAACAATGTATGAAAAATCAAAACTCATTGATTCACTATAAATGATTGATATTAATTATACTTAAACTGTAAAATAAAATAAAGTTATATGATAGAATATTATATAACAATAAGAACCAATATAGATTGAGTTAAAATATTTAGTGAGTAAATTAATAGTATATAAAAAGGAAATTATTATGTCCAATAGAAAAGGTATTTATAAAGATGTATACAGAAGAGTTCTTTAAATTATGCACATTTTAAGGCAAATTTACAATCATTTATTTAAAAACAAAATCTGCATGTTGAATATTATAGGTTTCAGTGTAGAGTTTAATAACTCATAAATATACAATAGGGGTTAATTAAATGGTTCTTTTAAACAAATCTACAAAAAGACCATTTGAGTTTCTGACTCACATAATCAGCTCATTAGTTTGGGGCAAACATATTTGAGTAAGAGAGAGACTGAAAAGCGTATAAAAAGGGAGAGACATGTAGCTTGAGGTTTTCTGAGTCATCTGATACTGGGAAAACACTTCTGAGTCTTCTGTCTTTCTCATGCTCTATGTGGAACATGAAGACATTATTTAGTCTCTTCAAAGATTTAAAGGACAGAGTATAGTAACTACTTAAGTACCTCTGGTTTTAGGATCTGTGTCCTTAAATTAGTCTTCAACATGTTAAATTTCCAATCAGAAAAAAAAAAATCATCTTATTTTTTTTAAAACATTCCTAATTTATTTTATAATAATCTTGTAATGTTTTTTTTAATTCTGGGTGTAATTTTCATTTAGATTATGGTAATCAAAAGCCACATTTGCAGAGTTTGATAGATAATTTAAATATTAAAAATAGATGCTACATTAAAGACCTTGAGAGAAGAGTGTTTATGAGTAGAGCATCTGTTTCTTGTGAAACAAACTTGTGTTAGCTTGTTCTTCATGTGCATAACATGTAAATGCAGACACAAAACATACCTGAGATACAATCTTTTCCTCATAGCAAGTGTATATATACAATTTTAGCCTTCAGATCCAAAAGTATCAAGTATTTCCTTCAGCAAATTCCTCTAGGTTGATATTTCACTGAGCCCATCAGTAAGTTCATAGGGACTGGCAAAATATTCAGGGCATTTCTGTTTCAGTAAGTCTAAATCAAATAACTACCGTAAGTGAAGCCAAGGGGTTCTAGTTTTATAACTACTCTTAATTAAATTGGAAAATTAATTCCTGTTATTAGTTAAGGATGTTAGAAGGTTGCATAATCAAGTGAGGATATTGCTGGCAGATAAAACAGTTAAATTAACCAAACTTACATTAGATAATTACATAACATTTTCAGAAGATAAGATTATCTTAAGGGAAATAGTAACAGCAAACAGGATACTCCACTATACCACTGAAAGGAAGGAAAGAAATATGAGCATAAAAATGAGAATACATACCTGGGCTTCTGTTAAATATATTTGTGGATGTGGTAGGCTGTAAAGCAAGGAAAACAAAATAAACTCCTAAAACATTTCAGGGAATAGATGAAATTGACATTATTTGCAGGTGGTATAATATTGTACAGAGAAAATTCAAGGATCTTCAGATAAATTATTAAAATAACAAAAGAATTTTTCAACAATGTTGGATACAAAATCAATACAAAAACCTATTTATTTTCTACCTACCAGCAAGTAGCACTTAAGAAATGAAAATCTGAAAAATAGCATTTGCAATATAATGAAAAATGTGAATTAACTGGAAAGAAATCTTATAATGTACTTAGGAAACATCTTTGGGAAAAATCATTATACTTCATTGAGAAACATTTTAAAAGACCTAATTAAATTGACAAATGCAGTGTTTATGGATTTGAAACTATAATATCATGAAGATAAAATACATCTCAAACTTATTTATATATTTAAAGCAATCACAGATAAAAGTAAAACTTATTTTTCTGAAGAAGATCCAATATTCCCTATAAAGAACATTGTTCAGGTACCATTATCATTTGCCTGAAGAAAGATTTATCACTGCACTACAGGGATAGAAAGAGCATGATTTTTGTAAAGAGGAGAACATAACACATAAAAGAATCCCTGGTGTGTGCTCACACACACATAGACAATTGGTATAATAGAACACAAACTACAAACTCTAATATAAATGACAAATTGTCAGCCATCAATGTAATAGAAGATGAGTATTCTTATGAGGTAATATGAAAATTTCCTACAAACTTCTGTAATGTAATATCAGCAAAAATGTAGGCTTAAAAATGCAGATATCATATTCACATTTTTGGGAATGCTTACATATATATTTTAACTATATATATATATATAATTATAGTTTTATATATATATATAGTTATATTTATATTTCATTTTCAAGGCCTAAAAGTTCATTAATAACCAAAAAATCCTACATTCACAGTCACTGGATATTAAATTCTATAATTTAAGACATGTTTAATCCAAAAATTAATTATAACTATCATTTAAAATTGAATGGGTAAAAGCACTTATAACACAAATCTAGCCACTTAAGTTAGATTCCAGAACACATGTTAAAACAAAAAGAAACAATTTTCTCAACCAAGTGGTCCTCTGATTCCTATTTATGAGTTATGTTGCACTGAAACCCACATACATCATGCACAGAGACCTCCATCAAAATGACAAAACCTTTATAAAATGTAAATCTTAGTGACTTCATTAGAAATGTATAGTAAAATAATCAATCCTATTCTAATAAGATCATTAATATTTATTCACCGTTTTCTCTGAATAATCTATTTCAGAAGTTCAGGGAAAACTCTCTTTCTCTGTCTCTGTCTCTGTCTCTGTCTCTCTCTCTCTCTCTCTCTCTCTCTCTCTCTCTCTCTCTGTGTGTGTGTGTGTGTGTGTGTTTGTGTGTGTGTGTGTATGTGTGCGTATATATGTATAATTTCTATTCTAATTATTTCTATAGTACTGTTTTCTAGTATTCCACAAAGGAAAGAGTCTTTTATTGTGTTTCTCAATTGGGAGAACGAATCACTCAGAACAGAAATAAGAAATTATCCAGCACAAAACATTACACAAACTTTGACAACTCAATTTTATTGAAGTTAAACTGAAGTTTCACTTTAGAGTGTTTCATACAGAAGTTTTGTGAAATGTGATTAACAAATTAAACCTATTGACATATATTTTCACCTGATGAGTAGAAAAATAGTAATTTCTAATTAAAAGTGTACCTCAAATACTTTCATTTCAATGACTGGATAGATGTTTATTGCTGCTTTATCAAAGAACCAGAATTTAGTTCCCAGCGACCACATATAACAGCTGTAAATGTAACACACACACACACACACACACACACACACACACACACACCTGTATTTTAGTTGCTAATGAAAATTTTTCTACAGGACATGTAGTAGAAAATTATCATTTTTTATTCCAGGTTTTGTTGTTGTTAACTTTCTCTCTATTACTTGGTTAAAACTTTCCATTCTGTACCACTTCCCTTGAAATTCTAGGCTTTCATGAGCTTTTGAATATTTGATTAGATTTTTTCACAGGCATCCCATATGGACCAGATCTGGAGTAGAAAACACAAAAAAGATGAATGATAAAAAATAAAAACCTTAGGTGCAATTAAGCTAAGTATGCACACAGCTACCACAACATTATTATGTAGGTAAGCCAGGGCAAGGGCTCTATAATACATTGCCCACTAAATTTTAACCCCTTTGACACAGATGTCATAGTCATAATGGGCCAGGCTATAGATGGAACAGTGTATTGTCTGTTGATCCAGGCAGAAACCATTAGTAATATATTCTCATAAACAATCACAGAAGTGCATTTAGGTCCACAGTGTGTTAGTATTCTTGGCTTTCTGGATCTCCCCAAATACATGAAGCTTCCTCAAAGCTTCTCTGTACTGGAAAACAAGGACTTTACTAGGTGAGTCTTAATTATGATTTTATTTTAGCTACATTGTCTCTCTACTGTTCTAACTTGAAATTATCTTTCTTATCATCAATTCAAATGTCTATATGTTGATTGTGATTAGTTAAAATGTTTAGTGATTCACCTGAGTGATTTTTATTATCAATGAGAAAATAATATTTACTTTTGTGTTCTTCAAAACTAATATAATTTCTACCCTTGTTCTTAGTGTATCTTCCTTTGCCACTGCAGGCCTGTCATGCCAATTACTTTATGCATGTGCCGTACATAATGGCCTTTATTATTGGAATCATTTTGACCCAATATTCAATATTTCCCACAAAGACAGAATGTTTCTTGGTTGCCTTTAGTGGCTAATAATGTACAAATTAATTGTTAACGGTATGCACACTTGAGAAAAGGGTCAGAAAGAGCTGTCTGAGAATTCCAAAATTGGTAAAACATATACTTCACTGTGCATAGAAAAAAAAAAAAAAAAAAAAAAAAAAAAAAAAAAAACCTCTACACAAGGGACTGCTGGAGTAGGTGGTGTTGTCTAGGCTACTTTTCTTTAGCATTTATTAAACTTTGATGGGTTATAGAATCATCTATTCATTTACATGCAATTTACATAGGTAACTGGATTGTTTTAAATCTTTCAGTGCATTTTCATGGGAAAACTGACTCCCTTTGCAGTGCTTTTAAGGAGGATCATTTCTGATAACTTGCAACATCTTGTGGCTATTTTGCTTTTACAATTGTATCACTCTTGCCATATGTATTGACCACACCTGCCCGTCTATGTATTTTCTATACCTAAAATAATTTTCATCCATGGTTTTGGAAACCATTGATTTAATGCATGATAGAATTAAGTCATACGCATATATTGGTTTACTCAATGATTATAAAATAACAATTTTATAAATGAGAGCCACTTAATTTGCTTGTTCAAAAGGATTTTGGGCTCAAAGGAAATATTTATTAGTAAAAGTATTAATAAAGGTACCTGATGTTAACTTGTGGTACCTTGTAGATATATATCGCCTACCTATACACAAACACAGATGAGAATATTATTTCAATTGTTTGTTTCCTTTTGAGTTATATTGTAATAAACAGCATCTGTTATGTTGTGGTTTGCTAATGCATCCCCAATTACTTTGTGAATTTTATAACCAAGAGAAGATAGATTTCTTCAAAGTTCTTTTCTGCAGATGATACTACCTTTAAAATGTATTTGTTTGAAAAGTTTTACATTTATGTTCATAAAAAATTGGTCTGTAACTCTATTTCTTTGCTGTGTCTCTTGTTTTTCAGGTATCAGAGAAATTTTGTCCTCATAAAAATTAATTGAGAAATTTTCCTATCCTTTTAATCTTATTTTGATATGTTTTTAGAATCTGTTTGTGAAAATTCTATTGAGCATTTTTATCAATATTCAAAAGGCAAATTGGTGTGAAGTTCTCTTTTATCACAGGGTCTTTGTGTAGCTTAGATATAAAGCTTAAAACTTTGTGTCATTTATGGGGAAATTGGGAGAATTTTAATGAATGCTACTATTTCTTTAGGGTTTATGGGACTGGTTAAATAGTTTATTTGGCCCCGATTTAAATTTGGTACCAGGTATATCTGCCTAGAGAATTGTCCATTTCATCGAGATTTTCTAGTTTTGTAGAGTATGGGCTTTTGTAGCAGGATTTGACATTTTCTTTAATTTCTTCAGTTTCTGTTGTAATCTTTTCCTTTTCATTTCTGATTGTGTTAATTTGGATACCTTCTATGTGCTCTCTAGTTAGTCCAGCTGAGGGTTTATCTTTGTTAATTATTCTCTCAAAGAACCAGCTCCTGGTTTTGATAGTTCTTTGTATAGTTCTTTTTGTTTGTACCTGGTTTATTTAAGTTCTAAGTTTGATTATTTCCTGGCATCTACTCCTCTTGGGCACATATGCTTCTTTTTGGTTGAGAGCTTTCAGGTGTGCTGTCAAGATGTTAGTGCATGCTCTCTCCATTTTCCTATTGGACTCACTTGAAACTACAAGTCTTGCTCTTAGCACTGCTTTCATTGTGTCCCATAAGTTTGGGTATGTTGTGCCTTCATTTTGTTAAATGCTAAAACGTCTTTAATTTCTTTATTTCTTCCTTGACTAAGTTATTACTGAGTAGAGTGTTGTTTAGCTTCTATATGTATGTGGGTTTTCTGTTTCTGTTGTAAATGAAGAGCAGCTTTTGTCTGTGGTGATCTGATAGTATGTATGGGAATTTTCAATCTTCTTATATCTGCTAAGCCATGTTATAAACTCGGGTTCCTCTGTTTTTATTATGTAGATGTTAACAATTGAGATTTTTATCTTGCTAGATTTTTTCTGTCATACATTTGTGGGGTCCTTCCCTAACATTTTGATAAGTTTCTATCTGCCGGTGTTTTGACACATATTAAAATGACTACCCAAGCTTCTTGGAATATGTATTTTTATCCCTTTACCCTGCAATGACATTGATCTCTGATGTAGTTCTTGGATGCAGCAGAAAAATAGATACTGTTTGTGTTTTCTATTTTTTGAAGTGGAGATTTTCTTATATGACATATAAGATTGGGTTCTAAATTAAATTTGCTTAAATTTAATTTTATCATAGAATGTCTTATTTTCTCTGTCTGTTATAATTTGAGGATTTTCTGGCTATAATAGTCTAGGTTGTTGTCCATAATCTCCTGAAGCCTATATTACATCTATCCATGCCCTTCTCACATTTATAGTCTCAGATGAAAATTGAAGTATTATTCTAATAATTCAGACTTTATATTTTACTTGTTGTTTTACTCATGCAGCTTTTCAAATTTTCTCTTTATTCTGTCACTTAATTTTTTCATTATTATGTGTTGTGGAGATATTCTTTTCTAGACCAGACTATTTGTTTATTTTTTTATATAATTCTTGCACATTAGTAGACATGTTCTTTTTATTAGTTTAAACTTAATATACTTGTTGAACAAATTGGAACTTCACATGAGGAAGTCAAGGAGATAAAATTAGAAAGGAAGAAGTCAGCATTTGTAGATGATATGATAACATGCTTAAGTGACCCTAAAAAGTCCTCTAGAGAAATACTACAGCTGATAAACAACTTTAAGAAGTTGTTAGGAATAAAATTAACTCAAACAAATCAGTAACCTTCCTCTACTTAAAGGATAAACAGACTAAGAAAGAAAAGAGAAATGACACCCTTTACCATAGTCACAAATGATTATAAAATACCTTGGTGTTACCCTAACCAAGCGAGTGAAAAAACTGTAAAACAAGAACTTCAAATCTCTGAAGAAAGATATCAAAAAAGATATCAGAAGATGGAAAGATGCCCCATGTTCATGAACTGGCAAGATTAATATAGTAAAATGGCCATCTTGCCAAAAGTAATCTATCGATTCAATGCAATTCCCATCAAAAGTCTAACTTAAGTCTTCATACAGTTACAAAGAGCAATTTGCAAATTTCATTTAGAATAACAAAATATCCAGGATAGAAAAATGTATCCTCAACAATAAAAGAATTTCCAGGAGAATCAACATTCCTAAACTCAAGCTGTATTACAGATCAAACATAAGAAAAAATCCATGTGGATCAAACACCTCCACATAAAACCAAGTAGACTGCAACTAATAGAAAAGAAAGTGAGAAAGAGATTAGAACACATGCACAGGTGAAAATTTCATGAAAAGAACACCAATTGCTTACACTCTAAAATCAGGAATCAATTAATGGGACCTCATGAATTTGCAAAGCTTCTGAAAAGCAATGGACACTGAAAAGAAGAGAAAACAGCAAATAACAGACTAGGAAATAGATCTTTATCAATTCTATTTCTGATAGACGTCTAATGATCAAGGTACAGAAATAACTCAAGAGGAGTGCGCACTGAAAGCGCGCCCCATGCCCTGCCTGATCCAGGAACCAGGAACACAACATTGGAACTTCTGTTACCACCCAGCGACTCTGAGTCACAATACAGGGCTCAGCCCATCTGCCACCTGAGCCAGTGGAGATCCAGGGACACAGACCAGACACAAGGGAAAGGCAAGAATATATCACTGAAAACAAAATGGCAAGAGGAAATCAAAAGAGTATATCCCAAGCAAACCAAGACGACCTGGCAACACCAGAACCCAGCTCTCCCATAACAGCAAACATTGGAATGCCAAACACTCCCAAAAAGAAGATGCAGACCTGAAATCACACCTCAAGATGCTGCTAGAGATACTTAAACAAAAATGGGAGGAAAAACAAAAAAGATTCAGAAGCTTTTAGAGAGAAAACAAGAAAAACACTCAAAGAACTCAAATAACTAGAGGAAAACAGAATCAAAGAGATGAAGGAATGGAAGAGGGAATTTAAAACGGAAATTGACACAATAAAGAAAACACTAAAAGAGATAACCCTAGAGGGAGAACACCTAAAAAAGAAATCAGGAGTCACAGAAGCAAGCATTTCAACAGACTACAACAGATGGAAGAGAGAACCTCGGGGACAGAAGACAACATGGTAAACATAGAAAAGCCAGCAAGAGAGGATGCAAATAAAAAAAAAAAAAAAGCTCCTAACCCAAAATTATCAGGAAATCCAGGACACAATGAGAAGACTGAACCTAAGGATAATAGAAATATAAGAGGGAGAAGAGTATCAACTAAAAGGCATAGTAAATATTTTCAACATAATTGTAGAAGAAAACTTCCCTACCCTCAAGAATGAGATGACCACGAGCATAAAAGAAGCCTTCAGAACTCCAAATAGATTGGACCAGAAAAGAAATACCTCCCGACACATAATAGTCAAAACAACAAGTGCCCAAAGCAAATAAAGAATACTAAAAGCTGTAAGGGAAAAAGGCAAGGTAACATAAAGGCAGACCAATCAGAATCACACCCGATATCTCAACAGAGACTATGAAAGCTAGAACAGCTTGGACAGACATCATGCACACCATAAGAGAGCACAAGTACCAGCCCAAGCTGCTATACCCAGCAAAACTATCAATCACCATAGATGAAGAGATGAAGATATTTCAAGACAAATCTAAATTTACACAATATCTGAACACAAACCCAGCACTACAAGGAATTATAGGTGGAAAACCCAATAAAATGAAGGAAAATACATCCTAGTAAAAACAAGATAACTCCTAAACAAGAAAACCAAAAGAAGAAATAGACACAGACACAAATCTACCCACAAAAGCAATGATAGCAGGAAACAGAAACAACGATTCCTAGATATCTATTAACATAAATGGACTCAACACACCAATAAAGAGACATAGGCTATCAGACTGGATACATAAACAAATACAGCCTTTTGCTGCATACAGTAAACTCATCTCAGAGACAAAGACAGACACTATCTCAGAGTAAAAGGGTGGGAAAAAAACTACCAAACAAACAGCCCCTAGAAGCAATCTGGAGTCGCTATTCTAATATCGAATAAAGTAAATTTCCAACCAAAAGTTATCAAAAAAGATAAGGAAGGACACTTTTTATTCATTACCAAGGGAAATCTGTCAGGAAGAACTCTCAATTTTTAACATATATGCTCAAAATAAAAAAGCACCCACATTCATATAAGAAACCCTACTAAAGCTCAAAAAATAAATTTCACCCCACACAGTAATAGTGGGAGACTTTAATACCCCACTCTCACCAAAAGACAGATCATGGAAACAGAAACTGAACAAGGGCCCTGCATAATTAGCAGAGACTTTGAACATACTAATAATAATAGATATCTACAGAACATATCATCTTAAAGTAAAAGAATACACCTTCTTCTCATCACCCCATGTTAACTACTCAAAAATTGACCACATAATTGGACACAGAACAAGCCTCAATTGATATAAGAAGATTGAAATACTCCCATGCATCCTCTCAGATCACCATGGTCTACGGCTGGTCTTTAACTACAACAAAGACAACAAAAACCCCACATATACATGGAAACTAAACAATGCTCTGTTAAATGATAGCAGGGTAAAAAAAGAAATGAAGAAAGATATTAAGGATTTTGTGGAATTCAACGAAAATGAAAACATTACATACCCAAACCTACTGGATGCAATGAAAGCAGTACTGAGAGGAAAACTCATATCCCTAAGAGCTTCCAAAAAGAAACTGGAGAGAGCATACATCAGCAACCTGACACCACCGCTAAAATCCCTAGAACAAAAAGAAGCAGATATACCCAAGAAGAGTAGACAGCAAGAAATAATCAAAATTAGGGCAGAAATAGACCAAATAGAAACAAAAAGAACCATTGAAAAAAATCAACAAAACCAAGAGTTGGTTCTTTGAGAAAATCAACAAAATTGATAAACCCCTAGCCAGACTAACTAGAGGGCAAAGAGACAGTATACAAATTAACAAAATCAGGAAGGAAAATGGAGACATAACAACTGAAGCTGAAGAAATTAAAAAAATCATCAGATCCTAAAACAAAAAAATTATAGTTCACAAAATTGGAAAATCTGGAGGAAATGGACGAATTCCTAGACAGATACAATATCCTAAAGTTAAACCAGGAAAAAGTATACCATCTAAATAATCCTATAACTCCTAAAGAAATAGAAGAAGTCATCAAAAGCCTCCCAACTAAAAAAAAGCCCAAGAACAGAAAGATTCAATGCAAAATTTTATCAGACATTTATTGTGGATATAAAACCAATACTATCCAAAATATTCAAAAAGATAGAATCAGATGGAATAATACATAACTCATTTTTTTGAGGCTACAATAACCCTCGTACTTAAAACACAGAGTCCCTACAAGAAAAGAGAACTTCAGACCAATCTTACTTATGAACATTGATGCAAAAATACTCAACAAAATCCTTGCAAACCGAATCCAAGAACACATCAAAACAATTATTCATCATGAACAAGTATGCTTCATCCCTGGAATGCAGGGATGGTTTAATATAACTAAATCCATCAAGGTAATCCACCATATAAACAAACTCTAAGAACAAAATCACATGGTCATCTCTCTAGATGCTGAGAAAACATTTGAAAAAACTCAACAACCCTTCATATTAAAAGTCCTGTAAAGAACAGGACTCCAAGGTCCCTACCTAAACATAATAAAAGCAATATACAGCAAACCAATAGCCAGCATCAAAGTTAATGGTGGGAAACTTGAAGCAATCCCACTAAAATCAGGGACTCGACAAGGCTGCCCACTCTACCCTACCTATTCAACATAGTACTGGATGTCCTGGGTGGAGCCATTAGACATCAAAAGGAGATCAGGGGGATACAAATCAGAAAGAAAGAGATAAAAACATCACTATTTGCTGATGACATGATAGTGTACTTAAGTGACCCCAAAAATTCCACCAGAGAACTCATACAGCTGATAAACAAGTTCATCAATGTGGCTGAATACAAAATTAACTCAAACAAATCTGTAGCCTTCCTATACTCAAAGGACAAACATGTGGAGAAAGAAATTAGGGAAAAGGTACCCTTCACAATCATCAGAAAAACCATGAAATACCAAGGTGTGACTCTAACTAAGCAAGTGAAGGACCTGTATGAAAAGAAATTCAAACCTCTAAAGAAGGAAATTGAGGAGGATCCCAGGAAATTGAAAATCTCCCATGATCATGGATTGGAAAGACCAACATTTTAAAAATGGCCATCCTATCAAAAGCAATCTACAGATTCAATGCAATGCCAATCAAAATTCCAACCCAGTTCTTCATGGAATTGGAAAGAACAATGTGCAATTTCATATGGAATAACAACAGACATAGAATAGCGAAATCCATCCTCAACAACAAGAAAACATCTGCAGGAATCACTATTCCTGACCTCAGGCTATATTACAAGTCAATGGTCCTGAAAACTGCATGGTACTGGTACAAAAATAGGCATGTGGATCAATGGAGTAGAAAAGAAGGTCCACAAATGAGCCCTCATGTATATGGTCACCTGATTTTTAACAAAGGAGCTGCAAACATTCCATAAAAAAAGAACAGCCTATTCAACAAATGGTGCTGGTCCAACTGGCACTCAGCATGCAGAAGAATGAAAATAGACCCTTTCTTATCTCCTTGTACAAAGCTCAAGTGGTTCAAAGATCTCCACATTAAACCAGATACACTGAAACTATTAAATGAGAAAGTAGGGAAAACCTTAGAACACATAGGCACAGGAGAAAATTTTCTGAACAAAACACCAATGGCTCAAGCTCTAAGGTTAAAGATTAACAAATGGGACTTAATGAGACTGCAAAGTTACTGTAAGGCTAAGGACATTGTCAAGAAAACAAAACAGCAGCTAAGAGAATGGGAGAAGTTCTTTACCAACTCCATATCAGATAGAGGCCTAATATCCAAGTCATACAAAGAACTCAAAAACTAGACACCAGAGAATCAAATTACCCTATTAAAAATGGGGTATAGAGATAAACAAAGCGTTCTCAGTTGAGGAATATCGAATGACTGAGAAACATCTGAGGAAGTGCTTGACAACCTTAGCCATCAGGGAAATGCAAATCAAAACATCCCTGAGATTACACCTCACACCAGTCAGATTGGCCAAGATCCAAATCTCAGATGACAACAAATGCTGGAGAGGTTGTGGAGAAAGAGGAACACTTCTCCACTTTTGGTGGGGTTGCAAACTAATACAACCACTCTGAAAATCAGTCTGGTGATACCTCAGAAAATTAGACATAGTACTACCTGAAGACCCAGCTATTCCACTTCTGGGCATATACCCCAGAGATACTTTAATACACAACAAAGATATATGCACCCCAATTTTCATAGCAGCTCTATTGATAATAGCCAGAAGCTGGAAAGAACCCATATGTCCTTCTGTAGATGAATGGATACAAAAATTGTGGTACATTTACACAATGGAATACTACTCAGCCACCAGAAACAATGACTTAACCAAATTCTTAAGAAAATGGCTTCAGCTAGAGAATATCATCCTGAGTGAGATAAACCAGTCACAAAAGAACAGACATAATATCCAGTCACTGATAGTGGGATGCTAACCCCAGAGGCTCACACTGCCCCAGAAACAACTCACAGAATGTATGAAGTCCAAGAAAAAAAAGAAACAAAACAAAACAAAACAAAAAAAAAATAGTCATGCTCATTCCTTACCCACCAAGAACACATTGACAATTTCTGGGTTGTACCCTGTATTACATGTCCTGTTTGCTCATTGTAAAAAATAAAAATAAAAATAAATAAATAAATAAATCTTTACACACCAAGAAAACTTTGACTATTTCCAGGTTGCAACTTGTTTTACATGTACTTTATGCTCATTGTTACTGGTGGGATCTTGATCACACTATCAAACCCTTAAAGAAAAAAAGTACTGACAAAAATATATTGTATAATTTTATGCAAAAAAATGTATAAAATCTGTATATTTTTCTTTGTTTTTTAAAATAAAGTTGTTAAAAAAAACAGTCTTGGGGCAGAGAGGCAGATTAGTAGTTGGGAATTGTTTAGCACTCAAACAAGTTCCTGAGTTCAGTCCCTAGCACTGCAGATGACCCAAATAAGAAGAAAACCTTGCACTCTTTCTGACTTGTACCCACCAGGCTTGGCCTAGTGCACCAAAGGCATCCTTTATATTAGAAATGTTTTTGTAAAATTCTAAGAGCATTTCGACATAGTTGAAAAAAGTTGTGATTTTTTTTCTCTCTGGCTATATACTTTGGGTGACTCTACTCTCTCTTAAGATTAATTTTCTCCTTCAAAAAAGACAGAGCAGAGGCAGCCACCTGGAATGGCCGCCTTACAGCAGTCCAGAAGAAAACTACCAAGTCGGTTGTCATCCAAGTTAGACCCAGCACTTTGAGTTGGACAGCACCTACTCCGTCTAGCAGCTGCTGGGCCCTGCTGAAGAGCTGCTTTGGCAGCTCCAGATCTGGAAGTATCACATTATCTCCAGCAAAGGTGAAATTCTGAAGCATGTCTGTGATCAAAGTAGTTTAAGAGATGGTCCAATATTTATTAAGCTTCAGAGATCAGAGGCCTTGAACCAGACTCCTGGCAATGAGTATTTGCTTGCATTCCTTTTGCATTCCTTTGTGGGTATATATACTGAGTGTTGCACCATTGTTTCCATAGCTACTGCAATGTTGAGGTGGGAAAGATGGAGGAAGAGAGTGAGTGGTGTATATGCAATGGAGAGGAACTAAACCACGTTGATGTTAGAAAATCCTTTTGCTGCCAGGGGCCATGTCTGGGTCTATGATCCCACTGTAGCCGGGGGCCCTATTGATGTCCAGACAGTGTTATCACTGATAGCCATGTCTGTAGTGTATGCTGCCGCCAGAAGCCACAGTGATGCCTGTGGGCTACACTGTTGCTGGAAAAGGGGCTGTTCATGACCAGTACAGCCACTGGTGACTATGCTGAGATCTGTGGCACATGCTGTCACCAGATACCATGTACAAGTACATGTTCTGTTGACTGTAAAGGACAAGAAACCTCTGCAGCAGGACTGATGACTACAGGCTCACAGTTGAGAGAGATATAGAAGGCTTCTGTGCCAACCACAGCCTACACCCACCCAAAAGTATAAAATCCTACAGGGAAGCCATTAAAGAAAACCCTTAAATTGCAATATGGATACTGAAGTGTAGCTCTCCAAAACAGATAGATGCCTAACCAGCAGGGGTGGGAGTGAGGAAGGACTTATTTTTCTTATGTGGCTGGGAGTCTGATTATGCTCCTGTAACTATATGGACAATATGAATTGGACTTGCTTTGTTTTGTTGATCTTTTTTGGGGGGAGTGAGCATGAGGGAAGAGTCCAAGAGGGGAGGACTGGAAAGTAAGGGTGGTTATGGAGTGCATTATGTGAAATTCCAAAATAATAAAATAAAAATATTTTTTCAATAAAAACAAAAAAATACAAAACTTAAAAAAAAGAAATAACTCAAGAAGTTAGACTTTGAAGAATCAAATAATTCTATTAAAAAATGGGTACAGAGATAAAGAAAGACTTTTCAGTTCAGAAATTCCAAAAAGCTAAGCACCATGTAAAAAAATGTTGAACATCCTTTGTTATCAGGGAAATGCAAAGCAGAACAACCCTGAGATTCCACCTCACACCAGTCAGAATAGTTCAGAACAAAAATTCAGGTGACAACAGGTGATGGTGAGGATGCAGAGAAAGAGGAACATTCTTCCATTCTTGTTGGGACTGCAAGCTGTTACAGCCACCCTGGAAACTGAACACATTACTACCTGCATATCCAGGTATATATAGAGAGGGAAAGAGAGACTACTCCTGCGCCTATACTGAAAGGATGCCCCAACATACGACAAGGACACATGCTGCACTCTGTTCACAGCAGTTTTATTTATAATAGCCAGAAGCTTGAAAGACCACAGATGTCTTTCAACAGAGGAATAGACACAGAAAATGGGTACATGTATATAATAGTGTACTACTCAGCTGTTAAAACAACGACTTCATAAAATTCCTAGCCGAATGGATGAAACTAGAAGCTATTATCCTGAGTGAGGTAGCATAGTCCCAAAAGAACACACTTGCTATGCACTTACTGATAAGAGATAAAAACCCCAAAGCTCGGAATACCCAAGAAACAATTCATAGACCTTATGAAGCTCTAAAAATAAGGAAGATAAAAATGAGAATGTTTCATTCTTTCTTAGAAGAGGGATAAAATATTTATGGAAGGAAGTACAGGGACAAACAAAAGAGCAGGGTCTGAAAGAAAAAGATTATTCAGAGAATTCCTCACCTGGGGATCCATCCTATATGCAGTCACCAAACTCATGCATTATGGCCAATACCAAGAATTGCTTACTGGCAGGAGCTTGATATAGAGCCCTTAGGGGCTCTGCCAGAGCTATACAGATACAGATAAGGATGCTTACAGCTAACCAGCAGATTGAACACAAGAACCCCAATGAAGTCCTTTCTCTAGAAAAGACTCAAAGAGCTAAAAGAAAAAAAAAGTTTGCTTCCCCAAAGAACAATATCAACCAATCAGTCTTCTGAACTCCCAGAGACTAAAACATCAACCAATGAGTTTGCATGGAGAGACCTATGCCTCCAGCTGCATATATAGCAGAGTATGGCATTGTCTGGCATCAATGAAAGAAGAAAACTTTGTTCCAGTGAAAGCTCTTTATTCTCAGTGTAGCAGAATGCCAAGGCGTTGAGGTGATAGTGGGTGGTTCGGTGTGGGAGCATCTTCATAGAAGCAAGAAAATGGGGGAGGGTTATGTGGGAGGGGAGCAAATGGGATAAGATTGAAATGTAAATACATAGAATATCCAATAAAAATGATAAGAAATACTTTTATTCCAGCTTCCTGGAAGCCTGTATCCAGCTAGTAGCCTTCAGATGAAGATGTAGATAAAACTCTAAGCTCCTCCTTACCATCCCTGCCTGGATGCTGCCATGTTCCTGCCTTGATGATACTGGACTTAACCTTGAACCTGTAAGCCAGCCCTAATTAAATGTTGTCTTTTATAAGACTTGCATTAGTCATGATGTCTCTTCACAGCAGTAAAACCATAAGTCATTTTAAAATATTTCCTGAACATTTTCAATAAGCAAGTACTGTTCTGAGGGAACGGAAAGTGTGGAAGATTATATCAGAACCATAATTATCTGAAAATAAAAATGTCTGTAAGAACACAGACAATATGCAAGACACATAAAATTACTGTTGAAAAAGAACTTTGAATATCAAACTCAAATAAATGGAAGAGAGACAATGGAAGACAGGTTTTTCAACGTTTGAGTGCGTTTTCAGATAAACAAGGGAGTTGCTTAGAACCAGTCATTTCTTCTAAGACTGGCATCTAGGTTACTGAGGATAATTTCTGCTTGGCTTATCATAGATGTAAAAGGTAATATGTATATAATCTTTCTCAAATTATGAAAATGCAAAATTGTGTACAAGAATATATTTTCTTAATCATAAATTAACCTCATCTAATTCTTAAACCTTTATTTTTAAATTGTTATTACTTTACTTGCTGCCAGACTGCAGATTGCTGAGTATCCAGAGGAGCCCACAGGTGAGTCCATACTTCTACTCTACTGTCTATAAGGAAAGAGGCAACCAGAAACTCTTGGGGCATAGGTAGCATTTTGCTGCCTGGGAACAAACAGTTCGGATCCGAAGTCAGAGCTGGTCCACTGACATCTGAACTCAGAGCCTACCCGCTGGGAGCTGAACACCCAGGAGCAATTTCTTACCTGAGCCAATGGGCCCACAGACCCATAGAAGAGACAAGTTCCAGAAAGAGAGAATAAGACCACCTAGCATCACTGACAATAAGATGGCAAGAGACAAGATCAAGAACAGAAACCAAGGCAACCTAGCAACATTAGAACCTACTTCTCCCACCAGAGCAAGTAGTGGATACATTTACTCATTGGAGTACTACTCAGCTATTAGTAATAATGAATTCATGATCTTCTTAGACAAATGGATGGAACTTGAAGCAATCATTCTGAGTGAGGTATAGTCACAATACATGGTATGAACTCACTGATAAGCAGATACTAGCACAAAAAAGCTTTGAATACCCAAGAAAAAAATCACAAGTCTTATGAAACACAAAATGAATGAAGGCCAAAATGAAGATGCCTCTATTCTTTCTTAGAAGGAAGAAAAAATAATCACGGGAGGAAATGTAGAAATAAAGAGAGGAACTGAAACTGAAGAAAAAGTCATCAAGATACTGCCTCACTGGGAGACCCACCCCATATGCAGCTACCAAACCCAAGCCCTATTGCTGCTGCCAAAAGTGCTTAGTGGCAGAAGCCAGATAAGGATGCCTCCTCAGAGGCTATTTCAGAGTTGTAGAGATACAGTTGAGGATACTAGCATCTAGCCCAAGAAAGGGGGACCCCAATGAAAGAGATAGAGAAAGTACTGAAGGAGCTGAAAGGGTCAGAACTTCATTGGAAGAACAACAATATCAACCAAACAAAACCTTCAGAAGTCCCAGGGACTAAACACAAACCAGTGAGCACAGATGGAGAGACCCATGGTTCCAGTTGCATATGTAGCCAAAGATAGCATTGTTTGGCATCAATGGGAGAAGAGAAATTTGGTCCAGTGAAGGCATGTTTGCCCAGTGTAAGGCAAGGACAAGACACTGAGGTGGAGAGGGTCATTGGGAGAAGGTGCGCCTTCATGGAAACAAGTGAAAGGGAAGGAGGGATGGGACTGGGAGTAAAGGGGATAAAATTTGAAAAGTAAACACAGAGAATATCTAATAAAAATATAATTTAAAATATTGTTACTGATTTGTGTTTGTATTTGTGTATGCATGTGTGCATGTGTGCATGGGAGCATGCCTACAAATGCTAGAACATTGTTTTGGATACCATTGAAATATAATTACAGGTAGTTATGAATCACTTGTCATATATTCTGTGAATGAAACTCAGATCATTTTCAAAAGAATTATGTGTTTTTTAGTAACTGAGCCATTTCTCCACCTCCTTCAATCTTGTTTTTTTAATATTATTCCTCTAAAAATGAAGCAAAATATTTGAGAATAATATATGAGATAAAAATGGATCCTAAAATTGCATTACATAAGTGTGGGGTATCATGCAATTCATTGAAATGTAAAAGGCTCCTTCCCTTTTAAAAAATAAAGCAAACAGACAATAATAAAAACTTACAGAAGTGGTAGAGGGGACAACCAAAATAAAACTGTACAGGAAAAATGCAAACAGATGTTTGTCATAATATTTCATTGTATATAGGGTAACATTATTGATAAAGAGTCCATGTATTTTAAAAAATAGTTGAAGAAATTATAAAAGGGTAATGAAAATATTTGCCTTATAGAAAATTTTCATTATGAAATAAAATTATTTCTTTTTTATGTCTAGGTTTTAAATATGATTTCTTTTTAATCCTAAAATAAAAAGAAGAAAAAAAGATTTATATTTAGAGAAGCTCCATCTCATCTTTGTCTAAGTCCAACAGAAACACAGGCTTTGTTGATGGTGTTGACCTTTAATGTTCTTTGAGAAAATTATACTTTTGCACTCTGATCTTCCTTCCAGTCACCTACCACTCTACTCTTATCATAAGAAAAACATCAAATTCAATTTTCGTTCTAAGAACTATTAGCATTATGACAACAAAAGAGGTCAGAGGATGTGTCCCCATCAAAAGTGGCTTAAGGTAACATGACTAAACTAAATTAAAATCATTCAGATGGTATCTTATCTGTGGTGGGATCCTCAAACAAACAACAACAACAAAAAACACCACAGGAGGGATGTTGAACAAACTGAGATGAATAGTAGAGTTAGGAAGAGTAAGCAAACATTGATGCACAAATTCTATGAAAGATGTCACATACAAATAAAGGGCTTATAACAATGCAAATTTATTTCTTGAAATTTTTATGTGAACTTAAAATATACTGAAAATCCTCCACCAAAGCTATTCATATAGCTTCTTGGCTGAGTACTTCTTTAGGAAGCCAAAAGCTGAATCATACATTGTGTTTTATATATGTATACATATTAAGTCTGTGTCTGTGTTGTAGTATCTAGTGCCACACTGAAACAGCAACGTGATCAGAATGATATATGAAACATGATAAAAGGTAACTAAAAGCTGGATGACATAATTTCAACTTAAAATTTTACACCACAATTCAACCAGGGCTTTAGGCAGGACGAGATGCAGAACTCTTGAATAAAACTGCTTATTGGTTTATTCTCCAATGCTTTCTGAACCTGCTCTTTTATATAACATATGAACACCTTCCCAAGAGTGGAAGCATCCACTAGAAGCTGGGCCCTCACTTACATCAATCACATAGGAAGAAACGAAACTGTATGTGCACTTAAAGGCTAATCTGAAACATTTTCTCATTAGATATCCCATCTTATCAAATGACTCTTGCTTATATCAAGTTGAAAAACTTACCCAAAACAATAAATCAATCATCATTTTATAAGCTTCACTAAGAAAAGTAAAACGACATTAATATGCTATTATTGTGTTCAAACATATTCCAAAGAAGCACCCAAAATCAAAAACAAAAACTGAAGTACAGACTGAGTGAAATATGAAAAAGAGAAGTGAACGCGTGTTGGAATATTTAGAGAGAAGTTGAGGGCAAAACTGATGTACTTCTATTAATCACAAAATGAATAAGTTTAAAACAACAACAAAAATGAGTAAAATTTAGTTTTAGGAAGGACAGTGATGATTATCATATTTATTTAGTCTTTGCTATATATAAATTAAGATTAGAAACTATTTGCTGATAAGTGAGAGTGCATAAGAGTATAAAAGCAGAGGGAAATTAGTCAATATGAATAAAGTCCTTTAAAGGACATGAAAAAGTTTACTGGAAACAACAAGAGCTACTGATGGGTATATTGAGACAGAGAAAATAAAACTGATGTGGAATTTCAGCTAAAACTGGATTGATGATATGTCATTTTATTGATGTATTGAAATGTTCATTATATCCAATTTAAACATATAAGTAATTTGGGGAAAATAATGAGGCTTCATATATATATGGCTTACGTACTTTGGAGAGAAAATTCTCCAACCACATGGATGGAAACTACTCTATGCATGACGAAAGGGAAGAAAAATTGTCAATTAGAATATAGATGTTAAGATAATTAGATTGGACCTGAAAAGTAACATCAATCAGCACATAATATTCAAAATATTGAATGTTCAAAATAAAGAAAGAATACTAAAAGCAGTAAGGGGAAAAGTGACAAATAACATATAAAGGCAGACCATTCAGAATTACCCCAGACTTTTCAACAGAGACTATGAAAGCTTAAAGATTTTAGAAAAATGTCATACAGACACGAAGTGAACAGAAACACCAGGCCAGGTTACTATATCCAGAAAAATTCTCAATCAACATAGATAAAAAATGAAATTTTTTAGGACAAATCTATATTATTCTTATTCTAGGACAAAGCTAAAAAATAGATTTTGTTCAACCAAAAGTTAACAAAAATATAAGTAAGAACAATATTATTCATCGCAGGGGAAAAAATGCTATCAAGAAGAACTCCAAAAGCGAGAATCATACCCCTAGACCAACGAGCCGCCAAATTCTTAAGAAAATGGCTGCATCTAGAGAAGATCATCCTGAGTGAGATAACCCAGTCACAAAAGAACAAACATAATATGCAGTCACTGATAGTGGGATGCTAACCCCAGAGGCTTGCACTCCCCCAGAAACAACTCACAGACTGTATGAAGTCCAAGAAATAAAGAAAACAAAAAATATACATATATTCACAAAACAAGTAGACTTTGACTATTTCCATGTTCCGTTTTGTTTTGCACGTACTTTACGCTTATTGCAACTAGTAGGTTTTCAATGCATACTGTCAAGCCCTTGAAAAAAATCAAGTACTGACTAAAAAACATATTCACATGGTTTTATGTAAAATTTATTTTAATGTCTGAAAAAACAGTACTGACAAAAATGTATAATTAAAAAAAAAAAAAAAAAAAAAAAAAAAAAGAACTCCCAATCAAGAACATATATGCTTCAAATACAAGGTCACTCACATTCATAATAAAAACTCTACTAAAGCTCAAAGCATATATTGCCCCACAAAAATTACTAATGGGAGACTTCAATGCTCTACTCTCATCAGTGAATATAGCATGGAAGCAGAAAGTGCACAGAGACACAGTGAAACTAACAAAGTGTATGAACCAATTGTAATTAACAGTAAGCTATAGAACATTTCATAGTAAAACAAAAGAATATACCTTCTTCTCAGCACCTCACAGTACCATCTACAAAACTGAACATATAGTTGGTCACAAAACCAGCCTCAAAAGATAACAGAAGATGGAAATACTCCCATGCATCCTATCAGATTACCATGGACTAAGGCTGGTTTTTATAACAACAACAACCAAAAAAAAAAAAATCCCCAAAATAGCAAAAAGCCCTCATATACCTGGAAGTTGAACAATGTGCTACTCAATGACAACATGGTTAAGGAAGAAATAAATTTGGAAATTCAAACAAAATTGAGTTTAATGAAAGTGAAAATACAACATACCCAAACTTAAGGGGTTTAAAGAAAGACATACTAAGAGGAAAACTCATAGCTCTGACTTCTTCCAAAAACAAACTGAAGAGAGCATATACTAGGAGTTTGACAGCAGTGCTGATAACTCTATGACAAAAAGAAGCAGATGCACCCAGGAAGAGTAGACTGCAGGGAATAATCAAACTCAGACCTGAAATCAACCAAAAAAAATAATAATAATAAAACCATACAAAGATTAACAAAGCCAAAAGTTGGTACTTTCTGAAAATCAACAAAATCAAATACCCTTAACCAGAATAACTCCAGAGTACAAAGAGAGTATCCAAATTAACAAAACCAGAAATGAAATAGGAGAGATAAGAAGAGAAACAGAGATAATTTAGTAAATTATTAGATCTGATTACAAAAGCCTATTCTCAACAAAACCAGAAAATCTAGAGGAAATAAAAAACTTTCTAGAAAGATATCAGGTATCAATGTTAAATCAGGATCAGATAAACCATCTAAACAGTCTCATAACACTTAAAGAAATAGAATCACTCACCAAAAGCCTCCTAAGAATAACAAATGAAGGACCAAATGGGTTCAGTGAAGAATTTTTTCAGACATTCATAGAAGAACTAATACCAAAACTCTTCAAATTATTCCATAATATAGAAACAATAGGAAGACTCCCCAACTCATTCTTCAAAACTACTATTACACTCATACCTAAATCACACAAAGACACTACAAAGAAAAAGAACTTCAGACCAATTTCCTTTATGAACATTGATGCAAAAATACTCAATATAATTGTTGCAAATGGAATCCAAGAACACATCAAATCAATCATTCACCAGGATCAAGTAAGCTTCATCCCAGGGATGCAGGGATGGTTCAATATACAAAAACCATCAACCTAATCCACCATATAAACAAACTCAAAGAAAAAAAAACACACACACAATGATTTCAGTAGATGCTGAGAGGGCATTTGACAAAATTCAACACCATTTTATGTTAAAAGTCATGAAATGATGAGGAATTCAAGGTCCATACATAAACATAGTTAAAAACAATGTACAGAAAACCAGTACTTAACCTCAAACTAAATGGTGAGAAACTTGAAGCAATCCCACTAACATCAGGGACTAGACAAGGTTGCCCTCTCTTCCCCTACCTATTAAATGTGGTACTAGAAGTCCTGGGTAGAGCAATTAGAAAAGGAAAAAAAAAAAAAAAAAAAAAAAAAAAAAAAAAAAAGAAGTCAAAAGGAAACAAGTTGAAAAGGAACAATCACAATATCACTATTTGCTGATGACATGATAGTATACATAAGTGGCTCTAAAATATTTCACCAGAGAACTTGTACAACTAATAAACAACTTGAGCAAAGTGGAAAGTGGCTGGTTATAAAATTCACTCAAACAGATCAGTAGCTTTCGTCTACTCAAAGGATAAATATGCTGAGAAAAAATTTGGGGAAAGACACTGTTCACAATAGTCACAAACAATATGAAATACCTTAGTGTGCCCTAACTAAGCAAGTGAAAAGTCTGTATGACAAGACCTTCAAATCTCTGAAGTAGGAAACTGAAGAAGATATCAGAAAATTCCATGCCCATGGATTGGATGATCAACATTGTAATAATGGCCATATTGCCTAAAGCAATCTACAGATTTAATGCTATTCCCATCAAAATTCCAACTAAAATTTTTAAACAGTTGAAAGGAGAAATATGCAATTTCATCTGAAATATCAAAAGACATATGATAGTAAAACTTACTTTTAACAATAAAGGAATTTCTGGAGGAATCACCATCCCTTAAATCAAATTATATTACAAATCCATTGTGATAAAAACGTCATGAGATAGGCAGGTAGATCAACGAAACAGAATTGAAGACCCAAAAATGAAACCAAGCACCGAAGGTCACTTGATCTTTGACAAAGGAGCTAGAAACATTCAATAAAAAGGACCACTTCTTCAATATATAATACTGGTTCAACTGGAAGTCAGCATGAATAAGCATGCACTTACACATAAAATCAGATACACTGAAATTATTAGAAGAGAAAGTGGGGAAGAGCTTAGAAAAATAGGAAAACAGGAAAATTTCCTGAGCAGAACACCAATAGTTTATGCTCTAAAAGCAAGGATCAACCAATAGGACCTCAAGAGTTTACAAACTTTCTGTAAGGCTAAGGATACTGTCAGAATAGACAAAACAGAAGCCAATAGATTGGGAAAGGATCTTTGCCAATCTTACTTCTGGGAGAGGTCTAGTATCCAATATATACAAAGAACTCAAGAAATAAGACTCCATAAAATCAAACAATCCTTTTAAAATGGGGTACATAGCTAAATAAAGAATTCTCAACTGATGAATAATGAATGCCTGAGAATCACCTAAACAATTCTTAACATCCCTAGTCATCAGGGAAATGCAAATCACAACAACCTTGAGGTTCTACCTCATACCAGTTAGAATGGCTAAGATCAAAAAACTCATATGACAGGAGATCCTGGCTAGGTTGGGGAGAAAGAGGAACCTGCCTCTACTGTTGGTGGGGTTGTAAGCTGGTACAACCACTATGGAAATGAGTCTGGCAGTTCCTAAGAAAATGGGGCATGTTATTTATTACCTGTAGACCTAGCTATTCCACTCCTGGGCATATACCCCAAAGATGCTCCAACATATATCATAGACATATGTTCCACCAGGTTCATAGCTGCCTTATTTATAATAGCCAGAAGCTGAAAAGACCCCAGATGGAGGAATAGATACAGAACTTGTGGTACATTTAAATAATGGATTACTACATAGCTATTAGACACAGTGACTTTATAAAATCCTAGGCAAATTTCTAGAAGTAACTAGAGACTATCATTAACTGATTGAGGTAATCCAGTCACAAAGGAACACACATGGTATGGAATCACTGATAAGTTGATTCTAGACCCAGAAAGCTCTGAATACCAAAGAAACAATTCACAGACCAATGAAGCTTAAATAAAAGGAAGATCAAAATGCGGATGTCTCAGCCCTTCTTTAGAAGGGAGGCAATAAAAGGTCAAATAGAGGAGCAGGAATTAAATAAAAGATCATTCACAACCTGCCTCACTAGGGGATCTACCCCGTATGCAGTCACCAAACCCAAGCACTATTGTTGATGCTAAGAAGTACTTACTGGCAAACCAAATAGAGATGCCTCCTCATGGGCTCTGCCAGAGTCATACAGATACAGCCTGAACATGCTTGCAGCTAACCATCAAACTAAACACAGAGAACCCAATGAAGATGCTACAAAAAGGTACAGACCTCGTGAGAAGTTGATCCGAGGAGCCAGGGGCAGAGAGAACTCTGCTGGGTGCACATGGAAAGTGCGCCCCTGGCATGCCTGATCGAGGGACCAAGAACCCAGCATTGGGACCTCTGTTCCCACCCGGGGGCTTTGGGGCACAGAACAGGGCTTGGCCCATCTGCCACCTGAACCAGCAGTTCCCAAAGTTAAAGGCCTGGTGAGAAGTTGTTCTGAGTAGCCAGGGGGCAGAGATATCTCTGCCGTGCTCACGGAAAGCATGCCCCTGCCCTGCCTGATCCAGGGACCAGGAACCCAGCATTGGGACCTCTGTTCCCACCCACAGACTTTGGGGCAAAGAACAGGGCTCGGACCATCTGCCACATGGACCAGTGGAGATCCAGGACTCGGACCACGTACAAGGGAAAGGCAAGAACATATCACTGAAAATAAGATGGCAAGAGGAAAGCAAAAGAGCTCTCCCATCACAGCAAACAGCAGAATGCCAAACACTCCAGAAAAAGAAGACACAGACCTAAAATCATACCTCAAGATGATAATAGGGATCATTAAAAAGAATAGGAGGAAAAGCAAAAATAATCAAAAGCTTTTAAGAGGAAACAAAAAAAAAAAAAAAAAAAAAAAAAAAAAAAAAAACACTCAAAGAACTGAAAGAAGTAGAGGAAAACAGAACCAAAGAGATGAAGGAATGGAAGAAGGAATTTAAAACAGAAATTGACACAATAAAGAAAACACTAAAAGAGATAACCCTAGAGGTAGAACAACTAAAAAAGAAATCAAGAGTCACAGAAGCAAGCATTTCCAATAGACTACTAGAGATGGAAGAGAGAATCTCGGGGGCTGAAGACAACATTCAAAACAGACAAAACAGTCAGAGATGATGCAAAACCCAAAAAGCTCCTAACCCAAAATGTCCAGGAGATCCAGGACACAATGAGAAGACCAAAACTAAGGATAATAGGAATAGAAGAGGGAGTAGAATATCAACTAAGAGGCACAGTAAATATCTTCAACAAAATTGTAGAAGAAATGTTCCCAACCCTTTAGAATGAGATGACCATGAGCATAAAAGAAGCCTTCAGAACCCCAAATAGGTAGGACCAGAAAATTAATCCCTCCTGACACATAATAGTCAAAACAACAAGTTCCCAAAGCAAAGAAAGAATACTAAAAGCAGTAAGGAAAAAGGTCAGATAACATACAAAGGCAGACCAATCAGAATCACACCCGATTTCTCAAAAGAGACTATGAAAGCTAGAAGAGCCTGGATAGATATCATGCAGACTCTAAGACAGCATAAGCGCCAGCCCAAGCTGCTATACCAGGCAAAACTATCAATCACCATAGTTGGAAAGATGAAGATTTTCAAGACAAATCTAAATTTACACAATATCTGACCACAAACCCAGGACTACAATGAATTATAGGTACAATACAACGTGGGAAATTATATCCTAGTAAAAACAAGAAAACTCCTAAGCAAGAAAACCAAAAGAAGAAAAAGACAGAGACACAACTCAAACTACAAAAGCAATAATAGCATGAAACAGAAACTACTACTTCTTGATATCTATTAACATAAATCGACTCAACTCCACAAAAAGAGGAATAGGCTATCAGACTAGATACATAAACAAAATCCAGCATTTTGCTGCATACAGGAAACTCATCTCAGAGGCAAAGATAGACACTATCTCAGAGTAAAAGGGAGGGAAAAAAAACTTCCAAGCAAACAGCCACAAGAAGCAAGCTGGAGTGGCTATTCTAATATCAAATAAAGTCTATTTCCAAGCAAAAGTTATCAAAAAAGATAAGGAAGGACACTTTTTACTCATTACCTGAGAAATCTGTCAGGAGGAACTCTTAATCCTTAACATATATGTTCCAAATACAAAAGCACCCACATTCATAAAAGAAATTCTAATAAAGCTCAAAATTTACATTTCACCAAACACAATAATAGTGGGAGACTTTAATACCGCACTCTCACCAATGGACAGATCGTGGAAAAAGAAACTGAACAAGGACACTGCAAAACTAGCAGAGACTATGAACCAACTGTAATAAATAGATATCTACAGAATATATCATCCTAAAGTAAAAGAATACAACTTCTTCTCATCACCCCATGGCACCTTCTCGTGAATTGACCACATAATTGGACACAGAATGATCCTCAATCAATATAAGAAGATTGAAATACTCCCATGCATCCATCCTCTAAGTTCACCATGGTCTAAGGCTGGTCTTTAACAACAACAAAGACAAGAAAAAGGCCACATACACATGGTAACTAAACAATGTTCTGTTAAATGATAGCAGGGTCAAAGAAGAGATAAAGAAATAAATTAAGGATTTTCTATAATTTAATGAAAGCAAAAGCACAAAATACCCAAAACTATGGGATGCAAAGAAAGCAGTACTGAGAGGAAAACTTATAGCCCAGAGTGCTTCCAAAAAGAAAGTGGAAAGAGCATACATCAGCAACTTAACAGCACAGCTAAAAGCTCTAGAACAAAAAGAAACAGATACACCCAGGAGGAATAGACAGCAAGAAAATATCAAACTTAGGGTATAAATAGACCAAATAGAAACAAAAAGAACCATTCAAAGAATCAACAAAACCAAGAGCTGGTTCTTTGAGAAAATCAACAAGATTGATAAACCCTTAGCCAGACTAATGAGAGGGCAAAGAGAGAGTTTACATATTAACAAAATCAGAAAGGAAAGTGGAGACAGAAGAACTGATACTGAGGAAATTCAAGAAATCATCAGATCCTACTACAAAAGTCTACACTCCACAAAGTTGAAAAATCTGGAGGAAATGGATGAATTCCTAGACAGATACAAGGTCCTAAAGTTAAATGAGGACCAGGTAAACCATCTAAATAATCCCATAACACCTAAAGAAATAAAAGAAGTCATCAAAAGCCTACAAACCAAAAAAGCCCAGATCCAGATGGGTTGAGTGCACAATGTTATCAGACATTCATTGTGGACATAGCACAAATAATCACCAAATAATTCCACAAGATAGAATCAGATGGAATACTACCTAATTCATTTTTTGAGGCTACAATAACCCTCATTCCTATACCACACAAAGACCCTACAAGGAAAGATAACTTCAGACCAATCTCACTTATGAACATTGATGCAAATATACTAAACAACTTCATTGCTAACCGAATGCAAGAACACATCAAAATGATCATTCACCATGACCAAGTAGGCTTCATCCCTGGCATGCTGGGATGTTTTAATATAAGTAAATCCATCAATGTAATCTACCATATAAACAAACTCAAAGAACAAAATCACATGGTCATCTCAGTAGATGCTGAGAAAGCAATTGACAAAATTCAACAACCATTCATGTTAAAATTCCTCGAAAGAACAGGAATTCAAGATCCATATCTAAACATTATAAAAGCAATATACAGCAAACCAACAGCCAACATCAAACTTAACCGTGGAAAACTTGAAGCAATCCCACTAAAATTAGGGACTTGACAAGGTTGCCCACTCTCCCCCTACCTATTCAACATAGTACTGAAAATCCTGGTTGGAGCAATTAGACAGCAAAAGGAAATCAAACAGATTCAAATCCGAATGGAAGAAGTGAAAACATCACTCTTTGCAGATGATATGATAGTGTACTTATGTGACCCCACCAATTCCACCAGAGAACTCCTACAGCTGATAAACAAGTTCAGCAAAGTTGTTGGATATAAAATTAATTCAAAAAAATCATTAGCCTTCCTATATTCAAAGAAAAAACATGTAGAAAAGAAATTAGGGGAAAAATACCCTTTACAATAGTCACAAAATCTATGACGTTCCTTGGTGTGACTCTAACTAAGCAACTGAAGGAACTGTATGACAAAAACTTCAAATGTCTAAAGAAGAAAATTGAGGAAGATCTCAGAAAATGGAAAGATCTCCCAAGTACATGGATTGGAAAAATCAACATTTAAAAAATGGTCATCCTACCAAAAGCAATCTACAGATTCAATGCAATCCCCATCAAAATTCCAACTCAGTTTTTCATTGAGTTGGAAAGATCAATGTGCAATTTCAACTGGAATAACAAAAGACCTAGAATATCAAAATCCATCCTCAACAACAAGAAAACACCTGTGGGAAACACTATCCCTGACCTCAACTATATTACAAAGCCATTGTGCTGAAAACTGCATGGTACAGAAATAGGCATGAATCAATGGAGTAGAAAAGAAGATCCAGAAATGAGCCCACAAGTATATGGTCACCTGATTTTTGACAAAGAGCTGTAAACATTCAATGGAAAAAGGACAGTCTATTCAACAAATGGTGTTGGTCTAACTGGCACTCAGCATGTAGAAGAATGAAAATAGACCCTTTCTTATCTCCTTGTACAAAGCTCAAGTGTAAGTGGATCAAAGATCTCAACATTAAACCAGATATACTCAAACTATTTGAAGAGAAAACAGGAACACATTCGAACACATAGGCACAGGAGAATATTTTCTGAACAAAACACCAATGGCTCAAGCTCTAAGGTCAAAGATTAACAAATGGGACTTAATGAGATTGCAAAGTTTCTGTAAGCCTAAGGACACTGTCAAGAAAACAAAATGGCATCCAAGAGAATGGGACAAGATCTTTCCCAACCACATATCAGATAGAGGCCTAATATCCATGGTATACAAGAACTCAAAATCCTAGACATCAGAAAATCAAACAACCCTATTAAAAAATGGGTTTACAGAGCTAAACAAAACTTTCTCAATTGAGGAATATCAAATTGCTGAGAAACAGCTAAGGAAGTGTCCTTAGCTATCAGAAAAATGCAAATCAAAACAACCCTGAGATTCCACCTCACACCAGTCAGATTGGCCATAATCCAAAACTCAGGTGACAGCAGATGCTGGTGAGGTTGTAGAGAAAGAGGAAGACTTCTTCACTGTTGGTGGGGTTGTAAACTGATACAACTACTCTGGAAATCAGTCTGGCGATTCCTCAGAAAATTGGACATAGTATTACCTGAAGATCCAGCTATTTCACTTCTGGGCATATACCCCAGAGACACTCCAGTATACAACAAAGATAACTGCACCACAATGTTCATAACAGCTCTACTTATAATGGCCAGGAACTGGAAAGAACCCAGATGTCCTTCAGTAGATGAATGGATACAAAATTGTGGTACATTAACACAATGGAGTACTACTCAGCTATCAGAAACAATGACCACCAAATTCTTAAGAAAATGGTTGCATCTAGAGAAGATCATCCTGAATGAGATAACCCAGTCACAAAAGAGCAGTCACTGATAGTGTGATGCTAACCCCAGAGGCTCAGACTGCCCCAGAAACAACTCACAGACTGTGTAAAGCTCAAGAAATAAAGAAAACAAAACAAACAAACAAACAAACAAAAAACATTATGCTCAATACTTACACACCAAGAAAATGTAGACTAATTCTGGGTTACATCCTGTTTTACATGTATTTTTCCTCATTGTAACTAGTATGACCTCAATGCAGAGTATCAAACCTTAAAAAAAAAAAAAAAAAAGAAAAGAAAAGAATAAAAAAAGCCAAGCAGTAACAAAAATGTATTTGTATACATTTATGTAAAAATCTTTAAATTTTTTTCTTTTATCTTTGTTTTTAAAATAAAGTTTAAAAAAATTAAATTAAATTAAAAAATATATATACTTGTTCAATTTAAAAAAAAAAAAAAGATGCTACAAAAAGAACTGAAGTTGCTGAAAGGTGCTTGTTGCAACCTTATGGGAAAAACAACATTGTCAACCAATTGTATCTTCCACAACTCCCATGGACTAAAACACCAATTAGTGAGCACACAGTCAGACACTATGGCTTCAGTTGCATATGTAGCTGAAGATAACAATGTATGGCATCAATGTGAGAAGAGGCTTTTTGTCCAAGGAGGGCATGTTTTCCCAATGGGGAAGAATGCTAAGGCACTGAGGTAGAGAGGTTGATTAAGAATGAATGCACCTTCCTAAAGACAAGTGAGTGCACCTTCCTAAAGACAAGTGTAGAGGGAGGGGTATGGGAACGGGATCGGGAAAAGACATAACATTCTTAATGTAAATATAGAGAATATCTATTAAAATATTTTAAAAATTATGTGAATCTCTATGAATAAGTGCTGTTATTAAACTAAATACATGGTTTGTTGACGTAATTAATATATATGGAAATAAAGAGTATGTGAGGCTCTAAGAACTTCATATGACCATCATAAAAGATTTCTGGGCAGATAAGTGAATGCTGGAAGACTATTCCAATATTTTTTCAGAAAAATACATAGTTATGGGTAATACAAATTATCTGTCGCAACAAAATGTTAGCTCATTAAAACAATAGGAAGAGGTAGAAGGAGCAAGACAGACAGACATACAGATGGAAACAGAGAGACAGAGACAGAGAGACACAGAGAAGAGAGGGTGATATTTTTGGAATATAGAACTATAGTGTTATATGTTTTAGAAACTTTGTCTATTTTTCCTATTCAAAGACATTAAATATAGTTGTATTTAAATACAAGGAGCTAAATAAAAAAAGCCTATATTGACAGTTATCATAGGCTTTGTATCCCAGGAGTGCCCAATGCCTAGTTGCATGAGACTCACACTATGAATAAACTCAGGTGCTACTTACAAGAAAATATTGCTTCTCACAATGTCAGCGTGATTCAGCATGACTGTGAGAATGATATTAATTGCTTTTAAATGAATTTGAGCGGAGATCATCAAATTATAGAAAGGAAAAGCATGTCTTTGAGTGATTGTGAATTTAGAGTATGTGAATGGCAACGGAGCTAGCAAGTCATTTCTGTTCTTGTTTCACCAGACGTCATAGAAAGGTTCCCAAGGTCTTTTAAGTTATTCACTTAGCTCTTGACTGGGTAAACAGGCATGTCAACTGGATTTAAAAATAAACCTTTCATACTCTCCTTTTGACTTGCACTGACTTGTTTCTTAAGCATTTTGCCTTTTCAGGTGGTTAATAATTCTTCAAAGTTAAACCAGCTTGTCTTCATTGATCCTGTTCCCTCATCAAATTCTGTTGCTGCTCTCCTGTGCTTTTGGGTTGCCTCTGTGAACCAATGTGGCCTTGAGGTGATCAACTTGAAAGGAAGGGGTTTGAGCACTTGAAATGTCTCCTATATAAGAAGAAAGCTGGTCGTTCCTATTGTGCTATGTGCCTGTCTTTTGTTTTCCTGTGGGTTTTCTTCCCTTCCACGCTATTACATCCTTCCTTGGGTTTCAGTGCTTATTTTTTTCTCCTTCTCCTTTATATTTCATCTGTTCCCAGAAGAATTCTGCAGTGATATGACTGACATGTGCAGCTTCCTCCAGTGCAGTGCTGAGCTGGGTCAACCATTCTTTTCCTTTGTTTGTCTTTTTGCTTTCAATAGCTAGGAGCCAAAACAGCTGCGTTTGATTTGACAACTGCTTTCAGAAGTAGGTCTAGTAGAGAACAATTTTGAAAACTCTGCCCAGACTTCAACTTTCAGGGGCTTATGTTGCTGAGTTCTGTGTCAGTGGCACAGGCTATGAGAGCTTTACAAGCTGATGCTGAAAATTCAGGTAGATATAACATCTGTACACTTCTTAAAATCAATGCTACAAAAATGTAAATAAGTAACATAAACTCTTTTCCTTTTTGCTAAACACCTAGTTTCATTTTCTTTGGTATGACTTATTTACTTTGTATGTTGCCTAATTGGTATTTATTTCAATTTGATTTCCCTACATTTCTAAAACAGTTAAGAGTATTCTGATGACACAGTTGAGATTTGACTCAGTTTTTGTTAGTCATGATAAGTTGAACATGAGGGTTCAAAATTACAATGTCTAATTTGCCTTCAAGTTAAGTGTTTTTGTTTGTTTGATTTGTTTTTTGTGTTTCTTCTTCAGGACACAACATAACTCTAACCTTCTCCAAATCCAAATAGTTATGTCAGACTCACAGTTGAGCCTTCTAACTTGGTGTCGTTTCTCCACCTTCACAGATATTATTTTTAACTGAGAAAAGTTTAGATAATTTTGACAGTATTTAACTATTCAAAAATTTCAATATATATTTTATTTTTTATTAAATATAATTTTAAAGCGTTTTAAAATATTTTATTTATATATGCAAGCATATTTAAATTACTTTCAAACAAACACTTTTGCTTATCTTAGTTTAAATCCTTCCTGCTCCATTCAGATCTTCTCTTGCATTGTATATGTGAGTTACCATCACTCCATTTACCTGTGATAATCTTCCATTATACCAGTTGCAAGTCATCTTATTCTCTTGAAGTTCACACCAAATCTTGTTAAAACTATTCTTATTACTTTTATTCACATTGATCTGTACCTAATAAAACTCTGGTTCAAATAACTGATTATAAAATATACAGAAAAAGTATAACCACTTACTGTGCTCGTTTACAGAATTCATGCTAAGGTCAAATCACATTTTTCTCTTAAATGTCTTATGTCTGAAACTTTTATTTGTAAGTTTTCTGTATATTTTGTAGATCTTACTTATGATGATTGTTAAATAAATTATGATCATATAAACACCATTTAAGTAACTAAATTCCAAGTTGTTTTCATAGAAACAAGAAGATGCCTGTGCCCAATGGAGCATCAACAAAAGAAAACATGGCTTATTATATTTTTCTTCATTCAAGCTATTTGAAATATTAATTGTAATGGGAAATGACTTGAATATTTGAAATCTGAATCAGGTCGTTTCTTCTCAATACTTATACTCGAAAAACACTGAAGCCCTTATTTATTCTGTGGTTCCAAGCCCTTCTACTTAAATATACTTTGGCAATGAATCAAAATATTAAAGACAGCCAAGGCTGCTGGTAAAAATGAATGTATAATGTTTTCTAACTTTGTGTCAAATTCAAGCACTGCACCTAGGAAGTAAGATCCCAGCAAGAGGGAAGATGGCAGCATCAGTGTGCAGACTAAGGATAAAAGGCACAAGAAATTTGAGTTGCTGTTCAACTGACACAGGGTTCAATGGGAGCTTGACATTGAACTGAAAAGGTGTGTGTGTCAGCTCAGCTGGAGAGAGTTGAGTGGGAAGAGCTTTTGATAGCCTCTTTCTCCCTTAGGGAATGACAAAGGGATTATCCATTTCTACAATAAAAAAGCTACAAAAGCAGTAACTTTCCCATGCAATGTAACATCCAACTAAATAAAGGGCGCGATAGTTTCCCTAGGATAACTGTAAACCTCCAGAAATGCTTAAGTTTGCAAGATGTGACCTCAACAGATTTTTCCCCCATTTCATCAGAAAGTTTTCATGCATCTGCACTTTACAAAATGTAGTTTTAATAAGAATGCTCTGCCCTTGGCTATGCCTCGTGTTCTCTGTGATGTGCTCACCTGTGTACTTGCCTTTGTGAAGCAGACTGGACAGGCACTTTCAGACGTGGTTCTTACACAATGAAATAGGAAGAGAGGATGATTGAAGGTATGCCAAGGTCACTGAAAAAGACATAATTGGACCCTTATCATCTGGTTTCTAAATCCAATACTTTCATCATCATGAGATGAATATTTCTGATGAAACTCTGGGACTAACCTAAATCTAGGAAAAATTACATTCTGAACATAATGCAATAGATTCTAAAAGTTTTCTTGCTGAGAAGCTGTTTAGATGAGAAAACAAAAAAAAAAAAGTGTTATACCAGTAATCTGAGTATGTGAAAGAAAACAATAGAGTCCTAGTACAAAATTTAATGTCAGATAACAAAGGAAATAGCTCTTTAAACTCACACCGATGCTTATTCAAGTGTAATAAGGCCAGAAAATACAACTGAGATCTCCACAACATATGCTCTATCATCCTTGAAAAATCAGGCTTTCAATTGGAGAAATCAGAGAACTTTGTCTTGCCAACGGGTCAGTATAAACATTACTGTCAGATCAGAAAAAGCACTGTTACAGGTAAAGAAACCACAGTGCCTGTAGCAGGGTAATAGAGCCAGCCTGAACTTGAAATTATCTCCAAAAAAAAGTTGTAAGAATTCTAATCAGAATATCATCAGAATGCCCTTATGCCAAGTGCCCCAAGGGTAATTAGGATAATGTCAGATGTCATTGCTGTGGCATTTGCCATTATCTTGTGAAAGCCTTACAGGACAAATGTCCCTAAGGAACCAGACAGCAAAAACTGTGCCCATATGTATTATGGCTTAATTACATTGTTATACAATGGCCAACTAAAATTCCAAAATTTAGGATAAATGTATCTAGAATAATCTTCTCTGAAAACTTTACACATTTATCATAAGATTAATTTCTCCTAAAATGCTAAAGCAAATTGTATGATAAATCATTTTAAGTAAGATGTTGGTGTGTGAAACAATATAATTATAATAAAACATCAAAAGAAACAAATAGGCTTTTACAATTAACAAAATGATATGTGAAATTCATGTTTACATGATATAGGTTAATAGAAAGGTAATTGTTACCCCGAGAACAGGAAAAAAATATTATTGTCCTGCTTCTATGTCTCAGAAACACTTTGCCTATAAGTACAAGTACCTGAATTTGAACCCATACCATCCAGAAAAACAAACAAAGAGTAAATATTTCTGTAACCTAAGCATTGGAGAGAAAAATAGGTATATGCCTAAATCTTTACTCCCAGTCAGCCTAGAAATGAGAACTTTGGGTTCTGCAAGAGATCAAGTCTCATGAGCAGGTGCTATTGTAATTCATAATTTATTAATTTGTATATTCATTCTGACAGAAACTTAAGTGTAGATTTTCTCTAAAGCATAAAGAATTATAACCAAATTAATATTGCTTTTGATAGTTAATCTCATCAAACACATATTCTTTTGTAAGAGTCTAAAATCTGAGCAATTAGAAGACAAAGTTAAGTTCTTTTTTTATTTTGGTTCTTTTTAATCATAAGTATAATATTTTTATTGGATAGTCTCTGAATTTACATTTTAAATGTTATTCCCTTCCCTCTCCACTCCTATCCACCCTCCCCCTCGCCTTGCTTCCATGAAACTGCTCCCTCTCCCAACCACCCTCTGGAAAAATGTGTCTTCATTTTATTTTTAAATATATTGTTTGAATAATTATGCTATCATTAATATAAAAAAACATTTATACTTATGTTAAAATATAAGAAATTATTTTCCTAGATTAGGACCACAAAACATGAAAAGGTGTCAAGCCTTCCCTCCTGAAAAAATTTAAATGAAAATTCCTAAGGAATACCCATAATATATAGACAAAAGACATATATCATCATCAAAATCGAAAATACTAATTCTTATAAAACATCTTAAAATAATGTCAGTAATAATCATTAAAGTCACATATGAAAAATCTTAAAGACAAAACTTAATATAATTAGAAATGAGAACACAAAACCATTGTTGTTACCAAAATTGAAATTCTTCTTCTTCTTTTTTTTTTTCTTTTTACAGTCACCGAGGTTTAAATTATACATCACATTTTCAAGCACATGGCACCATTTCTTTATTCACAGAAGTAAAATCTTTGAGTGTTACTATATTTCTTCTTTTCTTTTTTTTTCTTTTTTTCTTGAACTTCACACAGTATGTGAGTTGTTTCTGGGGTGTTCAGAGCTTTCTGGGGTTAGTATCCCATTATCAGTGACTGCATATTATGTCTGCTGTTTTGTGACTGGGTTATCTCACTCAGGATGATATTCTCTAGATGCATCCTTTTCTTAAGAATTTCGTTAAGTCATTTTTTTTCTGATAGCTGAGTAGTACTCCACTCTGGAAATCAGTCTGGTGATTCCTCAGAAAATTGGACATAGTACTACCTGAAAATCCAGCTATTCCACTTCTGGGCATATACTCCAGACACACTCCAAAATACAACAAAGACGCATGCACCACAATGTTAATAGCAGCTCTATTTATAATAGCCAGAAGCTGGAAAGAACCCAGATGTCCTTCAGTAGATTAATGGATACAAAAATGGTACATTTAGACAAAGCTGAGTTCTCTTCAACAGTTTGAAAGTCTGGATTATATCTCATAGGTTTACCTTACAATATATGTTAAAAAGCAATTTATTGCTCATTATAGTTTTCATCACTAAATAGATTAATACCTGGGTCTCCAAAGAGTTTATTGAACATGCAATTTCATCTACTAAAAGTTATTACATTCACCATAATTATTATTAATATTCCTTTGTGATAACTAGCAAATAGAATCCAGAATGAAATAGCTTCTGGCATAATATTTACAATTGTAAGCATTTGCTTATTTTCTAGTATTTGACATAGGAATCCAGGTTAAATAGCTAAACATTTGCTATATAAGTATGAAGATTTTGCTTCAACTCCCCAGAAAACATACAAAAGTAAGGCATTGTATCAGGTATCTGTAATTCCAGTGTTACTCTGGAGAAAAAAAAAAAAAAGAGAAAAGAATTCATGAAAGTGTGGTTGGCCTTCATACATAGAATTATGTTACATTAACAAAAATTATCCCCTAATCCAAATAAAATACAAGCCAAGAATGAACATACAAGGTTGTCCTTTGACTATCAAAGACACACATATGGTACATGTATGTATAGAATCAAATATTCACGTGCGTACACATACACACACACTCACACACACACACATGCAAAGTGTGAACCTAAACATACTTCCATAAATTAATATTAATAAGAAATTCTAAGAAACATAAAAATAAGAAAAATGCAAGTCATGTTTAACATACAAAACAATATACTGTTTTGACTATCCACCACTAAGAGAAACAATAACTACCACCATTAAAATTTCTAAAATTAAGAATATATATGTTATAATATTTGTTTTCAATTAAAATTGAATGATATAGAAACAATGATACTCTTGAAACAAAATAGAGTGAAGAAAGATTAATATAAACCCAATCTAGGCAACATGCATGTAAATTAAATTCTAGATGAGAGAGCAAAATGGGAGTAAGGGATAAAAGAAAAGGTAGGGAAGGGAGAGTGAGAGAAAGTTCAAAACAGAGAAAATACTTAAAATATATCTGATAATTTTACAATGTTACTAAAAGGCACAATATCAAAAATACATGAGTATGAGAAACTAAAAGTAATAATATTGATAAATCAAATAGCCTATGGACACATCAAAAATGTTATGAATATAGCTGGACACAAAATCTATATTATTCCATGTGAACAGAGATAAAACATCCCATGCTTTTTCATCCAGAATTCTGTTTTGTTTTTCTAAATGTGTTGTGGGTAATTCTCATGTTGTGGAGGTTATAATGGTGAATGTCATAGATTCATTTTGGTAGTAAAATAAGATAATTCTTTCTATATATTTAATGTGTATTAAAAATAAATATTCTCAGATTCTCTTGATTGAACCTCATTAAGTGATGCATGAAAATGGAGAAGAGATTTCAGTGTTTTTCTCTTACTATTCCCAGAAATTTTCTGGTATGTAAAAGAGAATTCACATTGCTAAGTAAAGATCTAAAAAAATATATAGTCATGAAACAAAGCTTATATGTGTTTTTTCCATCTGTTCTTCATTTTCCTAAATTATGTTAATAGTTGAAAGAAAAATCAATAACCCATGCTGGGAAAATAGCCATATCAATCCAAACACTTTTTAAATAAACTTTCACTCTTAATAGATGGACATATATAATTTGTCTGAACCTATCAGACATTGGGTATCTGTGGAAACTATTCTGTTTTATTGGATATTATCTGTATTTACATTTCAAATGTTATCCCCTTCCCCCCACTTCCATCACACCTCCTTTTTCCTTTGCTTCCATGAAGATGCTCCTTTTCCCAACCACCCTCTCCCAACTCAGTGCTTTGGCATTTCCCAAAAATGGAAAAAATGAGCCTTCACTAGATCATAGGTCTCTCTTTCAATAGATGCCAGACAATGTCATCCTCTGAAACGTACAGAACTGGAGACAAGAGTCACTCCATGTGTACTCATTGATTGGTGTTATATCCCTGGGAGCTGTGGAGGGTTTGGTTGGTTGATAATGTTGGTCTTCCTATGGGGTTACAAATTCTTTCAGCTCCTTCAATTCTTTATCTAGCTCCTTCATTGGTGTCTCAGTGTTCAGTCTGATGGTTAGCTACAAGTATCCTCATCTGTGTCAGTATGGCTCTAGCCAAGCCTCTGAGAAGGCATCCATATCAAGTTTCTATCAGTAAGCAATTCTTTTAATCAGCAATAGTACTTGGGTTTCGTGGCTACATATGGGATGTATCCCCAGGTGAGGCCATCTCTGGGTGGTCTTTTCTTCAATCCCTACTGTTCTAATTGTCCCTTTATTTTCTCCCATGAGTATTTTGTTCTCCATTCTAAGAAAGACTAATACCTCAACATTTTGACCTTTCTTCTTTTCAATTTCATAAGTTCTTTAAGAATATTACAATTCCCCTTGCTTTTATGAGGATGCTCCTTCTCCTTTGCACCCACTCCAACCTCAACACCCTGACATTTACCTTCAATGGAGAAATGAACCTTCACAAGACCAAGGAATTCTCCTCCTATTGATGCCAGATAGCACCATCCTCTGCTATATATGCAGCTGAAACCATGGTTCCTCCCATGTGTATTCCTAGGTTCATGGTTTAGTCTCTGGAAGCTCTGGGGTGTCAGGTTTGTTGATATAGTTGTTCTTCATCTGTAGTGGTAAACCCTTCCAGCTCTTTTAGTCCTTTCTCTAACTCCTCCATTAGGCTTCCAGAAATACATTTTTTCATTAATCTTTTATTGCTTACATTTCAAATGATATCCTTCTTCCCCCTTATGCCTCCACAATCCCCTTCCATCCCCCATTTTCCCCCTTTCCCTTTGCCTCTATGAGGGTGCTCCTTCATCCATTTACCCACTCTGACCTCACTGTTCTAAGATCTCTCTATGCTGGGACATTAAACCTCCACAGGACCAAGACAGACAAGGACACCCTCTGCTATATATGTATCTGGAGCCATGGGTCTCTCCATGTGTACACTTTGGTTGGTGGTTTAGTCCCTGGGAGCTCTGGGTGGTATAGTTCATTGATATTGTTACTCCTATGAAGTTGCAATCATCTTTGGCTTCTTCAGTACTTCCATTGTCATCCCCCTGTTCAGTTCCATGTTTGACTGTGAGTATTTTTATCTGTATTGGTCAGGTGCTAGTACAACCTCTCAGGAACAGCCATATCAGGCTCTTCTTCACTAGTGATTCTTGGCATCAGGTATAGTGTCAGGGTTTGGCGTCTGCAGATACAATGGGTCCATATATGGGACATTCTCTAGATGCCTTTTCTTTAGCCAGAGGCAGATTAAATGATGCTGTATTGACTTTCAATTTTGTAAATGTCACTGAGACATCTGTCGAAAAACACTAGATTTTTAAAAGGAGTACTAAACTCAATCAGCCTATATGTGTGATAACTTCAGAAGGAAAGGAATGAAATGTGTTAACATGAATGAAATGGTTCTGACTTTGCTTCAAAAAGAAAAAAAAAGATATGGATTCCATCAAAATAAATAAAAAAATAGATTTGAACATGTAAGGAAACCAGAAGATCTAGGCTGTACCCATAAAAAGATAAAATCAAGAACTGTAACAGTAGGAGAATCTTTTATTTGACTGGATACTATAATTGTCTCCAAGGTTTACTGCCTCTGTCTGCTAACCTGGACTTACTCCTGGAGCTTCTAGCCTCCATATAATCCAATCATCTGCAACCCTTGACAATAAAAGCTTTAACTTTCATCTTCCATCTTCTATCCAAGAATGCTTCACCTTCTGAGACTTACTGCTGAATTGGCTCACCCTTTCTTGCTTTTTCAGAACTCTAGCTGGTTGGTTAACTCAGTTGTTCTGCCTCAAAAGTTCTCTCCATGTTAACTTGCTAACTGATTCAACCTGGCTAATTTCTCCTTTCAACTGATTTTTCTCTCTGTCTCTCTCTTTCTCTCTCTGTCTCTCTATGTCTCTCTTTGTCTCTCTCTCTCTTTCTCCCTCTCTCTTACACACACTCTTCATCCTTCCTTTCCTCCCTCCCTTCCTACCCTCTTTCTCTGCAATCTGTCTCTGTAAAAGTGTCCTAATAAAACTGCTGCTTTCTCTTCTTTTCTTACTCTGTAATGCTACCATAAATAACCCCTCTTTCCTGTCTGTTCTCATTAGAGTTCGTCATATCTATTCTGTCAAATCTTTCTTTGATTTATCACTTTGTCTGCCACTCAATTAGACATCACTTTAAAAATTGATAGGTGCTTCCTTCTACAAACTAACTTTAGCTTAATTGTTTGAGATAAAAGGTATATACCAAGGGTGTGTGTGTATTCCCGCCAGAAGAATAAAACACATATGCTAAATCTGAGCCACTCCACAAATAGAAACACATTTTCTAGTAAACAACTCAATCTACAGGTTCACAGTGTGATCAAATACCCGGCAAAAAATACCAAAACATGTAAAGTATACAATGATCCCTCTATGTGGGAACATCTCTAAGACTGACTAAGACAAAAAAGTGTCTACATCCATGACTTAAGCTAAGCATAGCCAATAGACCTTTTTGGCCACAGAGTCCTCAGGAATTATCATGCCATACTTTCAACTGCTATGGATGGAAATTTAAATTACAGTTTGGATATATAGTCCAAACAGAGTTATAAAGCATGATGCTTTCTTCCTGGTTAAACAAAAAAAAAAAAAAAAAAAAAAAAAAAAAAATCTTTAACTGAATTGTGCAAGTTGCATATTGCTTACATATATTAATGAAGAAATGCATATTACCTTTGAAAGTTTATATGTCTTCAGAATAAAAGGACCAGACACCAAAGAAGATGAGACAAATCACCCAAGTAATTCAACCTCACAATCTGCCTCAATTGCTGTTTCCTCAAATAATCTGCATTTAGAAAATGTCTATGTGGCTAGTTAAATCACCCGGCATCACAGACAGTTCCAGTCAGAACCTCAGCTTCTCTTCCTGACACTCAGAGCCTGGAAAACAAATGATAAAGCTCACATTCCTAGCATGTGGCCAATATCCCAATGTTCTTTGGGTCCCCATAAATAAACAAAGAGAAATGGCATCTCCGGATAACAGGAAACAATTTTAGAGAATTAATGGAATGAATGGCTCCCCAATCCCAATAGGTGGTTTGGGTGGTGTGGCTCTTCAGTGGGTGAAGGATGTTCGTTGTAGTTTATGGGGAGTTGGTCACAAGTTGTTAATGGCCTTGCTCAGGATGACACAAAGTAAAAAAAATAAAAAATAAAAAATAAATAAAAGGTTAGATTCAGAGATTTCTTTCTTTCTTTTCCTTTCCTTTATTCTTCTTTTTCTCATATCTGTGTTAGGGAGGGGAGAGGGGAGAGAGATGAAAAGAAAATGGAACATATAGAGATGACAGTGAAATGCGTAGATTATTGAATCAACTTTTATACTAAAATACATCAGAAAGCCAAACATTTTACTACTGATATGGACACTATGTTGATACAGAATTTGGATTACAACATAAATATATATGTTTCAATTCTTGTTTTTGTTTGTTTGTTTTTAATTTATTTTTACACTCAAGATCATATTGCCTGCTTAGTCCACCCTCCTACTATTCCATATTCGATACCTCTTTCCTGCCACCTTGTCTCCAGAAGGATATCCCCACCCCACCCATCTTGCCAGACATTTAAATCTCTGGGGCCTCCAGTCTCATGAGGGTTAAGTACATTTTCTCTGCCTGAACCCAGACCTGAGAATCTTCTACTTTATTGGGAGACTCATACTAGCTGGTGTATACTGCCTTGTTGGTGATCCAGTTTCTGAATGATCTCAGGGGTCCAGGTTAATTGAGATTACCTTCTCAGATTCCTCCACCTCTTCCTTAATTCAACCATAGGAATCAGCAGCTTGGTTGGTTGGGTGCAAATATCTGCACCTGACTCTTTCAGCTGCTTGTTGGGTCTTTCAGAGGGCAGCCATGATAGGTCCCTTTTGGTGAGTCCTCCATATTCTCAGAAATGGTGTCAGGCCTTGTGGCCTCCCCTTGAGCTAGATCCCCTTTTGTGCCTTTCCCTGGACCTTCTTTCCCTCAACCTATTCTCCATTTTCATCCCTGAAGTGTTTTCAACTAGAAACAATTATGGGTCAGAGTTTGTGGTTATCAATCTTATCTCTCACTTGATGCACAGTCTTACTTTGGAGGTAGGCTCTACAAGTTCCCTCTCCCCACTATAGGGCATTACATCTAGGGTCATACCCCCTTTGACTCCTGACAGTTTCTTAACTCTCAGGTCTCTGATACATTCTGGAGGGTCCTCCTAACTTCCCATCCCCCAAGGTCACCTGTTTTCTTATCTTTCTGCTGGCCCTCAGGGCTTCAGTTCTTTTTCCAAATCCAATACCGAATCATGTTCCCCTCTTTGCCCCATCCCCTTTCACTCCCTGGCCCCTACTCCTGTGGCTAGTTGGAATATCAGTGCCTTCTCCTTTGTCTATTAAATAAGAGCATGTGCTCATTCTTCAATCAATATTGTAGCAACTCTACATTAAAATAATGCCACTTACAGTCTTCTTCCAATTGCTGAGACCATAATTTTTTTTTGGTATTCTGATTCTCCATTGGTTCATAAATGTACTGAGAATTTTATTTTATATATCAATCAATGATCTTGTTTAGCACTGAATAAAAGTAATTTTACAGTATGTGTTTATTTCTACAGAATGTTCTACTCTGTTTTTGGACATTAAGTTAGTTACAATTTTGCTGCATTATAAAAACTATAATTATGTATAAAATATTATTTACTTTTCTCAACCAAAATATTTAAAAGGATATCACCATCTTTGGAATAAATATACATTTTCAGACAGTCCACAACTTATTCAATTCATAATGTTCAACTCTCTTTATAATTATTATTACATGTTCAATTACACACAAAAAATCATTATGGGCTATATAAATTTATTTAAATAATGTTACCATTCTTAGACACAAACAAAAATTTACCATTAGATAATAATGTCATATTCTGTATATTATATCAATTTCATTCACATGATAGATACCATGACCAATTTTTTAAGAGTACTACAATTCTTATTGTAGTAAACTCCACATTCAAGTTAATTTCATAACTTTATAAATATTGATTTCAATTCAAAATACTGCACTGCAGTTAAAGAAAAAAATTCTTTGAAGTTATTTGGTATTGCAGATATATGTATGAATAATGTTTTAGTATGTTCTGGAAATACTTCAAACTTAAACATAGATTGAACAATGTGAGCATTATGTAAACACTGATAATTACTGAATCAATTACTGAGATGTGTAAATATTTAAAAATTATGCAACTCATGCATTTATCTCTTTGTGTGTTTGTGTGTGTGTTTGTGTGTGTGTGTGTGTGCATGTGAGTGTATGTACAACCATATTATACACTGGGAGTATTAGCATGTATGAAGAAAAATGTCATTTGTTTAAATGTCTTGAAAATGAGTCATCTAACTAACTCAAGAAGGTAGATACTTGCAATATTGTAAATCACATGAGTTCCTACTTGCAGAGATTTCTTTCCTTTCTACCTCATTAAATCAAGTACCTCTTTTTAGCCTACACAGCATTTCATTGTGCTTACCTTGCTACCTTTCCAAAGAGAAATCCCAAGGAAAGCAGGACAATTGTGTAGCTGAATGATTGGTGAGAATAAGTAACCACACTATGACTAAACATCATCACATATTTCGAACTTGGTCACTGAAGAAATGGAAGCAAATTGCACATAGGATATATAATTTTATCTACTTTTACTCATTATGTTTATTTTTTGACATTGTTACAAAAATTTAAATATTGCTTAAATAAAATATATTCTTAAAAAGACTTAAGCATTATATCTCAATACCTAGCAATACATTTTATTCAGAATCCTTAGTGATCAAAATTATCAACATCCCAGAAATTTCTTAGAGGCCAAAGCAGCTACCACTCTCTTGGAAAAATCAAAGAGGAATCAGAAATCAAGGAAAAGAATACTTATCTAACAAAGCACAAGACCATATATCAATACCCATAAGCACAATATTCCCAAATTCACTTTGCTAGATATCCACATAAATATAAAATAATTAAGAGATAGGACAATATGTCACTACTAGAGCCCCCAACACTATCACAGGAGACATTTATATTTCATCATTGTCAAGTACTAAAATATACTATAAAAGGCCTTATGAATATGATAGAGATTCTTAAAGAAATGAATAAATCCCTTTAAAAATATCTATGAGAATATAATCAATAAAAGAAAATAAAAGAGTTCATGAACTGAAAGTTTAGATAAAGTCAGAATATAACTGAGGAAAATCTGGAAAATATTTAAGGACCTCAAATAAGAAACTCAGAGGTAAACCTCACCAACAAAATACAGGATATGAAAAACATTGAAGACAAAAAAAAATAGAAAAAAATGGAATTGTCAAGCATAATGTTAAATATATTTTAATGCATCTTGATGTAAAATATTCAGGAAAATTAAACATTATGAAAAGACAAAATCTATGAAAAATTGCAATAAAGGAAAGAGAAACTAATCTCATCTCAAAGACATAGCAAATATATTCAACACAATTATATAAGAAAATTTTCCTAACCTGAAAAAGAAAATTCTTTTTTCTTTCTGAAACAGCTTTTTATTAAACAGCAAAGCAGAACTTGAACACAACTTTAAATATTTGTAACAAGGTCACAAAAAGGTTGCAAAATATCTGCAATGTGAGGATTACATATCCTTATAACTAAGTCACCTGTTGAGGCTTACATTAGTACATTAAATGATTCCACAAGTCAGCAGCCCATCTAAGAGCCGGCAGCTGCATTCATGGATCTTTCCTATTATAAGAACTTACCATTATTTCTGGTATCAGCTCCTTGGAAGGTACAAACTAAATTTTTAAAATTTGTTAAAAGAATGACTAAAGTTCTGCAACTAAGTTGAGTTTACAGAAATTCTGGAAATACAACTGAGATAAAACACTAAGTTTTTAATCACATATACAAAACTCTTTTGTATTTATGATTCTGATACTAATACACTCAATTAATTTTTCAAAAGTTCATCTCCTGGTACAAATTAACCTTGAGACCAGACTTTTCACTGGTCTCTTAATCCCCTCACATTAGACTCAGATCACTTTCATTTATGTCCCAAAAGTGCAGCTGTGGGCCAGAGGTAACACACATCTAGAGAGAAAACACTGGGAGTTGGTTATATCTTTTTATCCAGTTTGCATTCCTATTTCTATCTTTCCTCAAGTCTTTCTTGTTCTTTTTCTCTCTCTCTCTCTCTCTCTGTTTTTTTTTTTTTTTTTTTTTTTTTTTTTTTTTTTTTTTTTTTTTTTTACTTCTCACACACCAGAATCCCTATCTTTTCAACACCAAATGGACTATTTTATCCAATAGGGAGTTTTTAGCTTCTCAATATGACAGTTTACATTTCAAAGAAAACCCTTCATTCTTTATACCTTAAATCCATTTTCAGTTGATTAAAGAGAAACCAGCAATCGTATATTATTACTAAATATCACAAATGACAAGCCTTAGATAAGAAAGTATTATTTTGGTTGTGTTAGCACTTACAGTCAGGTTACTCTGTAGGAGAAACTCTGAAGTTCCTAGGGAGGGAGATGGGAAGGAGGAGGCAGATGAAGGAGAGGCAGAATATGGTGCACAATGTACAGAAACTGTGCATTCAGTACATGGGCTTGGTCACTTTTTCACAACATGGTTATTTTCTTGTATATTTTACTAGTTAGGCTTATGATAAAAGACAGTGCTAAACATTATGTATAAGCAAATTGGCAAAACATTCATCTTCAAGTTTCATAAATACCTGTAATTCTAATCTAAAACCTCTACATGTGCACATTTTCATAGAGTAACATATACATAGAACGTTAACTCAGAGATTCTCCTGTTAAACATTAGTATTACCTAGATCTGACATTCTCTTTATAAATACTTAGGGAAGCAAACAAAGATATTCTAACTTTTGGATCATATCCAAGCATAAGGGGGAAGAACAAAAGCAGCAATCCATGGAAGAGAGGGAGGTGAACCCTTTACTTCCTTTTGCTTTTTGTATCAGTTGTCTGAAAAACACTAGAAGCAGCCATGAGGTTTTCTATATATTGTCCAAGAACTTCATTTTCCGATTTTAGCTTCAGATTTTCTTCCTTAACTGCATCTACTCTTGCAGAAAGATCTTCAAGTGTGTGTTGGAGTTCCATCACGTGATTAATAAGTCGAGTCTTTTCTTCCAGTTCCACCTGATTTTCAGCATCAACTGCGTCCATGTCAGCATCCATCATCTTGGGGAACAGACGTTGAGCTCTTGAACTCTTTAATGAACGGTCTTGCTTTTGAGGCGCAGGGAGGAGGCAGAGTAGGTAGGACGCCCGGGGCCTCTGCTCTCAGACCAACTGACCAAAAAAGAAAATTCTTATTATGGTACAAGAAACATACAGAACACCAAATAGAGTAGCACAGAAAGCAAAATCCTTTCATCATGTAATAATCGAAACAATAAGTGTACAGAACAAAGACAGAACATTCAACACAGCAAAGGAAAAGGGCTAAGTAACATTAAAGGCAGAAATTAAGAATTGCAGAAGACTCTAAAAGACAGAGGGACTTGAATAAATGTATTACAATCTTCAAGAACTCACAAATACCAGATCAGACTACCAGACCCAGCAAAACCTTTCAATCCCAATAGATGAAGAAAATAATGTGTTTCATGATTAACCCAAATCTAAGCAGTATTTTCCTAGTTCTAAGTAACATGTGGAGGAGGACTGGGGATGGGAACAGGAGGAAGGGAATGACATTTGAAATGTGAATAAGAGAGTATCTAATTTAAAAAAAAGTAATATAAGGAAATCTCTAACATAAAGAATTAAAAGACACCCAGAAACAAACAAGAAATTAACAGGGGAATAAGTAAATAAAACAGTAATTAAAGAGCTAAACCACATGTACACAAATACAGGACACCACAACAAAATAGCAGATATCAAGGAACCCTGAACTTCAGGTAACCAAGAACCTGAGAATAGATAGCCCTGCTATGGGTTAAATCCAAATACACTGTTCTGAAAATAACAAAAATGAAACAATGAAGCAGCAGCTAAATGGCTGCTCATGGCATTCTGCTACATTTATTGATCAGTGCTCAGCCACCAGCAGAGAAGTTTCTTCTACAGCAGATAGAAAGAAATTTACATAGCACCAACTAGACATTCTGTAATAAATAAATACAAATAAAATTAAAAGTTTAAGAAAGAGAGAGAGACTTTGAGAAAAGCAGCTATACTGAGGGTGTCTACCTCAAATACCTAGATTCATGGTTCAGGGAACCTGGGAAGAGACAGAAACACTGTAAATGCCAGAAGAGAAGGAGGATACCAAGAAATCAAGGAGATCTAAATCAATGGGCAGAGGAACAGAGGGACTAGAAAAGGATGCCCACTTTCTAACTACCTATAAAATATAGTACAGGAAGTACTAGCCAGAGCAATTAAACTACAAAAGGCGGTCAAAGTGATAATAGTCAGAAAGGAAGAAGAAACTATTTGCAGATCATATGATAGAATACTTAAAGTGACCCCAAAATTTCCACCAGAGAACTCCTACAGCTGATAAACAACATCAGCAAAGTGGCTGGATATAAAATTAAACTCAAGCAAATTAGTAACCTTTCTCTACTCAAAGGATAAACATGCTGAAAAGGAAATTAGGTACTTGACACCCTTCACAATAGTACAAACTAATAATAAATACTTAGTGCAACTCTTTCCAAGCAAGTGAAGGATATGTATGAGAAGAATTTCAAGTCCCTGAAGATAGAAATTGAAGAGCATATCAGATGGAAAGATCTCCCATTCTATGAATTGACAGGATTAATATAGCAAAACTGGCCATCTTGACAAAAGCCATCTACTGATTCAATGGACTACCCATCAAATTCTAATTCAATTCTTCATAGAGTTAGAATGAGGAAATCACAAATTGATTTGGAATAACAAAACACCCAGGATAACAAAAACTCTAATCAACAATAAAAGATGTATTTTTGTTATTCCAGATGAATTTGCAAATTTGTAAATTACTGTTTACAGGTAAAATAATGTAGCAAGCAACTACTCACAACCAGTAACTGGTGAATGTATGAGTAAACATGATATATATGTGGAATGTTATAGTATCTAGCGTTTTTATAAGAAAGCAACCTTCTTAGTGCAAAAAATAAGTAATGTTGAAAGCAGAACTTCATATCTGTCAGTATAAATGTCAAATAATGTATAAATCTACTACTCTAACATAAATATTAGGCAGAAAGAAACACAGAAAGGAAATACTCTGTGTCAGAAAACAGCCAAACAAAAGATCCTACTTAGAAGATGAAGAATATTTAGTACAGCAATCTTTATAATTTTCATATTTGTGAAATAAAAACTAATTTTGCATGTGAATATGCTTTTATAACAAATACTTCTCTCATCTAGTTATTACTACAATATTGTAATTTAGTTTATTAAGATACAATTAATACATTTTAAATGTACATTTAATGGATTGGTTAAACCATATATGAATTCTCTAGGCACAAAAATAAAAATTGTGTTCTGTAACGAACAACAGTATATAATGTAATATGAAATAATGGCGAGGAGCAAAGAAATTTGAAAGAAAAAGATTACCATATACTACTATTGGAAAAAGGAATTTCTAGATAATGAGTATACAATAAGAGTCACTATAACAATTATGTTGCACCTGAGCTTTATCCCACATGTATGTTATACAGCATGACATCTTCTGTCTCAGATTGAAATTCATGGTTGTAAGCACAGCCAGAGTACTAATTTTCAGTGAATAAGATTATTGCTTACAATTTGGAGATTTGTCATATAGAAGAACAGAAAACTTCCTGGTATTTTATGAAGCACATAATGCATCATTTCGCTAGTTAAAGAGAAAACAGTTATAATACACATATATAAACTTAAAGGAGATGGAGTAGTGGAGAATATTTTTAATATAAGAATACCTTTTATAGGGAGAAGAAAAAATTAGATATTTTTATCTTTGGTGAAGTCTGAAAAAAAGTTACAGGAAAGAAAATACTTTAAATCTCTCCAGATAAATGCACACTCTCTAGTGACTAATGCATATTTGCAATTCAAGCAGAAACTTAACTTTTTCCATTTAATTTCGGAGTGTCTGGTAAGTTCTTATATGAAAAGATAAAAAAAATAATTTGCTATATTATTCCCCAAAAGGATGTAAGCCTCCTTTCCTGTGTGAATATAAAATGAAGATGCTAGGAAGGACAAAAAGAGACAAGTGCACATATAATTTTAATTATTAATTGTACACTAGCTTCCATGATAGCAATACCAGTAACCTTTATCAATATTTTTCTGAAAGTACAATTCAAGAAAAGAAAAGAGAAACCTGATCCAGGGAAACTCAGAAAAACAGTGAGTGAGCCAGTGTGACTACTGTCCTTGAGAACATGAACAAGAATAGAGACATTCCAGGAAGACAGGCTCCAGAAATGAAATGAGATGGAATGATGCATCATCTGATGTGCCCTGCAGTGTAAAACAAATGTTCTAATGGAAACTGTGAACTATGACAGGCCTCAGAAACCACAGAGAAAGAAAAGCAAGAAGACAATAACTCAAGGAAATTGATCTCCAGAATTACAATACATCTTGACAAAACATTGAAACTTTATAGTGATTATTATGTTAACACAGAATATTAACATATCTGATTATATTATTATATTTCCTTAATTAGAAGATAATGTGAAAGAGTCTAGAATATATAATTTTTACTTATAATTATATATATATATATATAATGCGAGGTTTATTCTTGGGAAGGGGTCATAAGCTTCTCCCTATAGCAACTGCTAATGTATTTTTCTTTTAAGGAATAACATGATCCAATGAGCTTACTACTGATATAATTATATACATATTTATATATATATATATATATATATATATATTATGAGTATAAATATAGCTCAATTTTATTATCTGTGGTAAGAGGAAGGAAATTCAGGTGTTTGAAACAGAAGAACATTCATAAATTCTAAGTTTTAGACAACTATTTATTCTCTTGTGTGAACTATTTAAAATAGAATCATTATTACCAAATAAAATGAGAAAATGTGTTTAAAGTCAAAATTTACTGCTCTCTGAACCTAAAAGTGTTTGCCTTTTAGATAGAATGTTCTGTTTTTAACCTAGTATTAAAGGATATTTTGTTGAGGGACGCTGTTTGTTATACATGACACAATGCTGGTCTCTTTAACTGAGAGCAGCCATGACTACCCAGAAGAGATCTTCTCAAACTAAGCCACTAATTTTTCCTCCAGAATAGGAGGAACTCTGCCTGTTCTCACATATATGCAAATGACTAATATAGCAATAGTGGGCTCACTGTCTCATGTTATTTCTCAAGAGGTAAACACCTTAACAGTTGCTACATGGAGGAGATAATGACCCCTTCCCGAGAATAAAGTAATACACCCAGGAGTTCTTTAGATGGGTCTTCAGGAAAAAATAGTTTCAATGTTATAAGAAACCACCAGGTTGATTTTCAGAATTAATTTTTAAGCTTACAATACCACCACCATCAAAGGAGTGTTCCCCTTTAACCACATCCTCACCTGCATGTGTTCATGTGTTGTTGCATGAAGATTTGTTTGTTTTTTTTGGTTGTTTGTTTGTTTTAATCTTAGACGTTCTGATTGGTGTAAGGTAGAATCTTTGAGTCATTTTTATTTTGGTTTCCCTCATGACTAAGGTTGTTTAACTTTTTTGTTTTGTTTTGATTTTCATTTTCATTTTATTTTATTCTTTAATCCTTTTTAATACTCCAATTTTATTCCAAAATTCTATTTCTCTTTCCCCATCTCCAAAAGGATGTTCCCCTACTACCCCACTCCACCATTACTCCTCATTTCCTGGAGTCTCAAGTTTCTGGAGGGTTAAGGACATCTTTTCTCACTGTGGTCAGACCAGGAAGTCGTCTGCTATGCATGTGTCAGGGGCCTCATATGAGCTGGTACATGCTTCCTGATTAGTGGCCCAATGTATGAGAGATATAGGGAGTCTAGATCAGTTGAGACTTCTGGCCTTCCAGTGGAGTATCCCTCTGCCTCAGCTTCTTTCAGCTTATTCCTAATTCGACCACAGGGGTCCCCATGTTTCTGTCCATTGGTTGGGTGTAAGTATCTGTATCTGACTCAGCTGATTGGTAGGCCTTTCAGAGAGCAGTCATGCTGGGCTCTTGTTTGTAAGCACATTATATAATCAGTAATACTGTTAGGGCTTGGACCTCCCACTAAGTTGGTTTCCAATTTGGGACTGTCACTGGAACCCCTTTCTCTCAGATTTCTTTTCCATTTTCTCTGCAGTTCTTTCACAGAGGAAGAATGTTGGTTCAGAGTTTTTGAATGTGGGATGGCAGCTCCATCCCTCCACTTGATGCTCTGTGTTTCTAGTAGAAGTGTGGTCTACAAGTCCCCTTTCCCCACTTAGATCATTACATAAAAGGTTCCTTCCTCCCTTTGAGTCCTTAGAGTCTCTCACCTCCCAAGTCTCTATTACATTTTAGAGGGTCCTCCACCTTCTACCTCCAGAGGTTGCCTGTTGTCATTCTTTTTACTTGCACACAGGGCTACTGATTTCTGAGTTAATGTTGTATACAAGTACATTGCTGAAAATGCTTCTCATTTGTAGGAGTTCTCTTGTATAATTTTGGCATCTACAAATAGCAAACTTTTGACTTCTCCCTTTCCAAATTGTATCCCTTTGATATCACTTAGTTCTCTTGCTGCTCTAGACAGAAGTTCAAGTATTCTCTTGAGTAGATATGAGGAGAGTGGACACCATTCTCTTGCTCCCAATTTTTGTAGACTGTTTTACGTTTCTACTCATTGAATTTGGTATTGGTTATTGACTTGCTATATTTTGTTTTTAGAGTTTTATTTTAAATGAACAACTTTATTTAAAAAAACAAAGATAGATGTACCTATTTTAAGCATTTTTGCATAAAAGTATATGAATACATTTTTGTCAGTACTTGCTTTTTTAATGGTTTGATAATATGCATTAAAATCTCACTAGTTACTATGAGCATAAAGTACATGCAAAACAAGACCTAACCTAAAATTATTAAAAGTTTTCTTGGTAGGTAATAATTAAGCATAATGGTTTTCATTTTCTTTTTTTCTTTTCTTTTTTGGCTTTTTTTTTTTTTTGAACTTCATATAGTTAGTGAGTTTTTTTGGGGTGTTCATAGCTTTCTGGGGTTAGTATCCAATTATCAGTGACTGCATATTATGTCTGATCTTTTGTGACTGGGTTACCCCACTAAGGATGATATTCTCTAGATGCATCCATTTTAGTAAAATTTTCATGAAGTCATTGTTTCTGTTAGTTGAGTAGTACTCCATTGTGTAAATATACCATAATTTTTTGTATCCATTCATCTACTGAAGGACATCTGAGTTCTTTCCAGCTTCTGGCTATTATAAATAGGGCTGCTTTGAACATTGTGGTGCATGTAACTATGCTGTATGTTTGAACTTCTCTGGGAGATATGCCCAGAAGTGGAATAACAAAGTCTTCGGGTAGTACAATGTCCAATTTTCTCAGGAATCACCAGACTGATTTACAGAGTGGTTCTACCAGTTTATAACCCCACCAAGAGTGAAGAAGTGTTCTTCTTACTCCATGTCCTCGCCAGAATCTGCTGTCACCTGAATGTTTGATCATAGCCATTCTGGTTGGTGTGAGGTGAAATCTCAGGGTTGTTTTGATTTTCATTTCTCTGATGGCTAATGATGTTGAGCACTTCCTTAGATGCTTCTTTGCCATTCGATATTCCCGAATTGAGAACTTTTTTGTTTAGCTCTGTACCCCATTTTTCAATAGGGTTGTTTGATTCTCTGGTGTCTAAATTATTGAGTTTTTTTTTTTTAATTGAAGAACTTAATTTAAAAAACAAAGATAAATGTACAAATTTTAAGCATTTTTGCATAAAAGTATATGAATGCATTTTTGTCATTGTTGGCTTTTTTTAAAAATAAGGTTTGATAGAGTACATTAAGATCCTACTAGTTACAATGAGCATAAAGTACATGTAAAACAGGATGTAACCTGGAATTAGTCAAGGTTTTCTTGTATTCCCTTGATATTCGGCCTCTATCAGAAGTGGGGTTGGGAAAGATCTTTTCCCAATCTGTTGACTGCCTTTTTGTTTTTTTGACAGTGTCCTTATCCTTACAGAAACTTTGCAATCTCATTAAGTACCATTTGTCAATATTTGACCTTAGAGAACAAGCCATTGGTGTTCTGTTCAGAATATTTTCTACTGTGCCTATGTGTTCTAAGGTTTTCCCTACTTTCTCTTCAAATAGTTTCAGTATACCTGGTTTAATATGGAGAACTTTCATCCACTTGCACTTAAGCTTTGTTGAAGGAGATAAAAAAGGGTCTATTTTCATTCTTCTACATGCTGAGTGCCAGTTGGACCAACAAAATTTGTTGAAGATGCTGTCTTTTTTTTCCATTGAATGTTTAGAGCTCCTTGTCAAAAATCAAGTGACCATATATGTGAGGGCTCATTTCTGGATCTTCTATTCTCTTCCATTGTTCCAAGTGCCTATACCCCTTTTTATACCTGCATTCTTCAAAACTTTTATTATGACGTGGTGCTACATTTTGTGAAATGTTTTTTGAATCTAGTGAATTTATCATGGGTTTTTTTTTTTTGTTTGTTTGTTTTATTTTTTTTCCTTTCTGTATGTTTATATGGTAAACTACATTGATGGAGTTATGATTATTGACCCATTCCTGCACCCCTGGAATGAAGTCTACTTTATCATCATGGATGATGACTTTGATATGTTCTTAGATTCAGTTTGCCACTATTTTTTGAGTACTTTTACATCATGTTCATAAGAGAAACTGGTCTGAAATTAGTTTTGTTTAGTCTTTCCATAGTTTAATTATCAGGTTGATTTGTTTAGCTCTGTACCCCATTTATAATAGGGTTATTTGATTCTCTGGTGTCTAGCTTTTTGAGTTCCTTGTACACCTTGGATATTAGGCCTCTATCTGATGTGGTGTTGGTAAAGATCTTTTCCCAACTGTTGGTTGCCGTTTTGTTTTCTTGACGATGTCCTTAGCCTTACAGAAACTTTGCAATCTCATTAAGTCCCATTTGTTAATCTTTGACCTTAGAGCTTGAGCCATTGGTGTTTTGTTCAGGAAATTTTCTCCTGTGCCTATGTGTTCTAAGGTTTTCCCTACTTTCTCATCTAATAGTTTCAGTGTATCTGGTTTAATGTGGAGATCTTTAATCCACTTACACTTGAGCTTTGTACAAGGAGATAAGAACGGGTCTATTTTCATTCTTTTGCATGTTGAGTGCCAGTTGGACCAGCACCATTCGTTGAATAGGCTGTCCTTTTTCCATTGAATGTTTACTGCTCCTTTGTCAAAAATCAGGTGAACATATACATGAGGGCTCATTTATGGATCTTCTATTCTATTCCATTGATCCCCCTGCCTATTTCTGTACCAATATTTTCAGTTGAGGAACACTGAATGGCCGAGAAACATCTGAGGAAGTGCTCGACATCCTTAGCCATCAGAGAAATGCAAATCAAAACAACCCTAAGATTCCACCTCACACCAGTCAGATTTGCCAAGATCCAAAACTCAGATGACAGCAGATGCTGGCGAGGCTGCGGAGAAAGAGGAACACTTCTCCACTGTTGGTGGGGTTGCAAGCTAATACAACCACTCTGGAAATCTGTCTGGCGATACCTCAGAAATTGGATATAGTACTACCTGAAGACCCAGATATTCCACTTCTGGGCACATACCCCAGAGACACTTTAATACACAACAAAGATATATGCACCACAATGTTCATAGCGGCTCTATTTATAATAGCCAGAAGCTGGAAGGAACCCAGATGTCTTTCAGAAGACGAATGGATACAAAAATTGTGGTACATATACACAATGGAATACTACTCAGCCACCAGAAACAATGACTTAACCAAATTCTTAAGAAAGTGGCTGCATCTAGAGAAGATCATCCTGAGTGAGATAACCCAGTCACAAAAGAACAGACATAATATGCAGTCACTGATAGTGGGATGCTAACCCCAGAGGCTTGCACTCCCCCAGAAACAACTCACAGATTGTATGAAGTCCAAGAAATAAAGAAAACAAAAAACATACATATATTCACAAAACAAGAAGACTTTGACTATTCCCATGTTGCTTTTTGTTTTGCATGTACTTTACGCTTATTGCAACTAGTAGGTTTTCAATGCATACTGTCAAGCCCTTGAAAAAAAATCAAGTACTGACTAAAAAATATATTCACATGGTTTTATGTAAAATTTATTTTAATGTCTGAAAAAACAGTACTGACAAAAATGTATAATTTTAAGCAAAAAATGTTTAAAATCTGTACATTTATCTTTGTTTTGCAAAATAAAGTCATTTAAAAAAATTTATCAGGTTGACTTTGGCCACATAAGATGAGTTTGGCAGAGGTTTTTCTGTTCATGTTTTGTGGAATAGTTCAGGAGTGTTGGCATTAGCTTTTCTTTTAAAGTCTGGTAGAACTTTATACTAAAACTACCAGGCCCAGGATATTTTGTGGTTGTTGTTGTTGTTGTTGTGAGAATTTAATAACTGCTACAATTTTCTTAAGGCTTACAGGATTATTCAGATGGTTTTACTGATCTTGATTTAGTTTTGGTAATTTGTAACTGTCTAGAACATTATCAATTTTATTTATATTTTTCAATTTTGTGGAGTATAGGCTTTTGAAGACTTCATGATTCTTTGACATTCCTATGTGTTTGTCATTATGTCTCTTCTTTCATTTCTGCTTTTGTTAATTTGGGTATTGTCTAACTCTATTTTACTTAGTTGGGCTAAGAATTTGTCAATCTTTTTGATTTTCTCAGCAAACCAGCTCTTGTTCTTGTTGAATCTATGTATTGTTTTCTTTGTTTTCAATTGATTGATTTTAGTTCTTAGTTTGACTATTTCCCCATATTTACTCTACCTGGGTGTGTTTGCCCCTGCTTCTTCTTCATCGTTGTTGTCATTTTCATCCTCCTTCTCCTCTTCCTCCTTCCCCTCCTCTTCCTCCTCCTCTTTTTCTTCTTCATATAGCTTTCAGATGTACGTTTAATTCATTAATATGGCAGATCTCCAAATCTCCAATCTTTATGGGACCATTTAATGCTATGAACTTTTTTATTAGCACAGCCTTTATACTCTCCCATTAGTTTTGGGAATGTAGTGCTTTCATTGAATTCTAAAAAGTCTTTAATTTCTTCTCTTACCCAGTGGTCATTGAATAGAAAGTTTTTCAGTTCACATTAATTTGTATGTTTTGTACTGGTTTTATTATTGTTGAAGTCCAGCTTAAACCACATGTGATAGATGTGTGGGGTTATTACAATCTCCTTGTTTCTGAAGATTTTTAGGCAATTTTGGAATGTGTTACATAAGGTATTGAGATAAAGGTATATTCCACTGTGGTTGGATGAAATGTTCTATAGATATTTCTTAAGTTCATTTGAATCATAGCATCTGTTTATTTCATTATTTCTCTATTAAGTTTCTCTCTTGATGATGTGTCTGTCCATTGGTGAGAGTATGTTATGGAAGTCTACCACTATTAATTAGTGAGGTTTCATGTGTAATCAGGAATGCCTTTTCTTACATGAAATTTCCTAAAATTTTTACATTTGAATTTTTTATAAATAACTTTCCTCTCACAAATGTATCATATATTATACATACATTTGCTACAAAACAATGAAGCATTAATTTGCAGCAAGATTATGAATAAAACCTTAACTTGCCTCCAGGGAAGTTTGATTAAGCTACGAAGCACAGTACTGTGGATCTGTTCTCAAATGAGAGAAACATATTTTTCTTTACATTTATTTATTTTTACTCTAACTACTCTAAAATTTAAAAAGACAAAGTATGAGGGGATTGTATTGGAGCATTCTCAGAAGTTTTATGCAGTAATTAACCTAATAACCTTATTATTATTATTGTTGTTAGATGTTCATGTGTTTACAATTGTAAACAAGACAGAAAAACAACTCCGGTTGTCATGTGACTGAAATTCTCATGTAATTTTTCACTGCCATTTCCCCCCTACAGAGATCTCTCATTGATCTGTACTGAATCAGGAAAGCTCTATACTATTTAACAAGTCTTAGGGAGTCACCTGCCTCCAATTCTTTATTACTATTTATGCAATTTTATTTGTTGCTCTCTTCTCTACTGAAAAAAAATTGAAGATCAAGCTCATTGTATTTCACATTTTAATTTATCTCTTTTAAGTATTCCCGAAATGAACAAATATCCATTTGACCAAAACTGTAATATTTCATTCAATCCTTTGTAACCTAAGATGCCACTAATTGTTTCCCTTTTAATCTTATGGTATCTCATATAATCCAATATGGCTTCAGCGTTGGTGTAAAGCTGATTTAAAAACTGAATCCTGGGCCTTCCTGCCTCCATCAATCTTAGAATTACAGGAACGTGTACCATGTTCAATATGCACCCATAATTTACTAAACATTTTATAACAGATTATTTGTCTCACTTTTCTTATTTTTCTTTTAAACTTTTAGATGGACCATTCCTTACTCTCATTTTACTGAATGGCAAGACTTCATGTTTGATTTCTATCTACTTATTCCTCTGAAAACTGCCAATTTTACTAAAAATTATCACTTGGCATTTTCATAAGAGAAACAACTTTTGATTTTCAACTCTAAAAGAACATGTAAACAACTGGCAGAGAAATATTATTTGGTTATATTTGCTACCTTTGAATTTTATTTACATTATTCTTGATTATAAGAAATTTTATCAATATACTTCTATTTTCCTGTGTCCATTCTTATTTCTTCCTACACAGATGCCTTTTTTTTTACAAAAATTTTTTATTGAAAATTATCTTCATTTACATTTCAGATGTTATCCCTGTCACACAATCCCATCCCCCTTCCCCTCTCACATTGCCTTCATGAAGGTGCTCCCTCTCCCAAACACCTTCCCCCACCTTAGCACCACAAGGACACAGGCAGAACGATTTTTTAGCATACTTGTTTATAATAGCCAGAAGCTGAAGAGAACCCAGATGTCCTTCAACAGAAGAATGCATACAGAAATTGTGCTATATTTACACAATGGAGTACTACTCAGCTATCAAAAACAATGACTTCATGAACTTCCTAGCAAATGGATAGAACTTAAAGCTATCATCCTGAGTGAGGTAACCCAGTCACAAAAGAACACTCCTAGTATGTACTCACTTATAAGTGGATATTATCCCCAAAAGCATGGAATATCCAAAAATTAATCCACAGAACTTATGAAGGTCAAAGTGAAGGAAGGCCAGAATATGGATGCATTCTGAAGAAAGAACAAACCATTCACAGTTGTCTTACTTTAATGTTATTAGTTACATCTAAAATAAAATGCACCAAATTATCTGTAAGGTTCTCACAAAAACTAAACCAAGGCCAAGATGAACTCTTTTTTTTTTTTTAATTGAACAACTTTATTTTAAAAAGCAAAGTTAAATGTACAGATTTTAAGCATTTTTGCATAACAGTATACAAATACATTTTTGTCAGTACTTGGTTATTTAAAGGTTTGATAGTCTGCATTAAAATCATGCCAATTACCATGAGTATAGAGGATATGTAAAACAAGATGTAACCTGGAATTATTCAAAGTGTTCTTGGTGTGTAAAGATTAAGCATAATGGTTTTTCATTTTGTTTTTTTTTTTTTCTTGAACTTCATAAAGACTGTGAGTTGTTGTTTCTGGGGTGTTCTGAGCTTTCTGGGGTTAGTATCCCATTATCAGTGACTGCATATTATGATTGTATTTTGGTAACTGGGTTATTTCACTCAGGAGGATATTCTCTAAATGCATCTATTTTCTTAAAAATTTCATAAAGTCATTGTTTCTGGTAGCTGAGTATTACTCCATTGTGTGAATATACCGCAATTTTTGTGTCCATTTTTCTACTGAAGGAAATCTGGGTTTTTCCCAGCTTCTGGCTATTATAAATAGGGCTGCTATGAACATTGTGGTGCATGTGATTTTGTTGCATATTGGAGCTTCTCTGGGGTATATGCCCAGAGGTAGAATAACTGGTTCTTCAGGTCCAATTATCTGAGGAATTGCCAGACTGATTTCCAGAGTGTTTGTACCAGTTTAAAACCTAACAAAGAGTGGAAAAGTATTCCTCTTTCTCCATATCCTCACCAGCATCTGCTGTCATATGAATTTTTGATCTTAGTCATTCTGACTGGTGTGAGGTGGAATCTCAGGGTTGTTTTGATTTGCATTTGATTTGCATTTCCCTGATGGCTATGAATGTCAAGCACTTTCTTTGATGCTTCTCAGCCATTCCATATTCCTCAATTGAGAACATGTTCTTAAGTTCTGTACCCATTTTTTAATAGGGTTGTTTGATTCTCTGGTGTCTAGCTTCTTGAGTTCTTTTTATACCTTGGATATTAGGCCGCTATTAGATGTGGGGTTGGTAAAGATTCTTTATTTCCAATCTTTTGGTTGCTGTTTTGTGTTCTTAACAGTGTCTTTAGCCTTACAGAAACTTTGCAATCTCATTAAGTCTCATCTGTCAATCTTTGACCTTAGAGCACTAGCCATTGGTGTTCTGTACAGGAAACATTCTCCTGTGCCTATGTGTTCTAAGTTTTTCCCTACTTTCTCTTCTAATGGTTCCAGTGTACCTGGTTTAATGTGGAGATCTTTGATCCATTTGCACTTGAGCTTTGTAGAAGGGCATAAGAAAGGGTCTATTTTCATTCTTCTGCATGCTGAGTACCAGTTGGATAAACACCATTTGTTGAAGAATCTGTCTTTTTTCCATTGATTGTTTACAGCCCCTTTGTCAAAAATCAAGTGACCATATATGGGAGGGCTCATTTCTGGATCTTCTATTCTATTCCATTGACCCATGTGCCTATATCTGTACCAGTACCATGCAGTTTTTAGCACAATTTCCTTGTAATATAGCTTGAGGTCAGGGATAGTGATTCCCACAGATATTTTCTTGTTGTTGAGGATTGATTTTGCTATTCTAGGTCTTTTGTTATTCCAGATGAAATTGCACATTGCTCTTTCCAACTCCATGATTAATTGAGTTGAAATTTTGATGGGGATTGCTTTGAATCTGTAGATTGCTTTTAGTAAGATGGTCATTTTTACAATGTTGATCTTTCAAATCCATGAGCATGGGAATCTTTCCATTTTATGAGATCTTCCTCTATTTCCTTCTTTAGATATTTGAAGTTCTTTTTATACAGGTCCTTCATTGCTTAGTTAGAGTCACTCCAAGTAATTTCATATTGCTTGTTATTATTGTGAAGGGTATCTTTTCCCTAATTATTTTTCCACATGTTTGTCCTTTGAGTAGAGGAAGGCTACTTATTTGTTTAAATTTTTTTATATTAGGCCACTTTGTTGAACTTGGTTATCAGTTTTAGAAGTTCTCTGTTGGATTTTTGGGGTCACTTAAGTACACTATAATGTCATCTGCAAACAATGATGTTTTTAGGATTAGTTATGATCCCAAAATATTCTACCACAAAATTCCTATAGGCAACACCCTGAGAAAAGTGCTGGACAAAAAACTAACTAAAAGTAATCATTAAACTTCGTTTATCCAAATAATAAACATGCTGCAAAATAATTAAGGAAACAATAGCCTTTACCCTTACCACAAACAATATAAAATACTTCACTAAAACTCTTTACCAAGCATGTAAAATACTTGTATAACAAGATCTGCAGTCTCTGAAAAAAGTAATTGAAAATATCAGAAGGTGGAAAGAACTTCCATCTTTGAAGACTGATAAGAGTAACATAGTAAACATAGTCATCTTACCAAAAGCCATTACAAATTTCAGTACAATTTCCATCAAAATTCCAACACAATTTATTTCAAATCTCGACATAGCAATTCTCAACTTCGCAAACAAGAGAACTCTGTACAATATAAGTAATTTTGGATGCATCTCCATCTCTTGTTTCTCGCTATACTACAATGCAGTAGCTATAAAAAACAATATAGTATTGGCCAAAAAAACAAATGTAGGTTGATCAAGGCTATAGAATCAGAATCATATACCCAGAAATAAACGATCTCACAAATGGAATTTTGATATTTGATGAAGTCAAGACACTTCAACTTTTACTTCTGCTATGATTCTAACTCTATTTTGTACTATTTTTCTACTGAAACAGATAAAAGATAGATATTAAGGAAAAGTTGAATAATATTCTTCAAGATACAGTACAATAAAGATATGTACTCTCATTAGATTATAACACCTTTTTATAAAATATGATATTGTTCACAGATGGCATACCTCACCTTAGCATAATGTTTAGCTGCTTTCATTTGTGTTTGCAAGGTGTTAGTTAAGATTCTTCCAGAACTTTCTACATTCAAACACTAGCATCTTCTTTACATGAAAAATTCTCCCTGTATTTCTGAAAGCTGATTTTTTATTACATTCAGGCAACAAGTAAAAATTGTTATTCCCACATAGCACTGACAGATAACATACAGGATTTACTGCTTGATTTGAAATTTAGATCATTGTTTATCTCTCATATAGTTTAACATATTTTAACTAATGTTTTGCAAACAAAAATATGCTGATTATTTAATATTTAAATTAACTTATATGGTATATTTTTATTAGTTTTATAGGATTGTTATAGTAATAGTATTTCTGTCTTATATCTCACACTGTCCAATTATTCTGCCTCATAGATTGTGGTTACTCTGTTTTTTCATATATTTACGTTATACATTTGAACTGAAAATATATTCTATACAGAAAGGTTGTATCAGTGTCAAGAATGTTACCTATGTAAAATATTGATGGTGCTTCTAGTTTAAAAACAGAACCACCAAAATGAAAATTAAATAAAATTCTGGTAAACTATTACTTAAGGAAAGAGTGTTCAGAAAACCAGACAACAGAGGATTTTATAAAAATTAAATGATCAGTGTTAAAAAAATGGCTTTTTAAAATAAAAAAAAAAGCCAAGCACTGACAAAAATGAATTTGTATACATTTATGCAAAAATGTTTAATTTTTTTCTTTTATCTTTGTTTTTTAAAATAAAGTTTAAAATAATGGGGAATATTTTCTTTACAACTTTGATAATTTGATCCAAAATTAGTACTGAACATGCTAATTTTATGTTTGGATGTTTTATTCATAAAGACCATAGAGTTTATTTATATTGATCTGTCCATCAAGAACATGTTCTTTACTGCTTTTCTTTAGATCTAGCAATTGTTCAAGCTTAATGCTCACCGTCTTACTATTTTTGACTAATACAGTGATTATCGTATCCAGGTTTCTTACATACATCTGCTTTATATGAGTTCCTAGTCTGTAGCCATAGAGAGCCTGTAACTTGTTACACAGCACAAGCTGTTCTCAAGCACAAGACAATCTTTCTGCTTCTACATCCCAAACACTAAGAGTTTGGGAGTAAGCTAACACACTTACCTGATACACATGCAGTTACTAATTAAACTATCATTATTTAATTAATTAAATAGTTCACACATTGTATTTCCATTATGAGAACTACAAATTTGGTGTTTATTTTCACATTATTGTTTCCTATTAAAATTTCATGGACATTTATTCTACTTTTAGAGCTCCTGTGCCTTTATTTAAATCCATATTTTAACTATCTGGATTCTTTTTGCATATTATGTATTTATTCAAAACTAAATTTCAACAATTTAGAGTAAAGAAAACTAAATATATGGATCTTTAACCTACCAAGAATCACAGGATTTCTTTATAAATGAATGATAGTGTAACATTATTATCTGAGCATTGAAGAGAAATTGGCCAATCCTAAGAAAATATATTTAGTCACATTGGTTTGCCAAATTAATGTATGTAAGATAAAATTTTATTCTGAGGATAATTAAGGGGATTGTTTACTTCCTACTTACTAGAAAAAATGTTGACAACATCCTTCCAATAATAACTGTAGCACTTGATAAATACATTTTTTCTTTATATTCAGTGAAAACAATCCCTGACTTACTTCATGCTATATTTGGAAAACATCTACTCCTTAGAGAATTACAAGTTGCAAAGATTACCCTAGCCATGGGCCTCTTCCACTACCCGTAAAAGGAATTTGTTGACTTTTCTTTTTAATTGTGTTGAATTGTTTAGCATATGCAATATTTTGTTTGTCTTGCAGAATATGAACACTGCATCTGACCAGTATTTATTAATTCTTATATTTTTGTCATTGGACGCAGAGGGGAAATGTTAAATGGAAAACAGTGAAAGACAGTAATGTAGGTGATTCTATAAGGAAATTAATTCTCTTCATCTTTTAGAAAAATGGTGCTTTTGTTTGTTTTCAAAAAAATATTTATTCTCCATAGGCTTTTATTTTCTACTTGGTTATATATTATCCTCTATGTAAAAGCTAATGGCCATATACCAGGCATATTACTCTACATTGATTCAGTAATATACCACAGATATTAATATATAAATGTGTTCCTTGTTTAACTAAATTATAGATGCTATTGTCTCCTCAGAGATTAACATTATTATACTAAGTCCCTAAACAGTTGAATATCACCACTCTCATCTAGTTACTATATCCCCAAAATATGTGGAATATTATCACTCATTTTGAAATGTCTCTATAAAACTTACCTAGAGAGTACTTTCCAGCAGGAACATGAATGCTGTACAAACTGAAAATAAATTTTCTACAGAATAGAGACACTCAAAAGAACATACATTCACCTATGGCATCGCCCAGTCATTAGAATGTGAGGCTTAATTGAAAGAAAGTACTTTATATCCCAAGAAAGATTCTGGACATTTTTGTTTCTGCCTTGGCAAATCTGCTTTTTTTTTTTTAAAATCACAATGATAGACATAGTCCACTCTTCTCCTGATACTTTGTAACATTTGCATCCTTAGTTTAGCTTTATTTATGTTGCTCCTTTCCTAGCCATCTTCTAAGGACTTTTCTTTTGCCATAGATAATAAAATTATGCTCACTAAAATATGGGTTTGATAACAGTCTCAGGGAACTCATCTTCTGCCCTTCTCCAAAGGGTTTGGGTCACATCTCCAGCTCTGTTCTCCTTATTACTCTAAAGGCTGGCTTACTTGACTCCACTGTTGCTGATATTCATGGTAGCCATCTTGTGGTACTGGTATCTCCAGTACATTGCAGTCTTCTGCAACTAGAATGGAATTTTTCCAAAGTCACTCATAGGCTGTCTTCATGGTGACAAGTTTCACTTCTTCATGACCTCTTTTGTACTCGCTGTCAAATACCATTTAGACTGCACCTTCACAAATGGCCTAATAGTGCCAAGCCTTCTATAACTCCTTAATGCCTTAAAAACATGGTAAGTTTCTAGATGATTCTTGTACATTAGCAAGTCCAGCTACAACACAATATTTATCTTTGTAATACAGCTTCTTTATTGCTCTCAGGAAATACTTCTTACAAGATCTTACCTTTGTGAAAGTGTTCTCTTAATCACTGCTAAGGTCTTAGCTCAAGCTACCCAGCATTAGTTGTCCCAGCAACCCTATATTCTAAACTATATTCCATTCTATATTTAATTCTATATTCCATTCTATAGTCTATTTTATACTCTATTCTATATTCCATTCTATATTTAATTCTATCTCCTATTCTATGCCCCATTATATATATAATGCCAGAACCATGTGCCTGAAGCTGCCGAGTTCTCCTGCTTGTTGGGACTTGGACATGACTCCCTTATTTAATTACATCCTTACTATTTTTCTATTTTCAGTAATGTCCTTCTCTTCCAAAGCTTAGATTTCCATGAACTAGTTCTGTAGGCTGACATTAAATGCATGTATTAACATGCCTCTCCGTGAAATAAAGGCATGTAACAACACTCATGGAATGAAGCATTTTTTAAAATTCCTTATCATAAGATCTTTATAAGGTCTGAACTGTAGTTTTTTCCAGATATAGTCAAGCATAAAATAGTAGAGAATAGCCATCATAATACATCTCTTGTCAGTTTACAGACTATCATATCATCTTATGTCTAAATGAAAACAATAACCAAGTTGTAATAACACCTAACATGGTATAATTAGCCCTTCTTCAACTACAAACACATATTTCTCCATGGTTAGTACTCTCTCAATTTCATTTAATACACTTAACCACAGAATTTAGCTCCATTTCACTTCCTGGTGCTCATTTAATCATTGAATCACATATGTTATAAATTTTATGTCTCAATTTGCTACATCTGAAAAAAGCACACTTTATAAGAGTGAACTACAAAACATAAGAGTCTACTTTTTGAAATTTCCTTTGTTAATGCAATTAATATGAAGCTCTCAAACTTAGACTTGGGCATATTCTTCAGGCAAAAGGTAGCCACATTCTTCATGAAAATTTCACAAGGACAATATCTATCAAATATATTAAATATATTCTCTTCTGAAACCTCTTCAGCCAAGTTTCTAAAGTTCAAATAAACCTAAGCACCACTATCTTCCATTAATGGCACACTGAACACTATTTAAAACATACCACTGCTCTTCTTATAACAAAGTCCTAAAGTCCTCTTTCTTCCAAACAAAAACTTGGCCAAGCCTATCAAGGCAGTGCTTCAGGCCCTTATATCAAGTTCATTCTTAGTTAAGAGCTTTATTGTTTTGAAAAAAACTCCATGTCCAAAGCAATTCCTCTAAAGGAAAGCACTTATTCAGTACTGGATTTCAGTCTCAAAGTTTTAGTTCATTATCATAATGGTGGAAAGCGTTACTGTATTTCAAACTTCTGTTGGTCTGCTGTGCTCCCCTTTCTCCCTAAAACATGTTGGGTACCAACCTGAGTAAAGGAAGAGAGTGGAGGCAGAAAATAAGGTATGGATGTCCCTGAGAATAAATCAAATGACCTCTGTAGAATGTTGTAGTGAAATGAGTCTATGTTATTGCTTCAGGAATAGGGTATATAAGGATTTCTTTAGAGATACAAGTGAAAAGATTTGATTTGTCAGGGAATCACATGAGCAGTAATGGCTGATTTGTTTTACTACCATAACTGGTGAAGAGCAAGAGTGGGACCTGTGTGATGTTACCAAGTAAGTCATCCAGAAGGTTTGTATAAGGTCACTTTTCATACAAGACCAGCCACCCCTACTCAGGGACATCTCCAGACAAAGATGCTCTCCAGACTTAGGAAGAGACAGAGGAGCCTCACTAAAAAAGGGAGTCCCCAATGTTGTGCCAAGCTTAAAACGTCATCTGGTCAAAAGGGATTGTTTCTGTAATAAAAAGGTAACAGTCTGGTTTTTCCTCACTATGACATGATCTGCTTTAGAGACCTGAACTGTAATTTTAGTTCCATTGTGTGTTGGCAGTACATAATATGCCAAGTGATTATACAGGAGGTTACAACTAAGAGAGTTTTTGAGGCAAAGAAGAAACTGAACTTTTAAATATTGTTAAGACCATCAGAGACCATGGTGAAGCCCTACCAAGTTGTGACACTTAAGAACCACAACATGTCTATATTCTACACAGAATCTGAGAACGACTTGTTGGTAACCAACAGCTCTTTAATCATACTTAAGAACCACAAAAAATTGGAGAAATGATGGCTTGTACAGGAATGCCAGTTAAGTGCCAACATCTAGGAAAGTAATGAATCTTGGAGGACAATCTATAAGTAGCACTAACTACAACATAATAATCTCTAACATGGTTAGTGATGTTAGTCTTTAAATTTACAAATACGTTAACATGCCCAGTGCTCATGAAGACTGACTGAGAATCATCAATTTTTTTCTCAGCATCTGGTAAAAGGATCATGCATGTGTTTTTTGTTTGTTTGTTTGTTTGTTTGTTTTTTTAATTTGAGTTTGTTTATATGGTGGATTACTTTTATAGAATTCAGTATGTTGAACCATGTCTGCATCCCTGCAATAGAGCCTACTTGGTCATGGTGGTTAATTTTTTGATGTGCTCTTGGATTCAGTTTGCAAGAATTCTATTAAGTATTTTTGCATTGATGTTCATGGAGAGAAATTGGTCTGAATTTCTCTTTATTTGTAGTGTCTTTGTGTGGTTTAGAAATGAGTATAATTGTGGCTTTGAAGAATGAGTTGGGTAGTGTTCCTTCTGTTTCTATTTGTGGAATAGTTTAGAGAGTATAGGTATTAGGTCTTCTATAAAAGTGTTTCTACAGTAAACCCATCTGTTACTGGGAATTTTTGGTTGAAAGGCATTTAATGAATTCTTCTATTTCTTTTGTTGTTATGGGAATATTTAAATGGTTTATCTGAACCTTATTTAACTTTGGTATCTGTATCTGTATAGAAATTTATTCATTTTCTCCAGATTATCCATTTTGTTGAGTATAGGCATTTGAAGTAGGATATGATGATTTCTTGAATTTTTACTGTTTTTGTTTTTATGTCTTCCCTTTCATTTCTGATTTTTTTTTAATTTGGATATGGTCATATATTCCACTAGTTAGTGTGGCTAAGGGTTTATCAACCATGTTGATTTTTTCAAATAACCAGCTTTTGCTTTTGTTGACCCTCTTTGTATAGTTCTTTTTGTCTCTACTTGCTTCATTTCTGCTCTGAGTTTGAATATTTCCTGCTGTCTAGACCTCATTGGGTGCATCTGCTTCTTTTGGTTCTAGAGATTTTAGCGGTTCTGTCAAGCTGCTAGTATATGCTCTATCCAGTCTCTTTTTGAAGGTACTCAAAGCTATGAGTTTTCAGCTAAGTATTCCTTGTATTGCATATCATAAGTTTGGGTATGTAGTTGAGGCATTTTCATTAAATTATAAAAAATCCTTAATTTCTTTCTTTATTTCATTTTTGGTCATGTTATCATTGAGAAGAACAATGTTCAGCTTCCATGTGTATGTGGTCTTTTTTGTTGTTTTTGTTGTTATTAAAGACAAGCCTTAATCCATGGAGATCTAATAGGATGCATGGGAGTAAAATATTTTTGTATCTGTTGAGGCCAGTTTTGTGACCAACTATGTGGTCAGTTTTGGTAAAGATACAGTGGTATGCTGAGAAGAATGTATATTCATTTGTTTTGGATTAAATGTCAGTATATATCTGTTAATTCCAGTTGGCTCATAACCTCTGCTATTTTCACTTGTCTCTCTTCAGGTTCTAGCTCCATGATTTGTCCCTTGATGAGAGTGGGGTATTGAACTCTACCACTCTTATTGTGTGGTGTAATATATACTTTGAACTTGAGTAGATTTTCTTTTATAAATGTGTGTGTCCTTGTATTTGGAGAATAAATGTACAAGATTGAGAGTTCATTTCATAGATTTTTTTTTTCTGTGATGAGTAAAAAGTGTCCTTCCTTATCTTTTTTGATAACTGTTGGTTGAAAATCTATGTTATTTGATATTAGAATAGCTATACTATATTTTTATCTGTACTCATTTGCATTGAAGTGTTTTTCCCAGCTTTTTACTCTGAGTTAGTGTCAATCTGAGATCAATTTCTTGTATACAGCAAAATACTAGATCCTGTTTACATATACAGAATATGCCTTCTTGGTATAAGTCTTAGAAAGATCAGGAATACAAGGCCCACACCTTAACATAGTAAAAGCAATGTATAGCAAAAAATTAGACAACATCATTCTAGACACTGAGAAACTTGAAGCAATCCCACTAAAATCTGGGACTAGACAAGGCCTGTGTAATATCTTTCTGGAAGCCCTGGCCAGAGCAATTAGACAACAAAAAGAAATCATAAGAATTCACATTAGAAAGAAAGAAGTCAAAATATCACTATATGCAGATGATATAATACTATACCTCACTGACCACAAAACTTCTACCAAAGAACTTTTATAACTAATAAACAACTTCAGCAGAGTGACTGGTTATAAAGTTAACTCAAACAAATTAACGATCTTCCTCTACTCAATGGATAAACAGTCTGAGAAACAATTGGGGAATCACCACCCTTCACAATTGTCACAAAGACTATAAAATATCTTGGGGTGACCCTAACCAAGTAAATTAAGGATCTGTATGATAAGAACATCAAGACTCCGAAGAAGGAAATTGAAAAAGATCTCAGAAGCTGGAAAAAAATCAACATTGTAAAATGGCCATCTTGCTAAAAGCAATCTTAAGATTCAATTCAATCCCCATCAAAATTTCAACTTAATTCTTCATAGAGTTGGAAAGAACAATTTGCAAGTTCATCTAAAATAAAAGAAAACCTAGAATAACAAAATCCCTTCTCAAGAAAGTAAACACTTCTTGGTGAATCATCATCCCTATTCTCAAGCTATATTGCAAAACCATTGTGATAAAAACTGCATAGTATTGGTACAGTGATAGGCAATTAGATTAATGGAACAGAATTAAGAACCAAGAAATGAAGCCATGCAACTATGATCATTTGATCTTTGACAAAGGAGCTAAAACTTTCTCTGGAAAAAGGATAGCTTCTTCAACAAATGGTGTTGTTTCAACTGGCAGTCAGCATGCAGAGGAATGCTAATAGATCCTTTCCTATCTCTTTGTACAAATCTCAAGTCCAAGTGGATCAAAGATCTCCACATAAAACCAAGTAAACTGGAACTACTAGAAATGAAAGTGGGGAAGAGCATAGAATACTTAGAAACAAGGGAAAATATTCTTGAACAGAATACCAGTGGCTTATGCTATAAGTTCAAGAATCCACAAATGGGACATCAAGAAATTATAAAACTTTTGTAATGGTAAGGAAACTGTTAAGAAGCCAAAACTGTTAAGAGCCTACAGATTGGGAAAGGATCTTTACCAATTCTACTCTGACAGAGGTCTAGTATCCAATATATAAAAAGAACTCAGGAAGTTAGACTATAGAGAATCTTATTAAAAATGAGATACAGAGCAATACAAAGTATTCTCAACTGTGGAATACCGAATGCCTGCTAAGTCCCTAAAGAAATGCTGAACATCCATTGTTATCAGAGAAGTGCAAATAAAAAATACCTTGAGATTCCACCTCATACCAGTTAGAGTGGCTAAGATAAAAACTCTGGTGAGAGCAGATGCTGGCAAGGATGTGGAGAAAAGAACAGTCCGTCACTGTTTGTGAGGCTGTAAGCTGGTACAACCACTCTGGAAATCAGTCTGGTGGTTCCTCAGAAAACTGGACATAGTACTACCTGAAAACCCATCTATTCCACTCCTGAGCATGTACCTAAAAGATGCTTAAACATACAATAGTGACACATGCTCCACCATGTTCTTAGAAGCCTTATTCATAATAGACAGAAGCTAGAAAGAACCCAGATATCTATAAACAGATGAATGTAGAGAGTGTGTTATATTTACACAATGGGGTTCTGTAGATTGTTTTGAATCTGCTTGTATTTTAATGTTAATTTCACTTCCCCAAGAAGTGCTGCCTAGTCAAATACTCCTGAGGTTATTTCAACTAAACCTTTGAATTTTAATTAGTAAAATAAAGGAAGGCCAGTGACTCGGCAGGGTGAGGGAGGTAGAGAGGGCTGAGAGGTCTGAGAAGGTCAGAGGAGAGAGGGTGGAAGTCAGGGCAACAAGGAGGATCCCAAGGACCAGTTAGACACTGATGAGAATAATTGCTGTTAAAAAAATCTATGAACATTAAAGATTTTATAGGTCAAATATCTCATATAGAAAGGAAGTTTGTATCTTTGTCTATTTGATGTAATCTCGTTGTGTAGAAAATTTGTGGATTGAGTGTTGAATATAAAAACCTGAATGAAAAGCTATAGGGCTATAGAGTTGTATTTATGTGGGAACCCAGGGTAAAGACACACCCTGTGACAGAGTTAGAGAACAAGCAGTAGAAAACCACCACTGAACAGAATTTTTCAGACTAGTTGGGCCATATTAGTGGTTCAGACCAGACACCAGAATTGTGTATGGCTCCATATAAGGGTCGGGCCACCGGAGTAAGACATCATGGCCGATAAAGAGATAAAACAATTTTCATTTATTTTTTTTTAATATTTTCTGCAAAAAGTAGTACTTAACTATTAGAAACAATGGCTTTATAAAATTCATAGGCAAATGGATGAAACGAAAGACTATGAGGTGATCCAGTTAAAAAAACACACATGGCATGGCCTCAGTGATAACCAGGTACTAGCCCCAGAAAGCTCTGAATACCCATTACCCCATAAATAATTCACAGACATAATGAAGCTTAAAAAGAAGGACAACCACAATGAGGATGCCTCAATCCTTCTTAGAAAAAAACAAAACTCTCATGGGAGGAAATGCAAGGACAAATAGAAGAACAGGGATTGAAAAAAGATCACACAGAAGCTGCCTCACCTAGGGATCTACCACATAGGCTGTCACCAAATCCAAGTACTATAGGTGATTCCAAAAAGATATTTACTGACAGGAACCAGAAAGAGATGCTCCCTCAGAGACTAAGCTACAGTCACAAAGATACAGCTGAGGATGTTTGTTGCTAACAATCTGTCTGAACTCAGGGATCCCAATGAGGTTGCTAAAGAAAGGACCTAAGGAGATGAAATACGTAGCAACCTCATGAGAAGAACAACATTATCAATCAACCAAACTCTGCAAAATTTCAGGGAGTGAAAAACCAACGTTTGTGAACATTGCGAGAGACCAATTGATCCAATTGCATATGTTGCTGAAGATGGCAGTGTCTGGCATCAATGTAAGAAGAGGCTTTAGTTCCAGGTTGTGCATGATTTCCCAGTGTAGGGGCATACCAATGCAATGGGCTGGAGAGGGTGATCAGGAGGGAGTGCACCTTTGGGAAGTCAAATGGAAAAGAAGAGGGGATAGGAAGAGGTTTGTGTAAAATGATAAGATATCAAACGTAAATACAGAGTATCCAATGGGGGGGGGAAGAAAAAAAGATAAGACTGAGAATGACCAGAAAGGGGCATTATTTTGTCTTGATATTATCATGTAATTTGAACGTTTCAACCTTTATAATCTTCCTCTACCCAAATGCTTCTATATAATTGTCCCCCTTTTTCTTCAAATACATGACAGCTTTCATTGTAGTAATTATTATTGTATATCTATATGTATGTATGCATATATAATATTCCTATATATAATCTTTTCAGTCATTATAATGCTAACTTCATGTCTAGTTTTAGGGCTAAATATTTAGAACTGGTCAACATTGATAAATTATTTAATGATTAGAATCTTGGACTTCTTCTCTAAAACCCTTATTCCAAATTGGTGCACTGTTGGCTCTTTACAGTACATTGTGAACTTAAGTCACATTTCTAGATGAATTCTCAGACAATAACCATTAGACCTGAGAACTCATACTCTTAAATTTAAGATCACAGATAAAATTTGTATTTAAAATCTTCTATTTTTCTAAAGCTTCTGTATGGCAAAGAACACTGTCAAAATGATAAAACAGAAACCAATAGATTGGGAAAAAATCTTTACCAATCCTACATTTTATAGATTGTTAGTATCCAATATGTACAAAGAACTCAAGAAGTTAGACTCTAGAGAATCAAATAATCCTATTAAAAATGTGGTATAGGGCTAAACAAAGTATTCTCATCTGAGGAATAATAAATGGATGAGAAGGATCTAAAGAAATGATCATCATCCCTAGTTATCAGGGAAATGAAAATAAAAACAACTCTGAGATTTCACCACACATCAGTCAGAATGGCGAAGATCAAAAACTCAGGTTACAGCAGATGGTGGTAAGAATGTAGAGAAAGAGGAACACTCCTCCACTGGTGGTGGAGTTGTAAGCTGGTACAACCACTCTGGAAATCAGTCTGTCGGTTCCTCAGAAAATTGGCTATAGTACTACCTGAAGATCCAGCTGTACTACTCTTGGGCATATACCTGAAAGAAACTCCAACATCTAACAAGGACACAAGCACAACTATGTTCATAGAAGCCTTCTTTATAATAGTAAAAATCTGGAAGAACCTAGACGTCCTTCAACAGAGGAATGAATATAGAATTTATGGTACAAATATACAATAGAGTACTCCATAGCTATCAAAAACAAAGACTTCATGAAATTTCTAGGCAAATGGATGGAACCTGAAACTATCATCCTGAGTGAGGTAACCCATTCACAAAGGAACACTCATGGTATGTACTCACTTATAAGTGGATACTAGTCCAAAAAAGCTTGGAATACCCAATAAAATATCCACAAAACTTATGAAGCTCAAAGAGAAAGAAGACCAGAAAGTGGATACCTAAATCTTTCATAGAAGGAAGAACAAAACTTTCATGGGAGGTAATAAAGTAACAAATAGAGGAGCAGGGATTGGCGAATATCATCCAGCAACTGCCTCACCTGGGTATCTGCCCCATCTGTGCCCAATAAACCAAAGCACTATTGCTGAGGCCAAGTAGGGCTTACTGGCAAGAATCTAATAAGGATGCCTCTTCAGAGGCTTTCCCAGAGCCATACTAATACAGAGGATTATACTTGCTGCTAATTATCAGACTTAACATGAGACCCAAATAAAGGAGCAAGAGAAAGGACTGATGGAGGTGAAAGGGTCTACAACCACAAAGGAAGAACAAAATTATCAACTATGCAAAGCCACCACAGCTCCCAGGAACTAAAACACCTACCAATGAGTTCACATGAAAAGACTAATGACCTGAGGTACATATGCAGCAGAGGATAGATTTTTCTGACATCAGTAGAAAGAAAGGCTTTTGGTCCAGCGAAGTCTCATTTTCCCAGCATAGGGGAATGTGAAGGTACTGAGGTGAGAAAAGGTGGTAGGAAATGGGAGCACCTTCATGGAGGCAATGAGATGCAAAGAGAGGATAGGATTGTGGAAAAGGGATAACATCTGAAATGTAAATGAAGAGAAATTCCAATAATTTGTTTTGGGGGAAAGAAAATCTACAAAAGCTTGTCTTTTAACTATATTCAAACCTGTGAACAGATTAAACATCTATTTGATGCTACATGAACATTTATGGCAAAGATAAACTGAATATATATTCCATCTCTCTCTGTTCTGTGGTAAAACAACATTATATCTTGAGAGCACATGTTTCTTTTCTATTTGGTCTTATCATGTTTCATTTTGGTTTTTGTTTTATTTTATTTATTTTTTGATTTTTCTATGATTCTCTTAGTATCACCAGAATGCTTTAGGATGTAGAGTCCATCTTAATGGTGTTGTTAAATGAAAAAAAATCTGGACCCAGAGAGAACACACCTTTGTACAAATCATGGCAGTAAGCATATATTTTATTCACAGAGGTCTGGTAATTTAAACTCACATATAATTAGCAGAAAAGGGGAAAATGTGTATTTATTATCATTTAAAAATGCACACTAACTCCCCTCTTTAAATTCTAATGCCATCACTGTATTTACCTCACAATTAGATATTCATTCTTCTTTATCTTGTTCTGGAAGCACTTAATGTGTTTATTTAGAAATCACAGCTATAGTTTAACTTCCTTTCCAGCTCATAGCACCTAATACAGTTTTGTGCTAAGAACAGTCATTAAATAAACAATTGATGATTAAACTAATTGTTTCCATTGCTATGTCAACACAGGAGGCAGTGGCAGTGGTGATTGTATTTTAGCATCATCCTCTCAGGGAGTTTTATGTATAATATGACACTAGATTTTACAGTTGAGAAACTTGAGTTTTAATTATCAAATTTTCAGTGAAACCCTGTCAACAAGTACACACAGAGCAACACTCAGCATTATCAGTGTCCCTCAACATTCATTTCCATAAAAATGTAACTTTTTCCAAAAATAGATGTAAATTTACTTTCTGCCTAAACCTGCCTTTCCTAACAAATCAGCATTTTCTCATACGTACCTATCTGGATGCTTATTTTAAATGACTGCCTCCTTTTAAATCCCTTTACCCCAATTCTCTGTGTGTCCTTGAGATTCGTTTATCAACCAGATCATTGTGCTGCATGTTCAGCCCTATTAGGTTTTAGCTTAATGCTGTGCTGTTTCATTCAGTGATAAAAGCCTTGTTGTAGTGTTTTAATACCTGCAGTGCCTCTGTGATTTTGCACAAATTAATTGTTCTTTTGTAGCTATTTCAGCTTTTTAGTACTTTAAAGCTGTAACAGAGGAGATAGACAAGGGGAAACTGGTTTATAGCATGACAGGTTCATTTACATAGGCAATGTGAAGTGGAATGATGAGGACATTAAATCAGGGAAGGGAAAAGAAATAAATGTGCTATTGAAAAACCTTTTCGTTTGACCCAAGTGATCCAGCTTGAAAATCCACGTAAAAGGAATGACCCAAATGATGGCTTTGGCCTTTGCTTGAGTTTATTTGAATAATAGACTGAAAGACTAAAAGCTCATATTTCTTCAAAAAGCTAGAACAAGAAAGATTTATGACAGAAAGCAACACTCAGTGTGAAGCAGTGGATAACAAGTTACTTATAATATCTGAATATTTTCCAGAGAGCAACTGAAGAAATAATCTAGCTGTGTGCCCAGCCAATTTGAGAGGAAATAGAGTCATCATGCTCAATTGCCTCTCTACTTCAACATATCTGATGAGCTCTTCTACCCACCCTTTCTGTGCTGTTTGGGATAAATTTGATTTAGTCTTCTTCAGATTTTCTCACTTGCATTTGCACATCACTTATGTTGTCATATAAACACAGTTATGTTATCATGAGCAATGGTTTATGATTTTTCATATAAGTGGGGGTAGAGACATATTAGAGATAAGCTGGTTGGAATGGAAGAGGTCAGTGGGTAGAATGGAAGGGGGATGAAGAGAAGACTTTAAAAAGAAAAATTAAAAAAATCAGAAATAAATAAAAAGCACCCTTCTGCCTGGTCTTTTCTATTGGTACAGGCTGCTAGCTAGTCTGTTCCACAGAAGACATCATATCCTGAAGTGTCCCAGAAGATGTACTGCACTCAGAGTATTTGGTAGAAACCACACCAAGATTCCACAGCTGACACTTAAAGCCTTGTGGACTCAGGTACTCAACATCCCCCCAAACACACTCCCACCAAATACCACTCCACTTTTGACCAATACTTTCTGCTGGGACAGACTACTACCTAGTCTTCTTCCTGGAAGAGGCTATATATTGTGGCATATCCAAAGGATCTTCTGAACTCAGATTATTTGGTAAGAAACCCCTCGAAGTTCCACAGCAGCCTCTGGGAGCCCAGTGGACTCATGGTCCAACCATCCCCCATTATACCCATCCCCCACCCATGCAACAAATACCATTATCCTGCTGCCTGGATTTTATGGCTGAGACAGGCTTCAAGCTAGTCTGCTCCCTGAAATAGACCATATGCTAAGGCAGCCCAGAATATCCTTGCATTCAGGGTATGTAATAACCCATCATAAGGCATCCCAGGAAATCTGCTGCACTGGTTCTCAGGGCATCTGACACTAAAACCTGAAACATCCCATTCAATTCACTGCACTTAGGACACAGCAGCTTGAAGGTATCCCAGGAATTCCTCTGTACACAGGGCAACTGGGCAACCTATAATACATTCTGAATAAATCCCAGGGGCTCTGTGGCATGCAGGGCAACTGACAGACAAGACTGAAAGCCTTCCTGGAGTTCTGCTTCATATAAGCAAACAGAAACCACAGTCCAAAGACCTTCCAGGAGAACAGTGTCACACTGGACAACAGGTTGAATGCACCTCTGAAGACTCAACATTCTTAAGGCCTCCCAGGAGATCTACTGCAGCCAGAACAATAGAACAACAGCTTCTCTGCCCCTAAAAATCTCTCCAATTGGAAGCCCCACAGGAAGTCAGCTAGAACAAGGGATGCAGGCCTACTAGAAGATCTTAAGAAACCCAGGGATAAAGAGGCAGAGTCCCACAGACTAGCACACTCCAGGGAATACCAGATAGCAAGAGGCAAGTAGAAGAATATTAGCAACAGAAACTAATATCCATGGATATTTTCAATCCAGTTCTTTTACCACATCAAGCCCTAAATACAACAACACACCTAAAAATCAGGAAGCTGACCTAAAATTCTATCTCATGATGGTAATATGAGGATATAAATAACTGACTGAAAGCAATATAAGAAAGCAGAGGTAAAAAGAAAATATTCTTAAAGAAGAAATAAATCCCTTAAAGAAATATAGGAAAACACATTCAAACAGGTGAAGGAATTCCATAAAGCTGTCTAAGACCTAAAATTAGAAGTATAAAGAATAAAGAAAACACAAATGGAGGCAAACCTGAAAATTGGAAACATAGGAAAGGGGTCAGTGATTACATATGTAAGTATCACCAAAAGAATAAAAGAGAAAGAAGAAAGAATCTCAGGTATAGAAGATAGCTTGAAAGATATTGACATGAGTGTCAAAGAAAATTCAAAACATAAAAACTCCTATCCCAAAATATTCAGGAAATTGAGGACACAAGGAAAGGCCAAAATCTAAGAATAATTGGAATAGAATAGAATGAGGATTCTCAACTCAAAGGACCTAAAATGGTCTTCAACAATATTATAGAACAAAACTTTCCGAGCCTAAAGAAAGATAGCCATAAACATTCAAAAAGCCTACTAAACACCAAATAAATTGAATCAGAAAAGAAAATCTTTTAAGCTCACAGAACAAAGAAATAATATTAAAAGCTGCAAGGGAAAGGGCCAAGTAACATACAATGATAGATCTATCAGAATTACACTAGATTTCTCAATAGAGACTATGAATGTCAGTAAAACCTGGTCATAGATTCATACTGATTCTAATAGAACACACAGGCCAGCCCAGGGTACTATGTACAGCAAAACTGTCAATCAACAAAAATATAGAAACCAAAATATTACAGGACAAAACCAAATTCAAACACTATCTACCAGTCAATCACTACAGAGGATGCTAGAAGGAAAACTCCAACACAAGGAAGGTACCTCCACCAAGTAAATGATAAGATATTAAAAATCTTACAGCAAAGCCAGTAGGAGAAAACCACAAGCACATAAATCCACTGACACAAACAAATATAATAGGAACCAACAGCCATCTGTCTTTAATATCTCTTAATATTAATGGACTCAACTCACCTACAAAATGACATAGGCGAACAGACTGAGTATACAAACAAGATCTCTCATTTTCATGTATAGAAGAAACATACCTCAATAACAAAGACTGAGACCATCTCAGAGTAAAAATATAGAAAATGGTCTTCCAAGCAAATGATCCCAAGATACAAGGTAGAGTTCCATTCCTAATGTCCAAGAAAAAAGATTTTTCCACCAAAAGTTACCAAGTGTTATGAGAAAAAAAAAAAAAAAACAAAAAAAAAACAAAAAAAACTTCATAGTCATCAAAGGAAAAATCCAGCAAGACAAATCTCATTTCTGAACATCTATATGCCAATTGCATGGGTACTCACATTCATTAAAAATAAATAAATAAAAATAAAAACTTTACTAAAACTCAAAATACACATTTAGCCCCAAACAATAATAGTGGTGATGTCAATACCTCACTCTTACCAACTGAGACGTCATTGAGACAGAAAGTATAAAAAGACATAATAAAATTATTAAAGGTTATAAGTCAAATAAATGTAACAGATATAAACTGTACATTTCACCCTAAAACAACAACAGAAAAAAAAATAAAACTTTTACTCAGCACCTCATGGTACCATCTTTAAAATTGACCATATACTTCATCACAAAACAATCCTTAATTAATACAAGAATATTAAAATACCAAGTATCCAATCAGACCACCATAGCCTAAGACTGGTCTTCAATAACAGCAAAAAAATGCATAAAGCCCACATACACGTGGAAACTATACAACTCTCTACTTAATTATAACTTACTCAGGGAAGAAGAAAAAAATTAAAGACGTGCTTGAATTTAATAAAAATGTTAACATATCTCACCCAAACTTATAGAAAACAATAAAAGCGGTACTAAGAGGAAATTCTATAGCACTGAGTGCCCTGGAAAAGCAACTGGAGAGATCCTACATTTGCAAATTAACAGCATACCTGAGAGCTCTAAAACAAAAAGAAGCCAACTCATCAATAGGAATAGATGGCAAGAAATAGTAAAACTCAGGACAGAAATCAACTAAGTAGAAACAAAGAGAGCAATACAAAGAATAAATAAAACCAAAAGCTGATTCTTTGAAAGAATCAATAAGATAGATGAACCCCTAGCCAAACTAATTAAAGCACACAGGGGCAGTATCAAAATTCATAGAATTAGATATGAAAAGTTAGTCATAATAACGGAAATTAGGGAAATTAAAAAAATCATTAGATACTACTACAAAAACCTATACTCAACAAAACTGAAAAATCTAGTTAAAATGGTTGGTTTTCTAGACAGATATCACACACGAAAGTTAAATCAAGAGACAGGTCCATATTCCATATGGAAAAGAAAACAGCCCGGAGCCAGATGGAATTACTTCAGGATTCTACCAGACATCCAAAGAAAACCTGATACCAATATTCCTCTAATTATTCCATGAAATAGAAACAGAAGGAACACTACCTAATTTCTTCTATGAAGGCACATTATTTTCATACCTAAACCACACAAGGAACCAACCAAAAAAGAGAACTTCAGACCACTCTCACACATGACTATCAATGTGAGTAAAACACTCAATAAAATTATCACAAACAAAATTCAAGATTACCTCAAAATCATCATTCACCACAACCAAGTAGGCTTCAGCCTGGGGATGCAAGGTTGGTTAAATATACAAAAATCCATTATCATAAACTAGTATATAAACAGACTCAAAGAAAAAAAAAAGCACATGATCATCTCCTTAGATGTAAAACAAGCATTTGACCAAATGCAACACTCCTTCTTGTTAAAACTATTGAAGAGAAGAAAAATTCAAGGCCCATGCCTAAACATAATAAAAGCAATTTACTATAAACCAACAGCAAATATCAATTAATGGAGAGATACTTAAAGCAATCTCACTAAACTCGGGAAAAAGTCTCTCAGGAAAGAAATCAAAGATCTTAGAAAACGAAGAGATCTCCCATGCCCATGGGTTGGCAGAATTAATATAGTAAAAATGACCATCTTGCCAAGGAAATCTATAAATTCAATGCAATTCCCATAAAAATTTTAACAAAATTCTTCAAAGACATGAGCAAAAAAAATTCTCAAATTTATCTCAATAGGTAAAAAACACAGAATAGTGAAAATGATCTTTAACAATAAAAGAATGCAGGGGGAATCACTATCCCTGAACTCAAGCTCTACTACAGAACAATGGAAATACAAGATTCTTGGTACTGGTACAGGAACAGACAGGTTGATCAATGGAATAGAATTGAATACCCCAAAATAAAACCACCTATGTATATAAACTTGATCTTTGACAAAGAAGCAAAAATTATACAATGGGAAGAAAAGAATGTCTTTAATAAATGGTGCTGTTTCACTGACTGTCTTGATGTCAAGTAATGAAACCAGACCCATATTTGTCACTGTGCACAAAGCTCAAGACCAACTTGATCAAGGACCTCAGCACAAAACCAGATATATTGGATCTAATTTAAGAGACAGTGTGAAATAGCCTTGAGCTCATTGGCACAGGAAAAAAATCCTACTAAAACTCCAGTGGCTCACACTCTAATACCAAGAATTGATAAATGTGACCTCATTAAATTGGAAAGATTCCATGAGGCAAAGAATATAGTCAGTAAGACAAATTATCAATCTACAGATTTGGAAATTTTTTCACTAACCCTACATCCTACAAAGGGCTAATATCCAAAATATATAAAGAACACTAGAAGCTAACCACCGAAATAAATCAATCGACACAATAAAATTTTGGAGTATATAACTAACCCAGGACTTCTCAACAACTCAAATTTTGAATGGCTGAGAACCTCATAAAGAGATGTTCAAAGGCCTTAGTGATTAGAGAAATAACAATTGAAACAACAATGAGGGTCTACCTTGCACTAATCTGGATGGCAAAGATTAAAACCTCAGATGACAGCATATGTTGGTGAAGATGTGGAGAAAGCAACACTCCTCCATTGTTGCTGGGACTACAAACTTGTTCAACCACTCTACAAATCAGTTTGGAGTTTCCCCAGAAATTTGGAAAGAGATAATCTGAAGACCAATCACTACCACTCTTGAGGAACCATGCCTCAGGGTCACATGTTCAACTGTGTTCATAACAGCCTTATTTGTGATAGCCAGATGCTGAAAACAACCCAGATATCCTACTACAGAAGAATGGATACAGAAAATGTGGTTCATTTACACAATGGAATAATACTCAGCTATTAAGAATAATGACACTTTGAATTTACAGGCAAATGAATGGAACTAGAAAATATCATCATGAGTCAAGTAATTCAGACCCAAAAGAAAATACGTGAGATTTACTTACTAATAAGTGTATAATAACCCCCCCAAAAGTACCCAAAATACAGTCCACAGAACTCAAAAAGTTCAACAAGTTGAAGGGACCAAGTGAGAGTAAAGTAACTCAGTCCTACTTGGGAGCGAGAAGAAAGCAACCACAAGGGGTGAGGAAAGGAGGTCCTGAGCAAGAAAGGGAACGGTGGAGTTCAGGAAAAAAGAAAATAATCCAGTATTAGGTGGGGGAAAAGGACTGAAGCCCTGAGTTCCAGCAAAAAAAAAAAAAAAAAAAAAAAAAAAAAAAATGGAAACAGACAACTGATAATTAGATACTTGACCCAGAAAGCACTGTATATCCAAGAACCATCTCACAGATCTTTCGAAGCTCAAAAAGAAGGAAGGCCAAAATGTGGAAGCCTTGGACTATGTTTTAAAAAAAATTATTGGATATTCTCTGTATTTCAAATGTTATACTGTTCTCCAGTTGACTCCTTTCCCTCTTCCTCTCAACTTGTTTCCATGAAGGTGCTCCCTCTCTCAATCCCCCTCTCCACCTCAATGCCTTGGCTGATGATGATGCTGTTCTTCCCATGAGGGTGAAAACCTTTCAGTGATTTCAGTCCTTTCTCTAGATTTATCATTGGGGTTCCCATGTTCAGTCTTATGTTTAGCTGCAAGCATCCTCATCTGTACCTGTATGACTCTGGGAGAGCTTCTGCGGAGACATCCATGTCTGGTTAATACAAGTGAACACTTCATAGCATCAAAAATAGTGCTTGGGTTTGGGGTCTACATATGTGGTGGTTTTCCAGATCAGGCAGTCTCCTTTCTTCAATCCCTCATCCTCTATTTGGCATTGTATTTCATCCCCCCCTTTTTTTTTCTCCCTTATTGAAAGGACTGAGGCATCCACAATCTGGTTTTCCTTCTGTTTGAGCTTCATAAGTTCTGTGGATTGTTTCTTGGGCATTCTGGGCTCATTTTTTTTTCTTTTCTTCTTTTTTTGGGGCATGGAGCTAGTATCTGTTATAAGTTATTACATACCATGAGTTTTTTTTTTTTTTTTGACTTGATTATCTCACTCAGAATGATAGGTTCAAGTTTCATCCATTTGCCTAAGAATTTCATGAACTTGTTGTATGGATAGCTCAGTAGTACTCCATTGTGAATATGTACTACAATTTCTGACCCCATTCCTCTGTGAAGGGTCATCTGGGTTCTTTCCAGCTTCTGGTAGCCTTTCTTAGAAAAAAAATATTTATCATATAGAAGTATGTAACAAATTTTGTGAGCTTTAATAATATTTTTTAATATAAATAAATTAATAAAAAGTGACCTGAAATCAGTACTTACTATTTAAAAATAAAATATGTGTTACTGTAGTACTTAAGGCTATATGAAAACTTTCTGGTTGCTATATAAACATATTAGTCACTGTAGAGTGTTGGAATTACTCTAAAGATGAAATTATGCAGTTACAAAAATGATAAAACTAAAATATTCTTATTGCTTATAAATAAATATAAAATAATGCAATGATGACCCAAAATATCAGCGACAATTTGTATAACTTATTCTCATAATTTAATATTAATATTTTATCTTCTTGCTTGTTCAACCTTAATATAGATTGGTTGGTCAAAGAAAAGAGAAGATGTTTAATATTTAGTGTGGATGATCTTAATAGAATATTAAAATGAAATTAGCTGTTTATGTTGCACTAGCATAAGCACCCAAGTAATTTCAGACACAATATTGAAAATAAAAATCTTATAAAATTTCAATTTCTTGCTTGTGCCAAGTATATAAATAATCAAAGTTTCCACAACTTCTAAGGAATAAAAGCAGTTCCATTTTGTTATTTATAGTGACAATAGTAACAACCCTATTCTCCAAGAATTTTTTCTGGTAAGAACCATATTGTGGTAAGGACCATTGTCTGTGTGGAAAATGTGAAGTACCGTCAAAGAAAGTGAAGGAGTAGAAGCACTGGCCTTGAATTTGACTTAATATTGCAACTTGGGCTTATGTAAAACTAGTTTCATAAAGAAATCATTAAATGATAATAGAATAGGTTGTTACAACAAGAAAGAGGATTTAGAAGTAGAAAGGTTTTACTGTTAAAATTTTAGAAAAAAAATACAGTGATGGCTGAGAATAATTTCTATTCATTTAAAACTGGGAACCAGCTCATGGGGAGGCCCCAAGGTGTGTTTGCAAACAGAGGCCTATCATGGATGGACTTTAACAGGCCCAACAAGCAGCTAAAAGAGGCTAATGCAGATATTTACATACAACAAATGGACAGAAGGTGATCGTGCTGTGGTTGAATCAGGATCAATTGAAAAAAGCTGAAGAGAAATGTGACACTGTAGGAAGACAAGTAGCCTCAATGAACCTGAACCACTGAGATCTCTCAGTCACTGAGAGACCCACCAGGAAGCATATACCAGCTGATATGAGGCCCCCAACACATATACAGCAGAGGAATTCTGGGTCTGAACTCAGACAGAGAAGATGCACCTAACCCTCAAACGACTTGTTGCTGGAGTGTTTAGGGAGGTATTGATGGTATGGGGATTGGGGTGGGGGCAGCCTCTTAGAGACTGCGGTGAACGTATGTGTTATGGAACAGTCAGATGTTGGACAGTGAGGGCAAAAAATTCTGGACTATAAAAACAGATTAAAGGACAAATAGAAAAATGTTTCTGGCTTTATGTTGAACAATGTGTATCAGTATTTTAAGAAAAGGAAGCAATCCAGAGTATTAAGAAATTGTTAATGAACTTGAAAAGGAATGATCACTAAATGTTTTTTTTTCCTGTTGAAAAATGAGTAAAGACAGAGTAAATCTTGTCCTTATGCCCCTTTCCCTTCTTCTGATGATAATAAATAAATAAGTAAATAGTAAAATTCTAAAATTGAATAATTTAGGTCTTTGACATCAATGCTAAACATAATAAAAGAAGCATAACTCTTGCCTCATAGGAGCTTCTGACATAAGGAAACAAACAAAATCATAATATGAAGACACAGTTGTCAGATTTGAAAATTTATAAGTATTAAGTAATATTAAATGTAGAAATTTAAAACATGATATTCTGTGAAGGAAGTTTATAAACTAATAAAAGGAGGTAGAACTGAATAATTTGGGATCGTTTCTTTGTTTTTTTTTTTTTTTTTTTTTTTTCCTATACATTAGTAACTTGCCAGTAGTAGTAGGAAGAAACTGGGGTGATGAGGCATTCCAATATTTGGGCACAAGAGAATCCATATTTCAGAAGTATCGGTGAGTAATTATGGCATAATCCTATTTCATAGTAAGCACTGTAAGGACAACTGGGTAAAGCATCACTGTCCTTTGTTATCTTTGGTTTTAAACCCAGAGAATCTTAAACTACAATTGAATACTTTCAGAACATAGAAAGAAAACAAACCAAAACAAAAAAAAAAAAAAAAAAACAACCAAATAAACAAAACCAGAGAAACTGGCAGTGTTATTCAGAAATCAGATAAGAGGCATTATGAATGAAGGTAGTAAGGGACAAGGTAGGGGAATATCTATCCGCATACCCACAGATATAATTAAATGTGTGTGTGTGTGTGTGTGTGTGTGTGTGTGTGTGTGTGTGTGTGTGTAAGCATGCACATGTTCAAGTGCCTATGTGTAATTTAATAAATACTTTCTACAGTAGAGTGTAGTCCCACATTGGGTACCACCTGTATTGGTAAATATTAAAATATGTAATAAAACACCATGATACTCTAGTGCTGGACTATTCTGGGTATTAGAGGGCACATGGCACTAGCAGGCTGTTCTTATCTCGGCATACTCTCTGGCCTGGCCTTCCAACATCCTACCTAACCAACCAAGTTCCTGTGGCTGGTTGCTGCCACACCAGCCCCCCTCATCCCAATACCATGGTGGGCTTGGTGAGTCCCTCTGTCTGGGCTCTCTCTTGAGCTCAGTTGAGTCACCTTTGTGAGGGAAAACAGCACACAAACTTATTTTAAAATAAACAGGTAACTCAATAGCTGGACACAGCAACTAACATCCTACCAAGTCTGCTTTTTCTCCTCCCTGCATTTCTCCAACCTGGAAGTCCTGCCTACTCCTCACCCAGTGATTGGGCTCCTAATGTCTTTATTCATTAGAAGAAGGTCCTTGCTACAGTGGGATAAGAAATAGAGTATGATAATGTCTAGGCAATTAAAAGGAAAAATTAATGGCTAACTAACAATTTTTAGCGGAGAAAGGTACACTGTCAAGAGAAAGAATTTTTCCAAGTTTAATTCTAAAAACTTATTTATCATTTTATGTGTGTGTGTATTTGTGTCTTTCCAGATGCTCAAAAATGTGAGCGTCCATGGAAGATAGAAGAGAGTGTCCAATAGTGATAAGGAAGAGCCAAACTCGGGTTCTGGGAACTCTAAACTTCTGTGAGTTCAACAAGTGCGTTTAACCACCAAGCCATCTCTCCATCCCACCAGTTTACTTCTAAATAACATGATTCCATCTTCCTCACTTCTTACTGATTTTCACAGTCACATTCTTCCCAGTAAGCAGAGTAAAGCTTCTTGGAAAATATAATAATAAAAATATGTTTATATAAAATTCATAGACTTCCAAAAGCATTTCCTTCCAATAATAAATAAATAAACAAACAAACAAGTTTATATATTTATTACTTTAGATCTTGATACAAGCCTTCCCTGCCTTATCACTTCCCAGATCCTCACTTACAAATCCCTTACTCCATTGTCCCCTCCCCTCCTCCTCAGAGAAGAGGAGACCCCCTGGGGTACCAACCCACCAAGGAACCTCTAGTCCCAGCAAACTAGACACATCATCTCCTTCTGAGGCACAAACATGCAGTCCAGAAAGGAGGAAAGGCAGGGAACAAATGGAATGGCACAGAGCAGTTGTGGGTCCCCTAACAGGTAAGCGAAGGCAAGCATGTGTATATTAATTTCTCTCTTTTTGAACAACCTATGATATGATTTGCTGATTCAAGCTTCTGATTCTGATTTCTCCACAGAGATATACTGTGGGCTTGAATTGCATACTAAAATAAGGACTTTGTCAGTATTGTTGAATTTTATTACGGTATTTTATTACAGAATCAGAAATTAAACTAAAACACAGCACAATTATCTTCTCAAATTTCCTTCCTAATTTCTTTTCTTTTCAAATCCTAACTTCTTTCCTATTTTTGCAATTTTAATTGAATACTTTATTATTTAACTTTTCTTTTCACCTTGTTACTATGCATGTAGTTATGGTCCCCTGTGTGAGCCTAAGAGCATGCTATTGCATTGAATAGGACGTAAATACTATTGTGATGAACATTATTCCTTGAAGTTTATTTATTTTTTATCCGCTTTCTAATGTAGCATCAAAATAGTTTCATGGTTTTAATCGGTACATTGGAGAAACTGATATTATTGTTCAAATTTAAATCAATGGTTTCTTGTTTCCTCTTTAAAAGCTTCTGAATCTTTTTGCTTTTCTTCCCGTTCTTGTTTAAGGATCTCTATCAGCATCTTGAGGTATGATTTCAGGTCTGCGTCTTTTATTTCTGGAGTGTTTGGCATTCTGATATTTGCTGTTATGGGAGAGCTGGGTTCTGGTGTTGCCAGGTTGTCTTGGTTTCTTTGGGATATACTCTTTTGCTTTCCTCTTGCCATTTTGTTGTCAGTGATATGTTCTCGCCTTTCCCTTGTATCTATCTGGTCTGTGTCCCTGGATCTCCACTGGTCCAGATGGCAGATGAACCGAGCCCTGTTCTGTGCCTCAGAGTCTCCTGGTGGGAACAGAAGTTCCAAAGTTGTGTTCGTGGTCCCTGGATCGGGCAGGGTGGGGGTGCGCTTTCTGTGCACACTCCACAGAGATCTCTCTGCTCCCTGGCTGCCTCGATCTCCTACTCACCAGTTTTTAAACCTTTAGTGCATGCCGGAGCAGGTGGCAGATTGGCTGGGCTCTGTTCTGCACCCAGAAGTCGCCGTCAGGTGGAAACAGAAGTTCCAAAGTTGTGTTCCTGGTCCCTGGATCCGCCAGGGTGGGAGTGCGCTTTCTGTGCACACTCTGCAGAGATCTCTCTGCTCCCTGGATGCCTCGATCTCCTACTCACCAGTTTTAAACATTTAGTGCCTGCTGGAGGGAAATTAAAACGTAAATTGACACAATAAAGAAAACACTAAAAGAGATAAACCTAGAGGCAGAACACCAAAAAAAGAAATCAGGAGTTACAGAAGCAAGCATTTCCAATAGATTACAAGAGATGGAAAAGAGAATATCGGGGCAGAAGACAACATTGTAAACATAGAAAAATACAGCCAGAGAAGATGAAAAAACAAAAAGCTCTTAACCCAAAATGTCCAGGAAATGCAAGACATAATGAGAATGCTGAACCTAAAGATAATAGGAATAGAAGGGGGAGAAGATTATCAACTATGAGGCACAGTAAATATCTTCAACAAAATCGTAAAGGAAAACTGCCCTACCCTCAAGAATGAGATGACCACGAGCATAAAAGAAGGCTTCAGAACTCCAAATAGATTGGACCAGAAAATAAATACCTCCCAACGTATAACAGTCAAAACACCAAGTGCCCAAAGCAAAGAAAGAATACTCAAAGCAGTAAGGGAAAATGGTCAAGTAACATATAAAGGCAGACCAATCAGAATCACACACGATTTCTCAACAGAGACTATGAAAGTTAGAAGAGCCTGGACAGACATCATGCACACCCTAAGACAGCACAAGTGCCAGCCCAAGCTGCTATACCCGGCAAAACTATCAATCACCATATATGGAGAGATGAAGATATTTCAAGACAAATCAAAATTTACATAATATCTGACCACAAACTCAGCACTACAATGAATTTTAGGTGGAAAACCCAATACAAGGAGAAAAAATACAGTCTAGTGAAAACAAAAAAACTAAACAAGAAAACCAAAAGAAGAAAGAGACACAGACATAACTCAAACCACAAAAGCAATAATATAGCAGGAAACAGAAATAACTATTCCTTGATATCTTTTAACATAAATGGACTAAAAACCCCAATAAGGAGACATAAAAAATATCCAGCTTTTTGCTGCATACAGGAAACTCATCTCAGAGACATAGACAGACACTATCTCAGAGTAAAAGGGTGGGAAAAAAAAGCTTCCAAGCAAAGAGCCACAAGAAGCAAGCTGGAGTGGCTATTCTAATATAGAATAAAGTAAATTTCCAACCAAAAATTATCAAAAAAGATAAAGAAGGACACTTTTTACTCATTACAGGGGAAAACTGTCATGAGAAACTCTCAATCCTTAACACATATGCTCCAAACAAAAAAGCTCCCACATTCATAAAAGAAACGCTACTAAAGCTCAAAAAATACATTTCACCCTACACAATAATAGTGGGAGACTTTAATACCCCACTCTCTTAAAAGGACAGATCATGGAAACAGAAATTGTACAGGGACACTGCAAAACTAGCAGAGACTTTGAACAAATAGGAATTAATACATATATACAGAACTTATCATCCTAAAGTAAAAGAATACAACTTCTTCTCACCACACCATTGCACCTACTCGAAAATTGACCACATAATTGGACACAGAAAGAGCCTCAATTGATATAAGAAGATTGAAATACTAGCATGCCTCCTCTCAGATCACCATGGTCTATAGCTGGTCTTTAACAACAACAAAGACAACAAAAAGCCGACATACACATGGAATCTAAACAATACTCTGTTATATGATAGCAGGGTCAAAGAAGAAATGAAGAAAGAAATTAAGGATTTTCTAGAATTCGACAAAAAGGAAAACACTACATACACAATCCTATGGGACACAATGAAAGCAGTACTGAGAGGAAAACTCATAGCCCTAAGTGCTTCCAAAAAGAAACTGGAGAGAGCTTAAATCAGCAACCTGAGAACACAGCTAAAAGCCCTAGAACAAAAGGAAGCAGATATACCAAAGAAGAGTAGATGGCAAGAAATAATCAAAATTAGGGCAGAAATAGACCAAATAGAAACAAAAAGAACCATTGAAAAAAATCAACAAATCCAAGAGTTGGTTCATTGAGAAAATCAACAAGATTAATAAATCCCTAGCCAGACTAACTAGAGGGCAAAGAGAGATTATACAAATTAACAAAATCAGAAAGGAAAGTGGAGACATAACAACTGAAACTGAGGAAATTCAAGAAATCCTCAGATCCTACTACAAAAACTTACACTCCAGAAAATTGGAAAATCTGGAGGAAATGGAGGAATTCCTAGACAGATACAAGATCCTAAAGTTAAACCACAACCAAGTAAACCATGTAAATAATCCTATAACACCTAAAGAAATAGAAGTCATCAAAAGACCCCCAACTAAACAAAGCCCAAGTGCAGACGGGTTCAATGCAGAATTTTATCAGACATTTATTGGGGATATAACACCAATACTCTCCAAACTATTCCAAAAGATAGAATCAGATGGAATACTACCTAACTCATTTTTTGAGACTACAATAACCCTCTTACCTAAACCACACAAAGTCCTTACAAGGAAAAAAAACTTCCGACCAATCTCACTTATGAATATTGATGCAAAAATATTCAACAAACTCCTAGCAACCCGAATCCAGGAACATATCAAAATGACCATTCATCATGACCAAGTAGGCTTCATCCCTGGGATGCAGGGATGGTTTAATATAAAGAAATCCATCAATGTAATCAACCATATAAACAAAGTCAAAGAACAAAATCACATGGTCATCTCACTAGATCCTGAGAAAGCATTTGACAAAATTCAACATCCCTTCATGTTAAAAGTCCTGGAAAGAACAGGAATCCAAGGTACCCACTTAAACATAATAAAGGCAATATACAACAAACCAACAGCCAATATCAAACATAATGGTGAGAAACTTGAAGCAATTGTGCTAAGATCTGGCACCCAACAAGGCTGCACACTCTCCCACTACCTATTCCACAGGGTACTGGAAATACTGGCTGTAGCAATTAGACAGCAAAAGGAGATCAAGGAGATACAAATTGGAAAGGAAGAGATAAAAACATCACTCTTTGAGGAGGACATGATTGTGTAATTAAGTATCCCCAAAAATTCCACCAGAGTACTCCTACTCCTGATAAACAATTCAGCAAAGTGGCTGGATACAAAATTAACTCTAACAAATCAGTAGCCTTCCTATACTCAAAGGACAAACATGTGGAGAAAGAAATTAGGGAAAAGGTTCACTTCACAATCGTCACAAAAACTATGAAATACCTTGGTGTGACTCTAACTAAGCAATTGAAGGACCTATATGACAAGAACTTCAAACCTCTAAAGAAGGAAATTGAGGATGATCTCAGAAAATGGAAAGATCTTCCATGCTCATGGATTGGAAAGATCAACATTTTAAAAATGGCCATCCTACCAAAAGCAATCTACAGATTCAATCCAATCCCCATCAAAATTCCAACCATGTACTTCAAAGAATTGGAAAGATCAATGTGTAATTTCATATGGAAGAACAAAAGACCTAGAATTCAAAATCCATCCTCAACAAAAAGAAAACATCTGCGGGAATCATTATTCTGACCTTAAGCTATATTACAAGGCAATTGTGCTCAAAACTGCATTGTACTGGTACAGAAATAGCCATGTGGATCAATGGAATAGAATAGAAGATCCAGAAATGAGCCCTCATGTATATGGTCACCTGATTTTTGACAAAGGAGCTCTAAACATTCAATGGAAAAAGGACAGCCTATTCAACAAATGGTGCTGGTCCAACTGGCACTCAGCATGCAAAAGAACGAAAATAGACCCTTTCTTATCTCCTTGTACAAAGCTCAAGTGTAAGTAGATCAAATATCTCCACATTAAAGAAGACACACTGAAACTATTAGATGAGAAAGTAGGGAAATCCTTAGAACACATAGGCACAGGAGAAAATTTTCTGAACAATACACCACTGGCTCAAGCTCTAAGGTCAAATATTAACAAATGGGACTTAATGAGATTGCAAATTTTCTGTAAGGCTAAGGACATTATCAAGAAAAAAAAAAACGGCAGCCAACAGAATGAGAAAAGATCTTTACCAACTCCTCATCAGATAGAGGCCTAATATCCAAGGTATACAAAGAACTCAAAAATCTAGACACCAGAGAATCAAATATTTCTATTAAAAAATGGGGTACAACTGCCAGCCGGAAAGGCGGCTCGTACAGGCTGAGCAACTGTGACCTGGAACAGATCTTAGGAACTTCTGTTCCCACCCAGAGACGACTTCAGGACGCAGAGCGGAGCCTGGACCAACTGCCAGCCGGAAAGGCGGCTCGTACAGGCTGAGCAACTGGTGAGTGGGAGACCTAGGCTGGGGGGGAGCAGAGGGATCTCTGCGGAGTGCACAAGGAAAGGGCACCTCCTGCGCTGACCTGCCCTGTCCTCCCCGATCCAGTGACCGGGAACAGATCTTAGGAACTTCTGTTCCCACCCGGAGACCACTTCAGGACACAGAGCAGAGCCTGGCCCACCTGCCAGCTGGAAAGGTGGCTCGGAGAGGCTGAGCATCTGTGACCAGGAACAGATCTTAGGAACGTCTGTTCCCACCCGGGGGCGACTTCAGTATGCAGAGCGGAGCCTGGCCCAGCTGCCACCCGGAACCTGGGCTGCCGGGGAGTAGAGAGATCTCTGCGGAATGCACACGGAAAGTGTACCAAGGACACAGACCAGATACAAGGGAAAGGCAAGAACATATCACTGACAACAAAATGGCAAGAGGAAAGAGAAAGAGTATATCCCAAGGAAACCAAGACAATCTAGCAACACCTGAACCCAGCTCTCCAATAGTAGCAAACATCGGAATTACAAACACTCCAGAGAAAGAAGACACAGACCTGAAATCATGCCTCAAGACGCTGATAGAGTTACTTAAACAAGAAAGGGAGGAAAAGAAAAAAGATTCAGAAGCTTTTAAAGAAGAAACAAGAAAAACACTCAAAGAACTCAAAGAACGAGAAGAAAACAGAACCAAAGAAATAAAGAAATGGAAGAGGGAAATTAAAACAGAAATTGACACAATAAAGAAAGCGCTAAAAGAGATAACCCTAGAGTAGGAATACCAAAAAAAGAAATCAGGAGTCACAGAAGCAAGCATTTCCAACAGATTACAAGAGATCGAGGAGAGAATCTCGGGGGCAGAAGACAACATTGCAAACATAGACAAAACAGCCAGAGAAGATGCAAAAAACAAAAAGCTCCTAACCCAAAATGTCCAGGAAATACAAGACACAATGAGAAGACCGAACCTAAGGATAATAGGAATAGAAGAGGGAGAAGAGTATCAACTAAGAGGCACAGTAAATATCTTCAACAAAATCATAGAAGAAAACTTCCCTACCCTCAAGAATGAGATGACCACGAGCATAAAAGAAGCCTTCAGAACTCCAAATAGGTTGGACCAGAAAAGAAATACCTCCCGACACATAATAGTAAAATATCAAGTGCCCAAAGTAAAGAAAGAATACTAAAAGCAGTAAGGGAAAAAGGTCAGGTAACATATAAAGGCAGACCAATCAGACTCACACCAGATTTCTCAACAGAGACTATGAAAGCTAGAAGAGCCTGGACAGACATCATGCACTCCTTAAGAGAGCACAAGTGCCAGCCCAAGCTGCTATACCCAGCAAAACTATCAATCACCATCGATGGAGAGACAAAGATATTTCAAGACAAATCAAAATTCACACAATATCTGACCACAAACCCAGCACTACAACGAATTATAGGTGGAAAACCCAATACAAGGAGGAAAAATACAGCCTAGTAAAAAAAAGAAAACTCCTAAACAAGAAAACTAAAAGAAGAAAAAAACACAGACACAACTCAACCCAAAAAAGCAAAAATGGCAGGAAACAGAAACAATTATTCCTTGATATCTATTAACATAAATGGTCTCAACTCCCCAATAAAGAGACATAGACTATCAGACTGGATACATAAACAAAATCCAGCCTTTTGCTCCATACAGGAAACTCATCTCAGAAACAGAGACAGACACTATCTCAGAGTAAAAGGGTGGGAAAAAAACTTCCAAGCAAACAGCTCCAAGAAGCAAGCTGGAGTGGCTATTCTAATATCGAATAAAGTAAACTTCCAACCAAAAGTTATCAAAAAAGATAAAGAAGGACACTTTTTACTCATTACCAGGGAAATCTGTCAGGAGGAACTCTCAATCCTTAACATATATGCTCCAAATAAAAAATCACCCACATTCATAAAAGAAACTCTACTAAAGCTCAAAAAATACATTTCACCCCACACAATAATAGTGGGAGACTTTAACACCCCACTTTCACCAATGGACAGATCAGGGAAACAGAAACTGAAAAAGGACACTGCAAAACGAGCAGAGACTTTGAACCAACTAGAATTAATAGATATATAGAGAACATACTATCCTAAAGTAAAAGAATACACCTTCTTCTCACCACCCCATGGCTCCTTCTCGAAAATTGACCACATAATTGGACACAGAACGAGCCTTCATCGATATAAGAAGATTGAAATACTCCCATGCATCCTCTCAGATCACCATGGTCTACGGCTGGTCTTTAACAACAACAAAGACAACAAAATGCCCACATACACATGGAAACTAAACAACGCTCTGTTAAAGGATAGCAGGGTCAAAGAAGAAATAAAGAAAGAAATTAAGGACTTTCTAGAATTCAACGAAAATGATAACACAACATACCCAAACATATGGGATGCAATGAAAGCAGTATTGAGAGGAAAACTCATTGCCCTAAGTGCTTCCAAGAAGAAACTGGAGAGAGTTCACATCAGCAACCTGACAGCACAGCTAAAAGCCCTAGAACAAAAGGAAGCAAATATACCCAAAAAGAGTAGACGGCAAGAAATAATCAAAATTAGGGCAGAAATAGACCAAATAGAAACAACAACAAAAAAAAAAAAACCATTGAAAAAATCAACAAAACAAAGAGTTGGTTCTTTGAAAACTCAACAAGATTGATAAACCCCTAGCCAGACTAACTAAAGGGCAAAGAGAGAGTATTCAAATTAACAAAATCAGAAAGGAAAGTGGTGACATAACAACTGAAACTAAGGAAATTCAAGAAATCATCATATCCTACTACAAAAACTTATACTCCACAAAATTGGAAAATCTGGAGGAAAAGGACGAATTCCTAGACAGATACAAGGTCCCAAAGTTTAACCAGGACCAAGTAAACCATCTAAATAACCCTATAACACCTAAAGAAATAGAAGAAGTCATCAAAAGCCTCCCAACCAAAAAAAGCCCAGGTCCAGACGGGTTCAGTGCAGAATTTTATCAGACATTTATTGGGGATATAACACCAATATTCGCCAAACTATTCCAAAAGATAGAATCAGATGGAATATTACCCAACTCATTTTTTGAGGCTACAATAACCCTCCTACCTAAGCCACACAAAGACCCTACAAGGAAAGAGAACTTCAGACCAATCTCACTTATGAACATTGATGCAAAAATACTCAACAAAATCCTTGCAAACCGAATCCAAGAACACATCTAAACCATCATTCATCATAACCAAGTAGGCTTCATCCCTGGGATGCAGGGATGGTTTAACATAAGGAAATCCATCAATGTAATCCACCATATAAACAAACTTAAAGACCAAAATCACATGGTCATCTCACTAGACGCTGAGAAAGCATTCGACAAAATCCAACACCCCTTCATGTTAAAAGTCCTGGAAAGAACAGGAATCCAAGGCCCATATTTAAACATAATAAAAGCAATATACAGCAAACCAACAGCCAACATCAAACTTAATGGCGAGAAACTTAAAGCAATCCCACTAAAATCAGGGACTCGACAAGGCTGCCTACTCTCTTTCTACCTATTCAACATAGTACTGGAAGTCCTGGCTGGAGCAATTAGACAGCAAAAGTAGATCAAGGGGATACATATCGGAAAGGAAGAGATAAAAACATCACTCTTTGCCGATGACATGATAGTGTACTTGATTGACCCCAAAAATTCCACCAGAGAACTCCTACAGCTGATAAAAAAGTTCAGCAAAGTGGCTGGATACAAAATTAACTCAAACAAATCAGTAGCCTTCCTATACTCAAAGTACAAACATTGGAGAAAGAAATTAGGGAAAAGGTACCCTTCACAATAGTTACAAAAACTATGAAATACCTTGGTGTGACTCTAACTAAGGAAGTGAAGGACCTGTATGACAAGAACTTCAAACCTCTTAAAAAAGAAATTGAGGAGGATCTCAGAAAATGGTAAGATCTCCCATGCTCATGGATTGGGAAGATCAACATCTTAAAAATGGCCATCCTACCAAAAGCAATCTACAGATTCAATGAAATCTCCATCAAAATTCCAACCCAGTTCTTCATGGCATTGGAAAGATCAATGTGCAATTTCATATGGAATAACAAAAGACCTAGAATAGCGAAATCCATCCTCAACAACAAAAAAACATCTGCGGGAATCACTATCTCTGACCTCAAGCTATATTACAAGGCAATTGTGCTGAAAACTGCATGGTACTGGTACAGAAATAGGCAAGTGGAACAATGGAATAGAATAAAAGATCCAGAAATGAGCCCTCATGTATATGGTCACCTGATTTTTGACAAAGGAGCAGTAAACATTCAATGGAAAAAGAACAGCCTATTCAATAAATGGTGCTGGTCCAACTGGCACTAAACATGCAAAAGAATGAACATAGACCCTTTCTTATCTCCTTGTACAAAGCTCAAGTGTAAGTGGATTAAAGATCTCCACATTAAACCAGATACACTGGAACTATTAGATGAGAAAGTAGGGAAAACCTTAGAACACATAGGCACAGGAGAAAATTTCCTGAACAAAACACCAATGGCTCAAGCTCTAAGGTCAAAGATTAACAAATGGGACTTAATGAGATTGCAAAGTTTCTGTAAGGCTAAGGACATCGTCAAGAAAACAAAACGGCAACCAACAGAATGGGAAAAGATCTTTACCAACACCACATCAGATAGAGGCCTAATATCCAAGGTGTACAAGGAACTCAAAAAGCTTGACACCAGAGAATTAAATAACCCTATTAAAACATGGGGTACAGAGCTAAACAAATCATTTTCAGTTGAGGAACACGGAATGGCTGAAAAACATCTGAGGAAGTGCTGGACATCCTTAGCCATCAGGGAAATGCAAATCAAAACATCCCTAAGATTCCACCTCATACCAGTCAGATTGGCCAAGATCCAAAACTCAGATGACAGCAGATGCTGGCGAGGCTGCGGAGAAATAGGAACACTTCTCCACTGTTGGTGGGGTTGCATGCTAATACAACCACTCTGGAAATCTGTCTGGCGATACCTCAGAAAATTGGATATAGTACTACCTGAAAACCCAGCTATTCTACTTCTGGGCATATTCCCCAGAGACACTTTAATACACAACAAAGATATATGCATCACAATGTCCATAGCGGCTCTATTTATAATAGCCAGATACTGGAAGGAACCCAGATGTCCTTCAGAAGACAAATGGATACAAAAATTGTGGTACATATACACAATGGAATACTACTCAGCCACCAGAAACAATGACTTAACCAAATTCTTAAGAAAATGGCTGCATCTAGAGAAGATCATCCTGAGTGAGATAACCCAGTCACAAAAGAACAGACAGAATATGCAGTCACTGATAGTGGGATGCTAACCCCAGAGGCTTGCACTCCCCCAGAAACAACTCACAGACTGTATGAAGTCCAAGAAATAAAGAAAACAAAAAATATACATATATTCACAAAACAAGAAGACTTTGACTATTTCCATGTTGCGTTTTGTTTTGCATGTACTTTATGCTTATTGCAACTAGTAGGTTTTCAATGCATACTGTCAAGCCCTTGAAAAAATTCAAGTACTGACTAAAAAACATATTCACATGGTTTTATGTAAAATTTATTTTAATGTCTGAAAAAACAGTACTGACAAAATGTATAATTTTAAGCAAAAAAATGTTTAAAATCTTTACATTTATCTTTGTTTTGCAAAATAAAGTCATTAAAAAAAAATGGGGTACAGAGCTAAACAAAAAGTTCTCAGCTGAGGAATATCAAATGGCTGAGAAATATCTGAGGAAGTGCTCCACATCCTTAGCCATCAGGGAAATGCAAATCAAAACAACCCTGAGATTCCACCTCACACCAGTGAGATTGGCCAAGATCCAAAACTCAGATGACAACAGATGCTGGCAAGGTTGCAGAGTAAGAGAAACACTTCGCCACTTTTGTTTGGGTTGCAAACTAATTCAACCACTCTGGAAATCAGTCTGGTGATACTTCAGAAATTTGGACATAGTACTAACTGAAGACCCAGCTATTCCACTTCTGGGCATATACCCCAGAGACACTTTTGTACACAACAAAGATATATTCACCACAATGTTCATAGCAGCTCTATTTATAATAGCCAGAAGTTGGAAAGAACCCAGATATTCTTTAGAAGGTGAATGGATACAAAATTTGTGGTACATTTACACAATGGAGTACTACTCAGCTATGAGAAACAATGACTTAATCAAATTCTTAAGAAAATGGCTGCATCTAGAGAATATCATCCTGAGTGAGATAACCCAGTCACAAAAGAACAGACACAATATGCAGTCACTGATAATGGGATACTAACCCTAGAAAGCACTGAACACTCCAGAAACAACTCACATACTGTGTGAAGCTTAAGAAAAAAAAAAAAAAAAAGAAAGAAAAGAAAGAAAAGAAAAAAAAATCATTATGCTCAATTCTTACACACCAAGAAAACATTGACTAATTCCGTGTTACATCCTGTTTTATGTGTACTTTATGCTCATTGTAACTAGTAAGACCTTAATGCACACTATCAAACCTTTGAAAAAAATAGCCAAGCATTGACAAAAATGTATTCATATACTTTTATGCAAAAATCCTTAAAATTTGTACATTTATCTTTCTTTTTTAAAATAAAGTTGTTCAAAAAATAAAAAAAGGAAGTATTGCCATTTTGAATGTTTAGATTAGGCTGGGTCATGGTTTCTGTTTATCAATTTCTGTAGATCTGACTTGTTTCCTACACTTTCTAAAGCTAGTGATCTACTGCAAACTAGAGGGAGCCAGTCTACAGTAGAATTAAAATAATGAGGCACATTGTGATTTGCAACAGGAAGCATCAGCAGAGATTTTGGGCTTGAAAATCAGACAAGGAGTGTCCTTTAAATACTCAGGCCTGGACTAAGCTAAGTGGATGAAAGTGAGGAGATACTTCATAAAGAATACTCACATATTACTAGTGTATGCTGTGTCTCTGAGGTGTTGTTTCTCAAGAAACACTTAATACGATCTAAGTATTAGCGCTTGACTTGTGAGTCAATGAGTTAATCCATGTTTAGAGACTTGACTAAGAGCCCTGTTCTCTACTGAATGGCAGCTACAGCTGCGTTCTTGCTTTTACTCCTGTCTTCTGAGTCTGAAGTTTTAATTCACAAGAAGTGACATGTGCTTGTTCTGTTGATTAGTTTGCCTCCAAGATAAAGAAGCTATCTAGTAGCAGCTAATGAGGAATCACATGATGTAACTGTACCAACTGTAGTCTTATATAATCTCAAGAGGAACTTGGAGTTGAGGAACATTAGGCTTGAGGTCACAGGCTGTAAAATAGCTTTAAATCTCTTCCTGACAAAATGCTGAAGAGCTGGTGGCATGAGTTTTCTTGATTCTTTGTTTTATTAAAAATCAAGTTGCTGATTTCCCCCTCCTTCCCCCCAAAGCAAAGTATGCAATTGTAAGCCATGGTTCAAAATGTTGATTTAATAATATAATACGTGATTTTAAAAATGAAGTCCTTTGTACCATTCATTTCAGTACACAGAAAATACTTGAGAAATGGCTCAGGAATTGTAAATTTGTCAGTAACCATATCGTAGTTATTATTTTTCATTCTGAAATTATATCATATATTTTAAGAAGGATAACACTCTAACTCATTCCTGGGATAGATAAAAATAACCACCACCACATAAAAAATAAAATAAATCAATGGTTTCTTTTGTAGTAAATATTAAAAAGGTTTTCTATGTCATTGCAAACGAAAGCAGAAATTTATACAGATTCCTACAAGTGTCATTCCATGCCATAAATATTTAACTTTCTAATTCATATTGACAAATTTTCCTCAGAAACCTTTGATACATTTCTATACATATTCCAGGGTTTTGATTCCCCCAATTATTCCCATTAGAGAATACACAAGCATCTAATACTGATAATGTAATCATTAATACTTATTAATATTAAAAATATTTCATAATTGAAAATAAATCAGAATAGGAAAAACCATGCAATATTAAAAATAGCAAATAAATTCTTCTAGCAACACATATAGAAACAGACTTAGACAGATATACACAGAGAAACAGAAAAGCACAGAATATTTATTTGTGTGTGTGTGTGTGTGTGTGTGTGTGTGGGTGTGTGTGTATTTGTGTTTTGCACCCGTGCTTATGAACAAGCATTTTCTTATTGCAGGAGACCATGGAGTAAAGAGGGAATTACAGCCCTTGGGATTGATGTTACAGGGAATTGTAAGCCACCCTATTGCTGCTGGGTGCTGAACTCAAGTTCTCTACAAAAGCAATTTATATTTTTTTACAACTCAGATATGTTTCCAGTCCTTTTACATGAACTCTCTGTGTAGTACATTTACCTGTGATATTGTACCTGCCAGTCTTCTTTTAAAAAATCAAATAACTGTTTTTCACTATACCTGGTATTTCCTCCATCAAATTTATAATCAAATTCCTATAAATATAAATCATATAAATCCTCATATGTATATATGTGTATTCAGTGTTCACAAATAAATATATATATATATATATATACAGTTATGTTAATCATTTAAAAATATAATAATTATAAAATATAAAATTATTTTGAATTATGAAATAGAAAATTAATTAAAAAGTAACTTATCTAGACGAGTTAATAATGTGCACGTTATTCTTTATCTTTGCTTTTACGGGATTATTTTCTTTGAGCCTCCAGAATAGCAGATACTTTGCTAAAAAAAATTAAAATTTATTTTTCTATAGCATTATAATGAATCAAAATCAAGTTTTGAACTTGAATACTTTAGTTACATGATATCTGAGATCTAAAGTTACTGCCAATTAAGAAAGCATAGAAGTCACATTTCACAAGATCTTTTAAAAAAAAAAAAATTACCTAATATTGTGGAATTATGGTTTCAGTGCTTCCCAATCAATGTTTAAGCAACATAGCAATCAGGCCTCCAATTAGAAAGCTTCTTATTCCATTACACTGTTTTTAACATAGAGTTACTACACTAGGATTTCTATAACTCAGAAGTCAAACAAAAATAGAAATTGGAAAATAGTAGGAAATACCTTGAGCTAAGTATAATGAGGGTTGCCTGGGAGTCCCTGAGTATAGCTTAATATTGGGCTCTTATTTCCTCATAGTCAAAGGGAATGATAAAAGTATTTTATTGCAAATATAAATAATTAAGTTTTCTAAAATTTTCAAGAGGCAGTTATAGAGGAAAGAGCTAAAATCTCTCTGTTTAATATTATTAATAGTTTATATTCTCTCTCTTGAATAGCTTCTTCAGAGTGTCAGTTTGAGATACAATAGTTGTGAAAACATACCTTATAAAAATATTAAATTAGTAACAGAATGAATACAGGTGAATATTTCTTATTACAGAATGAAATTATTTGTAATGTTGATCGATGTCTAATAGAAACCAAAGAGTATTGTGTACCAGGTAGGTCCTGCTACTAATTACAAATTGGAAAACTAACACTTTCTGAGCAACTCTAGTTCTTTGCATTAAGCTTTATTTAAAGGTAGTACAAGATTAAAACTAGGATCACCTAAGAGGTAAGAATCTGAAAATAGTTTTGTGAAATTACCTAGATATTAATAATATTCATTCTTAATCTCTGGACAAATTTATCAGGGATTATGTAGATTAGGTTAGTTGAGGTAGGAGGAGCCTCCCAGAGTGAGAGTGTTTACCATTCCATGAAATTTTTCAAGACTGCAAAAGAGAGAAATTACGAGGAGCACTTTCAGCCATTTTTCCCTGCTTCCTGAATATCCAATGTGACAAAAAGCCAGAAGTTGCTGCATTGTGACAATCAGAGCATTTGGATCCCTGACAGGATCATTTGTCCCTTTAAACTCTGTGTGAAATATACCTTCCTCCCTTGATTAGTACAGGAGTTTTAGCTTGGCAATTCTGAAAAGTAACCGATATATAACTACTTCAGTATCATTTATACATGTATTTGCACTATACATTGTATTAACATTTATAAAGATTGTGTGTGTGTGTGTGTGTGTGTGTGTGTGTGTCTGTGTGCCACGTGCAAGTGTTATACAGTCATGCTATGGGGCCTATGTTAAGGACAAAAGATGACATTGCTGAATCAATTCTTTTCTTCAAAATTTACTTAGGTTCCAGAATTTAAACTCCAGTTTTCAGCTTTGTGTGTCAATCATTCACTCACTGAACCATCCTCTGGACCTATACCCACACTGTGTTTGACAGAGCAGCCTAGTTTCAGCAGGTATTACTATCTTCTATCTGGACAAACCATGAATTGGAAAGCTCTTGAACCATTCAAGATCCAGCCTGGGCATTATTTGGGTCTTCTCTGGTGAAATAACTGACTACATTTAACATAATTTGAGCATTTGTCTTCCTAGATAAATGAAACAACTCTACCATCATTAACTACACTGTGGTTATCTTCGACATTTCTATGCTATATTTGTTTTTGAACTGACAAGGCTGTGGTTCAATAGAAATTCACTGTAAAGGGACAGCTCGAATCTAATGATCATCTGCTCAGTACTGAATGTGTTATATTCCTCCAGTTCTATGATAGTCTCAACTCTTTTACCTTATCCATGTGTCCCATGAAATCTTTCAGTTAGGGCTACTTTAAAGATGACATGTACAACTTCTTGTGTATACCTGTCTTCCTACGTTCTATGCTTCTACAACCTTAATGTATTTGACCTTCACTGGTAATTGTATTTATGAAATAATTTTGAAAGTCTGTCATTACATTGTATAAAGATAATATTTTTGAGTTTTCAATGCACCTACAGAATCAGAGTTCTGCTCTATGAAGTAGGACTCATATGATGCTGTATGTGTTCAAAAAAATTCCATTTTTTCAACAACATCATCTCTGTTCTCCTGAGAATGTTGAAACAGCAACTGGAAGAAAGAACCGTGGAAGCTTCAAAATGCTTTCAGAGAAAAGATATAATTGCTCTAATCTTTAAGTTCTAAGACTTTCTAGTTGATTGTTTTAGATATTACATAATCTCAATGTTCTTTTAGCCTCATAGTTTGATTACACCTGTATAAAAATAAGATTATCTAGCACCTGAAATTTATTAATTTTATTTTGTGTACCACAGTTGAATGATTTCAGAAGAGAGAAAATAATCATAAAAATCACTCTGAATATTTATCTGAAGAATTAAAATACAAAAATATAAACTAGAAAGTTTAAAGTTAAAAAAACTATTCTGCTGAAATTAATCATTCTTCACAATCATAGTTAGCAAGTGTCACTGATGTAGAGAAAAGGTAAGGTTGAATATTTATGAGAATCAATTATTTTTTAGTTGCTTTTCTTCATTATCTCTTTCTTTACAATTACCATTGTAAAACAGTCACTGAAGCAGCACTATTTTAAAAACAAAAACCAAACAAACAAACAAAAATAAAACAAAACAATAAAAAACAAAACAAGGCAAATCACAGAAAGACTAAGTTGCTATGTCTTAGGTAACAAAGCAATTAAAAGTTACTCCAGGATTCAGATTCACAGGTATGGTGAAAAGTCCAAGCACTTCTAAGTTAGAGACAACACAAATGTGAATTTGAAGTTAATTTATATTGCCTACATATGATCTTATACCTATCTATCTATCTATCTATCTATCTATCTATCTATCTATCTATCTATCATCTTTTATAAAAAATTTACAAGCTTAAATAGAAAATGGAGTATAATTAGCAACATAAATTTTAAAATACATAGGATGTTTACAGATATCCATGTTAGCTATTTTTTTTAACTAAATACATCAAACAATATGTTCTAATCCCATCTCTTATTACACCTATAGCCTCCCATGTTCCTTCTTATCAGAATCTACACATACTCTTTTCCTCTCTTTACACAGTCAGCAATGCTCTAGAGAATAATAATAAATTCAAATGGAATAAAACAAAACAGACAAACCATTAGAGAACAACACTAACAAACAAAAGAAGAAAAAAGTCATATATATATATGTCACATATATATAAAAGTCACACACTCACACATTCAGGAATCCCATAAAAACACAAAACTAGAATGCATAATATACATACAAAGGACTAGTAAGTTTATTTAAAAATAGTGCTCTGACAAAATGTATTGAGATAAAGAAACTTTAAGGATGTCATTGAGTTCTTTTGTTTTGGTCATTGACTATTGGGCATTAGGACTATCCTTCAAAGTGGTTTGTATTTCCAGTGAGATTCCGTTTGAGAATATAATATTTTATTTGTGAGTAGTTGACTTAGAACTAATAGAAAGTTGTCACTACTCCATTGCTCTGAATAGAGGCCACAACCAAGACAAACTGTTATGAAAGAAAGCAATTAATTGGGGCTTTCTTGGAGTTTTAGAAGATTAGTCCATTGTCATTTTCATAGAGAGAGCAAGGTGGCACTCATAGACTAAGAGCTACATCAAGCAAAAAAGAGATATTAGCCCTAGTTTGAACTTTTGACATAAATCATCAGACAATGCCTCATATTACCATATTCTTAGATCTTATAATTCTATCAACGAGTTCCACTTCAGGTAACTGAACATTGAAATATAAAAACCTAAAGGAGACATTCTTATTTAAATCATTACATGGATACTATTTGAAGAGAAAGTGTGGGTTAGGGACAAGTGGCTTCTTTCCATTTCTCTCAACAATGAGACTCTATATGGCACAGACCCATGCATGCCCTGATCCTGCAACCATAATCTATGTTAGTTCATATGCATACACATGGTCTTTAGAAAGAGTTGTTTTCTTGATTTCCTTCATTTCCTCAGGTTATTATGATCTTTCTGACTCCTGTAGAATTTCCTGAGTCCAGAGAAGAGGGATATAGTGAAGATATTCCTTTAAGACCGAGTGTTTCAAATTTTCTCCCTGAACATGCTCTATTGGTCTCTGCATTAGTTCCTATATACTGCAGGGTGATGCATCTCAGATGGTAGCTAACAAGGGACTCACCAACAAATATAGAAAAATATTAAGAGTAGTAATCTTAGTTCTGTGCACAATTTGCAAAACATAGTAATTTTCCCACATGTCCCTGGTCAGTCCTGCCTCAGTTCTCTAAAAGTCAAACACAAACCCAGATAAAAACTTTTCAATCTACAATAGTGTTTTGCCTGCAAGATGCACTAGTGTAATATTGAACAAAGCTTATTTAAATAACCAATCCCTATCTGATTTGATACTGATTGATAAGATAATAACTTTGTAATAAAATTTATTTATCCTTTGTATTTTATTCGTTTTGTCCATGTGTTTTGTATGTATATGGTATGTCTTTGTGCACCTATGTGTATGAACAAGTGTGAATGTTTTTGTAGAAGCAAGAAGAGAGCACAAAATCTGACATTGGAGTTACAAGTTTTAGGATCTTTTTCTCGAACATGGAACCCAATTTTAGTCCACTGCAAAGTAGGCAAGAGCTTTAAGAGGTGAGCCATCTCACTAGCTGTAAAACATACATTATCAGCAACTGAAAACCAATGATGTTAAATATCTGTTCATCAGAAAATAGCAGATGACTTCAGCTAATTTACATGTATCTATGCTGTCCTTTAATCCAAAGCCTTGGTGGTAACTATGCACCCCAAACTGTCTGGATTTTCCTTTCCTCATTGTGTTACACTTTCCAAGGACAATTTATCATTTCTGAGAATTCTCTGCATCACCATGAGTCTTCTTTACCAAAGAGCCACACATCATTTCACATCTTCCTTATCCTTAATAGTCCTTTTTGAATTTATCTTGAATGTTTCCTTATATCTTCTGTAGAGACCCAGCAGAAATTTCAGCTGTCCTCAATGAAGAATATCTGCTCTGAATGGAGAGGTTTATCTGAGGACATTTCTGAACAGATGATGGTTCATGGCCCCATGGGTTTTAGTAAATTGTTTTAAGTATTAGCAAAACATGAGGGGTTTCTGGAAACTGGCTGATCCCTTCACTCCCATCTGGTAAACAGAGCTCAAAATTCTTTTCCTATGTTTCCCAAATTTTAATTAAAGGTTTTATTTTTCCTCTGGGGTTTTGACCTCATTGTGGGTGAGAAATTCATTTCCAGAACTTCTCACCAGGGACTTTTATTAGCATCTGCATATGCTTTTTGCCCTCTGCTTTTGTTTGCAAGAATCTGCAATATTCTGGGGCAAGAAAAACTTGCCTTTTGGTTCAATCCTTTGAAGGTCAAAACTTCAAATCTCCTATTTTCTTTATGTGTCCATATAACATGCATCCCATAAAAATGATTCCTAGATACGTTATTATTTTTCAGGCCATGTCAGTTCCGTGTACCTTCAGAACACCTACACTTCAAAATTAGTGAGTTCTCTTCAAAATATAGAATATTATTATTCCAAATAAAATTAAACATTTCTCTTTTGAAAACAGCACTCTTATTTTGCATTTAAGTCTGGGAGGTTAATTTAAATTATTTTTTTTTTATAACTGACTGTATACTTCACTTATTGCCCTCCTCCCTGTAAACTCCCTTGCACAATAATGTTCCCACTTCTCCTCCACTTCTCCTCTGATAAGTAGGGTTTCTCCCTGGGTATCCTCCCACCCTGGCACTTCAAGTCTCTGCAAGGCTAGAGGCTTCCTCTCCCACAGTCAAACAAGACAGTCCAATCTAGGAAGTGTCCTATATAGGCAGCAGCTTTGAGGTTAGCACTTGCCCCAGTTCTTAGGGACACACAAGAAAACCAAGTGGTACATACGTTACATATATGCAGGGATGCCTCGGTCCAGCTCTTGTATGTAATTTGATTGGTGGTTCAGACTCTGAGAGCCCCATGAGTCCAGGTTAGTTTACTCTGCTGTTCTTCATGTGGTATTCTCAATCCCTTTCAGGGGCCTGCACTCTTTCTTCCTAGTCTTCCTTAAGTGTCCAAGATCTATCCACTGTAAACTAGATTTTTTAAAATATGCTTGTCGGTGGTAGAATTGTAATTGCTATGGCTCAGCTGGATTCAGGGGTTTACCCTCAACTCTTCAGTCTTCTTTCTTCACTTGTTGAGCGGATGCACTCTTTGAGTTGCTCAAGAGACAGTTTACAAAGTCAGTATCAGAGACTACCTCTTTGTTCCTACTAATCTGCTCTTTGTTCCTTCAGTTTCCATCATATTCACACAGAAGATTCTCAAGTGTTTTTAGTCATTTCAAGTGTGACCAAAATATATAGTTTACGTGGCCAACATCAAAGGTATATAGCTACTGAATGTATGGCTTATACAAGTGTGTTTTTTTTTTTTACTTAATATTAACAGATAATAGTATATCACATGAGTAAATTTAACTTTTGCCATTTTTCTTTCTTCTTGGAGTCACACCTTATAGTGTTTAAGAATCCATTTAGTCTACAGTCAAATGCTGTAACACATCAACCTGCACTGACAATGCATTTGAAAATAAAAGTTTTTACTAAACCTGAAAAAAATATTTTTTCATCAAGAGACATTTCTTATTAAAGTCAACAGTCTCCAACAACCAGGTTGTATAATTAAGCTTATTTATGAGGAGATGAGAATGCTCCTAGAAAGAAAATCCCTAATATCTGAATTTCTTTGAGGCTTTGAAGCATGGTCAGTAGGTACCAGGTTCTCATCATATGTTAGCATGCACAATTACTCTGTTTAAATGGTAGAATTTTATCTTCAACATAACTCGTTTTAACAGACAGGTTGCATATTAGTATTAAAACCTGGAAGTTGGTGAAATTAGATCCACTGAGTTTAAGTGACATTTATAAATGCATTCAGTTCCTCAGAGATAAAACTCAGGGCACCTGCATCCAGCATCCTTTCTTTTGACTACAGCTTCTGCCAATTAAGTTTTACAAAGTCAGCTGATGTGGGAGAATTCAAGGTCAAAATGGGAAGAAGTGATTAAGTATAATTTCTAATGGTCCTTTTAAGGGGAAAAAGTTTCCTTACAAGAAAACAAAACAAATCAACCCAGATAATTAATTGGAACTGAGGTAGAAAATTGACTTAATTAATGATTTCAAATTATTATATCTGAGAAATATTTTCCTTGAACACAAGATTTCAAGAGAACACAAGGCACAAACAATACATCTGTTTAATTACTTTTTTCTCAAGATTAAAGTAGAAACAAAAATTCTGTGTATTAATTTTGATTCATTAATATTTGTTTAGTTTTATTTTGAGACAAAAGTACTTCATTCTTTGATTTAAGACAAGCAAAACAAAACAAAACAACAACAAAAACAACAATAAAAGCACAACCAAAACAAAACCTGGATCTTTTGTGACACACTAATAGTAGAATAAATCTATTACTCAACACTTCCCTTTAGCCACAAGTCTAGACTTTATGTGCTTTTTGCATTACTCAGAGGAATCTACATCCAACTTGGTTACAATGCATTTTATTGGTTCCTAGCTAGGCAAAATCTAAAATCACCTTGAAGACAATTCTTAGGGTAGGGGATTTGCAACTTTAATGAGGTCAAAAAACCCACTCCAAATATAAATGTTATCGTGTTGCTGACTCTACTTCTGCATAAGGAGGAAAAAAAACGGCATATCAAATTTTCAAATGCAACTGACTTTCTACTTCCTGGATGCATATGCATCTTTAGTAGCTGCTTCAAGCCATACTTCTCTGCTATAATGGACTACAGCCAACTGTTATTCAAAGTAAACCATTTCTTCCCTAAGTTGGGATAGTTGGGTATTTTTGTCACATTGTAGCACTGAGAATAAAGTAGTTAAATCGAAACGAAACAAAGAGTTTTCCCCTCTATAAATTCATTTAGATTTTTTTTCTGGTAATAAGCATAAAAATGAGTAGACAAATCTGAACATCCATGGACAGTCACACCAAAGTCCTGTATGATCATGTGGCACTCTTCACAGATATCTTAAGAAACAAGATGTAAAATTCCCCTGGCAAGATTTGCTGTAAATAGAAGGTAGTAAGTTTATTTTCTAAAAGTCACTAACCTTTAGGGAATAGTATTTTAAATACCTATTCAAGAAACATTCTTTTATTTTATTTTTACTTTGCAGTTTATAAAAACACATAGCTAAAATAGGATCAAACTTATTTGTATTTAGTATTACTTAAAATTGAAATGGAACTATTTTTTTTTTTTTTACCTTATGTTGAACATCTCTAGTAATGTGCCTGCTTAAGAAACACCTGATGATTATTATCAAGAATTTTCTTTTTACTAACAGATGTTTAAGGGAATTTCAGTTATACGTTGTTATTTCTGTCTTAAAATAAAGCAACATCAGGAAAAAAAAAAAAACAATGGCAGAGAAGTTATTTTGATCTAAATAAGAAGAGGGTTCACAAAACTGTTCGTGGTACTATTTGGTTCTTTTACTGGAGGCACAAATGTAAGTTCCATTAATTGTATACAGTTATTTCAACAAAGAAAGTATTTATTTTTTCAGTTCTGTTTATTTTTCTTAATGGTACCCATCACTCTCACAGCAAGAACTGTGTAATACTAATATTATTTGTGTCATAAACCATCATAAATGGCTAGATGCTCTGGATACCAGTATCTCTTGTGATTACCAAGACTGAGTACCTCTAATTATTTAAGGTATTTTTATAGTTGTTGGTCATTTATTTACTCATTTATTTTTCAAAGACCTCTGGAATATCACTAGTAAAATTCTGATTTATCTCCTATATTCAGGTTATACTAGTTGAAAGCCATTTCATAAGTTTACATGATCCAAAATGAATAAAAGATAAAGTTACATTATTTTATATTCAGTGGTTCAAAACAACTTAATAAAATTAATAAACTATTCAAAGCAGCCTTGTTTACAATAACAAGAAGCTTGAAAAACCCAGATGTCCTTCAGCACAGGAATGGATACAGAAATTGTGGTACATATACACAATGGAGTACTACTCAGTTATTAAAAACAATGAGTTCATGAAATTCCTAGGCAAATGGATGGAACTTGAAGCTATCATCATGAGTGAGGTAACCTAGTCACAAAAGATCACACATAGTATACACTCACTTATAAGCAAATAGTAGCCCAAAAAGCTAGGAATACCCAAGAAACAATTCACTGAACTTATAAAGCTCAAAGGGAAGAAAGGCCAGGAGGTAGATGCATCAGTCCTTCTTAGAAGGGAGAACAAATCACTCATGAGAGGAAATAAAGGGATAAATAAAAGAGCAGGGTTTGAGAAAACATCATGCATTGACTGCCCCATATGCAGCAACTAAATCCAAGCACTATTACTGATGCCAAGTGGTGCTTACTGGAAGGAATCTGATATGGAAACCTCCTTAGATGTTCTGACAAATCCATACGCATACCGATATAGGGGAGGATGCTTGCAGCTGACTATCAGACTGAACATGAGGACCCCGGTGAAGGAGTTAGAGAAAGGACTGAAGAAGCTGACAGGGTCTGCAACTCCATGGATAGAACAAAGTGATCAACTAACCAAATCCTCCACAGCTCCCTGAGATTAAAATACCAACCAGTGAGTTTCCATGGAGAGACTCATAGCCCCAAGTGCATATGCAGTAGAGAATAGCATTCTCTGGCATCCATGGGAGGAGAGATTTATTGTCCAGTGAAGGCTTGTTTTCCTAGTGCAAGTGAATGCCTAGGTGCTGAAGTGGGAGAGGGTGGTTAGGAGAGGGACCACCTTAGAGGCAATGAGAGGCAGAGGGAGGATAGTATTGGGGAAAGTAAATAACATCTGAAATTTAAAATTCATAGAATATCAAATTAAAAAAATGACCTATAGTATTGCATACTTGCTATAAAATATATGCTTCTCAATTTAATTTAAAAATTTGATATCTTATCAACAGACCATTAGTTGATGTTCACTGTCAAGTTTTAGACATGAACACTTCCAAAATACTAAGCTAATGCCAAAATATTTATGAATATTTTCACAAAATAGAAAAAATAGACTTAAGAAATATTTTGCAAAAACAAATAAAATGTAACAATGTAAAATATATATAGTAAACTTTAGAAGAATCAAATGTCATTTTGTGCACTTTTATTTATAGTGCATCTAAATGAAATCTCTCATAAATATCAACTTTAAATAGATAGCATCTCCCTCAAAAATAATTTGTTTCATGATACACCTATAAAAACTATATTTTTTACATTTATTCTGTGCCAGTGGATCTAAGCTTTTATGTTACTCCTGCCTCCAGAGATTTGCCTCTTAACTGATTATGCATAAAGGCATACAACACACTATATCCAAACATAAATAATACAGCAAAATATTTGATTAATTTCCTAACTCTAGAAATAGTTTAAGAAGCAGAGGCCAAAAATAAGGAAAGCACATTGAGAAATGTGCAGGTTTAAATTTTAAATTGTATAACATTAATACCTGAAAAAATACTCTATAGAAAAATAATAAAACAATAAAAGATTTAAATCAGTTTTATTTATATGCTACATATAAAAAATATTTAGATTAAAATATTAACACATAATTTGTTGGAAACTGATGAAATATACAGTCACTAAATCTATAACCAAAATCAATCAATCCTGTATAAAAGAAATACAGAGCATGACATTATTCAATTAAATGATGGTGAGAATATAAAATTAAGGTTGATTAATCATAAGAAAATAACATATAGCTAGCAAAGAGATCTTTTATGCTTACTTGAGAAATATGGCAAGTTTGGAGAAAGATAGGAGAATTTTAGAGTTTCTTAAATATGATTAAAACAAAGGTGAGACTGAATAAAGTAAAATATTGATTAAAATAACTCTTTTATTCATTTTTCTCTTTGTGATGGCTAACATGATAGGATTTACTATCACTATGGAAACATATATTCTGGAAAACTCACTATAAATTTGAATTATATATATGGTTCCTTAGAATGGACTCTCAGACTGAATGGGAAGGAGAAAATTAGCAATCATTCCTGAGCTTCGTGAGTGTGCTGTCATGTGACCAGCCCCTTTCAGCTCCTGCTGTCAGGCTTTTGAAGATTTAGTACACTCTATCAAGGAACAGAAGTCCTCAAAATTACTATTTCTCCACAACTTCACTTTGCTGCACATTTGTCAAATAATAAAACAATGAATGAATCCTGGAGGAGGCTGTATATTTTTGTGTTGCTTACATTTGTCCAGGTGTGATTACCTTTTGCTCCTTGTTTCCCCCTTGGTTATTGAACACAGAGGATCACTCCTGATAGGCAAGCTCCTACCACAAACTTACACTTCTAGCTCCTTTCCATTTTTATTCAGAGGAAGGGGATTTATGTTGCCTAAATTTGCTTGTTCCTTACTCAAGCAATGATTACAGCACATTCTACATGAATTCTAAATATCATTATGTTTGTTTTCTGCTTTTTATTTAATTATTTAAAAAAATCAAGTTACATATTTATTAGGAAACTTATCCTCAGTGTGGACTTGAAATGTTCCCTGAAACATTTCTGTGACCATGCAATATGACCCCACCCTTTCAGGATTATTTATAGTATGCATAGACTGTGCTCAGTGTCTGCCACAGCTGTTACACGCTGTAGCCCATGTTAATCGTTTAAAGACCTCAAGGAAATACAATATTTTGGTCTCAATGTACAAAATGCTTTTAAGATTTACAACTATAAAGAGGTTGTTATGTTCATAAAACACATTTTAGTAGAAATTATAAAAAACAGGATTAATAAAATAAAGAAGAATTCAGTAAGAAAATAAGACATATGAATGAATGACTGTGGACTTCTCTAACAAAAAGTCACATTTCTTTACCTTTATAGTCTTACATACCATTTTGTTGTGATATAAAGCTATTATCTTCAAAGTGTCTTTAAGACCCTAAATAAGATAACAAGACACCCAAGAGACACCTAGCAGAATTACAACTGATAAAGTACAATGCCAGATCATGTGTTGCAGACATTAGGATGTCTCTGTTATAAACCCTGATAATGTTCTTCATTCGGAGATGGCCAAAAATAGTCTGGGGAAAGATGGAAGCTTTATATTCCTCCATATACATTCATGTGCCAAGCTGATCCATTTTTATTTTAGTATGAAATATCTGCTCAGTATGAAAGATAGTATTGTGTATGGGCAGCATTCACACAAATGCTGTATTGCACAGGTTTCCCGGCTTCTGAACTGATGAGAGGCTTTACTGGGATTCATGGGTGTGTATGAGGGTCAGTCCTTACCCGTAAACATACAGTTTCACTGTTTTTCTATTCTGACTTAGCTCCTGAATGTCATCATAAGCTCTGGAAAATCTGGTTCACTGACATTCCCTTCATTGGGTTCACTTTTGTCCTACACACATTAAAGTGCAAGAAAATTATAAGTAATGCTGTATAGCTTACTTGAAGGGTTGACATGTGAAGTTATTTGCATAAGCTTATTACTTAGGAATCCAAATGTACATTTTTTTCCTAAACATGGTCATGAATTTTTTACAGAATTTTTGGTCTTCAAAAGAAAACAGGAACAGGACTTTTTAAAAAAGAGAAATTTTAGAAATCGTAACTGTTTATAACACATAAAATAAAACTTTTTCTAAATTAATTAGGAAAATAGCCTGAATTTTCCCCATATATATATATATATCAGTGGCTCTTTAATGCATAGGAACTAATCTAACCTATACATTTGACTCTTACTTGCAAACACAACCCTTTCTTTCAGGGTAAAACCACATATTGTTTTTGCAAAATGGGCAGAATGTCAAACTTCTCTCCAAACATTTATATTTTTGCCCACAAGTTATTGCTGCTCTAGGCCTGTCTGCAGTTTCTGGTCATTACTGTGGAGATTTGTGATGGCTCTACATGCTGAGAACACATGACAGTTTAGTGCCCACCGGGAAATGGGATCTGTAGATCAACCTTCAGAAAATGGGAGCTCAGGGCATGAAACATTTAATGTTTGAGACTGGGGCAGAGAACGCTACGACTTGTCTTCTTGAAACTGGAAGGTTCTTTCCCACAAAAGCTAAGAGCAGCACAGCAGTGGCAACATGGGAAAAACTGAGCAAGACTGGATCTATCACCATTTCATGATGGACTGAAAGTGACTCAAAGTTGCCTGTTATCCAAGACAGCCCGAGACATCTCAGACAACCAGGGATTGTGGGAATCCTATTACTCAGTGATATTGTCACTATTATATTGCATTCCATCAAGCCAGTAACCTCTCTCCAAAGCTCATTCATAAAAATCTAATTAAGTGAACTGACACACTCACACACACACACACACACATAAAAACTCACTCACTCACATATACACTAGGCATGTAAGTAAGTGAGGCATTTGAGAAGAAGAATTTTCTTGCATAAAGACAGGGTCTAATGATCTGAGACTGCAAACAAGAAATATTTTATACAGATAAAGTTATGAGAGAATAAACACATTTTCAATATCATAGTGAATCTGCAACCTCAAAGATCTTGACATCATGCCTTGAGGCTGCAGGCAGTTTATCAGTGAAAATTAATTGTAGGTGACAAAAATTGTATTTTAACTGAATTTTATTTCTTTAACCTGTTTTCTTTTTGGTGAGATGAGAAAAGATTATCAATAAAATAAGTACCTTTTGCTAAACCAAAACTAGGTCTGATATGGTAAGTGGTGCTCTTGTAGAATCTTCCATCTTTGCATATTACTTCAAAAAATTTATTTCAGTAGTACTTTAATGGTTCTGTTTTTCTTTTATTTCAAAGAAATAAATGAATACTAACTCCACCTATGAAACTGAGACTTATATGTAGTTCACTGTAAATAAAAATTATGTACAGATTACAATCCCAAATGGTCATTATTGAGTAGAAGACAAATATGTAAATGTAGCTAATCTGACAGAGATACTCCTAGGACTCAATACACAGCCTAGTGTACCCTTAACTCATATTAGTCTATTGGTGTTTGCATGCATAGTGCAGAGACTACAGGATTTTTTCATATGGCTAATAAACTATACTTTGAAGTATCTAAAATAAAAATTAAAGATGAACAAAAGTAAGAAAATATTCCCAAGACATATCTAATGCATATACCGCATTTACAAATAAAAAAAACCTACACATTTTTAATCATCAATAAAATAAATACAAAATTGACATTATCAAATTGATTGGCATATTTTAAGAAAATAAATACAGATTATCATCAAGAAATTTTCCTTTTACTGTAACTTTTAGTGAAAACAGTTGTATCACTTATCTATATGTCTGTCTGTCTATCTCTATCTATATAGAGATATAAGATGCTAAATAATTTACATTTGTTGAAGAGCAGAACAATGATAAAAATAAAGGTAGCCTTTGACCTAAGATTTTTTTCAACCTCTTTTTCAAAATTTATGAAGTATCATCTATTCTTTCCACTTTGGCCACAAACTTTCTATTTCCAAACAGATTCATATTGCAAACTTCAGGAGGTACAACCAGTTGTTTATAAAAAAGAAATAATTCTATGTTTTATAGCCTGCTAAGAAGTTATTCCAGCAAACTATTTGACTAGCATCCATCCCTCCTCCCCCCCCAAAAAAAACAGCAGATTTTTTTTTCATAGAATGTGCATTTGCTTCATTCCATAATGATTGTTGTCATTTTCCCAAAAGTAATAGTGTATTCATTTTTCAGTGTGGAAGAGGAGAGCGCTTGTTCTCTGAGAGCTGCAAATGTAGAACTGTGAGTGTAACTGAGGAAATAAGAGACTCCAAGGACAGATCCCTCTTGCTACTGCACAGAACATGCAGCAGGCATGGTGGACTGATATTGAGCCCTACAGTCTCAGATAGTTGAGTAATGAGAGATGGGATGTGCTGCCACTCCAAGTACATAGGGAAAACAATGCCATTTGTATACTATGACCTTAGGTTGCATGACTAACATTTTTTCCTGAATGTAATAAAGTTATGTGAAAAATAAATGCAGCAACATTATTTGTATCCCGATTTGTGTGCATAAGCCTTACTACCTTGTTTAAAATTTGGTACTAATACCAATATGCTCCTGAATAATTTGCTTAATGCCTCTGTTTTCCTTGAATAAAAATAACTATTTTACGGAGAGTTATGAGGATCAAATTGGCCAATTATAATATATTCAGAAGATCCCATGTCTCACAGCAAGCTCTTGATTAATATTGGTTATTGTTCTTAATCAGTATAGATAAGGTTTCTTTTAATATATGAGCATTGTTTTGTATGAAAGAGTCTAAGATATTAATAAAAGATCAAGTTGCAGTTATGGGATTCAAGGAAAAAGGTCATTGAACAAAGATATATCAGTAAAGTTGTCTCTGTTTTCTCTTTAGATTTTGGGTTGACAATTAACATTTATGAAACAATATGTTGACATAGGCTGGATTCTGCTTTACCTGTCTAGCCTTTGTATTCTGGAGATAAGAGAGCTCACAGATAATTCTGTGATAAACTGTTTCAGGACATTTTTAGTTTCTTGGAAATTTTCAAAAGTTACTTAGGCTTCTCCAATTTCTTAGAATATGTGCAATTGAAACTAGAGGTATCAAAAAACTGTCATTTTTTTTCTAAAATGTATATATGAAATGCAGGCTACCAATACATATCTAGTCCTCAGGGATTCCTGTTAACACTTATAAGTTTGAGGGAGTACCTAGCACAGATATTTTTAAAGGCTACTGAGAGATTTCTGATTTGTGTCACTGGCTGGAAACTGACCTACATGACTTGCTTCAAACCCACTGAGTTTTTATTATAAGCCACTATTAGAAATATCTCGAGCTATTTTCGTTTTCATGATGTGCACATGCACTTCATGGACGCTCTCCATTATTCAGCTTCCTATGACTTCTATTTTCAAAAGAACCAGTGAGAAACTTTTTTTTTCCTTTTACATTTTGCATGCCATTATTTTGACATTCTGTAGCTACAGTTTGAAAAATATAAATGGATGTCAGAAAGGCTACAAATAACCGTTTGTACTTTGTTTACAAGAAAAGCCCTGTTTGAAAGAAAAAAGAATTCATATTTGAAATGTATCATTAGGGAAGGGTGTGTTTTAATGTGTCAGAAATGAATTTCAAAGAGCATGTTGGGGTGTATGTTACTTCAGAGGTAACGTTAATTTGAGAGCCGTTTCCAAATGTGTTGGTAAACAATTGGTCACCACAGAGATACAAATATTGAATTCTCTAGTATTTGACACTACAGTGATGTAAATGTACTTTTGAAATTGTTAAAATACTCAAAATAGAAAAACCTACCAAGCAACAACTTGATAAAAAAACATTCATTTATGTTGGAAACCATTTAAAAGTTTGTTTTAGAATTAATAATTTATAAGTGTCATTTATTTATTTTAGAAAATTTCAAGATATCTTTAAACAAATACTTTCTAGAAAAAATGTTACATGAAGACATACGTGGGAAACATACTTTTGTGTTTTATTGTTTGCTTTGCTTTATGTATTTATTTTTGATGTTTTGCTTACCTGTTTAAAGATAGCAAATTTATATTTGATACATGAAATTTACAAGAAAGATGTGCAATTACAAACACTGAGTTAACTGTTGTGAAATAAGTAATAAATAATTCAAAACTATTAGTAATAGTTGAGGAAGCTACCTCCCAAATCAAATCATAATATTTTGATTTAGACAAATCAATTCCTAACAGCTTTTAAGAATCATCAATTTCTAATCTGAGGAAGTATTTGGACAACTAAATACTTAATTCTATTTCTCTGATTTTAAAATTGGTTATTATATTTATCAGTGAACGTTTAAGTTTTTAATGAGTATGTTGATCTTTTTATTGAAATCCTTTGAGAAACTTGATAATGTAAGTTAAATATGAAGAGATAAAGTCTAAACTTCAGAAAGGCATTTCTACTGTATTTTGATAAACATATTCAATTGCACATGACAAAGATAAAGTCTAAACTTTAGAAGGATGTGTCTACTTTATTTTGATAAGCATATTCAATTAATTTAAATTTGTCTATAACATTTCTAATAAGTTCAGGCAAGGCTTAAACCTAAAAAATGAAGAGACATGAGACTTTTTTGTTTATTCATGTCTTTGTCTCCTTGAAATGAAGAGGTAAAAGTACTCCTTATAATTTTGGTTGTGTAAAATCCAAGCAGAATGGTTGCATACCTGTAATCTTAGCTCTGGTCTCTCTCTCTCTCTCTCTCTCTCTCTCTCTCTCTCTCTCTCTCTCTCTCTCTCTCTCTCTCTCTCTCTCTCTCTCTCCCTCTGTGTGTGTGTGTGTGTGTGTAGACATAATCACTAGAGCTTGCCAGCCAGCCAATCTAGTTAACAAGTGAATCCATGATTAAACATTTGACTTGATAAAAGTAAGATGAGTGAAGTCATATTCAAGTTCTTCTTACTTACAACTTAGTATTCTCAATGTATATTACATGCTTGAATGAAAATATTCTCATTTCAAAATATAAGGAACAATGACTATTATTGTTAAAATTTGTTTATAAAGCTTAAAAATAACAATGTAATATTTACAGGTATAATTTCAAGAAAACACTAAAAGTCCCTAATAAGAGTGTTTGGCATAATGCTGGCAATGCAAAACTCTCTACATATACTGGCTATGTGTACTCACTGGTAAATTGGGCTGCATCAAACTATATAATTATATTTGGGGAATCTGGCATAGGAGGTCTAGAGGAACATGTTGGATCCTTCCTTGAAATGTTCTCTCTTCTAGTTTTTAAGACAGGTATTTAAGAAAACTTGTTATTAAAGGCAAGCCCACAGTTCTGCCAAACTACCTGCATAAATTCGATTGGAGATTTTATTCATCCTCATTTTCACTATGGACAAAAGCAGAATGACCTGCTGTTGAAAATCCTGGACATTGACCATAATTTCACCCCCTGCTAATGATGCCTGTTCTGGTTCCGGAATCTATTGGCTGTCTGCCTTCGACCAAGAAACTTCATTTTACCAGTTTACAATAATAATTTACAAAACATCACTGATGTTTAACTGTACCATACACTGTGAAGCAAAGCATGTACATTTAAAATAATGCGACTTGAATATAAAATAAGCTATAATATATACAGCAACTATAAACAAACTGAGTAATAATTCCTGCTCTATAAGCTCTTATGTAGACACTCACCCACACTTTTTTTATTTTTTACATTCCACCCTCCAAGTAATTCCCATCCTATATCTTCTCCACCCAAATATCCTGGAGAATTTCACTGCCCCCCCCCCCACCAGACCTCTACACACCCTGGAGCCACCATTTTCTTGAGTGTTAACTGCATCTTCTCTGACTAAACCCAGATCTCTTATCTCTATGTGTTGATGGCTTCATATCAGCTGGTGTATCCTGCCTGGTTGGCGTTCCAGTATCTGAGACGTTTTAGTGGTCCAGCTTAATTGAAACTGGTGGTCCTCTTAGAGGGTCACCCTCCTCAGCTTCCTCCACTTTTTTCCTAATTCAACTTAGGGTCAGAAGCTTCTGTTGGTTGGGTGCAAATATCTGCATCTTACTCTTTCAGCTACTTGTTAGGTCTTTCAGAGTGCAGGCATAATAGATCCCTTTTGGTGAGTGATCTTTAACCCTAATAATGATGTCAGGTGTGGGGCTTCCCCTAGAGCCAGATGTACTTTTGGACATGTCGATGGACCTTCTTTACCTCAGGCTCTTCTCCATTTCAATTCCTGCAGTTCTTTCATATAGGAAAAAAAATATGGTTGAGAGTATTGATTGTGGGAGAGCAACACCCACTTGATTCCCTGTCTTTCTGCTGGAGGTGGGCTCACAAGTTCCCTCTCCATACTCTAGGGTATTTCATCTTGGATCCCTGTCTTTGAGTCCTAGAATCTATCATCTCCCAGATATCTGGTACATTCTGAAGGGTCCTACCTCCTAAGGTAGCCTATTTCTATTCTTTCTGCTGGCTCTCAAGTCCAATTGGATCAAGGACTTCAACATAAAACCAGATACACTGAACCTAATAGAATAGTAAGTGGAAAAGAGCCTTGAACTCATTGGCACAGAAGAAAATTTTTTAAACAGAACAAAAATGGTGCATCTTCTAAGATCTAGAATTGGTAAATGGGACCTTTTGAAACTGGAAAGCTTCTGTAAGGCAAAGAATATAGTCAGTAAGACAAACATGCAACCCACAGACAGGAAAAATATCTACACTAATCCCACATGCAATAGAGGGCAAATATCCAAAATATGTAAAGGATTCAAGAAGCTAACCATCAAAATACCAACAAACCCAATAAAAAATAGGGTATAGAACTAAATGAAATATTTAAACTGAGGAATCTCTAATGGCTGACAAGCATATAAAGAAATGTTCAAAGTCCTTAGTGATCAGAGAAATGCAAATGAAAATGACCCTGAGATTCCACCTTATTCCAATTAGAATGGCTAAGATTAAAACCTCAAGTGACAAGTGGTAAGATTGTGAAGAAACAGGGACAGTTTTTCATTGCTGGAGAGACTGTAAACTAGTAAAAACCACTATTGAAATCAATCTGGAGGCTTCACAGAAAACTGGAAATAGATGTACCTACCTGAGGACCAAGTAGTACCACTCTTGGTAATATACCCAAATGATGCCTTAGAATGCCAGGTGGTCACAAGTTTCACTATGTTTATATCAGTCTTATTTGTGGCAGACATAAACTGGAAACAGCCCAGATGTTCTAGGACAAAAAAAAAAAAATGGATACAGAAGATGTGCTTCATTTACACAATGTAACAGTGCTCAGAACATTCTGAGTTTTGCAGCATATGCAGGGAACTAGAAAATATCATCCTGAGTGAAGTAACTCAGATCCAAAATAACATTCACAGGAAGTACTCACGAATATGTGGATATTATCAAAAAATACAAAATAGACAAGATACAGTCCACAGAACTCTACAGGTCAACAAGCTAAAGAGCCTGAGTGAGGATGCCTCAGTTTCACTTGGGAGGGTGGAAAAAGCAACCACCATGGGAGAGGGAGAAAAGGACCTAGGTGGCAAAGGGTCTGGGGGGAAGAGGGGAACATGAGCTGATATTATGTGAGGAAAGTGGACTCTACTGTACTATTAATTTGTATAATAAATGGTGAAATGTTGGCTATGATTCCCTTTCTCTGATATCATTTGTTTTTTTTTTTTTGTTTATTTGTTTTGGGGTTTTGTTTGTTTGTTTTGGGGATTTATTTGTTTGTTTGTTTTTTTACAAATTCCAACACAACTGGAGGACAAAGGGCAACACTTTGATTTGTTTAATTCACATAGTTTATGTCAAAATCCAGAAATGATGAAAGAATTGGATGAATTTTAATTTTATCATGATGTTTGGAACTTGTAACACAAATGTTAAGTATACATGTGTTTTAACTTCATACATGTTTTTCATTTATTGGATTTTTTTTAACATTATCCCCTTTCCAACTTTACCCTCTGAAAATCCCCCATTCTATACCCTCTCCCCCTGTTTGTACAGATACCTGCTTTCTACACCTTCCCACTCTGGCAGTCTCCTAAACATGGGCATGAGGCCTTCGTAGGACCAAGGGCATCTCCTTTCATTGTTGTCCAAAATGGCCATCCCAGCAGCAGGAGGCATGGGTTCCTCAATCTGTATTCCTGGAATGGTGATTTAATTTTCTAAGTACTTTGGTTGTTGCTGTAGAGAAAAATGTGAGCTCCACAGGACCATATCTTATTTTTTTGTTTGTTTGTTTTTCATTTTACTTTTATTGGATATATTTTATTTGCATTTTAATGTTATCCCCTTTCCCAGTTTCCATCCTGTAAACTATTATATCTCATCCCATCTACCTGTTTCAATGAGGGTGCTCCCTAACCTTTAACCACATCCTACTTTCCTGCACCAACATTCCTCTACAGTGGGGCATCAAGGCTTGACAGGTCCAAGGACTTCTATTCCCACTGATGTCCAAAAAGGCCATCCTCTGATACATAGGTACCTGGATTCATGGGTCTGTCCATTTCTACTCTTTGGATAATGGTTCAGTGCCTACAAGCTTTGGATAGTTGGTATTGTTGCTCTTAGGTGGTTGCAACCCACTTCAGCTACTTCAACCCTTTCTCTAACCCCTTTGTTGGGGATCCAATTCTCAGTTCAATTGGTGGTTGTGAGCATTGTATTTGACATATATTTGACATGATCTTGAAAAGTCTATCAGGGAAGATCTATTTCAGGCTTCTGTCAGAATGTATTTCCTGGCATCAGCAATATTATCTGGTTATTGTGGCTATATATGGGGTGGATCTCCAGGTGGGACAGTCACATGATGGTCTTTGCTTCAGTCTCTGCTTCAAACATTGTCTCCATAATATCTTTCTGTAGATATTTTTGTTCCCCAATTAAGAAGGACTGAAGCATCTTCACTTTGGTCTTCTTTTTTCTTAAGCTTCATGTGGTCTTAGGTAATCTCAACTTTTGGGCTAATGTGCAGTTATCTGTGAGTGTATATCATGTATGTATTTTTGTGATTGGGTTACCTCACTCAGGATGATATTTTCTACTTTCAGCTATTTGCCTAAGAATTTCATGAAATTAGTTTTTTAATGACTGAGTAGTACTCCATTTTCTGTACCACATTACCTGTATCCATTTTAGTTGATATACATCTGGATTCTTGTCAGCTTCTGGATATTGTACATAAGGCTACTATAATCATAGTGGAGCATATGTCCTTGTTATGTGTAGGAACATCTTTTGGGTATATTCCTAGGAATGGTATAGCTGGGTCCTCAAGTATTACTATGTCCAATTTTCTAAGGAACCTCCAGACTTATTCCCAGAGTGGTTGTATCAGCTTGTAATGCCACCAGCAATGGAAGAGTGTTTCTATTTTTCGACAGCATCTGCAGTCTCCTGAGTTTTTTATCTTAGCCATTCTGAGTGGAGTAACGTGAAATTTCAAGGTTTTTTTGATTTGCATTTTCCTCATGACTCAGAACATTGAACTTTCTTCAGGTGCTTCTTAACCATTCAGTATTTCTCAGTTGAGTATTTTTTGTTCAACTCTGTCCCCCATTTTAATAAGGTTATTTTATTCTCTGGATTTTAACTTTTTCAGTTAGCCCAATAGGGATGTAGGATTGGCAACAGTCAATTTTCAATCTGTTGATTGACATTTTGTTTTAAGGACTGTGTCCTTTGCATTACAGAAGATTTGTAACTTTTTTTTGAGGTCCCATCTGTTCATTCTTGATCTTGGAGCATAAGACATTGGTATTCTATTGACAAACTTTCTATTTCCCTAATTTATCTTCTATAAAACCAGTGTATCTGGTTTTATGTGGAGGTCCTTGATCCACTTGGACTTGAGCTTTGTACAGAGCAATAAGTATGTATCAATTTGCATTCTTCTACATGCTGACCAACAGTTGGACCAGCACCATTTGTTGAAAATGCCATATTTTTTCCATTGTGTGGTTTTAGCTCTTTGTCAAGAACCAATTAACCATAGGGATGTGTGTGTGTGTGTGTGTGTGTGTGTGTGTGTGTGTGTGTGTGTGTGTGTGTATGTGTGTGTTATTTGATTTTCAATATTATTCCAATGATCTACCTTTCTATCTCTGCACAAATACCATGCAGTTTTTAACATTATTGTTTGGTAATACAGCTTGTGGTCAGAGATAGTGATTTTATTATCATTTTAAAGTTCTTTGATTGTTGAGAATAGTTGATGCTATCCTGGATTTTTTGCTATTCCAAATGAATTCTCAAATGCTCTTTCTAACTCTATGAAAAATTGAGTTGGAATTTTGATGTGAATTGCACTGAACTTGTAGATTGCTTTTTGGAAAGATGGCCATATATACTGTATTAATATTTCCAATCCATGAGGAAGATAGATTTTCCCATCTTCTGAGATCTTCTTTAATTTCTTTCCTCAAAGACATGAAGATTTTTGTCTTACAGAACTTTCACTAGCTTGAATAGAGTAACACTGAGGTATTTCATATTATTTGCAACTATTGTGATGGGTGTCATTTTTCCTAATTTTTTCTCATCCTCTGTATTCTGTGAGAAGAATAAGATTAATCATTTGTTTGAGTTAATTTTATATTCAGCCACTTTGCTGAAGATATTTATCAGCTGTAAGAGTTCTCTTGTGGAGTTTAAGGTGTTACTTAAGTATATTATTATATCATCTGCAAAAAGTGATAGTTTGACTTCTTTCTTTCTGATTTGTATCCCTTTGACTTCCTTTTATTGTCTAATTTCTCTCACTAGGACTTCAAGTACTATATTAAATAGGTAGGAAGAGAATGGGCATTCTTGTCTAAACCCTGATTTTAGTGGGATTGCTTCAAGTTTCTCTACATTTAGTTTAATGTTTGCTACTGGTTTGCTATATATTACTTTTACTTAATGTATATATGGCTCTTGAATTTCTGATCTTTCCAAGACTTTTAACAAGATGGTATGTTGAATTTTGTCAAATTCTTTCTCAACATGTAATGAGATGACCATGTTGTTTATATATCATGGATTATCTTGATGAATATTGAACCATACCTGTATTTCTGGGATGAACTCTACATGTTCATGGTGAATGATCCTTTGTGTGTTCTTGGACTCAGTTTGTGAGAATATTATTGAGTATGTTTGCATCAATATTCATAAGGTAAATTGGTCTGAAGTTGGTCTCAGGTAAGAGAGCACTTCTGAGGTTATTCTTTGTGCACAGCAGTCTGTGGTGAGGCCCTGAATTCTGATGGTGGTGGCCGGGTCTTTCTCTCAATGATTTCTTTATTATCTTCTGCCCTTGAGATTCTTTCCTCTATATCTTGCATTCTGTTGGTGATGCTTTTGTTTATTTTTCCTGATTTCTTTCTATCTCTATGGTTGTCTCCCTTTATGATTTCTTTATTGTTTTTATTTTTGTTTTTAAATTCTAGATGTTTTTTTTCAACTTCTTCATCTTTTTTGCTCATGTTTTCTTATAATTCTCTAAAGAACTATTGAGTTTTTTCTTTAAAACCTTCTACCTCTTTACCTGTGTTGTTCTGTATTTCTTTAAGGGAGTTATTTATGTTCTTCTTAAAATTCTCTAACATCATCCTGAGTTGTGATTTTAAATCATGATTTTAAATCTTGCTCTTCCAGTGAGTTGGGGTATCCAGGATTTGCTGTGTTGTGTAAACTGGGTTCTGATGATTCCAAGTGGGCTTGGTTCTGTTTCTGAGGTCCCAGGACTTGCCATCTGCTTATTTCTGGTGTTAGCTGGTTTTGCTGATTCAACAATGGCATGACCCTCCTGTAATCCTGTGTGTCAGCACTACTTTGGTACCAGTTCTCTCCCAACAGTTTCTGGGTACAGACAGCTGTGACAAAGGTTCAACACAGGGCATAAACAGAAACTGGAAGGATCATGTCCTAAACTGCTTCTTGATTCCTGTGTCCTGAAGGCTTCAGATGGGTCCCTTAGACCAGAAGCGGTGGTCTTACCTGTGCTCTAGGGTGTTTCAGTACTTCTAGTGGACCAGCTCTCTCCCAGAAGGGTCTGGATATAGAGAGCTATAGCACAGAGTCATTTCTGGGATCAGGCAGAAACTGTAAGGACTCAGACTACTCCTTTGTTCTTATGTCCTGCGAGCTTGGACCAGTAATTTGAGCAGAAGTAGTGGTCTCACCTGTGCTCTTAGATATGTCATCACTTCTGTGAAAGCAGCTCTCTCACAGAAGAATCTGGGTACAGAGAGCTCTGTCATCATGTCAGCTCTGGACACAGGTAGATACTAGAGGACCCCATCTTATATCAGAAGTAATAAGGACATATCTCCATCCCTGAACTCATTCTTTAACATGTACTTATTGGACACTCACTTTGTAATTCCAAAATAATTTTCTGTCTAGTTGTGAAGAGATAACCATTGTATATATCACATAAGATTACAATTACAAAATTGTGTACATAATAATGTAAAAATGGTTAGTGAGTTTCTAAATTATAAGTCAAAATCTAATTTGTTGTTTGTAGACTACAATTAAGGTAGGTTGGGTGGCGAATATGTAGGTAAGTAACAATTAAAATATCAAGTAATATAGTCTTTGCTACCAGGGACCATGATTGCTCTTGGTACCTTATTTCTCTTGCTTATTTCTATCTATAATCTTATTTCTATGAGATATTTCATTCTCTATTCTTATATCTATGAAAATATCATCTACGCATATGTATTTTTGTCAAATATTTTGAAGTCTAAGTACATATGTGTTTTGCATCTATGGAGATATGAGAAATAGAACGTTATGGCTTAAGTAGTTTCTAAGATGTAGAGATATCAGAGAATATTTCAGTGGATATATTTTTTTCTTTCTGGACCATAGAAAATGGAAGCATTATTTATCAACAGTGCAAGGATCAATTAGGGAATTTTTACAGAAGGTTTTGGAGAGCTGATTAGTGCTAATGCCATTATTTGTAATACAGTCAATGCAAAAATTAACTTGAAAACCTGGGCATTGTTCCCAACTGTTTTGTTGAAAGATCTAAAACTTTCTCATAGTATTCATGAGTACATAATAGTTAGCTGACAGGTCACCTGTCACTTGTAATTAATGTCATAGAAGGGATAAGACAGAATGGCAGGTTTTACACCTGATATTACTTATATTCTGTGAGGTTTCTCTTTAAATGTCTCACTACCCTATACTCACCTTTTTATTTTTAATATTTTCCAAAGGAATATCCTGAGTATTGTTGTTTTCCAAATCTCCTTATCCATTTGATTCTATTTCTTGCCTTGTGCTCTGGTATCACAGAAAAACATTTTCTTAATTAAGAAATAATTACTTTCAAATTTCCCTTACAAGCACCCACTTTGTATATCTTCTTGTAGTTCTCTCAAGAAGGCAATCTGTTGGAACAGCTGCATGAACCATAATATACTCTTTATTCTTGAAGAAGTATCTGCTGCAACTGCAGTAAAAGTTGGACTTTAATTGCCAACACTTAGAGGGAGGTTTTGCTTCATGGCCTTATCTATTTTATATCTCTCAGAGTAAAAGGAAATCTCAGGAAGCCTTTACTAGAACTCATTTCCATATTTGCACTATCTCTCAAAAGCTAAAAAATCACCTAGGAAAGGAAGGCTAAATTCAAAGTAACAAGATGAGAATATAAAACAAAAGACACTTAATAATGCTTAGGTAAAATCTATATAGTTAAAGAATATTGAAAATGATTAGAATGCTTAGGAAGTATTATTGACAATGGCTATTACATATTATGTGATTTTTTTGACTGTGACTATTTAATATTGTTCAAATAAAATATGATACATATATGAAAAAAATACCATAATATTGAAAAGTTACTCCTTAATATATCATTTAGAAATGAATACAAATATAAAAAATGCATAAAATGGAAATTGATCATCAAAGTTTGATCTTTTAAACATGTTCTTTTGACTTCTTCCAAGACTATAAAAAGCTGTCATTCTTGTTCTAATCTCAGAAAGTTCTTAAATCAGCGGATGATAGTAAAGAAATCCAGGTGAAATGCATGCAATCCATATTTCGTAGGAAAAAGAGAGGATATGAATTACATGAATCTCACACACACACACACACACAGACACACACACACACACACACAAACATATATATAAACAAACACACACACATACATACATACATAAAATTCATGACTAACATTTTTTTTGTTTTATTTCTTAATGAGGAAAGTGGGCTTTCTTATTAGTAATAAAATGCTCCTCTGCAAAAAGGACAAAAATAACTTGACCCAGTAACTACGTTCAAAAACTTTAAAATTTCTGCTGTTATATACAATATCTTGGTAAATTAAATTTATATTTAAATAAAGCCATTTCGAGGATGTGGAGAAAGAGGAACACTTCTCCACTGTTGGCGGGGTTGTAAACTGGTACAACGACTCTGGAAATCATTCTAGTTATTCCTCAGAAAATTGGACATAATACTACCAGAAGACCCAGTTATTCCACTTCTGGGCATATACCCCAGAGAAGGCCCAACATACAACAAAGACACATGCACCACAATGTTCATAACAGCTCTATTTATAATAGCCAGAAGGTGGAAAGAACCCAGATGTCCTTCAGTAGATGAATTGATACAAAAATTGTAGTACATTCACACAATGGAGTACTACTCAACTATCAGAAACAATGACTTTATGAAATTCTTAAGAAAATGGCTGCATCTAGAGAATATCATCCTGAGTGAGATAACCCAGTCACAAAAGAAGAGGCATAATATGCAGTCACTGAGAATTGGATACTGATCCCAGAAAGCTCTGAACACCCCAGAAACAACTCACAGACTATATGAAGTTTAATAAAAGAAAAAAGAAAAGAAAAGAAAAGAAAAGAAAAGAAAAGAAATAAAAAGAAAAGAAAACATTATGCTTAATCCTTACACACAAAGAAAACGTTGACTAATTCCAGGTTATATCTTGTTTTACATGTACTTTATGCTCATGGTAACTAGTAAGATCTTAATGCACACTATCAAAACTTTAAAAAAACAAGCATTTACAGAAAAGTATTTTTGTACTTTTATGGAAAAATGCTTAAAATTTATACATTTATCTTTGTTTTTTTAAAATAAATTTGTTGAAAATTAAAATAAAATAAGCCAGTTAACCAGGAAAATAATGTGTCACAGTATTATTTGGATCAGAAAATCATAGGAAATTATGTGGCCTGACATCTTACATTTCTATTTTCACTTCATTTCATAGTCACACTATTAATTAGACAGCATTTGTCATATGTCAAACTTTCTTTCAAGCCATGTATAACTTTTAAAATGCCACTTCCTACCAGTTTTCTTCAACATATATATGGAAAGTTCTTACTATTTTAATAACATTTTAACACCATCATCTCTACTTTACTTCTTTTAGTGAAACAAGTTTCTTTTTTATTTAAGATATCCTGATGACTGTTTGATTTTTGTCATCTCCTTTCAGTTCCTTCTGACCTCTTGCCTCATCTAGATACATCCACCTCTTGTCCTCTCACTAGAAAAGAAACTTTTAAGAGATATTAACAAAATGATACATAATACAGTATAGTTTTATCAAAGAAAAAGAAGCACATTAAAATAGGACCAAACAACAGAAGGGCAAAGTCCCAAGAAAAGGCAATAAAATAAATATAGATGCAGGTCTCTATAGGTTTGCACACTCAGAAATTCCATAATAACAGAAAATAGGATCACACACACACACACACACACACACACACACACACACACACACACAAACTAACTTTTAATCATTGCATTACACTCTACATACTAATTCTAAAAAATATCACATTAAATTTCCTTAAAAGTCAAGACTTTCTAAGTAGCATATCAAAGTAATTTCAAAACAAGAAGCACAAATATCTTTTTGACAAATATATATTTACTTAAATTTTATATCTATATCTAACCCATACAATCCATATTTTTATATCAACAAAGTACATGTCATGCAATACTTGTGGAAGTCAAAAGACAGCCTATGTTGATCCTGGCTTTCTTTCTTGTTTGAAGCAGAATTATTGTGTTACTTGTTACCTTATGACATATGTCCAGCTGTTGAGCATGTAATCATTCAGGAGATTTATTTGTTTTGTCTCACTGTAGGTATAGTAGACTTACAGATGTGCCACAGCATCTGCCCTTATATAGAGTTGCCGGGATCTTCATTTTGTTTTTCAGGTTTGTATTACACATAATTTGAAAAAAATGAATCATTTAAGTTGTCCTACACCAATCATGCATATGTAAGAAATCTTCAATGCTATAAAAAGATACAGACATAATTTGACTGTCCTTTTGCATGATAATGAAAATTATAATAGATTTTAAAACAACTTGTTTAATGGTATGTGAAAAAAAAGATAGTTGTGTATGTTTTAAAGTTTCTTAGCAATTTGGATCATCCGGAAGTCCCTATGTCACTTTCAGAAACAGATTAAGTTATATCCACCATAACAACATCTCAGCAGAATGCCAAATACCAGCAGAGAGTATCAATATGAATTAAACTGTGCAGAAAGTTGAATGTGCTCTGAGGTTACCCACCACCAAGTGCCTGACAGCTCGTTGAGTTATATGTGTCCAGGCCTAATTTCTCAAGGCATAATTCTTCTGCCAAAGCTCCAGATGGAAGTCCATTTAATCATAATGTATCTTACAATTATTACAACTGACACTTTGACATTCCATTTTGGCCTGGAAGATTGACCCAGCTGTACAGTATATTATCTTTTCAACATATTTGCTCTAATTTGTGTGGCATGAAAAAAAAAATCAACTCCAGATTCTTTATCTCACTGGGTGCATGATAAATAACACTCCAACCCTGAGTATCACTATAAAGAGCAGGTACATCAATGACAGCAGTTTCAACCAAGTGAGTTACCATGTAGTCTCACACCGATGCTGTATTCTAGAAGAGGTTTCGGGTTGGCATACTTGTCAGATATGGAAGCTGAAGTTCTGCGCTCATCTATGGGAGCATGATCCATGAAGTTTAACCACCATCTGGGCTGACTGCATATTATGTTCATTACAGATATGGGTTTTTGTGAGCCAGAGTTTCATATCTGTCCTGCCATTCATCTGCAGATGCAACATCTATCTGGTCACTGCTAATTACCATGTTAACTAAATCACAGATTTATTCATAATATAAACAATGATGAACTAACCCCCTGTGTCTCTATGAGAACATGATATTAAAACAAGCAATAATAGCCATAATAATAAAAAGACCTTTCCATGAAATAAAAAACATTTCTAGTTAGAAACTGTGAATCATATAAAATTATATCTTGCTACAGTGTCATAGTGACAAAGGAAATATGATGTGACCAGAGAGAAATGCCTATTTTAACTATAGAACAGAAAAGACCACTTGAACTTAAAATGGTTGCCTGTGTATCCCATCTTTAGGCAGGATAACAAAGCAAATTATATGTGGGTCAAAGTTTCATTTTCTAAAGCATATTCATAGAGAAAGCAGTCACCAGACATACAGAAATATTTAGGGACATCCACCATCAAAAAAACAGGTATTAAAATATTGATGCAGACAGGAAGGTTGTAAAATCCTCTCTTGCTCTTCCTTTCTTTCCTCCTCCTCCTCCTCCTCCTCCTCCTCTTCCCCCTTCTCCTCCTCTTCTTCCTCCTCCTCCTCTTCCTCTTCTTCCTGTTATTCTTCTTCTTTTTCCTATTCCCCTTCCCCTTCTCCTTCTACATTACCACCGCTTCACCCTCTTCCTTCTTTTTTATTGAACCTTTGTGAGTTTCATACCATGAACCGCAGTCACACTCATCTCTCTACTTCTTTATATCCATCTTTCACTCTTGCCACCTCCCACAAAAATAACACACAGACACACATTCATACTCACAGATGCACACATGCATGTACACACATGCATGTGCAAGCTAGCAAGCAAGCAAACAAAGCAAAGAAAAGCTTATCATCATGGAAGTTGTACTATGTCACAGTGTGGCCTACAGTATATCCCTCTGCCTATATATAATCATTGGCAATGTTCATTGCAACGAGTTCGATATCTCTGGCTTCTTTGACATCATCAATATTGTATTATCACCTGGACTACTCTGGTTATCTTGTTGCATTATGTCATAGAGGTCTTGCATCTCTAGATCAGTTGGAATGGCCAGTTCATGTGCCTCACAACTTTCCGATGATGAAAATATTGGGGATGCCCAACTCACAGCCTTGGATCTGGGTCTGGGAAATGGTCTTCTCAGCTCATCTGCTCTCATTTATCTGCACCACGAAGGCAAGCTCTTCAACCCTGTTCAGGGTACCCAATACCTCCATGAGCAGGAGGCAGGTTCTGCTCCCCTGCTTTCACATCTTCAGTGCTTGTTTACCAGTTTCTATGCCTCGAGAGCCAGCTCCACACTATGCTGCCCAAACAAGGCTTGAGACCAAAGCCTTGTGTTGTAACTGGTAAGAGGCTGGGGCATAGTTCCATTTTCCACTCCTTTGGAGCTGGCTCACCAGTTCTTTTTCCATTGCCATTTGGGGCCAGTTCTACTATGTTGTCCATGCAAGTTGCATGACCTTCTTTCACATTTGCTACAGCCAGTGGTGGGGCAAGGGTAGCTTTAGCACTCTCATGTCCTTCGTACCAGCTCTCCCTACTAACATAGGTGGAAAATGGGGAAGGAAATAACATCATGTGTGTGATTTGTGCTCTACAGAGTGCAACAGCACATGAAAGGTTGAATTAGTGCTACTCAGCCTCTAGACATATACATGTTCTCAGGTGGCTGCCCTGCTATCTAGTAGAAATATGAACCACAGAAATTGACAGCAGTTATTGGGGTTGGCTACTGACAAGAGTTTATTCTTCTCTACCCCAGAGTGCATTTTCATTTCTATTCATGATATTCAAGCCTCCCCACTTCTCTTTTGTACAGACAGACTGACAGACAGACAGATGATAAACAGTAAAATGCATTTGAACTAAGTATTTGGAGAAACTAAAATACTAGTTTAAGCTAAATCTTTTCACTTTTCTGATTTAAGTCTTCTGGGTTTGCTTTTGGCTAGTTTTCAAATTTCTACTAATTATATGCTGTGTTAGATAATGGACTGGCCTGACACAATAATATGTGGTATTTTCTGTGTTTTGTTTCATTTCCTATAAATGACCATTCAAAAAAGAAAAAAAAAAATCCCATTTATATTGTTACATTTTTCTTCTCATCTCCTACTCACCCAATTTTACTTTAAATTTTTAGATTTATGAGCTGCTAATAATATAAACTCAAATTTTTAGAAAATATGATGTAGTACATAAAATAGGGGTCAAACTGATAATAGAATGAAAATTATGTGCCTACGATCACATACATTTCTGCTCTGGTATGGGTTGTACCCAGAGACTCAAGTAGGCCAGCTATAGAAATACGGAATCAAAGAGCCACAGCCAAAGTCTTCATATTACTTACATTTTTACATTTTTTTTAATATAGAGTCTGCAGAATTTTCCATTAAGGACTAAAATAACTCTCTACCCAGGTAGAACTAAGGTTTACAGTCCTCATTCAAAAGCCTATCACTGGCCTGTTATTAGAAGACTGTTGAATTAAGCCTTGTTTTTTCTTGTTTCTAATTTGTTATATGTATATGAGAATATTCTCTTATTGAGTGGCTTTACAAAAGACTGTTTGACTAAGATGGATATGGAAAACAAATAGAATGTGTATTTTTATTATTTGTTTAATGGTGGTCAAACAAATGTGAGGAAGTGCTCTCAGTCTGAATAATATGCCAGCCAATGATACATATTAATACTTATACTTTTTTCCTTCAATTCTGATATATCTGATATATTTGAAGAGTAAATTTGGCAGAAAATTTCAGTTATCAGAGTCTATTTATTTATTTATTATTTTTAACTAAGGGTAGAGTGGAATTCTTGTAATGACTTTGACAATAACTTAGGGACCTTTCTAGGTTAATTTTTTTATTGGGCAACAGAAAAGAAGGTGATGACTCATTTCTGAAATATAATTTATAAGAGCAATAAAATTATTTTATTTTCTGAAGACTTGGAAAATTTAAATACATTGCTATCATATAACCACTTGCCTTAAACCTAAAAGAAATCCATATATATTGGATTGGTTTACTTATACCAATATGCAGGAAATTGTTGTGTAATTTTTGTGTAAATGATCTTGATTCCCAATTTAATTGGATAATATAAGAATCACTTAGACAAAGCTCTAGGTATAACTGCCATCTGGGACATTTCCAGAGTAGTTTCACAGTAGGGAAAAGGTCCACATTTAAATTTGGTAGCACCACTACATGATCTGGGTTCCAGAACATCTAGGGAAAATAAAAGTAAGAAAACTAAAAGAAACCAAGCTACCAATGCATGGCACTATTAATGATATTCAGTGATGTGTGCAGACAGGAACCTCTCATTGCTGTTTCCAGAGATCCTTTATCTAGCACCCAAGGGAAACTGATGTAGACTACAGCAAAACAACAGGCAGAATTCAGGGATTCTTGTGAAAGAATGGGAGATATTACTGAGCAAGCCAAGAGGACAACTCACAAATACCTACAGAGTGTAATCACCTTGACCCATGGACATTCACTGAGAATGATCCATCAACCAAAGAGCATGCAGAGGCCGAACCTAGGACCCCTAAACATTTGTAGCAGATGTACAGCTTGGTCTTCATTTGGGTACCCTAACAATTGGAGTGGGTGTTTCTGTTGCTTGCCATTGTCTCTTCCCCTAGCTGGACTGCCTGGTTGGGCCTCAATGGGACAGGGTGTGTTTAGCCCTGTCTGGAACTAAGATATCCCAGTGCAGGGTAGTAAGAAATGGAGGTTTCTCCTTCTCTGAGGATAAGGAGAGCAGGACTGGAGTGAGGGAAACTGTGATCAGGATATAGAATGAATCTAAAAATTAATGGGGGAAAGACTGTTCTTCCTTAACTTGCATTCATCAGATTCCCCCCTCCTCGCCTCTATGAGAAATATAACTAATAAGATGAACTGACAAAGAGGTGTTAGGTCATTCACATACTAAACCTGAAAAATGCCATTTTATCACTTAAAGTAATTTAGAAAAAAAAAGTGCACAATTTAGAGTTGCAAGCTAGAGCCCTATAAGCAGGAGTTAAAAGGAGAGTGTACTAGAATTCTGAATCACTTGAGTCTTCAGTTAAATGTGGAAAACTGGGGTCTATTTTCCTCTGAAGCTTCAAAGAGAAATAATGACTGTACTAGAAATTGTACCCAAGGGCATTCTTTCTATATTGTTTCAAAGGACTGGCCATGAATGAAGTATAAATGTCATCAGCTAATTTGTTTAGCAGAGTAAGCCTTAGAATAGGATAGCATTCCTTCTAAGGCATGGTTTCTATCAGCTGCTCTTGCTTAGATTTACAGCACGATAGAGCAGCAATGAGCAGAAAGACGTGGACAATATGAAATTTGTCTAGGGAATATGGTGTCTAATCAGCAGTGATTACTAAACGTTAGTACCACTGAAAGTCACTTCCACAGTAGATAAGATAAACTGACAGAAAAACTCCCAGGTAGCGAGACATAGTCATCAAAGTCTCCAGCTTACAAAATGAAATGTCATTTGATAGAGTCTGAAGGCAAAATGATAGAAAGATCATCTCTTCTCCACTGTTGGTGGGGTTGCAAGCTAATACAACCACTCTGGAAATCTGTCTGGCGATACCTCAGAAAATTGGATATAGTACTACCTGAAGACCCAGCTATTCCACTTCTGGGCATATACCCCAGAGACACTTTAATACACAACAAAGATATATGCACCACAATGTTCATAGCGGCTCTATTTATAATAGCCAGAAGCTGGAAGGAACCCAGATGTCCTTCAGAAGACGAATGGATACAAAAATTGTGGTACATATACACAATGGAATACTACTCAGCCACCAGAAACAATGACTTAACCAAATTCTTAAGAAAATGGCTGCATCTAGAGAAGATCATCCTGAGTGAGATAACCCAGTCACAAAAGAACAGACATAATATGCAGTCACTGATAGTGGGATGCTAACCCCAGAGGCTTGCACTCCCCCAGAAACAACTCACAGACTGTATGAAGTCCAAGAAATAAAGAAAACAAAAAATATACATATATTCACAAAACAAGAAGACTTTGACTATTCCCATGTTGCGTTTTGTTTTGCATGTACTTTACGCTTATTGCAACTAGTACGTTTTCAATGCATACTGTCAAGCCCTTGAAAAAAATCAAGTACTGACTAAAAAACATATTCACATGATTTTATGTAAAATTTATTTTAATGTCTGAAAAAACAGTATTGACAAAAATGTATAATTTTAAGCAAAAAATGTTTAAAATCTTTACATTTATTTTTGTTTTGCAAAATAAAGTCGTTAAAAAAAAAATAAAAAAAGAAAGATCATCTCTGGCAAAACCAACAGACAAATGAACCAATACCCAGAGAACTGGCAGGATCCACAGAGTTGAAGCGTTCTGATCACTATGGCTGTAGTACAGGGAGGGAAGCCATGTTACATGCTTGCATCAGCATATTTGCTGTAGTTTCTGCAGTTAAGTGCTAATATTTGTGGAAGTCACAAGGTCACGAGCTATTGAATCAAAGTTCTGAAGAGTCAGAAGCCCAACGACTATGGAATATAACTGGATTCCATGCAAGGAGGTCTTTAGAGTCCATAAATGATGTAATGGAAACCTAGAAATATTAGAATTAATTCATAATATATATATGTAAATTTTAATAACACTAGATTTCTGTCTAATAATATATGTAAATTTCCTGAGGTTTATTTTTGTTAATTGCTTTGGATTGTAGATAAATACATTAAAATATCATGAAAAATTGAAGGCAGAGATATTTGTAATATAACTCAAAGAACTCATTATTAATACTTAATCATAAAAACCATTATCATTATTCCCAGCTTTTCTGGATTGTAGTAAACAGCAGAGGTTTTTTTAAAAAATATGTGTCATATATATTGCATGGTAAATTTTGTTCTATCTAAATATTAATCTCTCAGTGATATACGTGAATTTCAGGAGTACCTGCCTCCTTATACACAAGTTTTCTTTTTTTTTAATATGAGAAAATTATGGAAATGTTAATTGGTGAACTAAATTATTTCCTATAATCAATTTAAATAAATGTGTTCTTTAAAACGTTCAATCCCTTTAAACTTCTTCTATCTTATACTGAAATATTTCAGGGTAAGTCAATTAATTTAAATTAAAAATGAATAATATTGTAATTAGTCACTTTTATAGGTGGTATCAAAATTTATATAGTTGGCATTAAATTTGTTATATATTATGGAAAACTAATATAATTGTACTTTATTATTATATAAGTAATAAAAGTCCCAAACTTAAAAAACATTTTATTATAAATAAAAATTATAACTTCATTTAAGTGTATTTGCACAATTTTTCTCTATGCAGTGTGCTTTTATGGTTTCAATTTGTGACCATAAAATAAGCCTGTATTAGAATGTTTTTATTGGCCTTTAAAACAGCAAATTTACCATTGTATGTTTAATAATACATTCACATATACTGGTTAATAACTACCTATTTAAACTGTGTTATCATTTTAAGTGAAGCTTGATCTTCATGGAACACAAATAATAATGTACATATAACAAGTGAAAAACACAAGAAATGATATTAAAATTAAATAAAAAGTGCCACAAATTTGTCTTCCAATAAATTTTGAAGCTGAAAATATATGATTCATGTCTTCTATTTTACTAATAATACACAATTGATTAAAAACAGTAAAAAAACATGATTCTTTTTATTATTGATCCTCCTCTCATTGATGCCATAGAATGATATCCTCTGCTGTGTATGAACCTGAAGCCATGGGTCTTTCCATAAGAACTCATTGGGTGGTGTTTCGTCCCTGGGAGCTGTGGCAGATTTCGTTGGTTAATAATTTTGTCATTCCCATGGGGTTGCAGACCTTTTAAGCTCCTTCAGTCCTTTCTCTATCTCCTTCATAAGGGTCCCCACATTCAGTCAAATGGTTAGTTGCAAGCATCTGCCTCTGTATCAGTATGGTTTTGGGAGATCCTCTAAGGATGCATCCATATCAGATTCCTGCCAGTAAGCATATTTTGGCATCAATAGTAGTGCAGGGGTTCAGTGGCTACATATGAGACGGATCCCCAGGTAAGGCAATCTTTGGATGATCTTTTCTCCAATCCCTGTTCTTCTATTTGTCCCATTATTTTGCTCCAGGATTGTTTTGGTTTTTGTTCTAAGAGGGAGTGAGGCATCCAGACTTTTCTTCTCTTTGAGCTTAGTAATTTCTATGAATAGTTTTTTGGTTATTCTGAGCTTTTTGTGCTAGTATCTGCTTATCAGAGAGTAAGTACTATGGGTGTTGTTTTGAGACTGGGTTACCTCAACATGGTAGCTTCAAGATCCATCTATTTGATTAGGAATTTCATGAAATTGTTTCTAATAGCTGAGTAGAACTTCATTCTGTAAATGTAACACAATTTCTGTTGAAGGATATCTGGGTTTTTCCACCTTCTGTCTATTTTAAATAAGGCTGCTATGAACATGATGGATGGTATGTCCTTGTTAAATGTTGGAGTTTCTTTTGGAGTGATATAGCTGGGTCCTCAGTTAATACTATGTCCCTTTTCCTGAGTAACTGCCAGACTGATTTCCAGAGTGGTTGTGTCAACTTACAACCCCACCAACAGTGGAGGAGTGTTCTGCATTCTTCGCATCATTGACAGCATCTGCTGTCACCTGAGTATTTGATCTTAGCCATTATAAATGGTATGAGGTCGAAGTCAGGGTTGTTTTGATTTTCAGTTCCCTGATGACTAGAGATGTTGAACATTTCTTTAGGTGCTTCTCAGCCATTCAATATTCCTGAGATGAGAATTATTTGTATAGCTCTGTATTCAATTTTTTTTGATAGGACTATTTGATTCTTCAGAGTCTAACTTCTTGAGTTCATTGTATATGTTGGATACTAGCCCTGTATTAGATGTAGAATTGGGTAAAGATCTTTTCCCAATCTGTTAGTTGCTGTTTTGTTCTTTTGACAATATCCTTTGCCTTCTAGAATCTTTGAAATTTCATGAGGTCTCATTTGTCCATTCTTGCTCTAAGAGCATAAGCCGTTGGTGTTCAGTTCAGGAACATTTCCCTGTGCCTGTATGTTCTAACCTCTTTTCCCACTTTTTGTTGTATTACATTCACTTACCTGGTTTTATATGGATGTCTTTGGCACTTGAACTTAGGCTTTGTACAAGGAGATAAAGAAAGATCAATTTCCATTCTTCTGCATGCTGTGGTGAACCAGCACCATATGTTGACTAGGCTGTCCTTTTCCCACTGAATGTTTTTAGCTCCTTTGTCGAAGATCAAGTGACCATAGGTGTGTGGGTTCATTCCTGGGTCTTCTGTTCTATTCCATTGATCTACTCACCTGTCTATGCATAAATACCATGCAGTTTTCAGGATAATTGATCTGTAATACAGCCTGAGGTCAGAAATGGTGCTTCTTTTATTATTTTTTTTCTTTTTTTTTTTTTTATTGACGAGAATAGTTTTTGTTATTCTGGGTTTTTTATTATTCCAAATGAATTGGCAAATTACTTTTTCAGACTTTATAAAGAATTGAGTTGTTATTTTGATAGGGATTCTGTTTAACCTGTAGATTGCTTTAGGCAAGATGGTCATTTTTACAATGTTGATCCTTCCAATCCATGAGCATGGGAGATCTTTCCAACTCCTGAAGTCTTCTTCAGTTTCTTTCTTCTGAATTCAAGTTCTTCTCATGCAGATTCTTCACTCACTTGGTTAGGCTCACACCAAGATATTTTATATCATTTGTGACTATTGTGAAGGTTGTTGATTCTCTAATTTCTTTCTCAGCATGTTTATCCTTTGAGTAGAGTAAAACTACTGATTTTTTTTCCACTTAATTTTACATCAAGCCAATTTGATTAAGTTGTTTATCAGCTGTAGAAGTTCTCTGGTAGAATTTTTGGGGTCACCTAATTATGCTATCATGTCATTTGCAAATAGTGATATTTTGACTCCTTCCTTTACTTTAAAATTTCTTTCAATTTGTCCTTTTCTTGCTGTATGATTGCTCTGGCTAGTACTTCTAGTACTATATTGATTAGTTAGGGAGAGAGTAGGCAGCCTTGTCTGGTTCCTGATTTTAGTGGAATTGCTTTATATTTTTCACTATTTTGTTTAATGTTGGTTACTGGTTTGCTGTATATTGCTTTATTATGCTAAAGTATGGTTCTTGAATTCCTGTTTATTCCAAGGCTTTTCACATGTCAAGGCATTCCAATTTTGTCAAATGCTTTCTCAGCCTATAAAGTGATGATTATGTTTTTTTTTTTTTTTGAGTTTTTTATTTACTGGATTACACTGTTGGATTTTATTATATTGAAACATCCTTTCATCCCTAGAAAAAAGCCTACTTGATCTTGATGAGTGATCATTTTGATGTGTTTTTAAATTTGGTTTGCAAGAATTTTATTGAGTATTTTTGCATTAATGTTCATGGGATAAATTGGTCTGAAGTTGTCTTTTTTTTTTTTTTTTTTTGGCAGGGTCTTTGTGTGGTTTAGGAATGAGCATAATTGTGGCTTAAAAAAGGTGTTGGATAGTTTGTACTCTGTTTCTATTTTCTGGAATAGTTTAGAGAGTATTTGTATTAGGTCTTCTGTGAAGGTTTGATAGAATTCAGCAATAAACACATGTGGTCCTGGGCTGCTTTGTTGGGAGGAATTTGATGATGTTTTTATTTCTTAAGGGGTTTGTGGGGTTCCTAGATTTCAGCTCTGTGTTTCATAATGTCTAATTGTCTACTAATCTTAGATGTATCTGCTTCTTTTTGTTCTAGATCTTTTTAAGCTGTCAAGCTGTTAGTGTATGCACTCTTCAGTTTCTTTTTGGAGGCACTCAGAGCTATGAGTTTTTCTCTTAGCAATATTTTCATTGTTTCCTATAAGTATGTTTTGTTGTGCCTATATTTTCTTTAAATTATAAAAAAAGTTTATGATTTCTTTCTTTATTTCTACCTTGACCAAAATATTGTTGAGTAGAGCATTGTTCATCTTCCATGTATTTGTAGGTTTACTGTTGTTTTTGTTGTTATTGAAGACCAGCCTTAGTCCCTGGTTATCTGATCGGATACATGAGGTTATGTCAATGTTCTTGTATCTATTGTGGCCTGTTTTGTGATTTACTATATGGTAAATTTTGGAGAAGGTGCCTTGAGGTGCTAAAAAGATGATATATTCTTTGGTTTTAGGATGGAACAATCTATATATGTCTGTTAAATCCATTTGATTCATAACTTTTGTGAATTTCAGTTTTTCTCTGTTCTTTTTCTTTTTCCATGACCTGTTCTTTGATGATAGTGGGGTGTTGAAGTCTCCCAATATTATTTTCTTTGGTGTAATATTCTTTTGAGCTTTAGTAGAGTTTCTTTTATCAATGTATGTGCCCTTGTATTTGAATCATAGATGTTCAAGATTGAGAATTCATCTTGCTAGATATTCCTTTGATAATTAAAATGTGGCCCCGGTTATCTTTTTGATATGACCTTTGGTTGAAAATCTAATTTATTTGATATTATAATGGCTTCTCCAGCTTTTGCCTTTGGACCACTTGCTTGGAAAGTTTTGTCCCAACCTTGTACTCTGAGATAGTGGCTGTCTTTGTTGTTGAGATGAGTTTCCTGTATGCAGGAAAATGCTGGGTCCTGTCTACATATATAGTCTGATGGTCTATCTGTTTTTATTGGGGAATTGACTCCACTGATGATAAGAGATATTAAGGAATAATTACTGTTGTTTCCTGTTATTTTTGTTGTTTAAAATAAAATTATGGTTGTGTGCCTTTCTTTTTTTTTTTTTTTTTTTTTTTTTTTTTGTTTGTTTTATTGCAAGAAGATTATTTTCTTGCTTTTCCTAGGTTGTAGTTTCTCTCCATGTATTGGAATTTTCCATCTATTATCCTTTGTAGGGCTGGTTTTATGGACAGATAATGTGTAAATTTGGCCTTTTCCTGAAATATCTTGGTTTCCCCATCTATAGTGCCTGAGAGTTTTGCTGGATATAATAACCTGAGCTGGCATTTGTGTTCTCCTGGAGTTTGTATGAAGTCTGGACAGGATCTTCTAGGATTCATAGTCTCTGTTGAAAAGTCTGTTATAATTCTAATCAGTCTGCCTTTATATGTTACTAGGCCTTTTACCCTAAATGCTTTTAATATACTTTCTTTGTTTTGAATATATGGTGTTTTGAGTATGATGTGTCAGGAGAAATTTCTTGTCACATCCAATGTATTTGGTGATTAGTAGCCTACTTGAATGTTCATGGTCATCACTTTCTTTTGGTTAGGGAAGTTTTTTTATATGATTTTGTTGAAGATAATTACTGGACCTTTAATTTGGGAGTCTTTTCTCTCTTGTACACTTATTATCCTTGGGTTTGGTCTTCTCATTGTATCCTGGATTTCCTGGATATTTGTGATTAGGAGCTTTTGAATTTTTACATTTCCTCTGACTGTTATATCAATGCTTTCAATGTTACCTTCTGCCTCTGAGATTTATTCTTCCATCTCTGGTGTTCTGTTGGTTTTGCTTGCATCTCTGACTCCTGACCTCTTTCCTAGGTTTTCTATCTCCAGGGTTTTCTCTATTTATGTTTCCTTTATTGATTCCATTTATGATTTTAGATCCTGGATTTTTCTTTTTAATTTGTTCAACTGTTTGCTTGTGTTTTCCTGTGCTTCTCTAAGGGCTTGTACTTGTTTTATGTGTTCTTCTCTATTTATTTAAGAAACTTATTTATATGCTTCTGGAGGTTCTCTATCATCAGCATGAGGCAAAATTTTAAGTCCAAATCTTTTTTTTTCTGGTGTGTTGGTATATACCCTACTTGCTATGGTGGGAGAGTTGGGTTCTGATTTTGCCACGTTGTCTTGGTTTCTGTTGCTTAGATTCTTGTGCATACTTCTTGCCATCTTCTTATCTTTGATGTTAGTTGTTCTTGTTAACTCCAAATGGAGCTTGTCCTTCCTGTGTGTCTGTGGGCAATGTGTTCCAGAAGGAGATCTGTCCTGTGTTCAGAGCTTTATGGGCAGGCTGTGAGTTCCAATGACAAAGAACCAGCTCTAGCTCTGGATGCAGATGGAGGCCTGAAGGGCACATACCCAAGGAGTAATGTGATACCTGTGCTCTAAGTGTCTCAGAAGGTCTCTTCCCAGATAATCAGTGGAGAGACAGTGTGTGCTCACATGTGCACTCTATAGTTAGAGTACTCCTCTGTCTCCTTTAGGTGTTCAGTTCTCTGCAGGCAGGTTATGCTTCCTGACAGCAATATGCTTGCCATGCTAGTCATAAACATAATTTCTATAAACTATAATGAATGAAAAAAAATGTTCATTGTTCAAGAACTTTACAGTGTTTTATCTGAGTCGTGTTGAGAGCTGATAAATGAAATGCAGTTCATTTAACTATTCAATGGCATTTTCTGAGTATTTGATATGCTACTGATAATGTGTCAAGTTTGTGTTGCAAGTCCTTAAAATAATTCAACTAGAGAGAGGGGAAACATATCTTTAAAAAGGTAAAATAGGCTTTACAGCATAGATTATTATTATTATTATTATTATTATTATTATTATTATTATTATTATCATTATCATCTTTATTATTATTATTATTATTATTAAATTTTTTAAAGTTCAGTCATTATCCCCTTCCTGGTTTTCACTCAAACAGTTGCTTATCTCACTCCTCTTCACCCCTCCCCACTCCATCTCTAAGAAGGTGTCCCCAGATTCCCAACTTCCCATCCCACCAGACCTTCCAACTCTTTGTGGCCCCAAATTTCACAAGGGTTAGCTGTATCTTCTCTCACTGTGGCCAGACCTGTAGTCCTCTGATGTATTTGCCTCACTGGGGCCAAATATCAGCTAGAGTATGTAACCTGGTTAGTGTCAGGGTGTATGAGAACTCTCAGGGATTCTGGTTATTTCAGAATACTGGTCTTCCTATCAGGTTTCCCTCCTCCTCAACTTCTCCTAGGCTTTCCCTAATTCAATCACTTGGGTACCTGACTTTAGACCATTGGTTCAGTGTAAGAATCTGCTTCTGTCTCAGTCAGCTGTTTTCTGGCCCTTTAAAAGAGCCCCCAAGATAGGCTCCTGTCAGTAACCACACCATAGCATCAGTAATAAGGTCAGGCCTTAGAGCCTCCCCTTGATATGGGTTCAAATTTGGGCAGGTCACTGGACCTGCATTTCCTTAGTCTCTTCCCCATTTTTGTCCTTGCAGTTCTTTTAGAAAGAAACAATTTGGGGTCATTCTTGCCTCTATAATACAGAATCAAAAACAAAATGATATAGTCATTGCACTTTCATCTGAAATATATTGACCCCTTCAAATATGGCAACCAATCCACTTATAGGGAATAGTTGCAGTGTAGGTTTTTTTTGATTCTTTAACTTGGGGGTGTGTTTTTCCTTGACTGTCACTCACACTGACATAAAGCAGTTCATCAGCCAACAGCTGGATGGATGCTCTGATAGTGAATAGCTATAAAGATGGGAGGTAAAGGCAGCAAAGGAGTACTTGACAGAATGTGAAGGATTAACCGAGCCTGCCTGACAGACATGTCTTTCCCCAGTCCCACCTGGCTTGGAGGTGGAACTGGGAAGTTTTCCAAAACATCTTTCAAGAAATGAGGAGCTGAAACTATCTCACTGAGCAGGAATTTTGGGTTTGAAATGCTGCCACTATTCCTACCAAAACTCTTTTCTAATAAAATGGTTTTGACATACAAATAAGGGAGTAAAATAAAAAATGACATTTGTGGCTTAGACAGTCATGTGAACATGTAGTTTTCTAAAAGCATCTAAGCAACAGTAGGTAGAGATAAAGTGTGTGTGTGTGTGTGTGTGTGTGTGTGTGTGTGTGTGTGTGTTTGAGGTTATTCAGGAGCTGCAGGATGAGTAAACAAAACATAAGTGGGAACATTATTCACAAAGTTGAAGGAATAGAATATTCACAAAATTTTCATGCCTTGGATAAACAGCTGTTAGCAAATATAACTGATATCACCTGATCAATACTGTTCTTCTATGGCCTACTGGAAATGCATGTTGACTTCATGATTTACTACTCTAAATAAGCACATATTAAACACTGATGGCTTTTACTCAGTAAAAATTCAATGTTTTAACTCATAATTGAAGGTGTTATGATTTGGTGCAAACTATGTGTGTTCAAGCACTGAAATAAAAGATGTTTTTGGAATAATTCCTTTAGGTTTATTCCATAGATACAGACTGCTGATAGCTCATGTTTGCCCTTGAAATGTAGTACTTTTTTTATTTTGGAAGAATTCCAGTTAGTGTCATGCAACATTTCTCAAACTAGAAATACAATTCTTGAGATTGCTGATCCAATCTAAGCAGAGGAGTCCGCTCTTAAACCGATTAAACTTAAATACTTAGTGAAAGCAAAGCAGACCTTAATTTTGAGACAAGTCTTGGGTAATGCTTTGGAAACATAAAGTAGGAGATGAAATACAGTTTTAATAAAAAGGTAAGGAGTCAAATGAGGTTATTTAACCTTAACCTGGTTTTAAATATCTGCCTCCTAATTTGAACAAAGAATATTTCAGTAGCCAACATAGAATTTTCTCTGACATCAGAACAGAACTTATGTAACAGATTTTTGTATAAAGTAGAGCTAAATTGATCGGCTGCTTGAGCGTACAGAAAGATTAGACATTCTTAAGAAAGGAAGGTAATTAAAATTCATACTACATATTGCCTGTGGTAGAAAGATTCCAGCTTGCAGCTTGAAACCGGTGCTGATGGACCACTCACTGGAGCTTCTGAGTGGGCTCCCTGGGAACATGTATGAAAGTGCAAAAAATAGTTCTGCTTTTTCAAGTGATTTTTGAGTTTCTCTGTCAAGCACATAGATGCCCATCATCCTGCTACTGCATTTCCTGTATTATGACATGAAGTGGGTGCTGCTATTAGCATATTCTAACTGCCTGAATCAGTTAAAGTGGGGATATGCAAATTAACAACAGGAGCTGGGTTATTTCAGGTGAAGATTTTTTGCTTCTTTTTTATATGCAAAGTTCTCTAATTATCAGCTTTATTTTCACACTGAAATGCATTTCTAAGTATATTACTCTCTAATGGCATCTATATTAATTTCTCACTCAAGAAAAATCAGCTATGTGAATGCTGCCCAACTTTAAAAGCATTTCTGTGAAAGAAGCAAAAACAGAATCAGGCCTTTCTGAACCTGGATTATCATCCGGAATCCTGCTAGCATGAGCATCAGAATGTCAGAAGTGTAGAAAAAGGATTTGACTGTCTTGTGATGCCTGAGGATATCAGATTAGCTCTGATACACAGAAAAACTCTGACATTTAAAGATTCAACATTCAGTAAATAACCCTGAATTAGAAGATTGGCTTTATAGACACACTGTAGCCAGCACATAAAATTTTGATGTTCATGCTTAGAATATTCAAATTGTATGTTTACTGGAGAAACAGAGGTTTATCTTGGTTTCATAATCATGGTGATATAGAATTTAAAATGTGGTTCTTTGCTTCTCCCTGGTCCAGAAACAGCTGGAGAACCTAGTGCAGTGCCAGCCTCATCCCTTTGACAAGATGGTGAAGGCTGGTGTGAATGGATTTGACCATATTGGACACCTGTTACCAGGGCTGTCTTCTCTGTATCCAGCAAAATGGAGATTGTTGCCATCAACAACCCCTTCATTGACCCCAACTACAAGAATGGAGAACTTGTCATCAACAGGAAGCCCATCACCATTTTCAATGAGTGAGATGCCACTAATATCAAATAGGGTGAAGCTGGTGCTGAGTATGTCGTGGAGTCTATTGGCATCTTCACCACTATGTAAAAGACCAGGGCCCCTTTAAGGGTGGGGTCAAAAGGGTCATCATACCTACCCTTTTGTCCTATTCCCCTATGTTTGTGATGGGTGTGAACCACAAGAGATATGGCAACTCACTCAAGATTGTCAGCAGTGCATTCTACACCATCAAATGCTTAACCTCCCCACCCCTAGGCCAAGATCATCCATGACTATAGCTCATGCCATCACTGCCACTCAGAGGACTGTGGATGGCTGGCCCCTCTGGAAAGCTGTAGTGTGATGGTTGTGGAGAAGCCCAGAACATCATTGTTTCATCCACTGGTACTGCTAAGGCTGGGACAAGGTCATTCCATACCTGAATGGGAAGCTCACTGGCATGGCCTTCCATGTTCCTACCCCTAGTGTATCTATTATGGGTCTGACATGCTGCCTAGAAAACTTGCCCAGTATGATGACATCAAGAAGGTAGTGAACCATGCAGCCGAGGGCCAATTAAAGGGCATCCTGGGCTATGCTGAGGACCAGGTTGTCTCCTGCGATGTCAACAGCAACTCTCACTATTCCACCTTTGATACTGGGCTGGCAATGCTCTCAGTGACAACTTTGTAAAGCTCATTCCCTCTAATAACAAGGAGTACAGCCACAGCAACTGGATGGTAAACCTCATGGTATACATAGGTCCCAAAGAGTAAAACACTCTGGACCACTGACTCCAGCAAGGACACTGAGAGCAGAAAAGAGGCCTTCAGGCCTCTAACACTGAGTGTCTCGTTTACAATTTCCATCCAGACCCCCATAATAACAGGAGAGGCTTAGAAAGCCCTCCCTACTCCCTTCAATACCATCAATAAAGTTCTACTACATGCACACATGTGCACACACACACACACACACACACACACACACACACACGCGCGCACACACACACGATTTTTAAATAAACTAGGAGATATTCATATGAACAATTTAATCTATAATTAACATACAAAACAATAGGCAGGTAAACTGAAAATTCCATGCCCTCCAGGGAGGAAGAATGTAGGAAAGAATGTCTTGTTCTTAATTAAACATAAGCCTACTTAGAATTGTAGGTCAGCACCTAACTGCATGGTGGAAGGAGAGTGAATCTACAGTGAAAAACAAAGCAAAGAAAAAACAGAAAATGGAGAAAAAAACAGAAGTAGAGAGGAGAGAGAAAAAGATGGAAAAGAAGAGAGGGAAGAAGAGAGCTAGATTGAGGTGCGGAAGGGATGGAGGGAGGGAGAGAGAGGGAAAGAGAGAGAGAGAGAGAGAGAGAGAGAGAGAGAGAGAGAGAGAGAGAGAGAGAGAGAGAGAGAGAGATTGTCAGAGAAAACACACATAGGATTTTAGCCAGTATCTGATAAAAAAGGCTAAGAAGAAAAAAAGAGAGTTATGTGTTTTCTAACTTACAAGCATGTTGTAGGACAGAGTTTCAATAAGCAAGGTTTCCCCGTAAGAATAAGGGTATTATCATAAGACATTCATGGAATATATTTTCTTTGCATTTTCTATGCATGACTTAAACTTTATCATGTTTCATAATGGTCAAAATATTGGCCAGAAATTTGACCAGCCCATCAGGTTAATTTTGAAGAGGGGAGATAATGGTTTGTAACTTTGAATCTTCAAAACCGATCATAATGTCTTGACTCCATCCTGTGCCATGGATATTCTATTCTATTCTTTAAGCTATGATAAGTATGGAGAGGCAATTGTGATATTTATCTTTTACTTTTTCATTTCATGTTCTTTTTTCCTTTTCTTTATTCTTTCTTTTTTATTATTAATTTATTTTTATTTTATCAAATACTATTTTAGCTCAAAGGATTTCTTACATAATAAAATATGATGAATACACATTTTTCCCTAAGGACCTTCTGCTTCCATATTTGGACCTTTCTCTCTCTCTTTTTTTTTTTTTTTTTTTTTGAGCTTCATAAGGTCTCTGAATTGTGTCTTGGATATTCAGATATTTCTGTGGCTAGTATCCAATTATCAGTTACTGCATATCATGTGTGCTCTTTTGTGACTGGGTTACGTCCCTCAGGATGATGTTCTTTAGTTACATCCTTTTGCCCAGGAATATGTAAACTCATTGTTTCTAATAGCTGAGTAGTACTCCATTGTGTAAAAGTACCATACTTTCTGTATTCATTCATCTGTTGAAGAATATCTGGGTTCTTTCCAGCTTCTGACTATTATAAATAAGGCTGAATTCTTTCTCTCTTTCTTTCTGAATATTGCTTGAGAAAAAGGAGTTTGTGTCCAAAACACAGTGTGAGGGAGTATTCATCCTAAAATTATTCCAATGATACTACTAAAACCTTGCCTGACTTTTTAACAACATTGAACATTTTGTTTGTATTTCTGAGTTGTTGAATATATTTTTCAGGTTTTTTTTATAACTGCAACTTTGATTCTCTCTTGTTTCTATAGCTTTATTCCTGACATTTCTTCTTCTAATTCTCAATTATATTATTATGTATTATTACAAACCAAGTCTCTTTTGTTACCTTTTGCAATGTCATCCTTAATCCCTATACCTTAAACATTATTTAAAATTCTTATTCTTAACTTGATAACAAATATTATTTAAGTTGAATCATTTTATTAGTGTATAATATCTATAAAAATGTTACAAAATGCATAACATTCTGTTTTTATGATCTATTAATAATGCACAGATCTGGGGTAGAACACAAGCATACCTATTATTTTAAACTGCTAAAATTATTTAATTAACTATTGCATAATTTTTGTAAATTTGACTAAGAATGATATTTCATTTGATTTATTTTATAAAAATATAAATGTCAATCAAACATGTGTTAGGATGTTACCATGAAATAAGTTCTATGTAAGATCTTAATAAATAACTTAAAATTGTATTTATATATTGATATTTCAGCTTTGGTGCCTGTATGGAACCCCATAAAAAGTGTTGTGTCTTATAAATGCTACATCCTGGGTTTTACCATATGGGATCTTCTTTTCAAGTGTGTCTTTCTTGACATGCCAAGCCTCATGAATATAATGATGATGTTTATCTCTGACTATGGTCTTACTGCATTAAAATATTTCTCAGTAGCTTAATTCATAGCCATCTCAGTATTTATTATGAATATAGTTTAAGTCAGTTTATGATTATTTCAGATTATACAACATATATTCATTCCAACATCCTTTGTCTGCCCATATCTCTGTATTCCTTCATCAACATAGTCAAAGTTCAAACTTTTAACACACTGAATTGTAAAGATCTAATTGGTATACACTCACTGATAAGTGGATATTAGCCAAGATACAATTTACAGACCACATGAAGCTCAAGAAAAAAAAACAAAATGTGGATGCTTCAGTCTTTCTTAGAACGGGGTAAAAACACTCAAAGAAGGAAACAGGAAGATTAGGTGTGAAACAGAGAATGAAGAAAAGGCCATCCAGAGACTGCCCCACCTAGGGATCATCCCATATACAGCCACCAAATCCAGACACTATTGAGGATGCCAACAAGTAATGCTCACAGGAGCATGTTATAATAGCTGTCTCCTGAGAGGCTTTGCCAGAGCCTGGCAAATACAGAGGTGGGTGCTCACAGCTAACCATTGCACTGAGCACTGGGTTGCCAGTGAAGGCGTTAGAGAATGGACTGAAGGAGTTGAAGGTTTTTGCAACCCCATGGGAAGAATATCAATATTATCCAACCACAAACCCCAGAGCTCCTGGGGAATAAACCACCAACCAAAGAGTATATTTGGAAGGACTCATGGCTCCAGCTGCACATGTAGCAGAGAAATGCCTTGTCAGACATCAATGGGAGGAGAAACCCATTGTCTGGTGAAGGCTTGAAGACCCATTGTAGGGAAATGCCAGGGCAGGGAAGCAGCATTGAGTGGATAGGTGGGGGAGCACTCTCATAGAAGCAAGAGTAGGGAGGATTGGGTAGAGGTTTTTGGAGAAAATCTAGGAAAGGGGATAACATTTGAAATGTAAATAAATAAAATATCTAAAAAAAAAAAAAAAAAAATGTATCTAATAGGATTTTAATTGCTACTCACAAACTTGGTAATATCCACTTACAAAATAGGCAACATTTCTGCCAAGCATGATAAAATTATTGTTTCATATAAAAAGAATTATATAAAGAAAAAAATTGGAAAAGATAAATAGGTAGAAAGAGAAAAGACAGAAAGAAAGAGAAAAAAATCAAAGAAAAACTGCCAAGAACAATTGCCACCATTAGTTAATTTTAAGTCTTACAATCTTGGGGCTAAATTTCATTTTTGTCCTGGCTGCCTTTGTTTCACTTCATTAGACTGGAGACTATACATCTGTCATTTTTAAACTTTTAAGATCACATAGACTATTGAGGACTTGACATGTATTCCAATTTAGTCTAATAAAACCAAGTTATATGAATTTTGTCAATAACAATGATTTCTGATTGATTGTTCTTGAAACTTGATAGGAAATTTCAACACTTCTACTTTATTTCTGGTAGGCTACCAAGACTTAACAATATTCAGTTAACTTGGTAAAACTGAATTATAAAAAATGAACATTTAGATAAATATGTATAATTTGCAATATTTACAGACTGGATCTAGATTTTCAGATGAATTGGCAAACTTAACTATATGTATAAATTCAGCCAGTTCAAACTTAACTTCTGTCTCTTATCTTCAGAATTCATCCAAAGTTACATGTTTATCTAATCACTATAAATTTTTATTTTATATATGGTAGACTATGTTTTCCAATATTTAACTAAAGGCTGACCGCCTACAGTCCATAGGTAATCACTGCTCATTACAAGGGTTAATAAATTTCCAAAAGGAAGGTCCCTGAGAAAAGCATTATTAACACCTTGTCAGCAGAAGAGGTATTTATTTTTCTGATAAAAAATTCACAAGATCTAAAACTATATAGAGAGCACACACTAAACACTGACCATCCTCATATTCCCAGTACAAATCAGAGATCCTCATTATTTTACCACTTACATTACTGATTTTATGAATGAGGCTTGAGAAAGCCAATTTTTTAAAAAATTTTTTAGTTAATGTCAAGTTGGTTATTTAAGAGGAGTCCTAAAACTTTGTGCCCTGGACAAACCAAAAATCAAACAAAACAAAACAAATCCAAAAATCTAGGCAAATGCAGTTAGATAGTAGCACCAGAGTCAGAAAATTTATTAAGATAAGAAAGAATGTAGATTGAAGCTCAAAAGGCATGATGTACAAAGATTAAAGAATTTATATTATAGGTAATATTCTGTAAGCTATTTTGGGTCTTTAGAATACCATTTTATTTCTCAGAATTGGTTTATTTGTCACATCAACTTACACATTCAACTCTATACACTATGTCACATTAATACTTTATTTCTAAGTTTTATGGTTATATTTTGGGTTTTGAATGAAACCTGGGTCACTTTTAGAAATTCTTTAATTACTGGATTTAGTTATGCTTATCTAAGTTTTGGCCAACTGTTTTCTTTAAGATGCTAATTTTGTAGCTTAGGTACCAACCTTTGTTGGGTACATTCTCTGCTCTACTCTCCTGCCTCAGATCCATGTTGAACTCTCACCCTGCTAGTTGAGTTTTAGTTGAGATTTATATATCTTAACAAATGTAACTAAATATTATATTAATACTCTATTGGGTTATTTCCATTCTAGGTTAAGTTTTAGCTCACACTTCTCTTTCATTAATACAGATGAATTCCAAAGCTCAGATATTTTTTATGCTGATCATTTTTCTCTCAATTCTTTACATCCTTGTACGTTTCCTTGAAAAAAGGAAAGACATAGCTTAATGAATATTTGCAAACTAAATTTCAATTATATAGCAACCATCATCTCAAATCTCTTAGACCTCATCAAGTCTGATTATCATTCTATGGTTTAAATTTCTTTTGAGTCTTTCATAAAAAAATCATCTCAACTACCAATATATTTATTAGTAATATGTACAGGAGATACCTAAGGACATCTTTAAGGATTAAGAGATTTCTAAATCATAGTTATGTGAATTTACAAGAGCATTTCAGGATTTGATGTTTTGAGATCAGTAGGTAATTTCTGTCATCAATAAGGTGTCTACTTAATAATATTTAGGAATAGAAACTACATGTAATAAACCATTAATCATGAGGACTTATAAATATATCCCATCATGTATGAAAATAGACAATTCTACCCCTGTCTTATTACTTTCCATGTCTCTGATCTATGCACATCTATAATCTTATGAAAATACTTTCTGTGATGAAACTTAGAATACATGTCTACTCTAGTTCTAAAAATACATGAACAAATAAAATTGAAATTTGCCTTAAAGCCAAAATATTATACAGTAGGAAAAATAAAAATACACCAGAGGTATTTTAGTCTCCCTAACTGGAATGCTAATTGTTTTATGCTGTATAAGAAACACCTAGTGATGGAGAGTAAGAGAGATAGGGGTGACAGGAAGGGGAAAGAAAGGCAGGAAAGTTTAGTGAAAAGAGAAAATAAATGTTATGCATTTTGAAAAGGAAACAAGTGGTCACAAAGGTAAAAATAATTATTTCAAGCACTTCCAGAAGATATAGTTCCATTATAGTGTCAAGATTAAAGAAGAAATTTATGCTACTCTAATCTAATACATTATTGGTGGCTTTGATAACAAAAAAATTAATAAAACCCATGTAGAAATTCTAGGAGTAATGTAACTATGAGGCAACAAATCTTATAATTATAAACAAGCAAAATATTCACAAGTACAAGAATAATTGGGCTGTTTATAGGAAAACACATATTCTGTTAAAATGTGTTTGACTACTAAGCAATATACATATGTAATAATGTGTAAAGACAGCAAGTCTATTATGCTCCATTAAGAAAGTTATGCAAAAACACATAACTATGATTTAATTATTTTGATTATTATATTTGGTGGACAATCTTTTAAAAAGAAAAAATATTTAAAGGAAAGTGAAGGAAGTAGAATTGATAAAACACTCTGATAAGAGTACTTTATTGAATATATGTATACTATAAAATAATTAAGTCTATGAGAAAAGATATGTAAAAAAAATCTAATGTGAGGGAGCACTTTGGGGTCCAAAATTTGTGATATAAATAAATATATTAATTAATTTAAAATGCAAAAGTAATGATCTCTACTAGAAAAATTATATAGTGACTCAAAGTTCTAGATGATAGAGGCAAAGTTTACTAGTAAGAAAAAGTAAAAATCAAAATCTATCTAGAATCAGTATGTTTTATTTATGTCATGCTTTTTAGCAATGGCATTAAGTTTCTTTTGTGATTTTTTTTCATATTTTATATGATCCATTTTAACAATTGACAATTACCTCAATATCATATATTATATGAAGTCATTATTTAGTATTTGTTTATTGTGTTTTTCTCTTCTTCATACAAGGCACTTCGTCTTTGGGTTTATTTTGCCCCCTTTAAGTAGGTAACAGTCAAAAGATTCTGTTGAGGGGAACCAAGGACAGAGTTACTTGCCAACTATGACCTGGTACATTTATATGACAGGAGTTGACACTTGCTAATATCCACTGTAGAGTATGAAGTCATGGAATGTTTGTTCTTTATGAACTGCTATTACTGACCACAAATTCAAGTGAGGACACCAGAATATAAACTATTAGAGAATGTGTGCCTGATCTTTGCTGCTTTTTAAAAAGTGTGAATCAGATTCTATTAGTCGATGACTTCTTAGTTCAAAGTCGGCCAATATATTTTTATATACTAACAACACTGGCCACTGCTGAAGGTCTTACATGACCTAAAACTATGTGACATTCATAGCTATCTCATTGCACATGCTGCTGTGCTGTTTTACTTTATTCAACTATTTCCTATTTTCCTAAAACACATAATGTGTCCTAGAACCTTAAGAGTGACCTTTACATCTCCTGCTTCACATATTCTTACATGCATTCTGTGCCTTTTTCCTAGCCTTCTGTGTCATGGCTACAGGTTTTTCTGTGTCAGAAGTTCTTCCATGACCACCATCAGAATTATTTCTTTTCCTTGTCATATTTCAATCTCACACATGAGTAGCTTGGATTTATGCTACTGAACTATTAGCATATGATGCCATATTAAACAGTGACTAATATTTTCATTTTCTTCTGTTTTTTTTAATAAGTGAAACTCCCAAAGCTCCTGTACTCATGCTATAAATCATATTGTCCAGAATAAAGAAGGCACTTAGGAAATGACTCAATGTAGAAACATAGTTAATGGTTAGTGCATGTTCAATAGATATACATATAGGCTGTTAAGATGATACAAGTATCTGCCACTGTTAGTTTTGGGAGAATTATTTGACATTATCACTGATCTACATGCTTTATCTGAAAGCAGATAGCATCAAATATTTAAATTCAACCCATCCATCCTTTAATAAAGCATCTTCAGCACTGGTCTATGTTGTTAAATACAAATGAACTTTATGATTAATATTCCTAAGATATTTGATACACAGTCTAACTTTACCTAATAATTAATTATGTGGCTTACTGTTTGAAAAGGATTTTTTTCTATGAACCATTTTATTCTTCATCATCTTCCTGGCGGTGAGAATAGTTTCTTTTGCCGAACCAATCCTACATCTCTGGCACTGATAGCTCTAAGAGAATGACTCCAAGAAAATGGCTCCATTTTAATATCAGCTGCCCTGAATAACAAATGAGCATGCATAAGCTTCTCCCACAGCATAGTTTTGACATTAAGAAAATTAAAATATGCCCTAATCATAGAATGTTTTAACTGTTGTCTGACATTTTAAAGGATTTTCTCATGAATTTCAGAATAGATTATGTTCCTGTCTAGCTCCTTGGTTATAGAAAATAATCTTCTAAGTGATTTGAACTTTATTTCTATCTCATTGTAGAAAATGGAAGATCAAAGAAGATGAGAAGAGGAGACAGAGAGAAGAAAATTCTTAAGAAAATAAGCCTTTCTCTGTTTATTTGCATTTTTATTTCATGGGTTGCCATATAGGTTTTCCTCTTTTTTCTCTTAGACCCTTATTTTTTAAAAAAAGAGAGATACATGTACTTTTTTTTAAAAGCATTTTTGGCATAACACTATATGAATATATTTTTGTCAGTACTTAATTCTTTTAGAAATTTGATAGTATGCATTGAAACCTTACTAGTTACAATAATCATAAAGTTCATGTAGAACAGAAAATAACATGGCAACAGTCAAAGTTTTTTGGTTTGTATAGATTATACATAATGATCTTTGAATACCAAAAATTGCCACAGGATATATTCTTAGCTCTTGGATTATTAATGATTTAAGATCCAGGTGAACCACACTCTGAGAGGTTGCTATACACTTATTTTTCCCTAAGAAGGACTAAGGCTTTCACATTTACCCTTTGTTTTTCTTGAGTTTCATATGGCCTGTCAATTGTTTCTGAGGTTTTCAGAGCTTTCCGTGGTTAGTAACTAATTATCAGTGACTGCATATTATGTCTTTTATTTTGTGACTGGGTTATCTCTCTCAGGATGATATTTCCTAGATGCAAACATTTTCTTAAGAATTTCATAAAGTCATTGTTTCTGATAGCTGAGTAGTACTCCATTGTGTAAATGTACCACAATTTTTTTATCCATTCACCTTCTGAAGGACATCTGGGTTCTTTCCAGGTTCTGGCTACAATATATAGAGTTTCTATGAACATTGTGGTGCATATATATTTGTTGGGTACTAAGGTGTCTCTGGGGTATATGCCCAGAAGTGGAATAGCTGGATCTTCAGTAGTACTATGTCCAATTTTCTGAGGAATCACCAGACTGATTTCAAAAGTGGATGTATCAGTTTACAACCCCAACAACAGTGGAGAAGTGTTCCTCTTTCTCCACAACCTCGCCAGCATCGGCTGTCATGTGAATTTTGGATCTTGGCCAATGTGACTGTTGTGAGGTGGGATTTTAGGGTTGTTTTGATTTGCATTTCCCTGATGGCTAAGGATGTCAAGCACTTCCTTAGATGCTTCTCAGCCATTCGATATTCCTCAATTGAGAACATTTTGTACACCTTGGATATTAGGCCTCTATCTGTTGTGGAGTTGGTAAAGATCTTTTCTGTTGGCTGCCTTTTGGTTTCTTGACAAGTCCTTAGCCTTACAGAAACTTTGCAATCTCATTTAGTCCCATTTGTTAATCTTTGACCTTAGAACTTGAGCCATTGGTGTGTTGTTCAGAAAATTTTCTCCTCTGCCTATGTGTTCTAAGGTTTTGCCTACTTTCTCATCTAATAGTTTCAGTGCATCTGGTTTAATGTGGAGATCTTTGATCCACTTACACTTGAGGTTTGTAGAAGGAGATATGAAAAGGTCTGTTTTCATTCTTTTGCATGCTGAGTGCCAGTTGGACCAGCATCATTTGTTAAATAGGCTGTCCTTTTTCCATTAAAAGTTTACAGCTCCTTTGTCAAAATTCAGGTGACCATATACGTGAGGGCACATTTCTGGATCTTCTATTCTATTCCATTGATCCACCTGCCTATTTCTGTACAAGTACCACTCAGTTTTTCAGCACAGTTGCCTTGTAATATAGCTTGAGGTCAGGGATAGTGATTCCCGCAGATGTTTTCTTGTTGTTGAGAATGGATTTCGATATTCTAGGTATTTTGTTATTCCAGATGAAATTGCACATTTATCTTTCTAACTCAATAAATAACTGGATTGGAATTTTTATGGAGATTGCATTGAATCTCTAGATTACTTTTGGTAGGATGACCATTTTTAAATGTTGATCTTTTCAATCCAAGAGCATGGGAGATTTTTCCATTTTCTGAGATCTTCCTCGATTTTTTTCTTTAGAGGTTTGTAGTTCTTGTCATACAGATCCTTCACTTGCCTAGTTAGAGTCACACTTAACTAGGTTTTTGTGACTATTTTGAAGGGTACCTTTTTCCTAATTTCTTTCTCCACATGTTTGTCCTTTGAACATAGGAAGGCTACTGTATTGTTTGAGTTAATTTTGTATCCAGCTACTTTAATGAACTTGTTTATCAGCTGTAGGAGTTCTCTAGTGGAATTTGTGTGGTCACTTAAGTACACTATCATGTCATCTGTAAAGAGTGATATTTTTACTTTTTCCTTTCCTATTTGCATCCCCTTGATCTCCTTTTGCTGTCTAATTGCTCCAACTAGAACCTCCAGTGCTATATTGAATAGGTAGGGAGAGAGTGGGCAGCATTGTAGAGTCCCTGAAACTTGTGGGATTGCTTCAAGTTTCCCACCCTTAAGTTTGATGTTGGCTGTTGGTTTGCTGTATATTGCTTTTATTATGTTTAGTTATGGACCTTGGATTCCTGTTCTTTTCAGGACTTTTAACATGAAGGGGTGTTGAATTTTGTCAAATGCTTTCTCAGCATCTAGTGATATGACCATGTGATTTTGTTCTTGAAGTTTGTTTATATGGTGGATTATATTGATAGATTTCCATATATTAAACCATCCCTGCATCCTAGAGATGAAGCCCACTTGCTCATGGTGAATGATCGGTTTGATGTGTTCTTGGATTCGGTTTGCAAAGATTTTGTTGAGTATTTTTGCATCAATGTTAATAAATGATATTGGTCTGAAGTTCTCTTCCTTTGTAGTGTCTTTGTGTGGTTTAGGAACGAAGGTTATAGTAGCCTCAAAAAATGAGTTATGTTTCATTCCATCTGGTTCTATCTATGGAATAGTTTGGAGAGTATTGGTTTTATGTTTGCAATAAATGTCTGATAAAATTCTGTACTGAATCTGTCTGGACATGGGCTCTTTTTGGTTGGGAGGCTTTTGATGACTTCTTCTATTTCTTTAGGAGTTATCAGATTATTTAGATAGTTTACTTTGTCCTAGTTTACCTGGAGTATCTGGTATCTGTCTAGGAATTCATCCATTTCCTCCAGATTTTCCAGCTTTGTTGAGTGTAGGCTTTTGTAGTAGGATCTGATGATTTCTTGAATTTTTTCAGTTTCAGTTGTTATGTCTCCACTTTCCTTTTTGATTTTGTTAATTTGTATACTCTCTCTTTGCCCTCTAGTTAGTCTGGCTAGGGATTTATCAATCTTGTTGATTTTCTCAAAGAACCAGCTCTTGGATTTGTTGATTCTTTCAATGGCTCTTTTTGTTTCTATTTGGTCTATTTTTGCCCTAATTTTGATTATTTCTTGCCATCTACTCATCTTGCCTGTATCTGCTTCCTTTTGTTCTAGAGCTTAAAGCTGTGCTGTCAAGTTGCTGATGTATGCTCTCTCTACTTTGTTTTTTGAAGTGCTCAGAGCTATGAGTTTTCCTCTCAGTACTTCTTGCATTGTATCCCATAGGTTTGCGAATGTTTCATTTGTGTTTTCATTGAATTCTATAAAATCCTTAATTTTTTTCTTTATTTTTTCTTTGACCCTGCTATCATTTAACAGAGCGTTGTTTAGTTTCCATGTGTATATGGGCTTTTTGTTGTCTTTGTTGTTGTTAAAGACCAGCCTTAGACCATGGTGATCTGAGAGGATGCATGGGGGTATTTCAATTCTCTTTTATGAATTGAAGCTCTTTCTGTGTCCAATTATGAGGTCAATTTTTGAGAAGGTGCCATGGGGTGCTGAGAAGAAGGTGTATGATTTTACTTTAGGATGATATGTTCTGTAGGTATCTATTAATTCCTGTTGCTTCATAGTCTCTGCTAGATTTACAGTGTTCTTGTTCAGTTTCTGTTTCCATGATCTGTCCATTGGTGAGATTGCGGTATTAAAGTCACCCACTATTATTCTGTGAGGTGAAATGAATTTTTTGAGCTTTAGTAGGGTTTCTTTTATGAATGTAGGTTCTTTTGTATTTGGAGCCTATATGTTAATGATTGAGAGTTCCTCCTGACAGATTTCCCCTGTAATGAGTAAAAAAGTGTCCTTCTTTATATTTTTTGATAACTTTTGGTTGGAAATTTACTTTATTCAATATTAGAATAGCCACTCCAGCTTGCTTCTTGGGCTATTTGTTTGGAAGTTTTTTCCCACCCTTTTACTCTGATAGTGTCTGTCTTTGTTTCTGAGATGAGTTTCCTGTATGCAGCACAATGCTTGATTTTGTTTATGTATCCAATCTGATAGCCTATGTCACCTTATTGGGGAATTTGGTCCATTTATGTAAATAGATATCAAGGAATAGTGGTTACTGTTTTTTGCTATTATTGTTTTTGGAGGTTGAGTTGTGTCTGTGTCACTTTCTTCTTTTAGTTTTCTTGCTTAGGAGTTTTCTTGTTTTTACTAAGATGTAATTCCCCTCGTTGTATTTGGTTTTCCATCTATAATTCGTTGTTGTGCTGGGTTTGTGGTCAGATATTGTGTAAATTTAGATTTGTCTTGAAATATCTTTATCTCTCCATCTATGGCTATTGATAGTTTTGCTGGGTATAGCAGCTTGTGCTGGCACTTGTGCTTTCTTAGGGTCTGCATGATGTCTGTCCAGGCTCTTCTACCTTTCATAGTCTCTGTTGAGAAATCGGTGTGATTCTGATTGGTCCTCCTTTTCTTGTTAAGGATCTCTGTCATAGTCTTGAGGTATGATGGGAGAGCTGGGTACTTGTGTTGCCAGGTTGTCTTTGTTTTCTTGGGATATGCTCTTTCATTTTTCTTTTGCCATCTTTTTGTCAGTGATATGTTCTTGCCTTTCCTTTGTACCTTGTCTGTGTCCCTGGATCTCCACTGGTCCAGGTGGCAGATGGTCAGAGTCCTCTTCTGTGCCCTAAAGAAGCCGGTTTGGGACAGAGGTCCCAATGCTGGGTTCCTAGTTACTGAGTCAGTCAGGGAAGGTGGCGTTTTCCCTGGAATCTTGGCAGAGAGATCTCTGCTTCCTGGCTGCTCGGATCTCCTTCTCACCAGGCCTTAACCTTTGGGAAATGCTGGTCCAGGTGGCAGATGGGCCGAGCCCTGTTCTGTGTCCCAAAGCCGCAGGGTGGGAAGGATTGTTTATTTTTTATTAGACATTTTATTCATTTACATTACAAATGATAGCCCCCTTTCAGATTACCTTTCGATAAACTGTCCCCATCACATTCTCCCTCTCATCTGTCTTCTTTACCTCTCTGAGGGTGCTCATTTTTAACATTAATATAATTACTTTTTTTTTTCTCTTTTCTGCCCTCACTCCGAACTGTCCCATGTGCCCCTCTTTTTATCTAGTGCTTTTTACAAAGGTGTGATTTTCATTGTGGCACTTACTGCAGAAGGAGATAACCCAACAAATTAATCTGAGACAGGAACAAGCTCCACACATCAATATTAGTGCAAAAGAATTTGTAGTTAAATATATATCGAGGAAATAATATAAAAGGATGAGTTTTTTTTTAAAAAAAAAATATCTGGATTGTAATGTTTCTATCAAGTGTACAAATAAAGACAGTATCTTTAATAGGGCCTCGGAATTCCAATGTAAAATGGTGGTATGCTCAAAGGTGCACATACAGGCAAACACATAATATCTTGCAAGATCTTGTTACCTTGTCTATATTTCCCTGCCTCTATTACTCTCTCTCATAATTCATTTGTCTTTTTCTTTGACATGGTAGTGACACTGCATAAGATGATCTTGAACTAACTATGTGGTTCCAGTTAATGTTCAACTCATGATACTTCTGCCTCAGCCCCTTGAATGTTACATTACTGAAACATATCATTATAGCTGAGGATTCCTATTTTTCAATGGAATGAAAAGAAGAGCTCATTCTTTGAGTATGAATCTGTAGCAAGGGATGATAGAAACCAGTGGAGAGTATCTAAAATATTCTCAAAGTATTATATTGAAAGGTACACAATGAAAGTCCTAGAGATATATAATTACTTGAAGCACAGGAACCATTCGATGGTCATCATTATGGATGTGTGTGTACATCAGTCATCAGAGATGAACCATGTTATACTCTATTCAGGGATAGACATAGAACAATTACAATGTAGTGCTAGTTTACACGAGGGAACATGAAGAAGTATTACAGTTTAATGACTATAAGAGAAATGTGAGATACAGGATCAAAATTCTGTTTGTCCAACTTCAAAAGTCTCTGCTTACCTACTTTATAGAATTATGTTCTTACAGAAAATCACTGGCTATTATGAACCATAAAATGTAACATGTCATCATTCTGACACTTAGGCTTTAGAAATATCTCAATGCTAAGGATTAAAAATTAATTCTGTGAGGTAAGTCAGTGAATTAATTTCTTTTTTTAAGTGAATTACTTTCTATTGTCATAACCAAAGAGAAGAAAAAATGTTACTAACAGTTTTATATGCATTATTTCAATTCACATCTTTTTCATTGCCTACAGACACTGAATTAATTAAAACTACCCCTTATGTAAGCTTTAAGACTTTCTATAAAATTTAGAAACTGCATCAGCTATTATATATCTACTCATTCATAACATTTTTATTTGTGTATACTTTATTTTTTATATAAAAAGATGGTGAATATTTGATTACCCAGACATATCAAGTGGAAGAAATAATATCTAGAAGATCTGTGATCAATGAACATTTATTGAAAGTCATAACACAATTTAATAATTTTCACAAAAATATACAGAAGTGGATACACAGTAGACTTGTGTCTTTGAATACTTTAAAACAGGAAGAATATTACATTGAATATGTCAAGGTTTGGAAGCCATTACTTAAGAAATTAGGCAAATGTTATTTTTGCCTAATAGGTAATTTATATAGAATAGTATTATCTAAAATAAATATGACAACAAAGCTTTAATGATAAATATATAGATTTGAGGAAGTCTTATTACTTTTAAGTGAAAAGTAAATCTATAAATTTTGAACAATCTAAATCAGTAGAGACTTATTTATCACTGATCAAAGAAAAATATTTAAAAATGAAATCCCTCTCTTATATTTAAAAATTTCTAAAGGATAATTAAATGACTTTATACAGAGACATGAAAAATAATTAGCAATTCTTATCCTTGGTGCTGCTTGTAAAGGATATAAGCATATGACTCGTAAAATAAGTCTATTCTATCTTTGCATAGCCTTTTTGTAAACTATACTAATTTATGTGATTTATAATAATAATAATAATAATAAAAACCTTAGAGCACATAGGCACAGGAGAAATTTTCCCGAATAGAACACTAATGACTTGTGCTCTAAGACCAAGAATCGAGAAATGGACTTAATGAGATTGCCAAGTTTCTGCAAGGCTAAGGACATTGTCAAGAAAACAAAATGGCAGCCCACACATTGGGAAAAGCTCTTTACCAAGCCCACATCTGACGGAGGTCTAATATCCAATATATACAAAGAACTCAAGAAGTTACATGCCAAAGAATCAAACAAGCCTATTAAAAATGGGGTACAGAGTTGAAGAAAAAAATATAAGTTGAGGAATATTAAATGGCTGAGAAGCACCTAAGGAAGTACTCACATCCCTAGGCATCAGGGAAATGCAAATCAAAACAACACTGAGATTCCACCTCAAATCAGTCAGAAAGGTTAAGTTCAAAATCTCAGATCACAGCAGGTGCTGGCAAAAATGCAGAAAAAAGAGGAGCACTCCTCCACTCTTGGTGGGGTTGTAAACTGGTACAACCACTCTGGAAATCAATCTGGCGGTTGCTCAGAACATTGGACGTAGTCGTACCTAACGACCCAGTTATTCCACTTCTGGGCATATACCCCAGAGAAGTTCTTCAGATGTCCATAGCAGCCCTATTTATGATAGCCAGAAGCTGGAAAGAACCCAGATGTTCTTCAGTAGATGAATGGATACAGAAACAATGACTTAACCAAATTCTTAAGAAAATACTTGCATCTAGAGAATATCATCCTGAGTGAGATAACCCAATCACAAAAGAGCAGACGTAATATGCAGTCACTGACAATGGGATGCTAACTCCAGAGGCTCGGACTGCCCCAGAAACAACTCACAGACTGTGTGAAGTTCAAGAAAAAAAGAAAACAAAACAAAACAAAACAAAACAAAAATAAAAAAACAAAAAAAAGTGTCATGCTCAATCCTTACACAACAAGAAAACATTGACTAAGTCCGGGTTACATCTTGTTTTACATGTAATTTTTGCTCATTGTAACTAGTAAGATTTTAATGCAGAGTATCAAACCTTAGGAAAAAAAAAAGAAAAAAAAAGTCAAGCACTGACACAATTTCATTTGTGTACATTTATGCAAAAATGTTTAAAAATTAGTTTTTCTTTTATCTTTGTTTTTTAAAATAAAGTTTAAGATATAAACTTCGGTAATAATTAAGACAAGCTGTAAAAATGAAATGACTTATGATTCCATAAGAAGAATAAGCAATTGTAGTTTTGTGGGAAACACTTCCCACTCACAGTTTTTATATACACACAGCTTATAATTTGGCTGTAGGGAATGACCTGTGTATATTGCATGAAAATAATATAAACCTAATATGAATTTAACACATGAAATTACACAGCATTAACATATAATTATGATACTATTTATCTATGATAGCCCTCTTATTTCTTCATAATTTGGAATTTAATTAGTAGTCATTCTGGATTTAATTATAAAATATGTAGATTTTCATAAAACATTATTTTAGGCATTACTAAGCTTAAAAATGGTTAGTTAAGTTGCATTTGTCAGTTATAAGGAAATATCAGCACCAGAATAGGGAGAGGGAAGTTAATTTTACTTCAGTATTTTCCCATGGTAACCAGAGTATAAGGTGATAATGCATATGGCACAGTCAACTAAATTTGAAATATGGATTCTGTGTAAGTTTTCCACTATTGGCTAATCTATAATGTATGCCCTTCCTTTTTTTCATTTTATCTCTATGTATCTTAAATACAGATTTATATGTTCATATGCATATGTCTACATACCTCCAAACCCCTGCATTGAAACTGACAAACTTGCAGGGTGAGTGCTTAGAGTCTGTGTTCGTTATTTCACAATAACAACCCACAGAAAAGCCTGTTTCCTTTCAGCAGTCACAAAGAAATCCCATCTGATTTACTCAAAGCAGCAGCTTTAGGGAACAAAAACCTTTGGTAAGCTTATAGTGGTGTTACAGAATTAATAAGATTTCTGAGAGTTCCCTGACCATTTTATTCTCTTAACATTCAAACTCATCCATGTAGCTTAGACTATGTGAGAACCAGAAAAAAATAATATCCAATAATAATCTTTTGTGGAAGCCAGGCTAGAGTCAACAGTTTAAGGAGACTGAATATCATATTGCTAAATGGCTTCCCGATCAACAAAGCAATTTTTCTTTATAGGAATAGAGTCTTAAAATAGATAGAAGGAAATTAAATGAGTTTTACAGGATTTCTTCCAGTAGGTCTTATGTCATCTTCATCTGGGAATGGCTTTGGAGAGAAAGCAAAGAGACCGCTGTGTCTGAAAGTGACAATTAAATCCTTAATTCTTCTACAATAATTTAATTGTAACAGTAGCAACCCAAATCTGATTAATGAAAAATTTCCTCCTGGTAATTAAACATTATGCCAAACTTCTGGTATTACGATGTGTATTAGAAGTGATAAAGACATCTAAAGTTATGAGAAGAATGTCTGAAGACAGAGATCCTAAGTATCATTAGAACTTCAGAGCTGAGGCATTCCTCTAGTACTGACTGTGATGTGTGTTGTCACATTTCCATGAATTTGTTATCCTAACAGTTAAGAGTATTTATCCTAAAAGTAAAGAAAATAAGTCTCAGTTATGGCATCCATTATAAAAATATAAATACAATTAGCTCTTATAAAGTCATATATTTTAATTTGTTTTAGGATAGGAACTAAATTTCTTTGGCTCAGTGATAATATATATATATATATATATATATATATATAAGTGTCTCACAATATCTCTCTCTATCATCATGTAAGAAAGAATATATATTGCATGAACCTGTTCCTACACATGTACCCCATACAAGTAGCATTTGTGCAACTTGGTCTTCATGTAGGGCCAGCAACAACTGGAGTAGAAGCTGTTTCTGAGTTTGCTGCCTGCCTGCAGATCCTGTTACCATATCTCCCCTCAGTGGGAGGGGATGTGCCAAATACTGCAGTGAGTCAATATGCCAGGGTGGGCTTGCACCCAGGAGAATCCTCCTCCTTCTCAGAGGGAAGAAAAGGGAGATGGAAGGAGGGGCAGTATGAGGAGCAGACTGGAAGGAATGTGGGGTTTCAACATGTAAATCACATAAAAATAAATGAATGAATGAATAACGTAGAAGAAAATATTGAAGAGGCAATTCAACAGGATCCATCTCAAGTAGGCAATGTTACTTTATAGGATGGAAAAGCAGCAACAAGCTCAGAAAATGGGAACCTTCTTAGATACCTAGAACGTGAAGATAAGACACTTCAGTAGTTATTTATAAAACTCTAAAAATAAATTTATTTTCAGTCAGCAGAATATATTTGGGGGAAGTGAATCATTCCAAAAGAGAGACAAAAAAAAAAAAAAATCTTTTAGGTGTGATTCTATTTGAAGCTATTAAAAGAAATTCGTACTGTAAAAATTAAATTTAAAAAAAAATGTCAGGGTCAGAATGCAGTGTACTAAAACAAAAAAAAAAAAAAACACATAGAAAAATGTATAAAAACAAGTTACAATACACATTTTATAAAGGAATGGTGTCCCATACTGGCTTAAATTTCCTTGAAAACTAAGTACAGCAGTTTGTAGAAACTGTCTATGCTATTTGACTTTCCTCATATAGATATTGCATTTTGCATTCTCTCCAGAAAGAATCTCATTTACATTCCCTGGCTTCAACTTAAAGATGTTTACCTCGGCAGGTACTAATGAATTATTAACTATGATAAATTGATAAAAAATTAATTCAAGAGAGAAAATATTGATTAAATTTTGGCTACTCAAAGCAGATGATTTTATAGAAATATGTTTATAGAGATCTAGAAAAACCACAAAAAAGTCTCAGAAATAAATATTTTACAAGCGAATATAACATTAACTTCTACTTCAAATCTTACTTGATGTTTAAAAGGCAGACATTTAAATATCTTTCTCATCTAATTTCTGCAATGGAAGATAAATACTTGAATAAACAAAAACCTATATGATGTAAAGTATGAAATGCAGAGTTTCAAGGAAATCACAAATAATAAAAATAACTTAAATATTTAATGGAACATCAAGTTCTAATAAACAATTACTGATTTTTAATGTTTATTTATTTGACAGTAATGGCTATTGCTAAACTAGAATACAATTAAATATTCATGCGTGTCACAGTGCTTCTTTCCCCATTTGCAATACAAGTTTTTGATCAATTAACTCTTGCTTGCCTATACTTACACTCTGTAGATAATGAAATTCTATATATTCTAACAGGTACCTTTTGTGTAATCAAAGGTTAATAGAGAAATAAAGAGAAAAAGATAAGTAAATAGAAATTGGGATTGACCATTGAATTCACATATTTCCCTTCATGTACTTAATATTTGAGTTCCTTTAAAATATGTCTACGGAAAGTAATCAAATATTAAAACAATTTTTCTTCTTTATCTTGATAAAAACGTAAATTCTTTTTTATTTACATTCTATTACTATTTAATGAATTACCACAAACTTACAACCGAAAGGGCCAACTGTTTGTCTATTTGTTTGTTTATCATTTATTATTTATTTATTTATTTATCTATTTATTAATTTATTTATTTATCTTTCAATACATTTTTTAAGATTGTAATTAAGCATTTGTGGGTATATATACATACACATATGTATATATGTAACAATAATATAGGAAGAGAGGCTATTAATTTGAGGGGATAGAAGAAAGACTAGGAGGGACTCTAGGGAAGAAAGGGGGGTGTGATACAGTTCTATTTTAATTAAAATATTTTTTTTGTTGTTGTTGTTGAGCTTCACACAGTCTGTGTGTTGTTTCTGGGGTGTTCAGAGATTTCTGGGGTTAGTATCCCATTATCAGTGACTGCATATTATGTCCGTTCTTTTGTGACTGGGTTACCTCACTCAGAATGATATTCTCTAGATGCAACCATTTTCATAAGAATTTAGTTAAGTCATTGTTTCTGATGACTGAGTAGTACTCCATTGTGTAAATGTACCACAATTTTTGTATCCATTCATCTACTGAAGGACATCTGGGTTCTTTCCAGCTTCTGGCTATTATAAATAGAGCTGCAATAAACATTGTGGAGCATGTATCTTTGTTGTATGTTGGAGCATCTCTGGGGAAAATGCCCAGAAGTGGAATAACTGGGTCTTCAGGTAGTACTATGTCCATTTTTCTGAGGAACCACCAGACTGATTTCCAAAGTGGTTGTTTCAGTTTACAACCCCACTAGTAGTGGAGAAGTGTTCCTCTTTCTCCACATCCTTGCCAGCATCTGTTGTCATGTGAGTTTTGGATCTTGGCCAATCTGACTGGTGTGAGGTGGAATCTCAGGGTTGTTTTGATTTGCATTTCCCTGATGGCTAATGATGTTGAGAACTTACTTAGATGTTTCTCATCCATTCGATAATCCTCGATTGAGAACTTTTTATTTAAGTATGTACCACATTTTTTATAGGGTTGTTTAATTCTTTGGTGTCTAGCATTTTTAGTTCTTTGTATACCTTGGATATTAGGCCTCTATCTGATGTGGGGTTGGGAAAGATCTTTGGGTGTCCTTTTCTTTTCTTGACAGTGTCTTTAGTCTTACAGAAACTTTGCAATCTCATTATGTCCCATTTGTCAATCAAAAGAGTAAATTCAAATAAGAAAAGGAAAAGGAAAGTAAGATTAAAATGTGTGTGTTTGTGTGTGTGTGTGTGTGTGTATTTATACATATATATATACATATATATTTATAATGTATAAATTAACATATATACAAATGTATATATATATATATATATTTGCTACTTAGGACATACTATATAAAAAATTAAATATTAAAATGTACGTGAGCATATTATCTATGTCCTAATATCTATTCTATTGGTCAATGTATTTTGTTTTATGGAAGTGGCATATGTATTAATTTTATATATAAGTAATAAAACTTATAATATGGAAGGATGATTTCTTTATTCATTTCTGTTGTCCAAAAGTATTTAAGCTATTGTAAGTATTTCTGTTTTCTACTTTTAAAAATTATGTTGTGTTTTGTGGTGTATTCTATGATCTCTTTTCCTTATCTGTCTTTAAACTACATGACCTCTGAGACCTCTTGGGCACATCTGTCTTTTTTTCCTAGTGAACTATCCCTTTTAATGTACTGTGTAGATCTTTCTTAATAGTAATAATTTTTTTTATGTTTTGCCATGGAAAATCATCTTGTTTATAAAAGTCATAATGGCTAAATTGAAAATAAAATGATGACAAATATTGATATTGGTGTGAAGAAGGAGGAAAATTCAGGTTCTAAAAAACAAACATCTACATTGTTGAAATAAAATTAAATAAATAAAAATCATATTTTATATGAAATGCTGTTCAAGAGAAATTGCCTATCATAATAAATTTTATGCCATGTGTGTCCTGCATGAAAAGCTATTAGTAATAAATTTTATAAGGAAACACTATGGTAAAAAGGCATTCTTAACACTGGTGCTAGAAAAATTGATGGAATCAAAAGATTAGATATTACATAGTTTCAAATAGCTCTCTAGCTAAAGTCTCAATAAAAGAATTCTCTTACTTTGTTTTATATTTTCCATAAGAAATAAGTTAAATATTTTTATTGCCAAAGTTATCTACAATAAATATCAGTGAAATATAATTTTCAAAAGAAATGTGGATTTATACAAAATTTGGGAATCCAAATTTATTAAATATGTAATGGTAGTCTCTCATTAAAATTGTGATGCAAATTAACTTTTAATATTGAAGACAGTATAGTATTTTTTTTATAAAATTGCCAAAATTTTGTAAATAATTAATATTTTTAAAGGTTCCATTAACTCTGAACAATCTAATTTTTTGGTTTCTTATTTAAAGATTAATTTATTTTATGTATATGAGTACACTGTAGCTTTCTTCAGACACACCTGAAGAACGCATTGGATTCCCTTACAGATGGTTGTGAGCCACCATGAGGTTGTTGGGAATTGAACTCAGGACCTCTGGAAAAGCAGTCAGTGCTCTTAACCACTAATGCATCTTTTCAGTCCCCCAATGTCTATTTTTTTAAATATATAAATTACATGTGTTTAAAAAACTATAAATGTATTCATTAATTTTCACTTTTCATTCAATCACCTGTTTCTTTATACCATAAATAATAACAAGCATATATTAATTATTGTCTTTCCTTGAGCTACTTAATATATGATTTATATTATTGAATAACTCCTGTAATATAGTACATTGATCTAAATTGATATCCTTTCTATTCTTTCATCTCTACGTGTATGTCTAGTATTGCTATTGGCTGTTAGCTTTGATTACATCACACAAGTTTATCTCTTTCCACTACTTTTTAAAAATATATCTATTAAGTATTCACTGTATTTACATTTCAAATGCTACTCATTTTTGTCCACTCCCATCCCCCCCCCTCACCTCAACTCCATGGAGTGTTCCTTTTAAGGCAACATTTGTTTACTGGAATATATATATATATATATATATATATATATATATATATATATATATATATTCAATGTATATATATATATATTCAATGTATATATATATATATATTCAATGTGTATATATATATATATATATATATATATATATATATATATACAAATTAAACATTAAAGGGTCTCCATACCTTTAAACAATCAGATAAAATAGAATATATAGGGGATAAATGTTAGAATGGAGATCCAAATGTTGACAGTTATATCACTTGAAAATAGAGCTTCAGATGATAATCATATGTTTTATTTTCAAGAACAAGGCACAGTTAAAATTTAAAAACTAATTTATCAATAATACTTTCTGATTTTGGACTCATGAATATTCACTGAATTTCACAAAAGTGATGTTTTCACTTCTTTCTTTCCAATTTGTATCCCTTTGATTTTCTTATGCTGTCTAAATGGTCCAGCCAGCACTTCCAGTATTATGTTGAATAGGTAGGGGGAGAGTGGACAGCCTTGTTTATTCCCTGATTTTAGTGGGATTCCTTCAAGTTTCTCATTTAAAGTTTGATTTTGGCTATTGATTTTCTGTACATTCCTTTTATTATATTTCGGTAAGGGCCTTGGATTCCTGTTCTTTTCAAGCCTATTTACCTGAAGAGTTGTTATATATTGTCAATTGCTTTCTCAGCATCTAGTGAGATAACCATGTGGTTTTTTCTTTGAGTTTTTTTATATGGTGGATTATGTTGATGGATTTTCTTATATTAAACCATCTCTTCATCCCAGGGATGAAGCCTACTTCATCATGGTGAATGATCATTTTGATGTGTTCTTGAATTCAGTTTGGAAGGATTTTGTTAAGTATTTTTGAAACAATGTTCAAAAGTGAGATTGGTCTGAAGTTCTCTTTCTTTGTAAGGTCTTTGTGTGGATTAGGAACAAGGGTTATTGTAGCATCAAAAAAATGAGTTAGGTAGTATTCCATCTGACTCAATTTACTGGAATAGTTTTAAGAGTATTGGTATGATGCCGTTCATAAATTTCTGATCAAATTCTGCACTGAACCTATCTGGACCTGGGCTTTTTTTTTTTTTTTTTTTTTTTTTTTTTTTTTTTTTTTTTTTTGGAGGCTTTTGATGACTGCTTCTACTTCTTTTGCTGTTCTGGGATTATTTAGATGGTTTAGCTGGTCCTGCTTTAAATTTAGTATCTGGTATCTGTTCAAGAATTCACCTATTTCTTTGAGATTTTCCAGATTTGTTGAGTATAGACTTTTGTAGTAAAATCTGATTATTTCTTGAATTTCCTCAGTTTCAGTTGTTATGTCTCCACTTTCTTTTCTGATTTTGTTAATTTGGGTAATCTCTCTTTACCCTCTATTTAGTCTGGCTAAGGGTTTATCAATCTTGTTAATTTTCTCAAAGAACCAGCTCTTGGTTTTGCTGATTCTTTGAATAGGTCGTTTTGTGACTATTTGGTCAATGTATCTGCTTCCTTTTTTCTAGAGCTTTCAACTGTTCTGTCAAATTGGTAGTTTATGCTCTCTCCAGGTTAATTTTGAAGCCCTCAGAGGTATGAGTTTTCATCTCAGTACTGGTTTCATTGCATCCCATAGGTTTGGGTATGTTTTATTTTCATTTTCATTATATTCTAGAAAATCTTTAATTTTTTTCTTTATTTTTTCATTGACTATGCTATCCTTTAATAGAACATTGTGTAGTTTCCATGTGTATATGGTATATGTTTTCTTTGTTTTTATTAAAAAAAAAAAAAAAAAAAAAAAAAAAAAAACAGCCTTAGAGCATGGTGATCTGATAGGATGCATGTGAGTATTTCAATCTTCCTATATCTATTGAGCCTTTTTTTGTGACCTATTATATGGTCAATTTTTTTGGATGTGCCATGAGGTGCTGAGAAGAAAGTGTTTTCTTTTGTTTTAGGATAATATGTTCTGTAGATGTCTATTAATTCCAATTAATTCATAACCTCTGCTAGTTTCACTCTGTCCCTGTTCTGTTTCTGTTTCCATGATTTGTCCATTCGTGAGAGTTGGCTGTTGAGGTCTTCCACTGTTATTGTTTTGGGTGCAATGCATTTTTTGAGTTTTATTTGGATTTCTTTTATGAAAGTGGGTGCTCTGGATTTGGAGCACATATGTTAAGTATTGAGAGTTTCTCCTAACAAATTTTCCCTGTGATGAGTAAAAACTGTCCTTCTTTTCCTTTTTTGATAACTTTTGATTGAGAATATACTTTATTTCATATTAGAATGGCCACTTCATCTTGCTTTTTGGGTCCTTTTGCTTGGAAGTTTTTTTTTTTTTTTCCCAAACTTTTACTCTGAGATAGTGTCTGTCTTTGTCTCTGAGATAAGTTTCCTGTATGCAGCAAAATGCTAGATTGTGTTTATGTCTCCAGTCTGATAGCTTATATCTTTTTATTGGAGAATTGAGTCCATAGATGTTAACAGATCTTAAGGAATAGTTGTTGCTCTTTCCTGATATTTTTGCTTTTAGAGGTAGAATTGTACCAGTGTGTTGTTCTTCTTTTGGTTTTCTTGCTTAGGTATTTCCTTGTTTTTACTAGGATGTAGTTTTCCTCCTTGTATTGGGGTTTCCACCTATAACTAATTGTAGTGCTGAAATTGTGGTCAGATATTGTGTAAATTTAGCTTTTTCTTTGTATGTCTTAGTCTCTCCATCTCTGGTGATTGAGAGTTTTGCTGGGTATAGCAAGTTGGGATGACACTTGTGCTCTCTTAGGCTCTGCATGATGTCTGTCCAGGATCTTCTAGCTTTCATAGTCTCTGTTGAGATATTGGGTGTGATCCTGATTGGTCTGCCTTTGTATGTTACATGACATAATTCTCTTAGTGCTTTTAATATTCTTTCTTTGATTTGGGTTCTTGGCGATTTGAGTATTATGTGTCAGGAAGAATTTCTTTTCTGGTCCACTCTATTTGGAGTTCTGTAGGCTTCTTTTATGCTGATGATCATATCATTCTTAAGGGTAGGGAAGTTTTCTTCTATGATTTTGTTGAAGATATTTACTGTGCCTCTTATTTGCTATTCTTTGCTCTCTTCTATTCTTATTTTCCTTAGGTTTGGTCTTCTCATTGTGTCATGGATTATCTGGACATTTTGGGTTAAAAGCTTTTTGTCTTTTGCATCTTCTCTCACTGTTTTGTCTCTGTTTTTAATGTTGTCTTCAGCCCCTGAGATTCTCTCTTCTATTCTTGTAGTCTGTTGCAAATGCTTGACTCCTAATTTCTTTTTTAGGTTTTCTACCTCTAGGACTGTCTCTTTTAGTGTTTTCTTTATTGTTTCCATTTCCATTTTAAATTCCCTCTTCAATTTCTTCATATTTTTGGTTCTGTCTGACTCTAGTTTTTTGTTTTTTGTTTTTTGTTTTTTTTTTTTTTGTTTTTTACTGTTTTTCTTGTTTCCTCTTTAAAAGCTTCTATTTCTTTATGCTATTCCTCCCATTCCTGTTTAAGGATCGCTATCATCATCTTCAGTTATTACTTCAGGTCTGAGTCTTCTTTTTTTCTGGAGTGTTTGGCATTCTGTTGTTTGCTGTGATGGGAGAGCTGTGTTCTGGTGTTCCCAGGTTTTCTTGTTTTCCCCCAGGGGAAAGTTTTTTCCTCTTGGTATCTTGTCTGTGACTATACATGGTCTTGTTGTCAGTGACTGGTTCTTATCTTTCCCGTGTACCTGGCCTCTGTCCCTGGATCTCAGCTGTTCCTGGTGGCAGATGTCCTGAGTGCCTGTTCTGCATGGACTGGCCCGCTGGGTAGAAACCGAGATTCTAAGGCAGAGTTCCTGCTCCCCTGAACCAATAGGGAGCACCAATAAATCATATTGTTTGGAGAGTCACTTGGACTATCCTAATCCAAATCATGACATTATGAGAAAAGTAGATATGATATTAAAATTTAAATCATTTAATGAGTAAATCATAAATTTAAATAAGGAGTTCATATTTATTAAAATAAATATGACAAACTATAGTTATTAATAATAAGATACAAATGAAACATTTTTATATATACATAATTAGATATATATGTACATAACATGTTTATATATATATACATATATATATATATATATATGTGTGTGTGTGTGTATATATATATCTTCAATTGTTGTAAACACCTCTATAAATTTAGTCAGAAGAAATGAGAAGAGATGGTTTATAAACTACTGAACTATCACAGATGAAAGGTGATCTTCTGTATTTACTAAGTGTTACATTATGATAAATGGCATATTAAGATTTTGTGAAATGGTCTTAAAAGTATTCTGTGATCCCTCTTTTGAAAAGGATAAACTGACATTAAAAAATAAGCTTTTTCATAACAAATGCCAGTTGAAAATCTTTTACTTTCTTTGTGAGCAGACACACAATTTCTCAGAGAAAGGACTTGGCACTTCCCAATTAGCCCGTTGTGGCAGGCAAATTCTTCTGGTCCAGAAAGACCACCATTCAATTTTTCACACTTTGACATCGGTGACTATAAACAAAATGTTGATAATTTCTGATTCTAAATGTGCAAAGAAAGAAGGCATCCTCTTCTACCCAGTCATTCTTTCAAAGTGTAGAGTTGTTAAAGGGGTCAGGAGGAGAAGGAAAGACCATACAGAGCATCCACAGGAAACACTCAGTGCCCTGTCTGTCAATAGACTGTAATGCATAGACACCATCAGAAGGGATCCCAAGTGATCTTCACCAGGACTTTTTCCCACAAAGCAGGTATACCTGTTTCATGGAACTACTCAAGACCCTTAACCAATGCAAAAATATATTAAGGGCACCAAACAACAGCACAAAGAAAGTACTTGAACATTTTAAATACATTTCATTCTCATAGAAGTCCTTTGACATTTTGTCCCTTCAATTAAATTGTTTAATACAGAAAATAAAAATAAACAGAAATATATTGAACTCCTAAAAACATACTTATGTCAGTAACATATAGCTGTAAAAATAAAGCTAAGAGTTTCATTACATACAGGTTTTTCAGTATTCTCACAGACAAAAAATAAAAAAAGAAAAGAAAAACCTAAGTAGTTGTCTTTTATTATATATCTAGGTAACCATGTTCTTAATTTCTCTAAAATTTAAGTAAAGCCACAGAAATGATATTTTGATACTAACATAGTTTACATTTTCTTTCCTAGAAACAGGTTGCCAAATTCAGTACTCTACTAATTAGGAAAACTATTCATTTCCCAAGAGTTGTACAATAAACTTTGGGAAATTCTAGATGAAGTAGCTTGTAGATTTTAAAGAGGAAAAAGTAGAAAGCCCAAGACTATATAAAAATGTTAACTAAAAGGATGAAGAGTGGGAAGTAATAGTAGTAGAAACTAGAGAGAAAAATGTAAGGTTGAATTGCTTTTGAGAGTCCATTCAGATTCCTAAATCAATTGTTTTCAAGGTAACCTCTGGAAAACACTGCCAGGGTAATGTCTTCAGTGTCTTTGGTGACTACACTGTCTGTGGTTCTGAAGAATAATTTTAACACTGGATACTTTGGGTCAATTAGATTTTATAAATTATTTTCTTATTGCTCCCAGATGACTCAATCCTTCCAACACAGCAACCTTCTATATCTCTTTTACCACTATTTCTATCAGATAAATTTCCTTTCCTCTTACTTTCAGAACAGAGATTTCTAGAATTTACTGTCTAACAAATTCCCAATGCCCTAGCCAGAACTTAGTAAAGAGGAACAATTGCCTTCACACTCCCTGATGTGATTATTCCCTGTATTAAGTCTCAAATAGTATTATACTCTGTTTCTATAGAGCATTAGGTTGTAATGCCTGACATGGTTATATATACCTTACTAAAATAAAGGATTTTCGGGAATGGTAGTTTTTAGTTAACATTTTGTGAGTATCTAAGGTTATTGGTATTCTGTCCCACTACAATTGTTTGAACTGCCTTTGATTTGTACATGACGGGGTTTCAGATAGAGCTTTTCATATATACAAAGTATTTTTTTCTTATGTGAATGTGGTAATTATTACCCTTCCAATATCTTCTTATATGATGAAGAGAGTGTATCAAGTACGTACTAATTTATGACACTTGCTTTTTCACACATTAACCTTCGGTCTAGTTTACTTAAAGTTATAAATAATGTTATAAAAGATGTGAACATAGTCTTTCTATTCACTCAGAAAACACCAAATACATGTATTATTGGTCCTTAATCATTGATATACTTAAAATAATTACATCTGAATTACATCTGTTGCCTTACATTACTTCGTAATTTATCCAAAGGAAATATATTACATTGTTCAGTATCAATTTGGCACAGGATTCAATTCTAAAATTGGAGAAAATTTACAACTTATTTTTATATAAATATTAGGTGAATGCTAAGGACTAATTTAAAACGAATGAAATCCCTACAAACAGTGAAATTACAATTTATTGAATATTACTTTTAATTGGTTAAATTTTTACTCTGTGTGTATATCACATGAAACTCTGAGATATATACACATCAGTGCAGGTCCCTGCAGCTTGAAGAAATAATCAGATCCAACAATACTGAAATTGCATGCTACCTAAACTGAATTTGGGTTTTCTGGACGATCAATAAACACTCTCTTTTATTCTTTCTTTCTTTTTTGTATTATTTGAATAGTCTCTGTATTTGCATGTCTAATGTTATTCCCTTCCCCCCCCTACTCTTCTCCCTCCTCCCCCTTCTCCATCCACTTGTTTCCGTGAAGGTGTTCCCTCTCTCAACCACCATATCCACCTCAGTGCTTTGACAATCCCCTACACTAGGAAAAGGAGCATTCACTGGATCAAAGGCCTCTTCTTACATTGATGCCAGACAATGCTGTCCTCTACTATATATGCAACAGGAGCCATGGTTCTTTCCATGTGTGCTCATTTGTTGGTGTTTTAGTCTGGGCTGCAGACTCTTTCTGCACCTCCAGTCCTTTCTCTAGCTCCTTCATTGGAGTCCCTCTGTTCAGTCCCATGATTAGCTCCAAGCATCCTCAAGTGTATCTGTATGACTCTGACAGAAGCTTCAAGGAGGCATTCATATATGGCTCTTGACAGTAAGCCCGTTTTGGCATCAGCCATAGTGCTTGGGTTTGGGGGCTGCATATGGGGTGAATCCCTAGGTGAGGCAGTCTCTAAATGATCTTTTCTTCAATCCCTGCTCCCATATTTGCCCCAGTATTTCCCCCTGTGAGTGCTTTCTTCTACATTGTAAGGTTCTCCATATAAATTATTGAACATTTCTAGCAGTTTCTGTCATTCATACAAACCTACCAAATACCAAACCTAGGATATTATTTAAATGTACCTGATAGGTACAGAAATTATTACCAGTTAGGTACAATATTACCAGTCTGTATACTACATTTATATTCTAATAAGACTGATAAATCATCTATTATTTTACTTTTGTATTTACTTTATCCCATATGATTATTCATAAGTTTAGTGTTTGAGAAACAGGAGGTAAAATTTAAAGGCACTTTGAAATTTAGACTCTATCCAGTGACCTATAATATTTGAATGTGTAAAGATCAGAGTATGTAAAATGGACATTGTTCAAAAGCATTATAGGACTCAGTAAAACACTCATTGGCCTTCCAATCTCATCCAGTTCACTATTTGTCCTCTTTATAGAGCTGCCATATTTCTTCACTGCCTAATATTGACAGAGCAGTAGGCTGATTATTAAGTGTAGGTGATATTGTGGGTATTTTCTAGCTTTAAATAATGTACAAATTCATCCTATTACACATGAAACAAAAGTACCAGAACATATTGTGGATGTACTCTAGCATTCATGGAACATGTGAGTTTCAGTAGAATTTTTACCAGAGGGGATAAGACTCCCCTTCTAAATTTAGCTACATCTTAGTTTCCAAAATATAAAAGTTGAAAATGAAAAATTAAGAAAAGAGAGACAGAGACAGAGAGAGACAAGGAGACATACACAGAGAGAGAGAGAGAGAGAGAGAGAGAGAGAGAGAGAGACAGAGAGAGAGAGAGAGAGAGAGAGAGAGAGAGAGAGAGAGAGAGAGAGAGAGAGATAAAAGGACAGAATAAAGTGAAAAAAGTTATCTTAAAATTCAAGATTTTCAAGAACATATTTTAGAAGTCAGCCAAACCCTAAACTTGGGATTATGATAGATTATTTTTAAGAAAAAATAATTGCTCACAGACAGCTACATAACACATATTCTCTTTAAGCAATTCATTTTATAATTTTTAAAAGACTTTGAAAGGTTGAAGTTTGAAGGCTTTCAAGTATTTCTCATTAATATGTACCAGTGGGAGATATTGTCTTAACAATAAACCTGTTAATTGGGCTTAGCTGACAGTTGAGAGAGAAACTTATATAATAAGGGTCACAAACTCCAAAACCTACAGGGGCCATGCTGTTAACATAAATGAGAGAAACAACCTCAATCCAAGAACAATGAAGCCAAGGCTGGGAGAGCCTCTGTCAACTGGGGACCATATAACCTTTCTAGAGGACCAGCTTGTATTCAACACTTGTCAATCATTGCTACATGGGAAGCAAAGTTTAGAGTGCTGGAGTTCCTAAATGCTTCTCAGAAAAACTGAAACTATAGATTAAGATGTTGATATAGGTTGATGATTTTTTGCAAAACAAGCTTGAGACAAAATCTCCAAGGGTTATAAAAAACGTAAAACCAATAACTTTTGAATTCTGGTAGAAAACAATAAAATATTTTACAATTTGCACAAGAAGAGGAAAATGGCAGAGTTTGGCATTGCTTGAATACGCAACAGTAAAAGGGGTATGGTAGGGAGAAGCTGAGAGAAGAGGAAACAGAAAAAAAGACATCAGTGTCAATCATTTTTAAACAGTGTCCAATGTTGGGAAAATAAGAAAAAAATTAGTAGGTTTAATATACCTTTCAATTTCAGTTATGTTTTCATCGTATCTTGTCCATGGATTACATAGCAATTCTGTCACCTACTGATATAAAATTCATTTCATTTCTGATCAAATATATACATGGTGACACCTGAAGTACTTTATTGCAAGGAACTCCATCCAGGAGAAAAACATACCTGCAACACTGTATCCATTATAAATGCTAAATGTTTGAAGATCACTTCAAACACCTCTCTCTCTCTCTCTCTCTCTCTCTCTCTCTCTCTCTCTCTCTCTCTCTCTCTCTCTCTCTCTTTCTCTCTCTCTCTGTGTGTGTGTGTGTGTGTATGTGTATGTGTGTTTGTGTTTGTTTACACAAGCATAAAAATTTATTTTCAAATATTCCATTCTCAATAATCTCAAAAAAAAAAAAAAAAAAAAAAAAAAAAAAAAAAAAAAAAAAAAAAACCTGGGCTAAATGCACATGAATCTGTGTTTATGTAGTTTGTACTCCTTTTAAAAATATGGCAATATAAATAATGTTAAGTTGGAATTTGTTTATGGTTTTAATCTGGAAAATTCAGTACTGATTACCAGAGTAATTGATATTTGCTTTCTGTCCTATTTCAAATCCCAGGTATTATTTGCTTCATAAGATAACGAAGTATTGAGAACAGGCACACTGACTTCAGGACATACAGACTGTCCATAGAGAACTGAGCAAACAGAGGAAATTCAGGAGCACTATCCCTACTGAGCCTACAATTGAGCATGTTCTATGCAACCTATTAGATCACTATGTATTAAGGCTTATCTTCAATAATAAAAACAACAAAAAGTCCACATACACATGGAAGCTGAACAATTCTCTAGTCAATGATAGCCTGGTCAAGAAAGAAATAAAGATAGAAATCAAAGACTTTTTTAGAATTTAATGAAAATGAAGACAGAACATGCCCAAACTTATGGGACACAATAAAAGCAGTGCTAAGAGGACACTTATAACTCTAAATACCTCCAAAAAGATCCTGGAGAGAGCATATACTAGCAGTCAGACAACAGAGCTGAAAATTCTAGAAGAAAAAGTAGCAGATACACCCAAGAGGTACCGCTGCTGGCAGGAAATAATAATATTCAGAGCTGAAAACAACCAAATAGAAATAAAATAGCTGTACAAAAAATCAACAAATCCCAGAACTTGTTCTTTGAGAAAATCAACAAGCTTGATATCAAAATCAGAAATAAAAGAGAATATATAACAACAGAAACTGAAGAAATTCATGAAGTCATTAGATCCTGCTACAAAAGCTTATACTCAACCAAACTGGAAAAATATAGGAAATGGACAATTTTCTAGACAGATATCAGTTACCAAAGTTAAACCAGTATCAGATAAACCATTAAAACAGCCACCAAATCCCGAAGGAAAAAGCATCAGTCAACAAAAGCTTCCCAACCAAAAATGCCCAGGACAAAATGGGTTTAATATGAGTTCTATCAGATCTTCGTAGGATACCTAATACCAAATACTCTCCAAATTATTCCTCAAAATAGAAACAGAGGAAACACTACCCAACTTATTCTTCAAAACCATAATTACACTCATTTGTAAACAACAAAAAGTTCCTTCAAGGCAGAGAACTTCACACCAATTTCCCTTATAAACATTGATGCAAAAAAAAAAAAAAAAAAAAAAAAAAATCTTTTAAACGAACTTCAAAATCACTTCAAAAAGATCATTCAAGATGATCAAGTATGCTACATTCCAAGGATGCAGGAATGGTTCAATATATGGAAATAAACATAATCCACTATTTTAACAAACTGAAAGAAAAAAAAACCTACATGATCATCTCTAGATGCTGAGAAATCATTTGACAAAATTCAACACACCTTCATTTTAAAAGACAAAAAGATCAGGAATTCAAGGTTGATACTTAAACATAGTAAAAGCAATATGCAGTAAACCAGTACCCAACATAAAACTAAATGGTAAGAAAATTGAAACAATCCCACTGAAATCAGAGACTAGACAAGGATTCGAAATATCTCCTTACCTATTCACTATAGAATTGGAAGTATTAACCAGAGCAATCAGACAGCATAAAGAAGTCACAGAGATATGAGTTGGAAAGGAAGAAGTTGAAATATCACTATTTGCAGATGATATGATAGTATACTTAAGTGACCCCAAAATGTCCACCAGAGAACTTCTACAGCTGATATTAAAACATCAGCAAACTGACTGATTATAAAATTAACTAAAACAAATCCACAGTCTTTCTCTACTGAAAGGATAAATATGCTGAAAAGAAAATTAGAAAACTGACACCCTTCACAAATGTCTAAAAGAATATAAAATACCTTGGTGTGACCCTAGACAAGCAAATAAAGGATCTGTATGACAAGATCTGCAAGTCTTTCAGGAAATAAAGTGAAGAAGACCTCAATAGGAGGAAAGATCCCCCTTGCTCCTGGATTAAAAGAATTAACATTGTAAAAATGGCCATTTTGCCAAAAGCAATTTACAGGTTCAAAGCAATCCCCAGTCAGCATGCAGAAGAATGCAAATCTATCTCTGTTTGTCTCCTTGTGCAAAGCTCAAACCCAAGTGGATTAAAGACCTCCACCTAAAACCAGGTAAAATGAAACTAATAAAATAGAAATTGGGGAAGAGCTTAGAACACATAGGCCCAAGGGAAAATTTACTGAAATGAACACCAATGTCTTATCCTCTAAGAGCAAAAATCAACAAATGGGACATCATGAAATTGCAAAGCTTCTGTAATGCAAAAGCCACTGTCAAAAGGACAAACCTACAACCACAATACAGTAATTGTTGTACATATAGACAATGAAGTACTACTCAGCTATTAAAAACAATGAGTTCTTGAAATTTCTAGGCAAAAATATGGAACTTGAAACTATCATCCTGAGTGTTGGTAACCTAGTCACAAAAGAACACCAATTATGTTACATACTCACTATTAAGCAGATACTAGACGAAAATGGTCAGAATAATCACAAAATAATTCACAGAAACTATAAAGCTCAAAGAGAAGGAAGGGCAGAAGTTGGGTGCCTTGTCATGATCTATTGAGAATAAAAAATCTTTAGCATATGTACAATAACAGAAAATTATACACTCTACAAGAATTTTATGGAAAAACCTTTATCTAAATTGTTCTAGTACACAGTTTGACATGTTTAAGATTAGACATAACTTTTCTCTAGAAAGGAACATAAACAGTATAAGGACGGTTTGTATAACCTAATCTGTCAATCAAAATTGATTGTTAACCTAACAATACCTCTTTAGTAATTAGCCTTTTTTTTCCCTATAGACTTTAGAAAGATTTATCCTGATGCTCTTGAGTACTCACAATCAAGTAGCATGCTAGCAATTATAAATATATATTCAAGATTTCATATATATATATATATATATATATATATATATACATATACACACACACACACTCACATGCACACACACACATACACTCACACACACACACACACCCACACACACACTCACACACATTCACAAACACACACATTCTCTATTGCCTTACTCCATTTACTCTAATGTTATCTAGTTTTATTTGCAAATCATGTGTACCCTCTTACTTTCAGTTCTTTGTACAAGAGGCAAAAATGCCTCCTGGCAATACTTCTTTACATTGGCCTGTCTGTGTCTAGTGGTTTTCTCATTGTTTATCTCATGGGATTCACCAGTGTATAAACATATTTAGGACTGCTGTTCTTTAGTGATGTTTAGGATATAGTTCATGATTCATCATGCTAGAAGATAACTAGTTTAATCTAGATTTAAAACTCTGCTTGTTTCTTCTTCATATTCTATATGGTCAGCTTTGTAGAAACTTTAGCCACAAACTATACCTGTCTTGAAATATTTCAAATCTGTCTTCTACAAAGATTTCTATTTCAGCCTGCTGTGTGATCATGTAAAGCTGACTTCCAGGAGGAATTTTTTTTTGCTCAGACATAACCCTGAAATGACTTCCTAGCAATATTTTTTGCCTCAGGACTTGTATATCATCTGGCTTCAGGCTGAAGCCTTACCTTGTTACCATTCTCTTTTATTTTGATCCTGGTGCATTTTCTGGTTTAGGGAACAATGTCTTTTATTGGAGAATGGTCCTTTCATTTGCAAACAATTGTGTCTATTATTGCTATCTCCTAAATGGTAAGGGGAAATTTAAAGTCATTTAACAGCCTCTGAACAGACGTTATATATTTTTGGTATAACAGAAAATATTGTTCATTTTATATTGGAAAATGCCTTCAATTTTGAAATACATTCAAAAGTATTATACAATCTCTATCTAATTTCTGACAATATTCAAGGTAGTTTATAATAAACTGGTTTGTTAAATAATGTCTTCACTAGACAAACATAAATAACCAAACACATCATATAATATTGTATATAATGCTAAAAGTAACAAATATGTCCTGTAGTATTTAGTTTCAAATTTTTAAGAGTATTACGTGTCAGTGGTTGGTAATTTAAAAGTTTAAATATGGCCTGAGGCAAAATTTGCTGGTTGCATTTGGTTCTTAGCTAATAAAATAACATGCCTGACTTTTAGGATAGCAACGTACACTGGAAGAATGCTGCCCTCCCTGGCATGCTTGAGGTGAGGCTCAGGTAATACTGATCCAAACAGTGAGGTGGAAGGCCCAATTTCATAAAGAAGACTTCATGTAAAGCTGTAATTTTTCTGAAAAAAAGAAAAATTCTCCCAATTTACCACCGTTTTTTTACCACATTCCTATCTCCTTTGCAATACAAGGGTTGGTTCCTGTAGTAAAGCTCCGTCTTACAGCCTGGGAGATGAAAGACACAGGCTGAAAATAGTGAAGAAAAAAGACAAAAGGTGTCTGTGATTCAGTAGTCATTTGGCCTTTTATTTGTTTTCATGAATGATTCCTTTATTTTTATTCTCTTTTTTTGTTGTTGTTGTTATTGCTTTGCTTTTAAGATATTCTCATTCAAGTCAAGAATGAGTATCTCAGAGTGTTGATTTGGAGGGAGCAAGGGGATATGGTGAAATTATTTATAATCTTATAAATGAAAGATAAGAAGAAAATAATCTCACTTCTTGATAGACATTAGCTTTAAATTAACAGTAGCCTTCTGTCTCATCCTCCTTTATATGGATAGCATCCATTTGTACCTTCATGAGTGATAATTTAGCCTTTCATCATAGATATGGACAAAATTTCTTTAATGTAAAAAACAGATAATTATTCTAAGTTACCAATGGTAAACATTTTTGTCATGTTTCTCTATGGGAGGCTCCTCTACTAGCATTAAATTAAGCAATGGAAGTTCTTGGCACAATGTGACAGTTCAAGTAACACCTTATCCATGATAAACAAAGAGTTTATTTCTTTGGAAGGTGCTAAACCAGCTTACTCAATGGGACAGATTTATGAAATGTAAGGAAGGCATAATGGAATTAAATTAATTAGTAGTGAGCACAACTAGTCCTCTGTTCTATACCCACCACCCTGATATACCCTTCCTTGACTTGAGTAATAATTAAAGTAATGCAAAAACAAACTGGTGTGAATTTCCAATTAAGTTGTAGCCAACTCTGAATTCTAGAGTTTATTTTGGTGGTATCAAAGGACACTAACTTTTAACTTTCACAATGAACACTGAATAGAATGTCAAAAAAAAATGATTTTCTTTTTAATAATTTTAAGGTATATTTGCCCCAAAATTGAGACTTAACAAGGCAAAATAACAAAGCAATTCTGGAATACTTAAATAAGGAAGATTATTGATGTGTGAGAGAAAAAGATACTGGAATTAATTGACTGAACTGAATTAGCACTTAGGACTTAACAAGCTCTGGATGATGACTATGGGCTTTTGTAAAAGAAAGTTTTCATAGTCACAAATTGATTGGATTAATCACATGCTGAGGTGAATCATAAATATCCCAAGGCAGAAAAACCTACATAGCTTCCTATATTGCTATCTTTTAATTTTATAACTAATTCAATTTGGAGAGAATACATTTAGTGAAAAACATATATTTTTTTATATACTGTTTTCATTCGGTGGGCTCATAACTTTTAAAAACTATATTATTTAAGTTTTTTTTCCTTTTTCATTGGATATTTTATTTATTTACATCTCAAGGATTATACCCTCTTCTGGTTTCCCCTTCACAAACCACCTAACTCATCCCTTCCCCCAGATTCTATGAGGGTGCTTCCCCACCCACCCAAACACTCCCCTCTTTTTTTTTTTTTTCTTTTATTCAAAGGTAAATTTCTAGAACATTTTAGGAAATTGAAGTTACTAAATTCCAAACTTAATTTGGTGGTAATTATTAACATATTTTTTTTTTTAGTTTTACTACTTCTGAAAATCTCTCTCTCTCCCTCCCCCCCCCCCTCTCTCTGCCCAGCAAAGAAATAGAACACGTAACACTAATACATAGTAATAATGGTAAATGCATTGCCTGTGGTGTAATTCTCCCTAGCTTGGGTGCTAGTTATTCCATTAGACTTCTTAACCTGGAGAGTCCTATAATGGTGCTGACCTTGTAATCACTCAATTGCATAAACTGTGAATGACGTTAAGAACTTGCTCTGCATTTAAAAAGAAAGAACCATTCAGGACATCTTGCCCAGAAATCTCATGATGGAAGGAAAGAAGAGTTTCATGAGACAAGACAATTACATATTCTACCATTGCAACATATCCATTATAACTACCAAAAAATTTACATTTCACTGTTCTGCCAGTCATCAAACTTCAAAACAAGCCCTAAATCTATAGATTTCTACATTCCTTTAAAAATATAGAGTTGACTCAGGACAACTGCTACCAGGAACAAAGAAGATCCAGGGAAACAGGCCTGGTAAGAGGGCATTCTGAGTAGCTGGGGAGCAGAGAGGTCTCTGCCAAGCACACAGAAAGTGTGCCACTCACTGCTTGATTCAGGGAACTAGGAACCCTGCATTGGGCTGTCTGTTTCCAGCTGGCAGACCATGGGTGCAGAACAGGCACCCAGGATATCTGATACTGAGAACATTTGAGATCTAGGGAAACAGGCCTGGTGAGAAGGAATTCCGAATATCTAGGGAGCAGAGAAATCTTCATTCCTGGGATGCAGGGATAGTTTATTATACAGAAATCCATCAATGTATTCTACCATATAAACAAACTAAGAGAAATAGATCACATGGTCATCTCACTAGATTTGTGAAAGCATTTGGCAAAATTCAACATACTTCATGTTAAAAGTCTTGGAAAGAACAAGAATCCAAGGCCCATACCTAAACATAATAAAAGAAATATACAGCAAACCAATAGCCAACATCAAATTTAAGGGTGGGAAACTTGAAACAATCCCACCAAAATCAGGGACATGACAAGGGTGTCCACTCTCCTCCTAAATATTCAACATAGTACTGGAAAGAAAATCAAAAGAATACAAATTGGAAAGGAAGAAGTAAAAACATCAGTATTAGCAGATATCATGATAGTATACTAAAGTGACCACAAAAATTCCACAAGAGAACTCCTACAGCTGATAAACAAGTACAGCAAAGTGGGTGGATATAAAATTAACTCAAACAAGTCAGTAGCCTTCCTCTATTCAAAGGACAAACATGTGGAGAAAGAAATTAGGGAAAAGATACCCTTCACAATAGTCACAAAAAATATTAAATACCTTGGTGTGACACTAACTATGCAAGTAAAAGACCTATATGACAAGAACTTCAAACCTCTGAAGAAAGAAATTGAAGAATATCTCAGAAAATGGAAAGATCTCCCATGCTCATGGATTGGAAGGATCAACATTGTAAAAATGGCCATCCTACCAAAAGCAATCTACAGATTCAATACAAGCCCCATCAAAGTCCAAATCAGTTCTTCATTGAGTTAGAAAGAGCAATGTACAATTTCATCTGTAATAACAAAAAAAAAAAAAATAGAAGAGCAAAATCCATCCTCAAAAACAAGAAAACATCTGCGGGAATCACTATCCATGACCTCAAGTTACATTACATGGCAAATGTGCTAAAAAATGCATGGTACTGGTACAGAGATAGACATGTGGATCAATGGAATAGAATAAAAGATTCAGAAATGAGCCCTCACATATAGAGTTACTTGATGTATGATAAAGGACCTGTAAATATTCAATGAAAAAAAACAGCCTATTCAACAAATGGTGTTGGTCCAACTGGCACTCATCATGCTGAATAATGAAAATAGACCCTTTCTTATCTCCTTGTACAAAGCTCAAGTGTAAGGGGATCAAAGATCTCCACATTAAAACATATACACTGAAACTATTAGATGAGAAATTAGGAAAATCCTTAGAACACATAGGCACAGGAGAAAAATTCCTGAACAGAACAACAGTGGCTTGTGCTCTAAGGTTAAAGATTGAAAAATGGGACTTAATGAGACTGCAAAGTTTCTGAAAGGCTAAGAAAAGAAAATGGCAGAAAAGAAAATGGCAGCCAATAGAGCAGGAAAAGATCTTTACCAACTCCATATCTGATATAGGCCTAATATCCAAGGTATAGAAAGAACTCAAGAAGCTAGACATCAGAGAATCAAACAAACCTCTTAAAAATGGGGTACAGAGCTAAACAAAAAGTTCTCAATTGAGGAACATCGAATGGCTGAGAAGTATCTAAGGAAATGCTTGACATCCTTAGCCATCAAGGAAATGCAAATCAAAACAACCCTGAGATCCCACCTCACATCAGTCAGATTGAACAAGATCAAAAATTTAGATGACAGCAGATGCTGGCAAAGATGTAGAGAAAGGGGAACACTTCTCCACTGTTGGTGGAGTTGTATACTGGTACAACCACTCTGGAAATCAGTATGGAGATTTCTCAAAAAATTAGACATAATACTAACAGATGACCCAGTTATTCTACATATGGGCATATACCCCAGAGAAGCTCCAACATACAACAAAGACACATGCACCACAATGTTCATAGTAGCTTTATTTATAATACCTGGAAAGAATCCAGATGTCTTTCCTTAGATGACTGGATACTAAAATTGTGGTACATTTACAAAATGGAATACTACTCAGCTATCAGAAGCAATGACTTTATGAAATACTTAAGTAAATAGATGCATCTAGAGAATATCATCCTGAGTGTGATAACCCAGTCACAAAAGAACAGACATAATATGCAGTCATTGATAATTGGATACTAATCCCAGAAAGTTCTACACACCCCAGAAACAACTCACAGACTATAAAAAAAAAGTGTGAAAATGTTCAATTGCTCATTGTTCTCACTTGTATGAATGTCAACTTATTCCACATCAGAAATATTAGAACGGTAAAAAAGAACATATAGAGTTAAAAATATTCAAAATATCTAAATAGAGTAAGAACATAAACTTGCAGGTATATTTATTAGGAGTTCAACTGAATGAGAAATTTTAATTGTATGTTCTTATAATTTATATAGACTTATTGGTTTCAAGATGATCTAAATGTTCTTCTGCCAAGCAACAACTCTGACCCAGGTATAATTCCTTCACAAAAAACTTCTTGCTGAGACAAACCTGCATAAAAATTCTCTGGAGCTTTGACAAAGGAGCTGTAAACATTCAATGGACAAAAGACAACCTATTAAACAAATGGTGCTCATCCAACAGGCACTCAGCATGGAAAAGAATGAAAATAGACCCATTCTTATCTCCTTGTACAAATCTCAAGTGTAAGTGGATCAAAGATCTCCACATTAAACCACATACACTGAAACTATTAGATGAGAAAGTAAGGAAAACATTATAATACATAGGCATAGGAGAAATTTTTTCTTTAACAAAACATGAATGGCTCAAGCTCCAATGTCAAAGATTAACAAATTGGACTTAATGAGATTGCAATTTTTTTGTAAGGCTAAGGACATTGTCAAGAAATCAAAATGGCAGCCAACAGAATGGAAAAAGATCTTTACCAACTCCACATCAGATAAAGGCCTAATATTCAAGGTATACAAAGAACTCAAAAAGCTAGACACCAGAGAATCAAACAACCCTATTAAAAATGGGGTACAGAGCTAAACAAAATGTTCTCAATTGAGGAATATCAAATGGCAGAGAAACATCTAAGAAAGTGCTCCACATCTTTAGCCATCAGGGAAATGCAAATCAAAACAACCCTGAGATTCCACCTCACACCAGTCAGATTGGCCAAGATCCAAAACTCAGATGACAGCAGATGCTAGAGAGGTTGTAGAGAAAGAGGAACACTTCTCCACTGTTGGTGGGGTTGTAAACTGATACAACCACTCTGGAAATCAGTCTGGCAATTCCTCTGAAAATTGGACATAGTACTACCTGAAGATACAGCTATTACACTTCTGTGATTATACCCCAGAGACACTCCAATATACAACAAAGATATATGCACCACAATGTTTATTGCAGCTCTATTTATAATAGCCAGAAGCTGGAAAGAACCCAGATGTCCTTCTGTAGATGAATGGATACAAAAATTGTGGTACATTTACACAATAGAGTACTACTCAGCCATCAGAAACAATAACTTAACCAAATCCTTAAGAAAATGCTTGCATCTAGAGACTATCATCCTGAGTGAGATAACCCAGTCATAAAATAAGAGAGATAATATGCAGTCACTGATAGTGGGATGCTAACCCCAAACTTCGGACTGCCCCAGAAACAACTCACAGACTGTGTGAAGTTCAAGAAAAAAGAAAAGCAAAGAAAACAAAACAAAACAAAAGTCATGCTCAATCCTTATACACCAAGAAAACGTTGACCTATTCCGGGTTACACCCTGTTTTACATGTACTTCTTGCTCATTGTAACTAGTAAAACCTTAATGAAGAGTATAAAACCTTAAAAAAAAAGCCAAGCACTGACACAATTGTATTTGTATAAATTTATGCAAAAATGTTTAAAATGTTACATTTTGTTTTACATGTACTTTATGCTCATTGTAACTATTAAGTTTTCAATTGATACTATCAAACCTTTAAAAAAATCAAGTACTGACTAAAAAATATATTCATACAGTTTTATGCAAAAATTATTTTAAAATCTGAAAAAAAGTACTGAAAAAAATATATTGTATAATTTTATGCTTAAAATCTGTACATTTATCTTTGTTTTGTAAAATAAAGTTGTTAATTTTTTTTCTTTTATATTTGTTTTTTAAAATAAAGTTTAAAAAAAAAAGAAATTCTCTGGAGCAAAACATAGGCACATCAGCAGAGAAGTTCAGAAGTAAGACTGCAAGATTTTCTTGAAATATTTCTTTCATTAGCTCAATAAGCAATATATACATAGCAGTGGATTAAAGAAAAGAACAGTCTGTTACTCTGTCTACCTTCACCCTCTTTTCTGGGTCACTGTGTTGCTAATGGCTCTGCTGGCAATTCCATATAGTGAAAAATCAAACAAACAAGCAACAGAAAGAAAACAGTTATTCAGAACATGTTAACAGTGGGAAAAATGCAGCTAAATTGCAGAGTTATTGGTAATGTATGCATATGTAATATATGTAGAGTGATAAAATATATTATACATAATATATGTTATTTGATTTGAAATGCACTTTTGAATTACTTATGCAATATATAAAACATTTAATACATGAAAGCCTTTTATCTTCATTATCAATGTAGTACTACACAATTGCATTAATCCAACAAATCCTCACTGCCCCGCAGTGGTCACATGAATACTGCATTTCTATCTTGACGTCCCTCCTCACCACTTATGTGGTCAAATGAAGACTTATACTGCGGCCAGTTTAGGGAAATATCATATCTTATAGAAATGATGTTGATGCATCCATGTAGTTTGGCTAAATAGGTAGTTTTATATTCAAGTCAAAAAATCTCAAAATTTTTTTACAAGAATAATTTTTATGCCAGTGTAGATTTTGTGTACTTTTTGTTGATTATTTTTAAAACAAAAGTGGTCTTTTTTACAAGTACCTATCATTAATAAGCTATTTAGAAGAAATTGAAAGAAGGAATCTCATTTGAAACATTAGAAACCAAGTAAGTAAATAGTAAGGTACTTATTTTATGAAAGTTTAAAGAAAATTGGTTCTTAGAGTTTTAAATATATTTTTTCTAAACACATTATAAGTAATTGTGAAGAATTATGAAAAAATATGTATTTACAAATGATTTTATAGTGGAGCATTTTAACTATCCCGAAAAGATTGTTAAAATTAAATGTGAAATATTGCACATTTACAATATAAAATTATTATTTCAAAACTCACCTCAAACACAAATAGACCTGTGCTGGAAAATCGGTTTAGCTTTTCATAGACAGAATATGTCCATTTCTATTTGGAGTAAATTATTTTCTGTAATGAAATTTTAAAAAAACATTTTAAAATGTAATTCAGGCTCTTAAAAGGAATGCCAAAAGGTCAGAAAGACTTAAGTGAATTAGTCAATTATTTATATAGTGTTTTTATACATTCTCTCAAGTAGATAAAGAAAAAAGAGTAAGGCACATATATTTTACAGGCATAGAAATCTTGACAGCAATTGGAAGAAAATTTTAATATTTTAGCATTGAAGCATATTTTAAAAATATTAAGTTAGATCAATCATCTATATGTGAGATGCTTGACAAATGGGTCTTGTTTTAATGTATCATGTAGCAATGTTTCCAGAATAAAGTTCCAATTTGTTTTCAGGTTTTCTGTCCAATATTTAGATTATCTCCTAACACCTGATGCCGAATAGATGGTGGGCTACAGAAATGTAAATCACCAGGAACACAGGTGATGCTGGCTGTGATAATCCAGAAACAAAAACTAACATCTGCTGCTTCCATTTCCTAATTTGATTTAATCTTTTGTTGACCTACTCTATTTCAATATTCATCAACTTCCAACAAAAATTTAATCATGAACGTCCTGAACATTTTAAGTGTTAGCACCAATATTTTACTGTCTTTATTTTTTTAGAAGGGCAGGGACCTAGGTACCTATTATAAATCAGTTTGATTATGTTAGTGTCTCATCAGCTTCACTGCTCTACCTGACTTACATTCTTTCTTTTGTAATGAGGCTATTATAAGTATTTCCATACAGTGTAAGATGTTTCTTATCAATTAATGATTCTTCATTTTTCCTTCTTTTGTTTGCTCCAAGGTCTCAATACCAACCCTATGAGAGTTAAAGTCTTTTAATTCAAAATTCAAAATATCTGTAAGAAGTCCATGCCCTTTTTGCCTTTGGTGATATTATTACTCACCTTTTCTATCATGACAGTCATAATTAATATCTGTAGCTCAGTTCCTTTCCTTTTCCAGCTATCAGATAGAGTGCAGGCTAGTCACTTTACTTAAAGTACGATGCAGATAATGCCATTTCATTGGTGATGATTTTCTCTGTCTCCCCAAACACATAGAAATTTTTTGTTTGGTGTTAAATCTCTATTACCAAGAATATATTGTTTTATAGACTTTATTTATGAGACCTACACACTGAGAACCTCAGGGTCTCAAGAACAAAGTGAACAGAGTTACTGTTTGCAACATTTTAAAATAATATATATATATATATTATTTTATTTTTCTTTATATATATATGTATGTGTGTATATATATATATATATATATATATATATATATATATATATATATATATATATATATATATATATATATATATATATAAAGAAACGTGAACATGAAGGATGGCCTATTGCTTTGAGGTGAATGCAAAATTTATAAGCAAAAATAATTACTAAGACTTTTTCAGAAGAATAGAATATGCAACAAGTGTGTGTAAGATCTGTGTTTCTGTCTCTACAGTGATTATTGCAAATGACTAACTCCTCTCAAATATTTAAATAATAATCTTCTACTTATACATACATGTTTGGTGGCCTGAAATTTTTTAGTATATATGCCTCTTTTAAAATGAAAGAAGTATTTTATGGAATCTCTCTGAAACTTTTTCCTTTGTAAGTGTCGTTTTGTAAACTGGGCAATGACAATAACTCTGCTTTATATTCTCTGACTTTATAAAACCCCTTGAGATCTCAGTACAGTGCTTCATATTTAATGAAAATTCAGTAAAATAAATGTAGAATAATTTTAAAACATGTATAATAAGGTCTCCTTCTGTTGCAAATTTGCATATGTTTGATTGCAAAGAGCCCAAATGTTTGCATTCTTATATTCTCCACACATGGTTTTGTCTTCTGGAAGAAAGCACAAATCTCTACATATATCAGTCATGATTTAAAGATGAAATGCCACTCACAGATATCTGTAATAGAGACTATGTCAGCAGCTCAGGGTAAGATTTTCAATATGTTAGATAGTTTAAGATCTAGAGTTTACCTGGAAGAAAAAAAGATTCCTAGAAACATGTCTTTTGGTTTTTATTGTACACTTCTCCATGTAGACACACACACACACACACACACACACACACACAAACACATTCCTTCTGCTCCTTCCTACTGTTGCTTTATACTTTCATATTAAAAGCCACTGGGTATTTTCAACCTATGTGATTCCTCAGCACAGTTCTTGCAGCATGGAGTCATGAATTCTGGCTAATATTTCTGAAACAGTGAGCTCAAATAAAATATTTTTTCAAGTTGTTCTTTCAGAATTTTTATCAAGTTAGCATTGAAAATTGTAAATCAATGGATACTTTGTACAACTACATTATACACACACACACACACACACACACAAACACACACATATATGCTCAGTACCTTTTGTTTTACTACATGTAATATCAAATTTTTTTCCAAGCTCCATATAGTTTGTAATGGTATTTTATTCAGAAAATTTATTTACTCAATATTTTTAATTCCCAAAACTTACTTTTCAAGTGCCCCATTACTCATTCTCACTACCATTTTACTGTAAAATTTAAATATATAACAGTTCATTTAAGTCACATATTTCAGAAATAAACCTTAATATTTTTCAACATTAATTTTTGCTGAATTCAGGAAAAAATTAGAACTTAAATTCACTTTTTCTAATGTTTTCATTTATGTTTCTTACAATTCTCTGTTTGAAATTTTGGATGTTTATTTAAATCACTATGGAAGTTTCTGATCTTAATTATATGTAATAAACACATTCTAACATCACTTTTTACTAAATAAAAACATTAACTAAAAACTTTATAGCATTACATATTAACTATTGAAAATAAAGATACTAGATTAATAACAAAATATTAGCTGTAAGATACCATAGAATTTGTATGAAATAAGCAAGAAGGAATAAAGGCCAGTGATTCCTACTTAAAAAAGAATTCTCAAGCTTTCTTAAAGGAAATTTCACGAATTTTATAGATTTTAAAATCATATAAACATGGACAAATCAATAAAAATATACAAAGACTTGCATAGTCAGGGAGAATAAACATGTTTTATTCTTCGTCATTATTAAATATAATTATTCACTTTACTCCCCTAAGACAGTTCCTCTCCCCCATCCACCCTGTCCCTCCTTCATAGGCCCCTCTCCCATTACCCCTCCCCTTTTCCTCAAAGAAGGGGAAGTCCTCAGTGAGTATCAACCTGCTAAGTACATATAGTCACAGCAAGACTAAGCATACCATCAGTCATTGAGGCCAGACAAGGCAGTCTAGCTAGAAAAAGAAACAGAGGGAGGCAACAGAGACACCCCCAGCTATACTTGTTAGAGGACAAATATGAAAGCTAAGCTGTACATTGACTATATATGTGTAGGAGGCTTAGGTCAACCTCTGCATGCTATTTGTTTGTCATTTCAGTCTCAATAAGCCCTCAAGTATCCAGGTTAGTTGCCTTTGTAGGTCTGCATGTGGTGACCTAGATCCTTCTTTAGGCTCCCTCAATAGTTTCTCCCACTCTTCCACAAACATCTTTGAGGTCCCCAGGATGTTTGGCTGTGTGTCTCTGCATCTGTTTCCATCACTTGCTGGATAAAGCCTCTCAGTAGACAGTTATACAAGGATCCTATCTGCTAATATACAAGAGCATTATTAACATTGTCAGTAGTTGGCTCTCTCCCATGGGATAAGTCCCAAGTATGACCAGTTACTGGTTGACCATTCCCTCAAACTCTGCTCCATCTTTATATTTGGCACTTTGTAGGCAGAGCATATTATGGGTTTATGGTTTTTGCATGGGTTGTTGTTCCCATTTCTCCACTGGAAATCCTGCCTGACTATAGGAGATGGCCACTTCAATTTCCATAACTCCAGGTGCTATGAATCTCACCTAGGGTGATCCCATAGACTCCCATGAGCTTTCTAAGGTCTCTGGTTAGTACTAGAGATGTGTTATCGCTCTAAGTCTTTTCTTGCCCCCCTTGAAACAGAAACATGTACAGATAAAACCCATAAATGAAAAAAACATAAGTACAAAATAGCAAAATTCATAAAAATAATGGGTCAGATAAACTGATGCAAATCAAGGAAGAGACAAATCTCTTCATGGCAGCGTTTAGTGTTTGAAGAATGGAAGGAAGGAAGATTCCATGTAAAGGTTTTTTTATATAAAAATGTGTTTATTACAAAATGTATGCACAGATTTTAAAACAAAATCAAGAGGAAACATAACTTTGAAAATATGTGGACAGTAATTCCAAAGGAAAACTTTGAAAGAACAAAGACATGTAAAGAGTCTTCAGGGCAAAGATCTTTTGATTTCCATTTCGTTGATCATGGGGTTTGAACAAGAGGCAGCAGGTCACTGTCATGTCTTTCAACCATGTTAAAACTGTATAATCATCAATTGAGTGAAGGAACAGCCAATAATGAGCAGTAGTTCCGATTCCCTCAATCAGAGAGATAGGATGTCATTTAAAAAATTGTACATGGATATACACGAGAATAGAAAAAGATAAATTTTTAAAACCATAAGAAAAATACATGATAAGAGGAAAGAATTTAAACTGAATGAGAAAAAAAATCAAAATAATCAATAAAACAAAATAAAAAATATTTGAAACAAAGCAACTATAAAAATATGACATAATAGTAATTTTTGCTTTATCATTAAAACAGGAATTTACATAAAAATGACTGTGTAGGAACCTTCATTTTGCATAAAATGTATCCTTAATATTTAAAACATTAGCTGTAATGAGTGTAATAAAATAGTCATTTAATCCTCATAATTTAAAAAAAAATGCAGAGGAGAAAAAAAGGAAGGCAAAGAAGAGAAAAGAAAATCAAAACTCACTAGAAACAGTGGAGGGAAATGGAAGCCGGTAACAGTGCAGACTAAAGGTAAATGTATGGAGAAATAAAGGAGCATGGGAAGAAGACAGAGCCTGAAGTAAAGGCTGGAGAGAAAATGGCAATATTGAGTCAATTGGATGAAAAATTTCACAAAGGGCTTCTAAGTCATTTGAACAGAAATGGCTTCCATAGTGTTTGCATGCTTGCTTTATTGGAAATCACAGTATTAGTTGGTGTGAGCTGGGTAGGGTAGATGTGGACTAGTGGAAGAAACTATGTCAGGCAGGCTTTGGATCTCATAGGTTCAAGCTACACCCAGTGTGCCATACAGTTGCTTCTGCTGTCTGTGGATTAAGATGTAGAACTCTTGGTTCCTTCTCTGCCTGAGTACCACTATGTTTCCTGCAAAGGCCTTCCTGGACTAAACCCCTGAAACTGTAAGCCAGCCCTAATTAATTGTTTCTCTCCATAAGTGTTGCCATGGTCATTGTGTCTCTTCTCAGCAATAGAAATGCTAATGAAGCAGAGCTTGTGACTGAAAATGCTACAGTTTCTATCAAGAATTAAAGCAGTCATGGGTGCCTTAGAGAAATGACAAAACCCACTAAGTGAGGGAAAGAAGTGTGTTTATAAATCCACAAAACTACGTATATGGTCTGAAAACATCCACCTCACATTAATCCTTAGACCTATACTTCAAATAAAAAAATAATAATAAAAAAAAAAAAAAACCACTGAGGCTCCTAGGAAACATCTTCTAAATTATTATTGTGCAAAATTACTGAATGCATGGGAATGTAGTCTCTGCAAAGTGGAGTTTGACTGTCTAAGATCAACCTTGTCTTTACCCTGTTGTCTTCCAGTCTTGTCACCTGACTTAATGTGGCAAGGGCACCTATGTCTGCTGTGATAGTGTTCTGGCAGCTGTTGTTTGCTTAGACTTTTCAGATTTCCAATGGTAAACAAAATTGATTTTTGTTTATAATATGACAGTATATTGAATCATACCTCCCTAATCCTAGTATCATATTTGGGCAGCCTCATACATAAATAAAGCACTCATTTTTAAAAAATAATATTCTTATGTTCTCTGAATATTTCAGACACACACACAAATTGTTTTAGCGTATCTACCCTGAATAATCTCTTCCACAATTTTTGTACTTTTATCTTGGTCCTTTTCCACTTGCGTGTTCCCTCTCCCTCTCCCTCCCCCTCTCTCTCCCTTTTCCTTTCCCTCAATCTCTCTCTCTCTCTCTCTCTCTCTCTCTCATATCTATATCTATATATCTATATCTATATCTATATCTATATCTATATCTATATCTATATCTATATCTATATCTATATCTATATCTACATCTACATCTACATCTACATCTACATCTACATCTACATCTACATCTACATCTACATACATCTACATCTACCTCTACCTCAACCTCTACACACACACACACACACACACACACACATTATATATATATATATATATATATATATACATATATATCAGAACCCACTGGGTGAGTTTGTTATATTTCAGGAAAATAAGGTATGCCTATAAATTCAAAGACCTACTAATATGGTTTAAACATCCACCTAACATTCATCTTTAGATCTGTATAAACACATGCACTCACATATGAATGTATATTATTGTATCATATTTGTTACACATGCAAGTAGGGCCATCTGCCTGAGAGAAAGCAACTCACCTGAAATTATACTTATGAAGAAAAATAACTTTTTTTCTCCCAGATAACACAGATAGTCAGATACTCACTAGGGTTGGATCTTGTGAACTCCTTCCTTATTCCTGCTGAGATACTGATGTCTTGATTTCCAGCAGGTCTTGTTTTTATCACCACAGCTGCTGTGAGGTCATGTCCCAGAATTCTTTCCAGTTCTCTAGCACTGACATTCTTTCTACTTCCTCTTACTGGGTACTTCTTAAATCTTGTAATGCACTTTACAGACATCTAGATTAAGGATGCCAGATTAAATACTCAGAGCCTATGAGGGAAAGAGGGAAAGGCTCTTTTTAGCGGGGACTAAGATCATGACCAACAGACCATGCCCAAATTATTCTAGAGTTTCATAGTAACTTATTATTTCCCTATATCTAGGCAATAAATTTATACTATCAATAGGAAAATAAAAGAGCACAATGCAGTCATTTATACGTAGAAATTGAAATTCCATGCTCTTCTTCAGCAACATAGATGTTTTCAGTGCATTGTCTCAAAGATACTGGAAAGTTTTTTATACATAAAATAGTATTTCAAACACATAACTCCAATGAACCATTGATCAAAGAAACAGCATGTACTGAACGTGTGTTGTATTAATAATTTGAGATCAACATACATTTATACAACAATTATAATTTTGGAATAAAACATGCTCTGTGAAAAATACATGAATTAGAAATGCTTAAAATGTTATTTGGCTTTGTAGAAGAAAATAATAATGTGTATTTGCAATGCTCTAGGGACAAGCAAAATAAAGTATAAATATGTATACATATACATATATATGAACAAATGTTAAATAAGTTTATATGTAACAAATATATTCCAGACTTGCAGATGAAATTAATTATTAATGGAAAAAGGACCACAGTAGTGTTGGCCTAAAGCTGTTCCCAGAATAGAATATACAGCTCTCAATATTTGTCTTAAAAAACCTAGAGTCACTTATGTTTATGATATTTTGGAATTAAATATTTAAGTACTTGGAATGTTTGCCTGATTCTATGTCATAGATTTCACCCACATAGTTTGTTCTTATTAATTAATTACGCATTTCATTTCTATAGCAGAAATTGATAGGCTTGCCACTGTAATGTATATATAAAATTTTGTTGTAAAAATTCAGAATGAATGCTTTTAAAATAAATATTTGAATGATAAATATAAAGTGCCAAATCTTTCATAATATCAAAATTTTGATAATCTCAAAAATATATATCCTGGGCCTTTATCATACTGATATGCCTTTTAATTGTACAACACGTTGGCATACAGATGTAATCACACCATTTAAAATGCTGAGAAAACTTGATAGTCCAGAGTTTGAGACAAGACTTGGCTACTGGTATAAAGTAAAATTTTATTCCACCCCAAAAATTACCTTAAACTGTAAGTTAAAATTTAAAATTACTTTAAAATGTTTCTTTTTATTATCCCCATATATATAGATACAACACATGCATACATATTACAGCAGTTATACAAACACACATGTAGAATTCAAATGAAATGTTATAGGTAGAACCGAACTTTTGTGTAAGTAAAGTAAATACTCATATACCCAGGGTGATTTCATGGACAAAAGAATAGTCCATGATATAGAAATTTCTTCTGCATGTAGAGGCTGAATCTAAATAGTCTGTTATTTTTATTTTTTTTTCAGCTGTGAGTGCTTTAATTTCTTTTAAACTTTTTTTTTTAAAAAAAAAAACAAAGATGAAAGAAAAAATTTTTAAACATTTTTGTATAAGTGTATACAAATACAATTGGGTCAGTGCTTGGCTGTCTTTTTTTTATTTTTTTTTTTTAAGGTTTGATACTCTGCATTAAGGTCTTGCTAGTAACAATGAGCAAAGATTACATGTAAAACAGGGTGTAACCCGGAATTAGTCAACATTTTCTTGGTGTGTAAGGATTGAGCATGACTTTTGTTTTGTTTTGTTTTGTTTTGTTTTCTTTTCTTTTTCCTTGAGCTTCAGACAGTCTGTGAGTTGTTTCTGGGGCAGTCAGAGCCTCTGGGCTTAGCATCCCACTATCAGTGACTGCATATTATCTCTGTTCTTTTGTGAGTGGGTTATCTCACTCAGGATGATATTCTCTAGATGCAAGTATTTTCTTAAGAATTTGGTTAAGTCATTGTTTCTGATGGCTGAGTAGTACTCCATTGTGTAAATGTACCACAATTTTTGTATCCATTCATCTACTGAAGGACATCTGGGTTCTTTCCAGATTCTGACTATTATAAACAGAGCTGCTATGAACATTGTGGTGCATGTATCTTTGTTGTATATTGGAGTGTCTCTGGGGTATATGCCCAGAAGTGGAATAGCTGTATCTTCAGGTAGTACTATGTCCAATTTTCTGAGGAATTGCCAGACTGATTTCCAGAGTGGTTGTATTAGTTTACAACCCCACCAACAGTGAAGAAGTGTTCCTCTTTCTCCACAACCTCAACAGCATCTGCTGTCCTCTGAGTTTTGGATCTTGGCCAATCTGACTGGTGTGAGGTGGAATCTCAGGGTTGTTTTGATTTGCATTTCCCTGATGGCTAAAGATGTGGAGCACTTCCTTAGATGTTTCTCAGCCATTTGATATTCCTCAATTAAGAATGTTTTGTTTAGCTCTGCACCCCATTTTTAATAGGGTTGTTTGATTCTCTGGTGTCTAGCTTTTTGAGTTCTTTGTATACCTTGGATATTAGGCCTCTATCTGCAGTCACTCATAGTGGGATGCTAACCCCAGAGGCTCAGACTGCCCCAGAAACAACTCAGAGACTGTGTGAAGTTCAAGAAAAAAAACAAAACAAAACAAAACAAAAAGTCATGCTCAATCCTTACACACCAAGAAAACGTAAACTAATTCCGGGTTACATCCCGTTTTACATGTACTTTTTGCTCATTGTAACTAGTAAGACCTTACTGCAGAGTATTAAACCTTAAAAAAAAAGAAAGAAAAAAAAAAGCCAAGCATTGACAAAATTGTTTTTGTATACATTTATGCAAAAAATGTTTTTTTTTTATCTTTTTTTAATAAACTTTAGAAAAATGTCAAAAAAGCATTGTTCAATTTTAATGGACAGTGCTAAATCAATTATATATACAATTATTGTGCAAGTAAATTGATATTTATTTTGAAGATAATAGCTTCTAATAATTTGGATGCTTGTTGATAATATTCTAGGTGCCCCTACGTCTTTTGTTAGATTTATAGTTTATGCCTATTTTTAACTCAAACAAGTCAAACAAATCATCAGAATATTGTGATGAATATTCATGACCAGATATTGAGTATTTTGTAAAAGGATTGAATCATCACCCAGTCAAATAGCTAAAGGAAGGTATGGCTTTTCTCTAAGAAATTTTCTTGTAGCAGAGGGGAAATATTGAGTAGAGGCTTGGAGATCTAATTTCTTTTAATTTAATTCTAATCATAGAAGCAAATCAATGACAGTTACTTTTAGTAAGAATCTCTAAGATCGTCTAATTATAAGTAACTTGGGAAGGTTTAGAGTTGTTTTTAATGGAGATATAACACATAATGATACACTATAAACCTCAAAGTCCTGAGATGTCAATTATCTTCTTAAAACATACCTCCAAGAGAAAAGGTACCTTTCACAATTGTCACAAAAACTATGAAATACCTTGGTGTGACTCTAACTAAGCAAGTAAAGGACCTGTAAGACAAGAACTTCAAACCTCTGAAGAAAGAATATGAGGAGGATCTCAGAAAATTTAAAGATCTCCCATGCTCATGGATTGGAAAAATCAACATCTTAAAAATGGCCATCCTACCAAAAGCAATCTACAGATTCAATGCAATCCCCATCAAAATTCCAACCCAGTTCTTCATGGAATTGGAAAGATCAATGTGCAATTTCATATGGAATAACAAAAGACCTAGAATAGCAAAATCCATCCTCAACAACAACAAAAAAAAAACATCTGCGGGAATCACTATCCCTGACCTCAAGCTATATTACAAGGCAATTGTGCTGAAAACTGCATGGTACTGGTACAGAAATAGCCATGTGGATCAATGTAATAGAATAGAAGATCCAGAAATGAGCCCTCATGTATATGGTCACCTGATTTTTGACAAAGGAGCAGTAAACATTCAATGGAAAAAGAACAGCCTATTCAACAAATGGTGCTGGTCCAACTGGCACTCAGCATGCAAAAGAATGAAAATAGACCCTTTCTTATCTCCTTGTACAAAGCTCAAGTGTAAGTGGATCAAAGATCTCCACATTAAACCAGATACACTGAAACTATTAGATGAGAAAGTAGGGAAAACCTTAGAACACATGGGCACAGTAGAAAATTTCCTGAACAAAACACCAATGGCTCAAGCTCTAAGGTCAAAGATTAACAAATGGGACTTAATGAGATTGCAAAGTTTCTGTAAGGCTAAGGACATCATCAAGAAAACAAAACCGCAACCAACAGAATGGGAAAATATCTTTACCAACACCATATCAGATAGAGGCCTAATATCCAAGGTGTACATGGAACTCAAAAAGCTAGACATCAGCGAATCAAATAACCCTATTAAAAAATGGGGTACAGAGCTAAACAAAACGTTTTCAGTTGAGGAACACCGAATGGCTGAGAAACATCTGAGGAAGTGCTCAACATCCTTAGCCATCAGGGAAATGCAATCAAAACAACTCTGAGATTCCACCTCACACCAGTCAGATTGGCCAAGATCCAAAACTCAGATGACAGCAGATGCTGGTGAGGCTGCGGAGAAAGAGGAACACTTCTCCACTATTGGTGGGGTTGCAAGCTAATACAACCACTCTGGAAATCTGTCTGGCGATACCTCAGAAAATTGGATATAGCACTACCTGAAGACCCAGCTATTCCAGTTCTGGGCATATACCCCAGAGACACTTTAATACACAACAAAGATATATGCACACAATGTTCGTAGCGGCTCTATTTATAATAGCCAGAAGTTGGAAGGAACCCAGATGTCCTTCAGAAGATGAATGGATACAAAAATTGTGGTACATATACACAATGGAATACTACTCAGCCACCAGAAACAATGACTTAACCAAATTCTTATGAAAATGTCTGCATCTAGAGAATATCATCCTGAGTGAGATAACCCAGTCACAAAAGAACAGACATAATATGCAGTCACTGATAGTGGGATGCTAACCCTAGAGGCTTACACTCCCCCAGAAACAACTCACAGACTGTATGAAGTCCAAGAAATAAAGTAAACAAAACAAAACAAAAAATATTTACAAAACAAGAAAACTTTAACTATTTCCATGTTACATTTTGTTTTACATGTACTTTAGGTCATTGTAGCTATTAAGTTTTCAAGGCATACTATCAAACCTTGAAAAAAATCAAGTACTGACTAAAAAATATATTCATATAGTTTTATGTAAAAATTATGTTAAAATCTCAAAAAAAGTACTGACAAAAATGTATAATTTTAAGCAAAAAATGTTTAAAATCTGTACATTTATCATTGTTTTTAAAATAAAGTTGTTTAAAAAAAACATACCTCCACTATTATTAATTTGTTTTTTTAAGATATACATTTAGAAAATAGCTTATAAGAATTAATTATCACTGAAAACAAACTATATAATGAGGTTAAAATAATTATTTTTTAAAAGAAATATATATATAATATTATGAAATAACAATGAGAAAAGAACTATGAAATTATACATAGAGTCATGGTTATATGTAAATAACTTGTTATGTAATAAATTTAGTTCTCATCTCTGATTCACACAGATCTTCTTTTAAATAAATGAATAACATAAGTAAGTAAATAAGTATTAATGAATAAAATAGCCCTAACAAGTACATTTTTCAGGGGCAATGTCTAAGTAACAAGTATTCAAAGGAATATATAGTAAATTCTAGAAAAAGGCTAGGTCAAAGATTCTATGATATATCAAAAAATCTTTGAAGAGTTAGAAAAACTTAAAATTTTCTATCATTAATTATACTTAATTATTTACTCTCTTTGCCATGGCACTATTATTAACTTTACAATATTATGATTTTTAAAATAGATGTCTTCTACCCGTTTCTTCTGTTTCTTCAGAGATTCTGTTGCTTACAGTAAGCTTTCTTTTACAACTGCATTCCCAACCTGTCACCAAATATAATGGTGATTTGAAGCACTCTCTCACCCTGATTCTATTTATTGTTCACAAAAGTGTTGTCATTTTTGGCTGTCCCAAGTGAGTGGGTCATTTGACTATCTGGGACCAATCAACTGTGACAGAAAGCTGCATATGTTACATCTAAACCAGAATGTTTGATTGCCACTGAGAAACTCACCAGAATTCTATCTACCTGCTGTTTTGCTGAGTTAACAGAGGCATGTGTCAAGATGGAGACTCTGAGAGATGGAAACATCTGGAATCACTAAGCCATAACATAGAGGAGAGCTTCCCTGGAGAGTGTCTTAGACATCTGGTGGTTTTGTGAGCAAGCATATTTGCAGCTTGTCCGTGATGATATTGAAATTTAGTATGGCTCCAGAACCATATCCATCTCAACTGATCAATCTAATCACCAAATGTTTGTAACAAAGTTGAATATTACAATACAGCTATTTTAATGGACTTCTAAATTTTTATTTCTACACACTAAAGCAGTAGACCAAGTACTTTTTTTGTTAACACAAAGGTTATTTCCGCATACCACAAAGCAGACCACATGCTTCTGTGGTTCCAATATTGCTTGGAGCATATGGAAATTCATCAAACTGACTTCTGAAGGAAGTTGACAGACACTGGAACAAGAAGTAGGAGGGCCTCCTGTCACTGGCAGTACTAATTTATTCCAGGAAAACAAGACACAGATAATTTACCCTCCCTCCCTCCAACTTTACATGTTTGTTGTCTTTTTCGTTTATATATTTTTTAAATTACCTGCTTCAGCAATAAGTATCTTCTTAGTAAGTATAAAACCAGGCTCTGCTTCTAAATTTCTTCCCAAATGTTGAACCTCTATTAGCAGAATAATGAAAGTAATATTTGTCCTATAAAATATAGTAGCCATTTTAAAAACTATCTCTGAGATATACCCAAATTATGTAATAAGCTACATCAGTGGCCTCTTTTATGTTTTTAAATTTTAAATTGGTCAGTGTAATTTTTTTATCTGAAAAGTTTCTAGATATTTGATGAACGAATGGGCCTCTAATAATATACATTATTTATATGAAGTGTTATAAATAATAGTCTGTATTACTTTTGCCATTGTATATAGTTATTTTTCTTTATATATATATGTATAGTTAAGCTTTTTTTGTTTCTTGTTTTAAAATGTTCTGGATTTCTTTTCATTTACAACTTGAGACATTTTCTACTCTTTTGTGTTCAGTGACATTGATTCTCCAGAGGCATTAGGAAGTATGTGTAACAGTTTAATTAGATGCTCAGTGGGGTATTTTGAGGTCTGTCATTTGATGAACGCCATGGCATGTGTATATCAGATCATGTCATCATTCATGCAACAGGACACTGTATCTTTATCTATGATCCTTTAAGCTTCAGAAGAGAGATCATCCAGTGTCTTGTTTTCAACATCAGTATTGAAGTTTCCAGTTCGGGAAGAGTAATATTCTGAGAGTAGAGAAGAGGAATTCCCACTATAAACATATTTCAAAACTAAGCAAATTCTCTACTGTTAATGAAGACTTGAATTCTTAAGGCCATAAATAGAAACACTGGATTTGATGCATTCGTTTCGAGGTCCACCTGTTATTGCTAAAAGTAGAGATGGAAGTTAAGCTACCCCTAAGTTGTCTGGGAGAAACAGAAAAGAAATAAAATTACATTTAAATATACTTTCTGTTAAATTATTATCTGAAACATTCAATTGATCCTTGCTGTGGGGTTGGCTTTGTTGTTTCAGCTCTGTTTTGTTGCAGTAAATATGAATTAATATTTACCACAACAGTGCTACAACATTTTAATATTCTAAGATATTATTGGTCTCTAGCTCAGGACTTGGTAGCAAATATCTTGAGTATTTTTAATGTCTACCTCAGTGGAAACTGCATTTTCATCTTTCCATGATACTCATAACTTTTACATTTTCAAAAATTATTAAAATCTTGCATTTTCTATTGCTTCTAATTTGTATTCTGAATTTATGAAAATTAACACTTTTTTGTTTTTGTTTGTTTGGTTTGCTTTTTTAAAGAAAGACTATACAAAGAGCACGATGAATTTAATATAGTATTCTGAGAGTCACATCTAATTAAATATATTTCTTATATTTTAGAAAATGAAAAGTTGATATATTTAACTTTTTTTCTCTTTTTGATTAATTTAATAATTAATTCACTTTACATCCCAATATCAGCCTCCTCTTTCCTCCCATAATCCTCTCACACTGATCCTCCTCCATTTCCCTTCTCTCCTTCTTTCTTGGGGAGGCTCCACTAGCCCTTCTAACCTCATGTCATGTCACTGCAGGAATAGGAACATCCTGTCCCACTGGGGCCAGACAAGTGGTCCAGGAGAGAGAACAGTATCTACATGCAGGCAACAGATTTAGAAACTGTTTCAGCTTCAGTTGTTGAGGGACCCACACAAAGAGCAAGTGGCTCCTCTACTACATGTGTGGGCAGAGGTCCTAGTTCCAGAGCACGCTATCACTTTGCTTGGTGGACAAGTGTCCAGTTTAGTTGACTTAGTTGGTATTTCTGTGGAGTCCCTGTCATCTTCCCGTCCTTCACTCCTTCCCCAAACTCCTAGAGAGGAAATAAACTAGTCAATAGAGGTGTACAGAAGGAGGAAACTGGCTGGGATACGGGATAGGGAAGGGATCTGTGGTGAAGCTATCAGGTGTGGAGAAGAGAGGTGGGAGAGAGAATAAAAATTGATGGAGGGGTGTCCTGAGACTAGCCTAAGGCATGGGGGAAAGGCTCCCAGGAGTCTTTGGGGTGACACTAGCTGGTTCACCTAGCAGCTAAGGATATGGAGTTTGTAGTGGCCATCAACTGTAGCTAGACAGTACTTCTAGAAGACTGAGAAGACACCAATGCACCCAGAAAAGCTTCCACCAGTTATATGTCCTGTCTACAAGATGTGCAGACACAAAGGCAGAGGAGAAACAGGGAATGGCCAACCAAAGCCTTGCTGAAATTGAGATCCAGCCTATAGGCAAAAATCAATCCCTGAGCCCATTATTAATACTCTATTGCAATTAAGACCAGAGCTTAGAACAATTGTCATGTGAAAGGTTCCACCAAGTAGCCAGTGGGAATAGATACAAAGCCCACAGCTAAACCCTAGATGAAGTTCAGGAAATTTTGTAGATTTCATGTTTTTTTAGTAATCAATTAAAATAAAATATTGCAATGTTTTATCAGATTATTAATTTTGGTTTTATTTATGTTTTCAATTGTTTTTGAATTCCTAACTCCAAAAGAACTTTATTTTACTGAAACTAGACTAAACCAAAATGAACGAAAAATATGAGTTTATATTTATGATTTCAAAATTGTCAAAATTGCTTTATAGAAAAATTTGTTTATGTCATTAAAATAATCTGTTAAATACACTAACATTTGTACATATTAAGTAAAAGATTATCTAATTCTTGAATTTAAGATACTTTTTTTTAAGCAACAACTATACAGTTTTATTCAATAAGTACATATAAATAAAATACTTTAAAGATGATAGTTTCTAGGATTCAGAGAGATTATTTTTTCATTTATTTTTTAGTCACTTCATTAAACAGTAATGAAGATTGGTTTTAGTGACTAAAATAAAGAAATTAATTAAAATTATATTAACAATTTTACATCGATTTCAAATTCTTTCTCATAATGCAATTCATGTTGCTTAGTAATCTATAAATGTTTTAATACTTGTGTGAATTGAGATTTACTGATCCAAACATGAAGTAAAATTGCATACACAAAGTAACAGATATATAGCGAACTTTGGGGGAAGAGGGTTTTTGTGAAGTGGGTTCTACATGCAGCCTGAGCAGCCAGGTGTGTCCAGCTGGGGATGCTGACCAGAAGGCTGATCTTGGCTCACAGGGTGGAGTCCGCATAATTATAAGTGCGTTTTCTTTTTCTTTTTGGCATAGGAACTGACCAGGAAGGTATTCAAAGGGCACGATGAATTTAATATAGTATTCTGAGAGTCACATCTAATTAAATTTATTTCTGATATCTTAGAAAATGAAAAGTTGATAGATTTAATGTTTTTTCTCTTTTTTATTAATTTAATAATTAATTCACATTATATCCCAATATCAACCTCCTCTTTCCTCCCATAATCTTCTCACACTGATCCTTCTCCATTTCCCTTCTCCCCTTCTTTCTTGGGGAGGCTCCACTAGCCCCTCTAACCTCATGTCATGTCACTGCAGGAATAGGAGAATCCTGTCCCACTGTGGCCAGACAAGTGGTCCAGGAGAGAATGTATAACTCAATCTGAACCAAGGATTTTAGTTCCTGCCTCGCCTCTCATCTGTGTGATTCCCACCCCCCCCCCAAAAAAAGTAATGAAAAGCTTTAAAAAACAAAACAAACAAAACCACCCTCTTCGCTCTCTTTCCAGATTCTTCTCCCTTCAACTCTGCCCAGCCCTGACTTGTCCTTAGATAACAGAAATATCTTTGATGGCCACATGAAATAAGAGGAGCTGATATGCTTTTATTTTCTGAGATAACATTTAAGGAACCCCGGAATGCATAAGAGGTGGAAGAATATAAATAAAGATTATCAGCTAAGCCGTTCTGCTCAAAACTGTTCCAGTTACCTGACAGGTCAAATGCTGCACCTCTTCCGTACAGTATCAGTGAGCTCTGGCTCACCAATTGTGCAAATGAGGGGGCAGTGGGGACTGCTGTGGGGCCCAGATGTTCACTGCACCACTGTATCTCCAGTGTGCCACCTAACCCAGTGTGTTTTTACTAAGTCTCAGCCCCTTTCCCCACCCCCATTTTCTTCTCTTTATTTTCCTTCTCAATCCTTTAATTTTTCTGTTATCAGAAATCTTTGGTGTGGCTTAATGTATTTTGGAAGGTCGTCAGATTGTGAGACTGCTTCCTTGAAACATTTCTGTGCTATTGTTTTAAAAAATATTTAAAAAACAGTTGGCGTTAATAAAAATGTCAATGTGAAAAAAATGATAATGAGAATGTTTACTGAAATATACATCAAATGCATGTATACCATAACATGCACATCCATATATCATGTTAAATATTAAAATATCTTAGTTTTCATTCTTGGCCTCTTTCAAAAGTCAAATATCATATCTTAGTAGGATATTAAATTTAAAAAAATCATCATTATTGAAAAACACCATAAATGCTTTCAAGACATCTATCAAACAGTGACAGTTTTAGGGTAACCAAATAGGAAGCTAGAAATATATTCAAACATTGAATACTAAGTAGATTAAATTTATATAATCATAGAATAGAGTGTCCTTGCTACTGAGAGTAAAGTGATGACAATCACAATGGTAACAACATATCTAAACAAAAGAAAGCAACCAAAACAAAAACCACAAGGCTATACAGAAGACTGCTTATTTTGTCTGCAATGCACTAAAGACACAAAACAAAAACCACACATGGTCAAATTTAGAAATGAAATACATATTTATAAAACAGTAATTTTCTTTGGAGTGTTTGGAGTGTGGAAGGGTGACTTTTATGATTCAGCTTTATTCCACCAAGTATTTTTTCTCAGTCTGTTTGTGAGGAGTCTGTAATGAATTTTGAATTGCAATAAATTTTCACTTAGCTTTGTGGAGCAAATTAAGTGGTCCTACCCAATAAAGCAGATGTCAGCTACTTGAATTGGTACTTGGTTTATTCTGAAAGATAAAGAAAGTTAGATTTTGAAATATGTGTACTGCTTATGGTCTCTTCCACAGAATCACCACCCATAATCTCTCCTCTCTTTCCCTACCATCCAAAATGTCAATTTTTTTGCTTTTTTTTAACAACTTTATTTTACAAAACAAAGATAAATGTATAGATTTTAATCATTTTTTGCATAAAATTATACAATACATTTTAGTCAGTACTTTTTTTTCAGATTTTAAAATAATTTTTACATAAAACTATGTGAATATATTTTTAGTCAGTACTTGATTTTTTTAAAGGTTTGATAGTATGCACTGAAAACTTAATAGTAACAATGAGCATAAAGCACATGTAAAACAAAATGTAACATGAAAATAGTCAAAGTTTTCTTGTTATGTAAATTTTTTTGTTTTGTTTGTTTTGTTTTCTTTATTTCTTGGACTTCATACAGTCTGTGAGTTATTTCTGGGGCAGTACGAGTCTCTGGGGTTAGCATTCCACTATCAGTGACTGCATATTATGTCTGTTCTTTTGTGACTGGGTTATCTCACACAGAATGATATTCAATAGATGCAGCCATTTTATTTTATTTTATTCTATTTTATTTTTTTCTTATTTTTTAAACGACTTTATTTTGCAAAACAAAGATAAATGTACAGATTTTAAACATTTTTTGCTTAAAATTATACATTTTTGTTAGTACTGTTTTTTCAGACATTAAAATAAATTTTACATAAAACCATGTGAATATATTTTTTAGTCAGTACTTGACTTTTTTCAAGGGCTTGACAGTATGCATTGAAAACCTACTAGCTGCAATAAGCGTAAAGTACATGAAAAACAAAACGCAACATGGAAATAGTCAAAGTCTTCTTGTTTTGTGAATATATGTATATTTTTTGTTTTCTTTATTTCTTGGACTTCATACAGTCTGTGAGTTGTTTCTGGGGGAGTGCAAGCCTCTGGGGTTAGCATCCCACTATCAGTGACTGCATATTATGTCTGTTCTTTTGTGACTGGGTTATCTCACTCAGGATGATCTTCTCTAGATGCAGCCATTTTCTTAAGAATTTGGTTAAGTCATTGTTTCTGGTGGCTGAGTAGTATTCCATTGTGTAAATGTACCACAATTTTTGTATCCATTCATATACTGAAGAACATCTGGGTTCTTTCCAGTTTCTGGCTACTATGAATACAGCTGCTATGAACATTGTGGTGCATATATCTTTGTTGTGTGCTAAGGTGTTTCTGGGGTATATGCCCATAAGTGGAATAGCTGGGTCTCCAGGTAGTATTATGTCCAATTTTCTAAGTTATTGCCAGAATGATTTCCAGAGTGATTGTATTAGTTTGCAACCCCACCAACAGTGGAGAAGTGTTCCTTTTTCTCCGCAACCTCGCCAAAATCTGTTGTCACCTGAGTTTTGGATCTTGGCCAGTTTGACTGGTGTGAGGTGGAATCTCAGGGTTGTTTTGATTTGCATTTCCCTGATGGCTAAGGATGTCTAGCACTTCCTCAGATATTTCTCAGCCATTTGATATTCCTCAACTGAGAAAGTTTTATTTAGCTCTGTACCCCATTTTTAATAGGGTTATTTGATTCTCTGGTGTCTAGCTTTTTGAGTTCTTTGTATACCTTAGATATTAGGCCTCTATCTTATATGGAGTTGGTAAAGATCTTTTCCCATTCTATTGGTTGCCGTTTTGTTTTCTTGATGATGTCCTTAGCCTTACAGAATCTTTGCAATCTCATTAAGTTTCATTTGTTAATCTCTGACCTTAGAGCTTGAGCCATTGGTGTTTTGTTCAGAAAATTGTCTCCTGTGCCTATATGTTCTAAAGTTTGCCCTACTTTCTCATCTAATAGTTTCAGTGTATTTGGTTTAATGTGGAAATCTTTAATCCACTTACACTTGAGCTTTCTACAAAGACATAAGAAAGGGTCTATTTTCATTCTTTTGCATGCTGAGTGCCAGTTTGACCAGCAACATTTGAATAGGTTGTCCCATTTCCATTGAAAGTTTATGGCTCCTTTGTCAAAAATCAGGTTACCATATACATGAGGGATCCTGACACATAATAGTAACAACACCAAGTGCCCAAAGCAAAGAAAGAATACTAAAAGCAGTAAGGGAAAAGGGTCAGGTAACATATAAAGGCAGAACAATCAGAATCACACCCGATTTCTAAACAGAGACTATGAAAGCTAGAAGAGCCTGGACAGATATCATGCATACCCTAAGAGAGCACAGTGTCAGCCCAAGCTGCTATACCCAGCAAAACTATCAATCACCATAGATGGAGAGATGAATATATTTCAAGACAAATCAAAATTTATACAATATCTGACCACAAACCCAGCACTACAACGAATTATAAGTGGAAAACCCAATACAATGGAATGATCTAATCCTAGTTATAACAAGAAAACTCCTAAGCAAGAAAACCAAAAGAAGAAAGAGACACAGACACAACTCAATCCACAAAAGCAATAATAGCAGAAAACAGAAACAACTATTCCTTGATATCTATTAAAATAAATGGACTCAACTCCCTATTAAAGAGACATAGGCTATCAGACTGGATACATAAACAAAATCCAGCCTTTTGCTGCATACAGGAAACTCATCTCAGAGTAAGACAGACACTATCTCAGAGTAAAAGGGTGGGAAAAAAAAAAAAAAAACTTCCAAGCAAACAGCCCCAAGAAGCAACCTGGAGTGGCTTTTCTAATATTGAATAAAGTAAATTTCCAACCAAAATTTATCATAAAAGATGAGGAAGGACACTTTTTACTCATTAGTGGGGAAATCTGTCAGGAGGAACTCTCAATCCTTAACATATATGCTCCAAATAAAAAAGCACCCACATTCATAAAAGAAACCCTACTAAAGATCAAAAAATACAGTTCACCCCACACAATAATAGTGGGAGATTTTAATACCCCACTCTCACCAATGGACAGATCATGGAAACAGAAAATGAACAAGGACACTTAAAAACTAGCAGAGACTTTGAGTCAACTAGAATTAATAGAAATATAGAGAACATACCATCCTAAAGTAAAATAATACACCTTCTTCTCATCACCCCATGGCACCTTCTTGAAAATTGACAACATAATTGGAAACAGAATGAGCCTCAATCAATATAAGAAGATTGAAATACTCCCATGCATCCTCTCAGATCACCATGGTCTAAGGCTGATCTTTAACAACAACAAAAACAACAAAAAGCCCACATATACATGGAAACTAAACAACACTCTTTTAAACCATAGCAGGGTCAAAGAAGAAATAAAGAAAGAAATTAAGGATTTTCTAGAATTCAACGAAAACAAAAACACAACATACCCAAACCTATGGGATGCAATGAAAGCAGTACTGATAAGAAAACTCATAGCCCTAGGTGCTTCCAAAAAGTAACTGTAGAGAGCTTAAATCAGCAACCTGACAGCACAGCTAAAAGCCCTAGAACAAAAGGAAGCAGATATACCCAAAAAGAATAGACGGCAAGAAATAATCAAAATTAGGGCAGAAATAGACCAAATATAAACAAAAAGAACCATTGAAAAAAATCAACAAATCCAAGAGTTGGTTTTTTGAGAAAATCAACTAGATTGATAAACCCCTAGCTAGACTAACTAGAGGGCTAAGAGAGAGTATACAAATTAACAAAATCAGAACGGAAAGTGGAGACATAACAACTGAAACTGAGGAAATTCAAAAAATCATCAGATCCTACTACAAAAACTTATACTCCACAAAACTGGAAAATCTGGAGGAAATGGATGAATTCCTAGACAGATACAAAATCCTAAAGTTAAACCAGTACCATGTACACCATCTAAATAATCCTATAACACCTAAAGAAATAGAAGAAGTCATCAAAAGCCTCCCAACCAAAAAAAGCCCCAGAACAGACGGGTTCAGTGCAGAATTTTTTCAGGCATTTATTGCGGATATAACACCAATACTCTCCAAACTATTCCAAAAGATAGAATCAGATGGAATACTAACTAACTCATTTTTTGAGGCTACAATAACCCTCTTACCTAAACCACACAAAGACCCTACAAGGAAAAAGAACTTCAGACCAATCTCACTTATGAACATTGATGCAAAAATACTCAATTAAATCCTTGAAAACCGAATCCTAGAACACATCAAAACGATCATTCATCATGACCAAGTAGGCTTCATCCCTGGGATGCAGGAATGGTTTAATATAAGGAAATCCATCAATGTAATCCACCATATAAACAAACTCAAGGAACAAAATCACATGGTCATCTCACTAGATGCTGAGACAGCATTTGACAAAATTTAACACCCCTTCATGTTAAAAGTCCTGGAAAGAACAAGAATCCAAGGTCCATACTTAAACATAATAAATCAATATACAACAAACTGACAGCCAACATCAAACTTAATGGTGGGAACTTGAAGCAATCCCACTAAAATCAGGGACTCGACAAGGCTGACCACTCTCCTTCTACCTATTCAACATAGTACTGGAAGTCCTGGCTGAAGCAATTAGACAGCAAAAGGAGATCAAGGGGATACAAATTGGAAAGGAAGAGTTTAAAACAACACTCTTTGCAGATGACATGATAGTGTACTTAAGTTACCCCTAAAATTCCACCAGATAACTCCTACAGCTGATAAACAAGTTCAGCAAAGTGGCTGGATACAAAAATAACTCAAACAAATCAGTAGCCTTCCTATATTCAAAGGACAAACATGTGGAGAAAGAAATTAGGGAAAAGATACCCTTCACATTAGTCACAAAATCCATGAAATATCTTGTTGTGACTCTAACTAAGCAAGTTAAACTTCAAACCTCTAAAGGAGGAAATGGAGGAAGATCTCAGAAAATGGTAAGGTCTCCCATGCTCATGGATTG